>NC_090933.1:853861713-854486713 GCF_040938575.1 Ambystoma mexicanum | reverse complement strand
CCTTACTCAAGTCTAGAGGTTGCTAGAAAAAGGTGACGCTCTAGGTAGAGCACCAAGCATAGGGCAAGTAAGTGGAACTGGGCTTGAGGGTGGATCAGAACCCATTTCTAACAGATACATTGGGCCTCATTACACGTTATGCGGTAAACCATGGTGCTATTAGCACCATGGTTGCCGCCGGTACCATACCGGTACCACCATGGAGAAAAGGGGAATTACCACCCTATTCCAAGGTTGGCGGGGCGGTAATTCCCCCTTTCTCCATGGCCCTTCCCCATTCCCATTTTTGCCCCATAGGGCTCAATGGGAATGGGGAAGGGGCTAATTATGGTATTATGGTCTACACCAGCCATTAAGGTCGGGTCCCGCAAATGGACCCCATAGTAAGGCGGTAAGGGTTTACCGGTACCGGTGCCCTTACCGGTACCGGTAAACCCTTACCGCCTACCGTGTAATGAGGCCCATTGTGTCTTTCATAGTGGGTTTGTTCACAAAGCTGCTAATAGCACAATATGAAGCCACTATCTAGACTGCTTACCATGGCATAAACTAGAATAAAATGAAAGAACCTATTGTGTTTCCTTGGTTTGTTGAAAACTATGAGGCAGATCACTGTGCTGGTAATGTACAGCACTGTAATAATTTCCAGGCCTCTTGTCCTGATGGTCCATCAGATTTAAAGACTCCAGAACACCGATTTTTTTCACTGATATCTACTAAATCCGGGTGCCTTTCTGGTCATGCCACTGTTTCATCAGCCCCTGACAGTCAATCCAGGTCTTACTGTAGTCCACCACATAATGAGAGAGAAGGCTATTGGGTGTTTTCTTAAATTAGACGTTGTGGGACTCTGACTTAGTACCCACAAAGAGGTTCAAATTCTACCACTTTCTGAGGCTCCTTTTTGGAAGAAAGCAAAACACTGACAAGGAGGAAATACCATATGTGGCTCAGAGATTCACACCTTGGGCTATTATGTCAGTGCTGTTTGTGTATGCTGGATTTTATATAGAACTAACTTAGCTATGAAGCTACCAGTGCACTGTACAACAATGGGATTCCTTATTAGTGTACAGTAATGTGGATACAATTAGGAGAGACCACTAAGTGTACACTTGGAAAAACATGCGATATAGATTAATGTAAGCAGTTGACACAGTTTATAGAGAGGCAAAGCCATCGCCATTCTTGATTCATTCTCGACTGGATCCCAGGCCATGTTCCCCTTAAAGCTATACTGCTGTGACTGTCACACGAGATGACCTGCAAAAGGAAGAAGCAACACAGTGCGTTTCCTTTAAACCTCCACGGAAGAACACAACGGCAGCTAGTCGTTAAGCAACTAATCACACATTTTTCCTGCCTGTGTCTATCCCCAGCACCCCAGAAGACTACAAAGAGAGGTACTCATTGTGCAACCCCTCTCACATTTTTACCACCTTTTTCTAAAACAGTATATTTACCGGCTTTAGAAAATAACTCTTCATTTAATGTTTCTGTTTTTCTCTCTGGGATTCCACACTTCTGGTTATGATCAGTTAACCCATTTTGAATACATTTTCGTTGGACATAATATCCACCAAGATGCCCTTATCATAATGGGGGTTAGCTAAATAAAAGAACAGGAGTCCAGTTGCTATGCTAAAATGTAAACAACAGGCAGACAGGGCTAGCTTTGCAGGCTTAAATTCAAAGTAAGTAAGAATGCCATTGTCGATGAGTTGAAGAGGAGGTGGTTATGTACTCTTTTATTAATCTTATTAGTAGGCTATTTATAAAGTGCAGGCCTATCTTCGAGAAGCAACAGAGCACTTAACAATCATAGAGGTTAGAACATGGTGAAGGGAGCAGAGAAACAATGGAGTGCAGAGCTAGTACCTGGAGGGGGACAATGTGTCAGCAAGGGACCTGCAAGCCACCAGGGGACAAAACAGTAGGGATATCAGATCTCTCTCTCCCTTTCTCACTCTCTCTCCCTCTGCCTCGCTCTCCCTGTCAAATGCAGCCAATTTTGCTCAACACTCTTGTACCATTTCCAATCTGAACTCAATCCGCTGTCCCTGCGTGCTGAGAAATTGATAGAAGCCACGAAGAGCCAAACTGCCTCAAGGTGCCTAACTGGAATCTCCTTGAGGCTTGTATATTTCCTCAACAAACTCTGACAAATAATCAATAGGGAGAGCTTACAAGTAGTGGACCCTCTGATAAGCCACTCATACCTAACCAAAGGCATACATCTCGACCATAAAACAGCAGGTCCCAAAACAATTTAACTGCCTGCCTGTCTGGACCAATCAAACCACTTGTATGCACTGGTAGGTGATAGAGGAATGCCTATAGGTAATAATGCTGGACAAAATTGTTAGGCTCCACTCCACGAGCCGCGAAAATGAAACCTCTCAGATTTCGACCCGCTTCGCCCATCCCTGCCATTCCACCATGCGCCACAGATTCGACTGAAAATACTGCACTCATCTTTTGGGTCGCAATATGTGAAATATTTGCTGTCATGCACTGGAGTCACATATTCGGTCACTGCAAACCCCGCTGCAAAGTAGCACAAGTGTTGCTTCGGAAGATTTGCATGCACTTGCAACGCATTTCACTTTTGTTTCAGGCGTGATTTGTCTGGATTGTGCATTTTGCGTGACCCACATGATTCCCTTTCGTGTGCACACGCACATTGGACCATTTCGGTTTTCGGCCAACCCGGGATGAACATTTCGTGATCACACGGATGTGCTTTTCATTGCTTGTTGCGCTGAATGGCTCGAACTATGAATACCTGTTCCACGTGCATGTGGACTGCACCATATGTCCCCATTTCTGTAGCATGCGCATGTATAATACATCGCATGTGATGCGAACCGTGCCACCGAACACTTTGCACATGCGCTTTGCACAAAGTTTTGCATCGGGGGTAAGAAACATAAGTTTCTCATGTACATGAAACCGGTATGCTTGTAAAATGGCATACCTTGTTTGTGGCCCTGCAAATAAAAATGCAGCCTTATCTACAAATCTCCACTAGGCCTCTTATGTTATGGAGAGGAGTGGGAAGAGTAACAGCAGCACCAGCAGCCAGCCATTCAGGACCACCAGGAGGACTGCCAGGAGGACCACCAGCAGGACAACCAACACGGCCACCAGCAGCAGGCCCAGCAGCAAGCAGGAGGAGAACCATCAGCAGGCACAAGCTCAAGATGGCAACAGGAGGTGATTCCCCACTGTACGCAGCCAGCAGCAGCACACCACCACAGAAGCAGAGCGACATCAGCAGGTGAAAGCCTTGGCCTCCTACTACCCAATTGTTAGGCGGAAACCTGTGCAGTTCCCTCTGGGACCACTGCAAAAGATTTAGGACTACAGGCGTTGGCGTGTGAACCCACTTGGTAGCAGTCTGTACCACACAGATTCACTTGGTAGCTGTGGCTGAGCAGTCAGACTTCTCTCAAGAAAAGTTGAGCAGTATGTGGAGTATACAAAATAGGGCAATTCTTCCCAGCAAGACAAGCAAACACGCAACGAGGCTTAGTGTAAAGATATCAAGGTATTTATTATAACACAACATCTAGGGAGAACACTAAAGCAAATCACGGCAACCAAATCAAACACAATTACTCTACGAAGTAGAAAACGACCAATCCCCCTAGCAAAATATCGACAACTCTAGGTTCTACTGGTACCACTTATTTTCAGACAGAGGTGTATACCTCAACCTAAATGACACTCGAATATTAGTTAGGAAGGGAGAGAAAAAGATAGGCAGGTTATGACATCAACACAGTTCAATCCTACGCGGATAAAATGCAAGGCAGGAAGGCAAGAATCACAATAGATCATAAAGTTCAGAGGCCAGGCCCACTCGGAGAGAGGCAAGGCGCGATGTCCCAGAAAGTCTCTAGTGGAGATGCATTCAAGTCTTTATAGCAAATTGTTATCGGCAGATTGACCCAGTTCAGAACAAAGAATGAGCAAAGCTTGGAGGCGACCCAGCGGAACGGAGAGGATTAAGACACCTCACTCGAACCGAACGAAAGGGAAGCCAGGCGGACACGGTACCTTGTTGTGGAGGGCAGCTCCGGCGGGGGCAGTTGTTCCTGGTGGCGGATGCACATCGGGTCTTTGCCAAGAGTAGAGATGATCTCGTCGTCGAAGAAAATGAAGTCCGGTGAATCACCAGGGAAGTGACCAGCCGCGGAGTGCTCTCCGTCACAAGGCACTACCTTTTGGTCGCGGTACAGGGGTAGTGGCTATCCGGTTGCCAAGGTGCTCTGCACGGGCAATTCGACCACTGCGTCCTGAGGCGAATAAAAAGCAAAGGGGACTGGTTGTTCCCACCAGTCAGGGGAAGAGACTCTCCGGCAGGGAGATCTCCTCTGTCGTCTGGAAGTGGTGAGTCGGCTCAGTAGGGCTCCACCGGAGGTGTCGTCGTTGCAGGTCGGCTCAGCGTTACCCTCGTCGGATTCTTAGGTCCTGTGGCGACTTCTGAAGATCCAGTCCCAAAAGCCCTGCTTTTATGCAGAAAACCCCCATTCATTCAGCCTAGCTGTCAATCAACACATGCTAAGTGGTGAGCGGGAAGGCTCACCACCTGGGCCAATCACTCCAGAGTGCGACCGGAGTTGGCAAGGCAACTCGGTCCAGGGTGCCTAAACCCCCTCCCACACCCCTGTGGTAACCCAGACAGAATGGCACCACTTTGGAGGGTCTCTGTACAGAGCCCGCCAAAAGTGGAACAAAGGGCTCGACCTTTGGTTTAGGAGTCACAGAGACGAACACAGACGCCATTTTACAAACCGAGTTCTGGCAGAAAATACCACTCGACAAACTTATTTAAGATAAGTAGATCAGTGGTACGTTAGAGATTAACGAGAAAAAGAGCCAATCTCCAACAATGGGACGAATCCCATAGGGTTATGTTCGGGGTCGAACATAACAAGTAGTTTCCACTGCCACCAGCCAAAACTCGACGAGGGGGGACGGGACAGTGCCCCCTCGAGTAACAGATCTAGGAGTAATCGAATTACCCCTACTAGTACGTCCACAATAAGATGGTTGGTACTAGTTCTGTTAGTAAATTTAGGTCTAGTAAAGCCAATGGTGACTTTACATTTCCGGGGAGACAGTAGTCAGTCCCCGGGTATGGAGACTATGGTGGGGGACCCGCTAGGGCGCCCCCGTGTTATGGCACGTAGGGTGCGGTGTAACACACATAGAAAAACATATGAGACCCTATGGAGTAAAAGACCCCATAGCCCATCGAACACATTGACATTTCAAAGGAATTACACACATACATGTCCAAGAGTGGGAAAAAAGAGTCTCACTCTTGGCAGGATGGAAAAAACAAACTCCAGAAAACCAGCAAAGCTAGGTTAGGAAATTCAGCCTAAACAGAGAATTCTCCCTAACACTCGTCCCCCCCCCCAGAGTAAGGGACAGGAGGATTTAATCCACTCCTGGATGAATCTCATACCTCTAGTCGATGACATACATCCTAGAGAGACCATCAGCATTTTGGTGGTGACACCCTGACCTGTGCTCAATGGTGAAATCAAACCCTTGCAGGTAGATCGACCATCTCAATAGTTTTGGCTTTTCCCCTTTCATTTGCATTAACCATCTCAAGGGTTGGTGGTCAGTCTGAATAACAAAAGTAGAACCATACAAGTACGGCCTAAACTTCTTCAGAGCCCACACGATAGCAAAGCACTCTCTTTCGATTGTTGCCCACCTTATTTCCGGATCCTTCAGCTTGTGGCTGATGAAGCAAACGGGGTGCTCCCTACCTTTCCCATCCAGTTGACTGAGTACGGCACCTATCCCTACATTGGAAGCGTCTGTCTGCACAATGAAGTGTTGGTGATAATCAGGAGCTCTGAGTACTGGGGCTTGGCAAAGAGCCTGTTTCAGGTTTTCAAAAGCCTGATTGCACTCCTCGTTCCATTTAACCTTTTTAGGAAATTTGGGCGAGGAGATGACATTCAGTGGAGAAGCTATGGTCCCATAGTTCTCAATGAAATTCCTGTAATACCCAGTGAGGCCTAGGAAGGCTCTCACCTGGGTTTGAGTAGTCGGTGTTGTCCAATTTTGCACAGCTTCAATCTTACTGAGCAAAGGCCTTATTTCTCCACCGCCTACCTCATGCCCAAGATAGACTACCTTACTCTGTCCAATTTGGCATTTACTTGCCTTTATGGTCAGATTGGCTCGTCCAAGAGCCTGCAAAACATCCCTCAGGTGGGTTACATGTTCTTCCCAGGAATTGCTGAACACTGCGATGTCATCCAAGTATGCCATGCAGAAGTCCTCCATCCCATTCAGAACCTGGTTTACCATCCGTTGAAACGTAGCAGGTGCATTCTTCAGTCCGAAAGGCATTACCTTAAACTGGTACAAGCCAGCAGGGGTAGAAAATGCAGTTTTCTCCTTGGCATGGTCTGTCAGGGCTATTTGCCAATAGCCTGACGTCAAGTCAAATGTGCTGAGGAACTTGGTGGCGCCAAGTTTATCCACCAACTCATCTGTTCTTGGCAAAGGGTGGGCATCAGTCTTGGTGACTGCATTAAGAGCTCTATAATCCACGCAGAATCTAAGTTCTTTAGATCCGGCCTTTGGTACTAACACAACTGGGCTAGACCATGGACTAGTAGAGGGCTCTATTACCCAGAGATCAAGCATCTTGCTGACCTCACCTTTGATGTGGGTTCGTACATTTTCTGACATGCGGTATCCTCTGCTTTAGACCGGCAGACAGTCACCAGTGGGTATGTCGTGCTGGCCCCAAGGGGTCAAGCCTGGTGAAAGCGAGAACAGAGAGGCAAACTGATTCAACATAGATTTGCACTCTTCTTGTTGCTCGGGTGTCAGATTGGAGGAGAGATTCACTCCTTCAATTTTTTCATCTAAAGGTAAGCCTCTGAGGAGATCCAGAAGAGCTTCACTCTCTTCTTCTTCCTCGGATGATGCTAGAAGCAATGCTCCTACATCAGGTCGCGAGACATACGCTTTAAGTCGGTTGGTGTGAAAGACTGTCGGAGCCTCCTTGGGATTGCCCAAGTCCACCAGATAGTTAACCTCTCCGAGTTTACCCACTACTCGGTAGGGTCCCATCCACTTATCCTGCAAGGCCCTCTGCTTTGTGGGGATCATAACGAGAATGAGCTGGTCTTGAGCGAACTTAACCATGTTAGCCTTTTGATCGTGCCAGTGCTTGAGCAATGCTTGTCCAGCTTTCAAGTTATCGCTTGCTTCCGTCATCATGAGCGACATTCTCCTCCGGAGACCTATCATGTAGTCAGTCACTCTGACTGGCTTGGGGGAAGGAGCACTCTCCAACCCCTCCTTAATCAGGGCCAATGGACCTCTGACGGGATGACCATAGAGTAGTTCGAAGGGAGAGTAACCTACTCCCTCCTGAGGGACTTCTCTATAAGCAAAGAGAAGGCATGGCAATAGAAGGTCCCATTTACGCTTAAGGGGTTCTTCTAAAGCACCTATCATGCTCTTCATGGTTCGGTTGAACCGTTCTACCAACCCATTGGTTTGTGGGTGGTAAGCCGTTGAGAACTTGTAAGTTACTCCGCAGGTTTTCCACATGGCTTTCATGTAGTGGGACATAAAGTTTGACCCCCTGTCAGAGATTACTTCCTTAGGAAACCCGACCCTGGTAAAAATACCAAGGAGGGCCTTAGCCACAGCCGGAGCTGTAACAGTCCTCATAGGAATTGCCTCAGGATACCTAGTAGCATGGTCTACTACAACAAGTATAAACCTGTTGCCTGAGGAGGTTGGAGGATCAAGGGGACCAACGATGTCAATCCCTACTCTCTCAAATGGGACTCCCACAACTGGGAGAGGCACTAACGGTGCCACATTCTTGGATCCAACCTTACCAGAGATCTGGCAGGTGTGGCAGCTCCTGCAGTGTTTTTCTACTTCGGCCCCCATCTTTGGCCAATAGAAGTAGAGCGAGAGCCTTTCCTTAGTCTTCTTGAAACTCAAGTGACCGGCCAAAGGAATCCGGTGGGCTAACTGCAAGAACTGTGGTCTGTTCTCTTGGGGTACTACAAGTCATTTGTAGTCTCCAGGTGCAGACTCGGTCGGTTCAATGTAGAAGAGGCCATCTTCCCAGTGCAACCTGTATTTCCCAGGCTCTTGCCCTTCAGCCTGAGCTTCTGCCTGATGGCGAAGACCTTCCAGAGTTGGACATTGTCTCTGTCCCTTACTGAAGTCTGCCCTGCTGGGTCCACCTTCTGCCAGTAAAGACTGCAGCTCAGGATGGTCAACAGGATCCAGATCTCCAATGAGTTCCTGGCCTTCCATTAGCTCTTCCTCAGAGTCTAATTCTACCACGCAGGGTTGTACCTCCCTCTCAGCCTCGGCTGGAGGTGGAGTTACGGGTGTGAGGTTGGACAACCGCGGGGAAGTCCGTGTCGGCTGCACTGGAATGCTGGCGGCTGGTTTCGGGATAGAAGTCTTAGGTTTCCCCTTCGCTTCTGATTTCTTGGAGACAGCGGCCGACAATTCCAGTGGAGCAGGAGTGATTTCTTTCTTCATCATCTCCTGGAGAGTACCACGCATGGTCCTCTCTCTTGCGGGTCTGGTTAGCTCCTGTAACCGTTTACTAGGAGGTCTGGGAGTATGCGATACAACTCCGAGAGTCTTCAAATCGTTACCCAACAGTACGCGTCCTGGTACCTCACTCTGTATGCTGACAGGTATCTTCACAGTCATGTCGTTACACTGGATGAGAACTGGTAATTGGGGAAGCATCTGCACAGGCCCTCCAGCTAACTTGGTGAGGCGTTTGGGTGCCTTAGCAACATCCTCAGCCTGAAAAAACGATTTATCCACCACAGTTATGCTGGCCCCAGTGTCCCTAATGGCAGGAGTCTCCTGACCATTCACCTGGACACTGTCCTTATAATACTCTTTAGTATTATCGGGGATAGAATTATAGACATCTAAATTCTGTTGTTCCCACAACCCCAGAGATACTAAAGAAACGCTGGCTGTGAGTCCAATGGGTTCGTCAGCTAGCAGTAGAAAGTTTCCACTTGCCATTTGGACTTCCTCCTCTGGAGCGAAGGCTAAGGAGACAAGCTGGACCCCTGAAGGTTTACCCTTACATCTGGGATCTCCTTTCACATTGTCAGTCGAGCCACAAACAAAGCATTTACCGAATGCTTTCTGGAATGGTGGCTTGTTCTGACCTCCTTCCGGTTTGGCACCAGAAGACACACTATTCTGCTGTGGTTTTCCCAGTGGCTTACCCTTCTGGTTTTGTTTGGGGCCCTCTTTGGAATGTGAGTTATTCGAAATCTTTTTTGAGTCTTTTTTAGGCTGTTTTCCCTCGTCCTTTTTCTGAGTTGCCCCAGAATCCTTATGAGTAGCCCTGTTGGCAACCCACAAGTCAGCAGCCTTAGCTAGTGCCCTGGAATCCAATTCCTTCGAATCAGCCAAGTGCTGTCTGAGCTCAGGAGAACAGGCATCATAAATAGACTCCAACATAAAAAGATTTCTCATACCCTCATAAGTGTTCACTTTGTAACCCTTAATCCATCCCTCTAAGTTTTTCAACCCTTCACTCACCCAGGTAGCCCAAGGGGTACCATCATGCTTTTTGAGGGTTCTAAACCTCTTAAGATACTGGGAGGGGGTCTTCCCGAATCTAGCTATCATAGCTAGTTTCACACTTTCGTAATCCGTCTTGTCCGCCTCCCCCAACTCCATTACCACATCAGTCGCAACAGGAGGGAGCCTAGAGAACAACCAGGGAAGCAACGCATTCCCGGTGATGTCATGGACCCCATGACTGTATTCAAACAGTTTCAGCCAATCCAACACATCCAATTTCGGTTCATACATACCCACTAATTCCTTCGGCATCCGGGGTCTTTTGGGACTGGAGCTCCTAGAGGAACCAGAGGAGAGAGAAGCATTTTCCATAGACAACTTTTTCATCTCTAATTCGTGATTAAGTTCTATTTCTCTGAGTCTCAACTCAGCTTGCTTCTGCTCAGCCTGGGCATTCATCCGTCTGAACTCGAGTTCTTGGTTTCGTTCAGATTGAGCCAAGAACCGTTTGTATTCTAGTTCGAGCTTCATTTTTTCAAGTTCAAAATAAGCAGGGTTACTTGTGGGACCTGGTATGTGCCCCGTAGGCACAGCTGGTAAGGCAGGTAGAGGAGCGGGGGAGACAGTTTCGTTAGCCTCTCCGTCCTCGTCAGCCTCTTCATCGCTATCATCAGAATTACGATTCAGATCAACACCATTACTGTCGTCTACATTCGCTGGGGAGATTGGTTCCTCTGAACCAGTACCCAGACTTTGGTTCGCCAGCAATCTCTCTATTAGTTCTAATTTCTTGCCTCTTACAGAAAGATTCGCTTGCCTACAGAGAGCTCGCAAACTCTCAGTATTTTCACCTGACAAAGACTCTTGACTGTAAGTTTCCATCGTAGACATGTTTTTGAAAGTTGCTTTTTTTGCAAAGTTTTGTGGTTAGTTATCCTACAGTGTCGAAAAGCACTCTAAACTGTATACTCAATACAAATCCCACCGCTGTACACCAGTGTTAGGCGGAAACCTGTGCAGTTCCCTCTGGGACCACTGCAAAAGATTTAGGACTACAGGCGTTGGCGGTGAACCCACTTGGTAGCAGTCTGTACCACACAGATTCACTTGGTAGCTGTGGCTGAGCAGTCAGACTTCTCTCAAGAAAAGTTGAGCAGTATGTGGAGTATACAAAATAGGGCAATTCTTCACAGCAAGACAAGCAAACACGCAACAAGGCTTAGTGTAAAGATATCAAGGTATTTATTATAACACAACATCTAGGGAGAACACTAAAGCAAATCACGGCAACCAAATCAAACACAATTACTCTACGAAGTAGAAAACGATCAATCCCCCTAGCAAAATATTGACAACTCTAGGTTCTACTGCTACCACTTATTTTCAAACAGAGGTGTATACCTCAACCTAGATGACACTCGAATATTAGTTAGGAAGGGAGAGAAAAAGATAGGCAGGTTATGACATCAACACAGTTCAATCCTACACGGATAAAATGCAAGGCAGGAAGGCAAGAATAGCAATAGATCATAAAGTTCAGAGGCCAGGCCCACTCGGAGAGAGGCAAGGCGCGATGTCCCAGAAAGTCTCTAGTGGAGATGCATTCAAGTCTTTATAGCAAATTGTTATCGGCAGATTGAACCAGTTCAGAACAAAGAATGAGCAAAGCTTGGAGGCGACCCAGCGGAACGGAGAGGATTAAGACACCTCACTCGAACCGAACGAAAGGGAAGCCAGGTGGACACGGTACCTTGTTGTGGAGGGCAGCTCCGGCGGGGGCAGTTGTTCCTGGTGGTGGATGCACATCGGGTCTTTGCCAAGAGTAGAGATGATCTCGTCGTCGAAGAAAATGAAGTCCGGTGCACCACCAGGGAAGAGACCAGCCGCGGAGTGCTACGTCACAAGGCACCACCTTTTGGTCGCGGTACAGGGGTAGTGGCTATCCGGTTGCCGAGGTGCTCTGCACGGGCAATTTGACCACTGCGTCCTGAGGCGAATAAAAAGCAAAGGGGACTGGTTGTTCCCACCAGTCAGGGGAAGAGACTCTCCGGCAGGGAGATCTCCTCTGTCGTCGGGAAGTGCTGAGTCGGCTCAGCAGGGCTCCACCGGAGGTGTCGTCGTTGCAGGTCGGCTCAGCGTTACCCTCGTCGTATTCTTAGGTCCTGTGGCGACTTCTGAAGATCCAGTCCCAAAAGCCCTGCTTTTATGCAGAAAACCCCCATTCATTCAGCCTAGCTGTCAATCAACACATGCTAAGTGGTGAGCGGGAAGGCTCACCACCTGGGCCAATCACTCCAGAGTGCGACCGGAGTTGGCAAGGCAACTCGGTCCAGGATGCCTAAACCCCCTCCCACACCCCTGTGGTAACCCAGACAGAATGGCACCACTTTGGAGGGTCTCTGTACAGAGCCCGCCAAAAGTGGAACAAAGGGCTCGACCTTTGGTTTAGGAGTCACAGAGACGAACACAGACGCCATTTTACAAACCGAGTTCTGGCAGAAAATACCATGTTCGGGGTCGAACATAACAAGTAGTTTCCACTGCCACCAGCCAAAACTCGACGAGGGGGGACGGGACAGTGCCCCCTCGAGTAACAGATCTAGGAGTAATCGAATTACCCCTACTAGTACGTCCACAATAAGATGGTTGGTACTAGTTCTGTTAGTAAATTTAGGTCTAGTAAAGCCAATGGTGACTTTACATGCCCGGGGAGACAGTAGTCAGTCCCCGGGTATGGAGTCTATGGTGGGGGACCCGCTAGGGCGCCCACGTGTTACGGCACGTAGGGTGCGGTGTAACACACATAGAAAAACATATGAGACCCTATGGAGTAAAAGACCCCATAGCCCATCGAACACATTGACATTTCAAAGGAATTACACACGTACATGTCCAAGAGTGGGAAAAAAGAGTCTCACTCTTGGCAGGATGGAAAAAAACAAACTCCAGAAATCCAGCAAAGCTGCTGGGGGACTCACTAGGTTAGGAAATTCAGCCAAAACAGAGAATTCTCCCTAACACCAATGTGGAAACATGATGAGACCACATGACTCAAGGACAAGCCCCCCACACTGCATGAGTGATACACAAGTTGACCACACCACCCAACACATGTCCCTAATGAAAGTGGGGGTAAGAGGAGCATGTGTAAACATGATGAGACAACACAACTCAAGAACAAACCCCCTACAATGCATGAGCAATACACAAGTTGATCCTGGCACCCAACACACATCCCGAATAATAAAAGTGGGGGTAAGGGAGCATGCAGAGGAATGATGAGACAACACAACTGAAGTGCAAGCCCCCAATAATGCATGAGCGACAGACAAGTTGACCCAGCACCCAGCACATGTTCCTAATGACCGTGGAGGTAAGGGGGACATGTGGAGGCATGATGAGACAACACAACTCAAGTACAAGCCCCCAAAATGGATGAGTGATACACACTTTGACCCCACGCCCCATGCATGTGCGATACAAAAGTTGCCCCCATGCCCCAATGCATGAGCGATACACATGTTTACCCTGCCATTCTTACTTATCAATGCAACAAGGTGGTACAATAGTACAAGAGCAGTGTCATCGTCGTGGTCACCCTGATTGCCTTGATAGACTCTGTCATCCTGTGCCCAAGCCAGCCATGTAAACATCAGTGACAGAGAAAGCCAACTGCTATGTTGAGCACACAAGAAAAAGCACACATATTTACTCAAGCCTGGACGAGGCTGTTACCCTTGTGCCTCAAGCCCCCCCCACAATGCATAAGCAATACACAAGGTGCCGTTGCCACTCAACGCATGTCCTTAATGAAAGTGGGGGCAAGGGAGGTATGTGGAAGCATGATGAAAGAACACAACTCAAGTGCAAGCCCCCACAATCACGAGAGAAACACAAGTTGACCATGCCACCAATAAACGTCCCATATGCACAAATCCAACACTTCGTCCCAGTCGGTAACGATTCGTTACAGCCTTTACTGCATGTAACTCTCAGGCCCGAACTCTGGGTGCAACATGCAGCGAGCCGCCAGAAGTGAGTCTGGTCTGTGCATTTTGATTGCATGCACGTATGTGTGTTCTGCACTTGAGGAAACAGCAAAGAAAGGCCACGGATCCGGAGTTCATGTTGCCAAGCTCTAGTTCACGCTATCACCCCTTCGCCTTTATTGCCTGCAATCCATGACTTTCAACATCCTTATAAAAAAAAGAGAAGAGACATTGCACAGATTAAAAACGGGCAACAGGAAGAATTTAATTCAAGTTGAATCGGCGGGTTGTGAGTAATGAGCACAACATTAAACAGATGTGAATAATAAAATTAACTAATTTAGAAAACATGCTCACCCTTGTAAGTTATTCAGACATAAAGACACGCCGAACATGAAAGTGAAGGAAACGGCAAGCCTATGGCAATGCAGGAAGGGTCTGGGAAATCAAAGGCAATCCGAAAGGTGCAACAAGAAGTCAACGCTGCAATGAAACAGATCTCCTTCCCAGAGTTGGATTGAGTTCATAGAAATAAAAGCGAGCTGACAAAATGGCGGCTTCTGTTAGGTCAATGGGCCATCACCCCCTTTTGTTCTTCCTAGACAGGATGTGAAAATATCAACATATGTGCGTTCATCAGAAACCCGTGCTTGTGGCATCCAGATCAGGGCAAAAGATGCAATGTAGGCATTTACCAATCTCACAGGAAGAACTCTGTAAAGGCCCCCAATTCTGCAATTGGAGCAGTTTCACCTCTTCTTGCTGTCAAACAAGCCAAGGAAACTGTACATGTTTGTGGACTTTTTTTCTGGGAACTACACTGTTGTAGCATTAGCATTGTTTTGCAATAAAGCAATGGCTTGAACTCTTCAACTTGCCATATATGTTTCCAAATTCAAAACACGTTTTAAATAAAAGGGCACAAGGCGTTTAAGGACCCGCATGAGTCGACCAGCACGACTTGCCGACCAGAGCTTCCGGTTGCCTGGGTTATAAGGGCTTTCTGTTTACAATTAGGTAATCGAGCCCACAGTGTTGTTCCGAATCAGATTCTGGATTGCAAATACGGCTTGTGGATCTTTATTCTGACACAGTCCACTCATATTTATATAATATATGACAATTGTGCAGTGTGTGTGTGTGTGTGTGTGCATAGCTCTCAACCATTTGTGTTGCAAAGGCGGGTGAAATCACCCGATTTTGTTTTTGGCGGGTGAGACGCCCATTGGAATGAATGGGCGTGCAGGAGGCTTGGCGGGTGAGTCAGCCCTTTACAAGGCGGGTGACACCCGCCAAAAGCGTGTGAGTTGAGAGCTATGTGTGTGTGTGTTCCTTTATATAGCAGGTATGGCACAGAGGAGCAAACACATAGCTGGCGAAGGTGTAGCAGCGAAGATTGTTGCTATCAGTGGAGTTGTAAAACATTCATAGAACCTTGTCTTCTCCTATGAATATTAACACACTTTCAAGCAGAAAAGAAAGGTGATAATGGATGTTTTTCGGGCATATTTTCTGCTTGGCGACTTCTCAGATTGGTGTTGAAAATGCTTTGTCAAACATCTGGAAGCGGGGCCGCGAGGGTTCCAGCTTCCTGTGGAATGTAAATTGCATAATAATACATGTGTAACATACGTATTCTTATGGTGAATCTACGTGTTGTTTGATTCACGAAGAATACTGCAAAGCAAATTGCACTTCAGCGTAATGCACCACGTGCAAATTGTGCATTCTTTCGAATGCTCAAAAGTGTGAAGTAAAAATGGTGAAGAGAGCAACATGTCAAAATGAAGACCGTGAAATGCACAGGTTGTCTGTGAAAACGTCATATGCGCAAGTTGCTCATAGGAAGATGGCTTTGGGAAAACTCTGCAGGGCTGCACAGGTTATGACCGCAGTTTCATTCATACTCACCTGGAACACGTTGAAAGTGACCATCAATACCCCAGGGTTGGAATAATGAGGTTCAAGATGACGATGCCCAGTGGTCAAAGTGAGTGGGAACGGTCAGGAGCAGAGTTCCACTACTTTTATTTTTTTACTGTTAACAGTTCCACTACTTGTTGCAACCATTTTCACCATTCCGGAACTATTCTTTGTGAAGTTAAAGCACATTTCTCCACTTTAGCACCCAATAGAGGTTACAACTAAACTGAAATCTGTTTCAACTCAATTGGCTGTCAAGCAGCATGGCTGCAACCCTTGAAAAATGTGTTGCATGTTGCTACCTGCCCGAGTCACAGTTCCACTACTTTTTTTGGTACACTTCTAACACTGATGATGCCACTGTATTGTGCTCTCTAAAGTGACCTTCTCATCTCGGGGGTTTAATAATCGTCATCTCACTGGAAGACAGTAGAGACTGATAAGAGTTCACTATACAGACTCTCAGCAAACCCAGACCTAGAACTAACAATTGCTTATGTCTTCAGTAAGATGGTCCTAAGAGCATGGGCCCTAAAAATAAAGCATAGCATTGCCCTTGGATATAAACCCAAACTTAGAATGCAAGGCGCAAAGCTACAAAGTGGCAATGTGTTGCAAAGTGTATGAAATATTGACAAGTGGATAGACTACTTGGGAAAGAAAGAGGCAGATTTGTATTAGTTGCTCTTTCCTTTTGCACTCAATTTCTGAAAGTTGAAAATGTCCTGCAGTTGACCCAACAGCGCATATGTTCTAACATTGGTGGTCCCCTGCATGCAGTTTATACTTAAGCAATATGCCCCGAGACACGGGGACATTATCGAGTCAGGTAAAGCTCTGGGCTCCGGGGCCCTTAGTTACAGGCCTGCAAGATCGGGGTACTAAAAGCAATGTTTTTCTGTTCCGAAACCCTCTGGGGTTTTGGAACAGAAAAAAAAAGTCAAAAAAATGGCTGCCGCGGAAGGGGAAACAGAGTCCGTTTTCCCTTTACACAGCGGCCATTCAAAATCAAGGTAAAAAAGTAAACAAAGAAAATGGCCACCATGCAAAGGGAGAAGGGACTACATGTAGTGCCTTCTCCATTTCCATGGCGGCCATTAAAAAAAAAGCAAAAATGTAAACAAAAAAAATGGCGCCATGGAAAGGAAAAAGGGACTACAGATACTCCCTTCTTCCGTTCCATGACGCCCTCTGCGGATTGGGAACGGACATGCTGGGGACAGAAATGTTCCTAGCGCGTTCGCTCCCGAAAAAGGACCAAAAAAGTAGGTAAATGGGTTTGGGAGGACAGGGAGGAGATTGTTCCGATGGGGGGGAGGGGAACACTTACCTGAATCCCCAACTGGGGAGGATGGCAGCCTCCAGCCGTGTAGTGGCTCAGAGCAGGGATTACCCTGTTCCGAGCATCCTCATTGGCTGAGGGGTTGCCACCCCCTCACCCCCCCACCGGGAACAAAGGAAAGGAACACTGGGCGAGGGATTCCCGGTCGGGTAAAGACACAGCGAGGGGCAATCAGATTGATTGTAACAATCTGATTGTCCCTTGCCGGGTACTAATGTTGCTTCCTATTTTACTGTGTTGCATTGTGTGACTTTGGATTTGTTAGTGGTGCTACCGTGGTTACCAATCTAGCTCACACTGCTAGTGTTGGTTAACTCCATCACTAGCATATCCCACGGTATCCCTTGCAAATGAATATCCACTGCATATCAGCTGGGCATAGGTTTCTACAAAATGTAAGACATCTTCATGGTGTTCGCTGTTGCCATATCTGATTGATTGGACATTGTATGGCTTGAGAAGTGATCTGATCAGGTGCATCCTCCCCGACCTGTGTGATTATGCCATGGCCAGCATCCATACAAGCCTGTGACCAGTAATTCTCTGTGAGGGATGAACTGTAAAGTTTGGCCACCATGGGGCAACAGGAAAATCAACATGGCCACAAGGCTAGCTGCAGGAAATTCCAACATGGACCAATGAGCAGTAGCAATGCCTTCACCAAATGGCCAGTGGAAACACCTGCAGCATCAGCCAGATGCAAGGGAGACGATTCTGTGGCTGCTACCATGAAATCTATTGCATTAGCATTAAACACAGTACCTCACAATATCCATCTTGTGCAGAACCTAGACATGATTACCAGCGGCTCCACATCTCTTGATATCCTGATCCAGTTCACCTGCTGGGGGTAATTCCAGAGAAAAACTGCTTCGGCCAGGCAATGTCTATGGACTATTTAACATACTACACTTCAAAGCAACTACATTTCTGTGAGGATAGGTGAGCGAAGACAATTTCAAAGAGCTAAGTACATATTGTAATTAATGCAACCTTTACATTTAAACCCTTACCTACTACAGGCATTTGTGTGCAGTGCTAACTGCTACTACCCCTTTGTCCCCTCTCCTTATCCCATTCATAAAATAGTGAGGCGTGGCCGTCCCAAGACAGACCTCTTGCTTGCAACACATATCAAATCCTTGTTTTGGTCTTCGAGCAGATCTCTAATCTAAGTATCATGCCCTACTCTGTTTGGAGGCTCCTGCAGAGCTTGGATCTTGAATAGTCTAGGCATAAGGTGGCCTGTATTAATAGCTGTTCCATTAACCCCTTAACTGCGCAGGGGTTTCCCTCCCAGTGCTGAGCCCTTTTTTGGACTTTTTGGTATGTTGGCATTCAATCCCTTGTAACTTTTGTGTTACAAGTGATATCATGCATCCTCTCTTTCCCACGTGTAGGCAATCATAATGCCACCAAGGATTTGTGGTTTGCTGTAGGGGGTGTCAGAAAATAACAAAAAAGTGAAAACATTTTGTGTTTTTTCAGAAAATGCCAATACAATGATGTACAAAGATGCCTGTGTTTTTTATGTGAGAGCTATGAACAAATGGTTTGAAGTTCTGAATTCACTATTTTCCAAACTTTCAAGAACAGGTTGAGTGGAAACAAAAACAAATATATTTCATAACTGTACCTTCAGTTTTCTGAGAGGTAGGTGATATTATCCTTTTTTTTAACAGGACATGCATGTACGAATGGAAGAGGAGAGTAGGGAAGCTTAATGGGAACATAGAAAGGCATACATTTCTGAAAAGGAGATAGGATTCCGAGTTTAGGAAGGGGTCATTTGGGCAGATCAGGCAAGCGCTTTTTACCCATAATTCCCGCAATCTGCCAAAGAATTGCCGAAATGACCAACAAAAATAGTATGCGCTGTACATGTTTGCACTTGTAAGGTAATGCCTTCCATGAATATTCAGAAAAGCAATGCACCTCTACATTCCCCTGACTTTTTTAGTTAAGAAATCACACATTTCTCGTAAACGTTTCACAAAACAAACATTACCACAAGCCAAAAACCAAGCCATGGTACACAGGATTTTTATGCTGATGGCCTAAAGTGACATACTTAGCATATGAACATAACAAAAACCAATGTGGCGAAGAATGCCAAGCATAAATGTTTTGAAAGAACACAGGATGACCTTTTGAAGGATAGGTGACTAGGGCTTGTCAAAAAAGCAAGCCATGCCTAAAGCAGCAACTGAATGTAGGGCACATTTGGGTAAGAAAGGGTTGCGTAACAAAGGGAAGTAGCAAATGTATGCACATGTTATCACAATCAAGAGAAAACAATGAATGTCCTACCTTCCCACATTCCAACGTGTTCTGATAAAAATGGTACCTCACATGTGTGGCTGCTCTGTCCCTGACGTAAAAGCAATGGCTAAACTACGGGTATCGCAAACGCTCTGGGAAGAGTGTTTTGGGCCTTGTGGGCAGCCCATAGATTTAGGGCTGGTGCATCACTCCCACAAAAGAACACAAGGGACGACATACATTTTGAAAATTAAGAAACATGTCGGAATTCGAATACACCCGGCGTGCATTGATGGCACAAGAATTTCCTACCCAGAATGCATGGCAAATGCAAAAAAAGTGGAAAAAATACAGTATTTTGAGATATTTGCTGCTGGGAAAACACTAAAATTCTTGTCAAACAGTGCATGGCCTACCTTCTCACGTTGCCACAGGTGTCCTGATAAAAATGGTACCTCACATGTGTGGGTCCACTGGCCTCGGCCAAAAGGAAAGGGCTAAACTGCCAGCATGGAAAGGCATATACATTGAGGGCTCTGCCCTCACAACCACCATGGAAAGGTTGGAACCACATGCAGTTTTGAAAAGGAGAAACCCAGGGGAATCCAAATATATCTTGCTTTTGTTGATTGCAGAAGATTTTTTTATCCAGAAGGTACGGCTAATTGGAAAAGTTGGAAAAATACAAAATTTTGCTGCAATAGCCATTGAGAAACCAAAGAAACGGACGAGTAATAGAATAACGTTTACCTCGACACATTTCTACAAGTGTCCCATTGAAAATGGTACGTCCCATGTGTGGGTGCACTGGCCAAGTTCAAAACGGAAAGGGGTAAAGTACTGTAAAGGGGTCACTTCTCAGACATAACCCACTCCATCCATCTCTGAATAAAGACACACACTGTGCAAGAAAGAGAGACATTATTTATCTTCCCCATGGCTAGCCGGGGAGCGTTTGTTTAATCAACTAGGATACAGCCTAAAAAAGAAACTCTCAAAGTCTGCCTCTCATTAACGTATATTTATAGTAAGACAAAACACAATACATCATTTCTGTTCTTACATGACTTCTATAATATCATTGGTCAAGTTCGAATGAATGAAATGCATTACATTTTCTCATTGGGTAGACATGCTTCATGAAATACATAATTATTTCTTATTCTAGTGAGTCATTCTCTGCTGATCAACATGAATTGTTGTTTCCAATTTAAATGAATCACAGAACATATTGTTGCAATTTAGGAACTGGATGAAAAGCAGTTTTGAAATGATGCAGGCTCCAGCTAGCCTGCCAAGGACATAGGATGTGCTGCCATGTTTTGATTGGCCACTCCATTTGTATCTACTTCTAACCTACTGCCAAATGTATGCATAAAAAACTATTGAGCAACACTGCTAAAGACTGTCTATTCTACCATTTAATGCTGCCAAGGTTTGCACCTGGTTTCTACACAGCTCTGTGTTTCTGTGTTTTTGGCACTTTGAATTTTCATGAGGTTTAAGGCCTGTATTCATTTTAATGCATGCTATGGTGTCCATTTTAGGAAGAATGGCTACATTTTGCTGTAGTGTTTCTATGGCCGGGAGCTATATTCTGTGTTATTCATGCTGTGTGCAATGTATGCATCACTTTATGTTTGTGTTTTTCTAAATGAATGTGTGCAGTGTAATATTTTGCATATCTCTTAAATGCATACATGTGTACTCCTTTCACCTATTCCAGCCACCTTTAATGTACATGCCATCCATTCCCTAATGCACTTGCCTGGAATAAGGGCGGTATGGCTGCTTCAATAGACAATGCTTCTCACTTTTACAATTTTGGACAGGAGGGTGGGGCATGAGCCCTGGATGACATGTTCACCCGTCCTTCACCAGAGGAGGAGGAGGGGGTATTCTCTATTGACCTACTCCTCTTCAGTACAGGTATGTCAGGTGCTCTGCAAAAACCAGATTGACACTGTAGTTAGCCTTTACAGGCAGGGCAGACATTCAGTACTGGGGTGTCACAGCCACCGAGGAACCCCCTGCATTTATGAAAATAATACACCTCTGGGAATCCAAAGAGGCATCACTTGCATGATTCTTGCTACAGTCTCTTACCCAGAATGCACTGCAAAATAGTAAATGTGACAATAATTATGCTACTTCCCATTGGAAAATGACCGAAACACTCGCAAAACACTGCATGTCCTACCATCCCACATTAACACATATTTCCCGACAAAAACCAGACCTCACATGCGTGCGTGTGCTCACCAGGGCGAAAAAGAAAAAGGGAAAACCATTGGTATGTCAACTGCTCTGAAAACACAAGATTCATCCTGCGTTTGGCCTTGTGGGTACACCATAGATTTGGTTCTGCAGTGTCACATCCACCATGGAAACAAGGGAACCCCCGATATTTCTAAAAAGAAGACAGCCACTGGAATCCAAAGAGGCATCACTTGTGTGAATCACGCAAGAATGTCTAACCCAGAATGCACTGCAACATTGTAAATGTGACAAACAATTACACTATTTCCCCACATTTGCCACTGGGAAATAGCTGAAATGCTCACAAAAAACCACGTGTCCTACTATACCACGTTCACACAGACGTATCGGAAAAAAACAGACCTCACATGCATGGGTGCGCTGACCTGGGCAGAAAGTAAAACGGGTAAACCCTTGGTATGTCAACTGTTCAGAATATGCAAGATTCCTCCTGCCTTTGGCCTTGTGGCACTCCACAGATTTGGTCCTGGGGTGTCACAGTCACCAAGGAAAACAGGGAACCCCATGCATTTCTGAAAAGAAGACAACCATGGGAATCCAAAGAGGCATAACATGCATGAATCGTGCTAGAGTTCTTATCCAGAATGCAGTGCAAATTTGTAAATGTAACAAAAAACACACTAATTTCCCACATTTACCACCGGAAAATGACTAAAAGGCTTGCAAAACACCACATGTCCTGCCATCACACGTTCACACAGATGTCCCAACAAAAACGATACCTCACATGCATGGGTGCACTCCGCTGAGTGGAAAAGAAAAAGGGAAAACCATTGTTATGTCAACTGTTCTGAAAACGCAAGGTTAATCCTGCACTTTGCTTTGTGTGCACCCAAAGGATTTGGGCCTGTGGTGTCACAGGCACCAAGGAAACCAGGGAACCACCTGCATTTTTCAAAAGGAGACACCCATGGCAATCCAAAGAGGCATCAGTTGTGTGATTCGCGCTAGACTTTCTTAGCCACAATGCACTGCAAATTGTAAATGTGACAAAAATACACTATTTTCACACATTTCCCACGGGGAAATCACTGAAAGGCTCGCAAAACACCACTTGTCCTACCATCCCATGTTCACACGGATGTCCTGATGAAAACCAGGCCTCACATGCATGGGTGTGTGCACCTGGGCGGAAAAGAAAAAGGGTAAACCATTGTTAAGTCAAGTGTTCTGAAAATGCAAGATTATTCAGGCCTTTGGCCTTGTGGTGGGGATTTGTGGTGGGGATTTATCCCTGGGGTGTCAAAGCCACCAAGGAAAACTGGTAACCCCTTGCGCATTTCTGAAAAGAAGACGCAACTCATGTTAGAATATCTCACCCAGAATGGATTACAAAGTTGTAAATGTGACACAAAATACACTATTTTCACACATTTCCCACTGTGAAATGACTGTAACGCTCACAAAAAAGCAGAAATGTCCTACCATCCCACATTAACACAGATGTCGCACGGACAACCAGACCTCACATCAGTGGGTGCACTCACCTGGAAGGAAAAGAGAAAGGGAAAACCATTGTTATGCCAGCTGTTCTGAAAACACAAGATTCATCTTGCCTTTCTCCTCCTGGGCACCACTCAGATTTGTGTCTGGGGTGTCATAAACACCAAGGAAACCAAGGAAACCCCTGCATTTCTGAAAAGAAGACAGACGTGGGAATCCAAAGAGGCATCACTTGTGTGAACTGGGCTAGAATTTCTTACCCAGAATGCACTGCAAATTTGTAAATGTGACACAAAATACACTATTTTCACACATTTCACAATGGGAAAAGACCAAAACACCACATGTCCTGCCTTCCCATGTTCATACAGATGTCCTGACAAAAACAATACTAAACAATGTATGGGTGCACTCACCTGCGTGGAAAGGAAAAAGGGTACACCATTGGTATGTCAACTGTTCTGAAAACGCAAGATTCACTAGATTCACAGATTTGGCCTTGGGTTGTCACAACCACCGAGAAAAATAGGGAACCCATGTATTCCTGAAAAGAAGATACCCATGGGAATCCAAAAAGGTATCACGCGAGTGAATCACACTACAATTTATTACCCAGAATGCGCTGCAAATGTGTAGATGTGACCACAAATATACTAATTTCACATATTTTCCACTGGGAAACCACCAAAACACGTGGGCAACAATGCATGTCCTAGCTTCCCAGGTTCCCTCAGATGTCCTGATAAAAAATGTATCTCACATGTGTGGGTGCACTGACCTTGGCGCCATTTGAAAAACGCTAAAACACTTGTGCACCAAAGGTCCTGGGAAGACTAAATCCGTACTCTATTTGGCCTTGTGGACAACCCACAAATTTAGGCTTGGGGCGTCACAGAGGCATCACTTGCGTGCATTGCGCTAGAATTTCTTACCAAGAATGAACTACAAAGTTGCATATGTGACCAAAACTACACTATTTTCACACATTTGCCACTGGGAAACCATCGAAATGCATGGGCAACAATGCATGTCATGCCTTCACAGGTACCCACGGGTGTCCCAATGAAAAATGTACCTCACATGTGTGGGTGCACTCACCTGGGCACAACAGTGAAAAGCTAAAACACTGGTACACCAAAGGTGCTGGGAAGACCAATTCCGTACTCTATTTGGCCTTGTGGACAACCCACAGATTTAGCCTTGGAGCGTCACAGCCACCAAGGACAAAAGGGAACCTCATACATTTATGAAAGATTACACCTGTTGGAATCCAAAGAGGCATCACTTGCATGAATCACGCTAGACTTTCTCACCCATAATGCACCTCAAAGTTGCAAATGTGAACGAAAATACACTATTTTCACACATTCGCACTGGGAAACCACCAAAACATGTGGGCAACAATGCATGTCCTGCTTTTCACAGGTGTCCTGATGAAAACGTTACCTCACGTGTGGGTGCCCTGACCTGGGCTCAACGGGAAAAGGCTAAAACACTGGTGCACCAAAGGTCCTGGGAAGACTAAATCCGTACTTTATTTGGCCTTGTGGACAGCCCACAGATTTAGGCTTGGGGCGTCACAGCCACCAGGGAGAACAGGGAACCTCATACATTTCTGAAAAGAAGACACCCGTCGCAATCCAAAGAGGCATCACTTGCTTAAATCACGCTAGAATTTCTTACCCAGAATGCACTGCAAATTTGCAAATGTGAAATAAAATACACTATTTTCACACATTTGCCACTGGAAACATCCAAAACACGTAGTCAACAATGCATGTCCTGCCTTCCCACATTTCCCCACGTGTCCCGATGAAAAAGGTACCTCACATGTGTGGATGCACTGACCTGGGCTCAACGGGGAAACGCTAAAATACTGGTACATCAAAGGTCCTGGGAAGACCAAATCTGTACTCTATTTGCCTTGTGGACAACCCACAGATTTAGGCTTGGTGCGTCACAGCCACCAAGGACAACTGGGAACCTCATACATTTCTGAAAAGATGACACTTGTAGAAATCCAAAGAGGGATCACTTGCATGAATTGTGCTAGAATTTCATACCCAGGATACACTGCAAAATTGCAAATGTGACCAAAAATACACTTTTTTCACACATTTGCGACTTGGAAACCACTGAAAGACGTGGGCAACAATGCATCTCCTACCTTCCCAGATTCCCACATATGTCCTGACAAAAACCAGACCTCACATGCATGGGTTTGCTCACCTGGGCAGAAAAGGGTAAATCCTCAGTATGCCAACTGGCAAGAATTAGCCTGCATTAGCCACTGCCGCCCGGTTTTTCCTCTTCAAGCCCTCTCATAGGCACCTTTGCTCACTCTCCTCATCCAGACAGTGCATAGTGCAACACGACCCCGGTGGCTGGTATAAGCACAAGAAAAAAGGAACTTGTGAGCAGTAAAGCCGCGTCAAGGCACCAACCGCTTTACTGGCCATTCACACACCTTTCGTGAATGCAGTCACTGCCATCCACTTTATTTGCAGTCGTTCTACTACCAAATCACCCGCTGCACAGCAACCACATCTGCACACTCATAGCAACTGACATCCACTCACATGGCAACCTTGTTTCCACGCAATGTCTTTCACACCAACTTTGTATACTTGCATATCAACTTTGCCTGCAATCAACAGTCCTGTCGCACCAACCATATTTGCACACTCAGCGCAACAAGACAACTGCTCACATGGCAACCTTGTCTCCAGGCGATGTCTTTCACACCAACTTCATGTACTCGCATATCAACGGTGCCTGCATTCAACAGTCATGTTGCACCAACCATATAGGCACACTCATAGCAAGTGGACATCCGCTCACATGGCAGCCTCATCTCCAGGCGATGTCTTTCACACCAACTTCATGTACTCGCATATCAACTGTGCCTGCATTCAACAGTAATGTCTCACCAAACATATCTGCAAACATACACACTATAAATACGCATCAACTAACATGCTAACCATGTCTCCAGTGATGAAAAATGCATTCACAGAAACCGTATCTGCATGGACAGCTCAGCTTTACTTCATTCACACACCAATCACATCTGAATCATTCTAAAACAAGACATTCCAGTCATACAAAACATGACTTTCAATAAAGTAAAAAAAGAAAAGTAAAAAAATAAACATGGCAGGGTGGTACGAAATATACAACACAACGCTGCCATGTACATGGTTTCCAGTTCCCACTTTCCTTTCACTTTGCCCTCAATGGGAGGGAGGCAAACTGGCATTTCCGTATTTTGAAAGACATGCCTTGAGTGTAGGGAGCTGGAATGGCGTTTCCCCTTCTTGTCTAAGGCATGCATGGAGTGGAGGGAGATGGACTAGCATTGATTTTCAAGGGACGTCTTGAGAGAAGGGAGCTGGAATGGCATTCTTTTCTTGTGTAAGACAAACCTCAGGTGGAGGGAGCCAGAATGGTGTTTCCTTCTTCTCCAAGGCACGCCTTGAATGGAGGGAGATAAACTAGTATTGCTTTCCAAGGCCTGCCTCAAGTGAATGGAGTCGGAACAGCATTCCTTTTCAAGGCACACCTCAAGTGGAGGGACTCGGACTGGTGTTTCTTTCCAAGGCATGCCTCGAGTGGAGGGAGCTGGTCTAGCATTGCTTTCCAAGGCACCCCTTGAGAGGAGGGAGACAGAATGATATTCCCTTCTTGTCCAAGACACACCTCAGGTGGAGGGATCTGGCATGTTCCCTTGTGCCCGCCCCCTTCCCGCACACAGGAGTCTGTCCTGATACATTCCGGTTTCACCATCAGCGTCTTGTGGTCAATGCTGGATTATACTTTTATGGACTTCATTGATTTACAGTGCATCACCCTTTCTCAACTCTCATGCTGGACTTCCTTTGCATCTTGTACTCAGGGTGGCCCTGAATCATGCTGTTCCCATCTTCATCTTGTAACCTGGCTTGCAACATTATGTGTTACTACTGACGTCTGCAAATGTATTCACTCTCCTCTCTTGCTTCTCCACTCTTTTTTACTGCTTACTCTCTGTTCTCTCCTCCCCTCTCCCTTTTCCTATCTCCTCCCCTCCTCCCCTTACTTTCTTCTATGCACTTACTCTATCAGAATTGTTTCTGGACCTAGTATGATAGCAAATTCGTCTGTCACTCCCCCATCCCCTCACTGTTCCCTCCTCCTCCCTCCAGCACGTTATCAGGCCTAGTACGATAGTCGCTTATTTTGTTCCTCCCCTCCCTTTCTGCACCCCTCTCCCTCACCTTTTGTTTTTCTCCGGCTCCACCAGAAATGTTGTCAGGCCTAGTACGGTAGTCGCCTGTCTGTTTCCATTTCCTTCCCTCTCTCTCCCTCCCTTCCTTGTCTATGTCTTAGCTCTTGCACTATCTGAAATGTCGTCAGGCCGAGTACGATAGTTAATTTCACATCCTTTCTGTTCATGGCCTGTAAGAATGTCATTGTATTTTCCCTTGTTCCCTGCCTTGCCTTGAAGCGCTTTGAAACACATTGTGTATAGGCGCTATATAAATAAACTATCATATCATATCATGGCGTTACCTTCTTGTCCAAGGCATGCCTTGAGATGAGGGAGCTGGAATAGCATTGCTTTCCAAGAAAGGCTTCAATTGGAAGGAGCTGGAATGGCGTTATTTTCCAAGGCATGCCTCAAATGGAGGGAGCCGGGCTGTCATTCCTTTCCAATGCACGCCTCGGGTGAATGGGGCTGAACTAGCATTGCTTTCCAAGGCACGCCTGTTACTCTCACCTGTTTCCCACAGGGGCGTCGATCGAACCCGGACAGCAGCGGCCTCCACCAACGTGAAGCGTAGGGCAAAGATGGCTCTCTGGACGGACCCACCTACTCTCGTGTGCTTGACTCGTAGAAATATTCTCCTGTAGATGGAGAAAGGGATTTAGTCCCGTGGATTTGAGTGCAGACCCCTCCCCACTGCTCCCGCTCTCCCTGCTGGCCACCCCCGATATTCCCACTTAGTGTCATCACCTTATGTTTTTAATGGATGAGCTCCCCATCCTGCGTGGCTTGCAGGGGCGCATAGATACAAGTTACTTCACTGGTTTGGGGTATTGGAGTTCTGGAAGATTATTGACTCCGGAGTTTACCAAGTTTAAAGAGTTCAATATGTCCAATGCTCACTCTTGCACCCCTTGGTGATTTTGCGGCAACAAATACTGTCTGGAGGTTGCTGGTGACGTTCAGGTAAGAGTCTGTATTACCCAACACTATCCAATAAAGTTGCGTGAGTTTAACTTGTTGTTTTTTCCTCCCATCATAGATGCGGCATATTGAAGGATAATGCCTCCGGTGGTAAATCAGGTAAGCCTTGTGGTAAAATGATTGTCGTTGTAGTCTCTCTAGGCTCACCTCGCTATTCCTTTGTCTTTTTTCCCCAGGTGTTGAAGACCGCCGAAGAAAATGATGGAGGTAGCGCCAAGTCGAAGATGCTGTGGACTGGTGAGAATGGAGCGGCGCTGCAGCTGCGAAGCGACGCGTGTCAAAGTAATGTCCCTTCAGACTCGGAATGGTGCAAGATCCTGAATAAGGTAAGGAATTAGATTATTTTCCGTAACCTAACCTCTTCTCCTATTTTCCCCTTTCTTCTAGGAGCTGCGGATGCGAGGCGGGCGTGGCAGAAGACTGGATGCAGGTTCGCAGGCACGGTGAGTGTTACGCTGCAGAATGCAGAATAACGCGAAGCATGTGTTGTAGATCGGGCGTGGTTTAAATAGCCTCAAAAGTAGTCCCAGGTAAGAAGTCCCTAGAACCACACCCGAGTAAAAAAATAGTCCATGCAGAAAAATAGTCCCTTCCAGGTCTCACTTTGGCCTGGATGCATGTGGAGCATAGTCTGCCTAAGGTAAGTGATGACTATAAGCCTGGCGCCTTAGGTGCCAGGACTGATTCCTACAATGAGGATGGAACCCAGATACCCCCTAGCTGGGGCTTCTGAGGTTTTACTAAATGTCTGGATGCCTGCTTCCGGGGTGGATGGGTTTGGTCCAGATGCCTGGGGATAGGCATCATGACAACACCTTGAGAGGAGGGAGCCAGAATGGCATTACCTTCTTGTCCAAGACACACCCCAGGTGGAGGGAGCCAGAATGGCATTCCCTTCTTGGCCAAGGCACGCCTCGAGTGCAGGGAGCTGGGCTAGCATTGCTTTCCAAGGCATGCCTCAAGTGGAGGGAGCTGCAATGGTGTTCGTTTCCAAGGCACGCCTCAAGTGGACAGAGCTGGACTAACATTGATTTCCAAGG
This sequence comes from Ambystoma mexicanum, assembly GCF_040938575.1. Classification (NCBI taxonomy): domain Eukaryota; kingdom Metazoa; phylum Chordata; class Amphibia; order Caudata; family Ambystomatidae; genus Ambystoma; species Ambystoma mexicanum. The sequence continues at coordinate 854,457,622 of NC_090933.1, read as the reverse complement.
CACACCTTGAAACGAGGGAGCCAGGATGGCATTCCCTTCTTGTCTAAGACACGCCTCAAGTGGAGAGAGCCAAAATGGCATTCCCTTCTTGTCCAAGGCACGCCTCGAGTGGAGGGTACTGGACTAGCATTGCTTTCCAACTCATGCCTTGAGAGGTCGGAGCCGTAATGGCGTTCCTTTCCAAGGTATGCCTCAAGTGGAGGGAGCCTGAATGGTTTTCCTGTCTTTTCCAAGACACAATTACTTTGGGGGTTGAATTAATGAGGAGCCTATGGGTCACTTTGTAGGAAAGGTGGGCATTCCAGGAAATCACTCGATCTCTCAATACCTTTTCTTTGTATGATACAAAGCAAAACAAGGCTGTTGGCAGAGAGCTAGCTTGGAAGGGCATTGGGAAAGTACAACCGACAACCGAGTATTCCTTCTGTATGGTTGTGTTTCCCTGGGTATGACAGGAACATAATAAGCAAAGTGTTGTTCATGCAATCTGGCTACATCCTCTACTTCTGCAGTGTAGGGAGGTGGTACATGCACAAGGGTCAGCAAATTTACAACTGTGTTTTCAAACTTAAAAAATGTCTGTTTGTTTTCTGGAGCAGCTGCACAATATACAACATATGCATTGTATGTAGCTAAATGTATAATATGAACTGCCAACTTCTTGTACCACATGCAAGATGTACGTGCTGCATGGTATGGCTCAAGTAATTGGTCTATTTTGTCCACTTCCCCCATGTGCATTTTGTAGTCCAGAATACACTTGGGCATCAACACTTGCTGAGCTTGCCCCTTCACAGGAACAATAGGAGTACTTTCATCATGAATAGTACTCATCATGTGCACATCCCTTCTGTTGCAGAATTTTACTGTCAACAATTAATCACGCAGCAAAGACGTACATGCTCCACTGTCCAGCTACTTACAAACAGGTTGTCTAGGGAAACCATTGCAGTTACTGTGGATTGTACCACATGCCAGAGTGCCCCATTTTACAATTCCTTGAACAGTGGTATTCCTGTGTAGAAATTGTTCACATACAAATGGTGACTATTTTTGAACAATGATGTGGCAAGATTCCACACAATCTTCTCACTTATCTCTAAATGAGCTGGGCAGCCCCGACGGTGTATGCTAGAGTCTTTTCCAGTGTAGACTCTCATGTTGTAGGTATACCCTTGGTACTTTCACACAAGATGAAAACCTTGATACCATATTGTGCTTTCTTGCTTGGAATATACTGCTTCACCAGTAGCCGACCTTTGAACAATACCAAAAATTAATCAATGGATATGTTCTGGCTAGGAGCATACACCTCAGAATATCACTGTCCAAAGTGGTTCAGTAATGGCTGAATTTTGAATAGCCTATCACAGTTTGGGTCAGTTATTGGTAATGCTGCAGAGTTGTCATTGACATGCAGCATACATTGCAGTGCCAGGAATCAATCTCTACTCATTATTGCTGGAATAAAAGATCTTGCCAATGAAGCTTCAGTAGACCGGTATAGTGAGATAGACGGCTTCTGCTCCATTACTACGAGCAGAGTGAGACCCCAACATTTTCTCATCTAACACCCGTAGTTAGAAACCAAAGGTGTGCTCTGGAATGGGGTTTCAGATTGGCACCCTGTGCCCTCAAGAACTGTTCAGCATACATTTTGGTTTGCTCAACCACATCTGAAATGAAACCCATCATTCACAAAAAAGTTGCAAAAGTCAATATGCTCAAAACCATCTGTATTCTCTGTGCACCCTGATACTGCAGTGAAATGTGGCACAACAGGCTGAGCCATTGCTGTAGCCACTCAGCCAGACTCATCAGTCATGTTATGAACTGGCACATTTTTTGCACGTCCTGCATTTCTCCTCTACCTTGCAGGTGAACTTTGTGTGGGAAGTGCAACACAAGGTGCATGAGCCCCTTTGTTCCCTTCCTCATCGGATGAGGAGCTTGAACTGGCCTCAACAGAAAACTCACTTTCCGAATCTACTTCATGCTCACCCTCAGAAGCAGATTCTGCTTCTGGCTCTGTGCCTTGCTCTGATTCGGACTGCAGAAGTAAGATGAGAGTCTCCTCACTAGACATCTGATGTGAAGCCTTGACAAATGTGCTGATTTGAAGGTTTACTGCCCAAAGAACAGATGCGCCTTATTACGAGTATGCCAGTAACCTGCCTGTACTACCAGTGGGTTACCGGCAAACTCGCCTTACTATTACCGGTGCCCGATATCCCGGTGTTACCTTCTGGCCCCTTCAATAAAATTACTGGCACCCTTTTCAGAAAACCCCCTGCTCCTTGACAGAGGGCAGGGGATGGAGGGGGTAGGTCATGAGCACCAAACGGCCACAAGGGTCCAGCAAGAGGAAATAAGCAACAAAATGCAGTGACGCTTTGGAAAGAAATAGGTGGCACTGATATATTGAATACATTGAGATTCTACCAAAACCAAGTACAATCCAGTCCCTAACAAGTCAGAGTCTCACTGCCAACAGATATAGTCACCCTTCTATCATCATGCCACAGGACCCATTTAATGCATCAATTATTGGGAACCCCCCCCAACATAACGTCTGGGCAATCTTTATTATTTCCGCAATGAAAATGTCCATGCCCCTCATAGATAGGTGCACTCCATCTCTGTGAAACGTCAGTTGACCATTGATAATACCATGGTGAATTGTCCTCATTTTGTCATTTACCTTGGTCAGTTTTGCCATATCGACATTAAGCTTCCTCACTGAGGAGTTGATGGCCTTTTCCTTCCCTGGAGTTCTCCAATCCCTCCTTGGAATCATTTGAGACCAAGCCACCACAGTGTTTGGGAAATCTAATTGAAATCCACTCTAGTTCAGCTGTAAGTAGCTCCCGTACCCCTCACCATCCCAAAGAGACCATGGCATACCCGCCAAATGCACAACAATCAAGAAAGAAGGTGAAACTTCCACTTTCCCCAGGGCATCGCAGATCACTCCGTCTGAGCTGTTGAAGGCGTATACCCCCGAAGCCAAACCAGTTAATGACACACCATCCCTCTGAGACCCAGATGTGTTTGGGCCTGTGAAATGGGCTGCCGCCCTTAGGATAAAAGAATGTCCAAAAATCCATACAACCCTCATCCTCTCTAGGAAATTCAACAAAAAAAACAACCATAAATAGCGCCAGACGTACAGGACAGCCATTGGCACAGCAAGTGCATGCACACATGTTTCTTGCAGGAATCCCAGAAACATACTACCCAATGTTATTATAAGCATTTTATGTGCGGGAGCACTGTGTACCTCACTTCAAGGCTATTATGCAATCAACGCATACCTTTCAGGGAGAGAGGAGGAGGACACATTATGTCAGGTTGTACAAATATCAGATTTGTGCCAGTATTATTGTAATCTGTGAAGCTACCTGCTCCCCGGGCACACTGTGTGTACTTCAAGGTGGTAAGGAGAGTTGTGGTAAGGAGAGGAATGAACGTTTTTTACTAGCATAGACATGCATAGACATATTTCATAAATTGGTGGTCATTCTTATGTTCCCAAAATGCACTTTGTTTGTCCACTATTCAGGGCATGCACATCATTCTACACTTACCTCCCACTCCCCATCCTGCCCACATCACTCATACTCAGGCCCCAGTTCTGCCCACTCCACTGACAATCCGCACCCCTGTATAATGTATACTGAGGAAATTGAACACATTCTGTACTACTTACATAAGACAGCAAAGGCTTGAGCTGCAACCACCGACAACTGTTGCAGTGTCACAACTGTACATGAAACCAACAAAAAACAGTGATCATCTGTAGTCAGCACAGCAAAAACACATCCAAACTATCATGCTCCTATCTGCAAACCTTTGGCTTCCTTGGGCCAGATGAATGGTACATACTATTGAAATGCCACCAAGGAAGGCTAAACTGCAAACTCTAAGGTATTCTTTCCTGATGGGAGATTGGTATGAGGGTAAGAGACATATGGAAACCCCCACCATCCAGAACATACTTTTCCTGATGCCGTAGTGCCATTTCTGCCACCCGGGGTTGGCAAAATGGTGGGCAAAACCTCCAAATTGCCCTGATAGGGGAGCAGCAATGTTCTGCCAGGATGGGGGGTATTTCATGGACTGGCCCTGCAGTTGTGGGCCAGCCCACTGAAATATCCCCATGCACAGAGGAGGAATTAGGCCGTACTGTCTTGCTTGAGCTCAGTTCCATGTAGACAAGAAGCCAAAACCCACCCCCAAGGTAAGGAAGTTCTCCACCCCTGGCTGCTGTGAGTCTCCTGAATGCTTTGTTGGAGGCAGGCGCAGCAGTGAGCTTCCTCAACTAGGGGTGGGCATTATGGCACTCTGTTGCACATCACTGCTCAGCTGCACACATAGAGACACGTGCACAGTGTATCTGTGAATGCAGCTGAGCCAAGATTGCAAGGACTTCACATACTGCATCTGGAAGGCATGCTTTGCTCAACAGCCCAAGCTCAAGCAATGAAACTGTCCAGGGCAGTATATATGTGTCATGCTTTGCACACATTTTGTCAGGGTGATTATTTTGACAGCGGAAATGAGCACCATAGCAAGTGTGCATTGCCTGCTCAGAAGGAATTGATGTTTGCATTACTATCACAAATAAGTTTCCCAAAGTGGTGGTAAATCCTATGTTCCCAAACTGCACTTTGTTTTTATGCAAAGCAGTCAGCATCCTATATTGCAGGCACACACATCATTTGACCCCTAGATCTGCCACCCAGTCATAAGAATGACCACCAATGTTTCCAACATGTCTGTGCTAGTAATGCAAATGTTCATTACTTCTGAGAATGCAATGCACACTCGGTATGGTGCTCATTTCCACTGTCACAATAGTGTTGCAGAGGAAATGAGCACCATACCAAGTGTGCATTGCATGCTCAGAATGAATAAACGTTTCCATTACTAGAACAAACATGTTTCCCAAAGTGGTGGTCATTTTTATGTTCCCGAAATGCACTTTGCTTTTATACAAAGGGGTTGGGGCAGACCAGAAGAATTTTATGTTCTCTGAAGTGTCAGAAGAAAGGGTTTGCTGGATATCTGGATATCCCACTATTAATATTTATACATTGATCAGCAATGGGTAATATTACAATAATCAACAAACTCTTTAATAAATAGGAGTGCAGATGAAAAGAATAATGGAGCATAGAATAAAACTTGGTGTGGGTTCAATGAAATGCAATGATAGGAAATTAATGCAGCACAAAAATAAAACTTGATATGAATTCAATCAAATGCAATGTAATCACTCTTTCCCCCTGATACTACTCAATCCCCCCTAATATGCAATATGAAGAGATGGAATGGGGGAACACAGGTTTCAGGAATATACAATCAACAAATGCAGTTTCAATCCCAGTTCCCCCAACAAGCTTAGAGAGAAACGGGAATGATTTTAAAACAGGTCAAGGGCTTTGAATGTGGCTTTAAATGAATGAGAAAAATGCTAAAATGACTTTAATTCGCTAAAATGGATTCAGAACTAGTGGGAGCTGCTTTGGATAGCTTCAGGTAAACGCTAGCAATGATGATTGAATGACAGATAGGAAACTGAATTCAGCGGTTGAATGCAAAAAAATTGCGGTTTTACATGGGATGAAATTGAGCCAAATGCAGAATTGCGGCAAACTTTTCAGCGCGTGAGAAATGTGATGCAGCAAAACTATATGGATTTGTTTGAAAGCTGAGGATGTTAGCTTCAAGAGGACACTTTCGTTCCTAGCATGTACGGTTCAAAAAGTTACAGAGGTTTTAATAAAGGTCGATTTTTTCAGAAAAAGAGTAAAGATTTCAAATGAGAGATGCGCTGTTGAACATTACATACAAGGATTTCTTAACACTAGGGAGTCTATGAAGATGCAAGATACCCAACGGGACAGCCACCAGAACAGGGCGCCTCCGCTCTGAATTCTGCCCGCCAAGACACTTGGCTTTCTTCAGTAATATATTAGCGCAAAGATTAATTTATCACTACCATTAACAAAGACTACATGGGTGAGGGAAAGATTCACAAAAACAAGAAAGATTCTACAATGCAGTATGGATATGTTAGAATGGTTGGATGGGATTACTTAAAGATAAGAGATTGGCTATGAACAATTCTATGCTAAATACTAACAACTATGGTTTGGAATCGGAATAGGCCCGTCAGGGTCTGGTCAAAGGGTTTTGGACTGGAATCTGCTCGCCCACCAGACAGGACTCAGGCACCCGGTTCTGCTCTCAGCAAGGCACCCCGGTCTCTGCAAGGCCTCTTGGACTGGATCTGACGGGTTGGTTCTGGGTTACAGCTCTGCTCTACCGGTTTGGATCTCTGGGTTTTGGCAAGAGTTCTCGGCAAGAAGCAGAAAAACAGCACAGCCAGGCTGTTGACATTTCATGTGCCCCTTGGGAGTCTGGGATTAAAATCAGGCTGCAAGATTTTAAAGGCCAGCTGAGAAGGGTTCAGCTTTTTGGATTGAGCCTTCTGCTTTCAGAGTTCTGGAGTCTGGATCTGGATTCTTCCTTCAAAGCGCTTTGCCAGTAGATCAGTTGATGGCTGAATGTGTCTGTCTAGGTCCTCAACAGTCCCTATTTATTTATTTTCCAAAGGGGTGGGTAGGCTGATTATACTAAGCCCAACCCTCTAGGAATCCGATATGTCAGAGAATTTCCTCTCCCCTGATTTGAGAAGGAAACAGAGTGTCATAATGTGTCATAGTGATGCTGCCATTTACAATCCAGGGAAATACCTCACCTTTGTTTCTACACAGAAAATATATGTTTCATATAAAACATCTTTCCAATATCACCAGCTTGCTAATACTACATATTTACAATACAGATTAAAAAAGGCACATATCTATCAAAGTCGCATCTTCCTAAGAGTTTTGGTTCACAAATGACAGTTTTTCGCACTTTTCGTTGGTTACCCAGTGTCAGATCTGTACACTTTTTTCTGGATACATGCACATAACATCTGGGCATACGACTGTGAAGTTTCATATTTTTAACATTATCACATCTGCTACAAAGTCAACATTTTCGTAGTTCAGTCTCTGAATGTCGCACAAATTCCAGAGTGGTTTTAAAACGTGAGCAGGATTTTCATTTTAACAACAGTTTTCTATAAGTTTTTTCTCAAAACTCTATTTTCTACAGTTCCAGATACACATTTCAGTCTAGCTCCGCCTCCAAGGTTTGGCTGAGCCAAGAAGCAACCTGAGCCCCTTCCTGCTAGCAGTTGTTTTCTGTCACACCCGAATTAGCATTTTCTTTCAGTCAAGGGAGTCCTTTTGTTTCTTGTCAGAGCAACAGGCCAAAGTCCCTTCCCATTTCCTTTCACACCTCCCTGCCAGTTCTTCAGTAGAGGGCAGGGGGGAAGATTCCTTTGTCTGGGGAGAAACTGTGGAATGTCTTTGAAGCTCAGTTTGGCTGGCTTTAACTTACTTTTGAACAACGTTAAAAAATAGTCTTTCTCTACAATACAATTTACATTTTTACAAATATAGCCACAAATCTCTTAATTCCAGCCTTTTTTTTAAAACATAGTGCTTGAATTGCCACCCTATATGGCTTCTGATACCAAGTCCTTCTTTTCCATACTTAGATTTTAAGGCATAAGTTTAAATGACAGGATGAGTAAATGCCGGCTTCTGACGCAGGCGAGTGGTGGTATTGCGCCCATTTTTAACATATTTTTCCAAGCAAGCAACTTTAAATGTGGATTTTCTTCTGATAAGATATGCTTCTGCTGACATTGTGCTTAGGTGAATTCTTTACATAAAGTGATGTATAACACCCAACTTGGATGTTGGATTTTTTGTGATGTTTGGGAACCATGATTTTTGCACTTTCCACAGCCAAAGAAAAATGGATTTTTACAGCAGTTCTGGGTTTTCCTTTGCAATGCAGCACTGCTTTTTCAAGTAGTTTCATTTTTCTCTGTGGGCAGCCAAATGATAGGTTTTGGCAGTGGTCTCCTGTGTTACCACTGACATAGGCAAAAAGGATTGGCGGCCTATTTTTCAGTTTTTCCTGCGCACTTTCAGAGATTTTTAGCGCAAAGATCTTTTTGGCGGCCATTCTGTTGTTTCTGATGCAGGCAGCGCACAGTGCTGTTGCAGGGCATGGACTAGTGGGTTAAAGCATCCCACATTACCCTGTATTAATTCTCTTTTATTGATGAAGAAATTGTTAAAGGCATCCGCCTGTACTTGTGATGATTCTGGTGCTGCCGATGCACACCCTGGATTGACTAACTGGGAGATAGTTGCATACAGTTCCCGAGGCCTGTTCATAACCTTATCAATCTTCTCAGTTATGAATTTGGATTTGGCTTCAAATATAGATTTTCCATATTCTCTTTGTGAGCTTTTAACCTGTCCTAGATTGCTCTCTGTGCGATTCTTTTCTCCATTTCTTTTCAAAGGCTCTCAACTGTCCCCTTTTTGTGGGCTTCTCAGCTCAGCTTCCCCGGCAGTAACTAGCCAGTTGCAACTCTCTGTTACCTTCAGCTGTTCCATCTCTGCACTCCCTCTTCCAGGAAGGGAGTTGCCCGGAGCCATTTGGCTTCCTCCAAACACTAGACTGCTCCTTCTGATTCTGCTGAGCATTGGTCATTACTCGGCCCCTCTTGCTTGTCTCAGTCTTTATGATTCCTTTGGTTGCAGAATTGTGAGGGATTCTATCATCAGGCTTTAAGGATTGGAGGGTACGATCACAATATGCCATTAAGAGATGAGGAATGGAAGTGGTATCCCTAAAATGGAAAGGGGGATGCCATGTCTTGTCTGATGATGCTGCCCCCCCGAGGGTCTCCTCCCCTCATGTGATCCTCCCTCAAATAGCCTCCCCCATTGTCAGGATCAGGTAGTGGCTACTGTCCCCTGGCCACATGAGGAGATGCTACCTCTGGGTAAGAAGTGATGACATCATCAGATTCATCACAATACCAAGAGTGAATTGCATGCTCAAAAGGGATAAGCATTTGTATTTCTAGCACAAACATGTTTCCCAAAGTGGTGGACATTATTATGTTCCAAAAATGTACTTTGTTTTATGCAAGGCAGCCAGCATTCTATATTGTGGGCACACACCTGATCTGACTCTTAGATCCACCCTCAGAACCCACCCACACAGTTCCCTTGCATTTCCCCCTTTTCTGCCCTCATTATACTGAAAAGTCCCCCTCAGTCCCCTCACAGTAAAATGACTAGAAATTAAAAAAAAGTTTTAAAAAACCTAGCAGATTTTGCCCTTTCTAGTGGAAGATCGGCAGATTATACTGCCAGTCTGCCACCTGGAAGGTCAAAATCTGCTGCCCCATCCGTTTTTAGTCCATTTTGAGTTTGGAGGGGAAGAGGGATGTTTATATGCTAAGTGCCTCCCCACCCCTCAAAAAAGGCATCCAAGGTGATCTACTTGCATTACTAGGCGTGGATCGGGTGATCTGTGCCCAGCAATGCTTGTGGGTAATTGTTGTTTGGAAAGAGGAGAATCTTCATTTTCCAACGACACCTCCTCAATCAAAATGCCATGAAAATGCTGGAGATCAACTGAGAAACTTACCTTTTCATTTACATGCCGTAGCCAAAATGACTGTGGCGTGTGAAATAACAGTCTCATGTCAGCAGACATTAGGCGTGCTGTCATGAAACTGAAGGAAATCCAACCCCGGGCGGAGGGAAGGAACCTCATCCTCGCATAACGCAGGGGTTGGATTTCCACTTTGTGCGATCACTGCGTTGCAGTGATCGCACAAACTGAGGTGCTAAAACAGATGAGATTGCTGCTCCTTCACACTGCAGAAGCACTGTGGAGGACAAACAATCTTGTCCTCTGCACTTAACGGGTTAAGAGAGTCAGAAATCATGTTAAGCTGTTGAAGCATAAAATGTCCCCTACCTTTATCACTGGTGATCTTCCAACATGGGATCATGTGGGGTGTTCCACACGATGAGATACTGTTTTTTAGTGTGTACACATTGCTGTAGATGGGGGATGTAGGACAGTCTCTTCCAGATTCCTTCAAAGCATGTCATGCATCTGCAAGAAGGGTGATCACAGTCATGCCCATTCATGAAGTGCAGGGCTTGACTCAGGAATACCGGCCATCTTTTCAGGGGGCAAAATGGCACAGGAAAGTGAATGCTGCTGACGTGTCTGCTGGGCCTATATTTCCTTTGCATGCTTTCCTCTCATTCTACCAATAGATCTAGGTGATCTCATTTGCCTACGGACAAGAACAGGAAAGATAATTCCAAAAGGAAGCACACAGAGCTGACTCCAGCTCTTACTCTAACACCAACTCCTACTATGCCTGTGGTCCACTGGGACCTCCTGCACCTTTGATCGAGGCAACTGTTGAGGCAGCATTAGCCAGAAAGGATTATTTTAATCATGTTGAGAACCGACCTGCAAAATGCCCCAAACTCTGCAAAGAGACTACTACTTCACCTCTCCTCCCAAATGATCAAATGGTGATCCTTAGGATGATAATACCCTACTATGGAGGTAAATATATTTGAAGGGATGCCTTTGCAGATATGATGCCATAAGTATGCCAAACTCTGGACATCTCTGGCCCTGATCTTTCCATTTCATTAGTGGATGCAAATATTAGGCAAATAAAAACATCGATTGTAACTGGTCAACCATGTCTTCGAGAGATGAAACATTTTCTAACTAAGGAATTGAAAGAACCTCACATAATCGAAGTAATCCGTTTTTTGAGAAAACGTATCCATTATTGGGGTTTGAAGATAACTGCCCATTGACTCCAAAAGTGTATTCATTACTGCATGCCCCATCTTGCAAAACTTGTGGCCACTTCGAAAGATGCTGCGCCTTCAGATTAAATAGATAGAAAAGCAGAATCCTCCCTTAAGTGCACATATTATGCTACATATATTACGGGAAGCCCTCTACAGGACTTCTCAGTAATTTGGTCCATGGCAGGAGAAGGTAGTAACTGTTCTGCGTACCTATAGATATCTGTGAAAAAAGTGCAGTGTCTAACAGACATCACCTGAGGTACCCTGGCTTCCGGTTTTATGGTTATAGCCAGGACACAGTTTTGGCTCAATCAAAGGTGGATATGTTTCAGAGAAAGTCCATGCTTTGTTTCCGGTTTTGGGGTAAACAACTGTTCGGGCCCAAATAAGGACAAGTCCTTAAACAGGCTAAGGAAGACTTAAATCTGGCCTTTACAGTGAAACCCAGACAGATTACTTTTCAAAGAAAAAGATCCTCCCTTTCTTCTCAAAAGGTCTCTTTCAATCCAGTAATCCAACTATAAGTAGGGGGTGCAGGAAATGAGGTGGGTAAAACAGGATTCCAGAAAACCTACTCCTGCAAATCTGAATCATCATTCCTGAATATGTGCCCCCATGCCCCTCAAGCCATCTGACACAGTCGTGGGCAGGGGATTACAACATTTCTATTGTGTATGAGGAGAGTCTTTCAAAGATCAATGGGTCTTGGTTATTTTTCACATATATCATATGTAATTTGACCAGAAGAGGAAATCCACACAGGTTCCAAATAACCCTGGGAAGAGACAGGCCATCTGGCAGAGCATTTTGGAGAAGTGTATGGCAAGTGCCATTGTACATGTACCTCCAGAAGAATAGGGCAAAAGGTTGTATTTAATATTATGTCTATACGAGGAGACCCTCCAGAGATTTCAGGCCAATACTGGACCTAAAGAAACTAAACAAACAGATCACAAATGACACACCGAAGATAGAATCTGTTCACTCCATGTTGGCTCCCCTGGGGTTTTGGGTAATGTATGGTATTGATGGGTTTAGTTCCACATCCCACCCTCAAGGATGACCTATTATGTGTGAGATTCGAGTGAACAGATAGGATTGTGCCCAGGGTATCAGTGTGCAGTGGTGGACTGGCCCACAGGTAAATCTGGTGATTTCCCAGAGGGCCTCTGCACCCTAGTCCCCCTTTGTGTGGGCACTTTTGTGTTCTGCTCCTCTTAATTACCCTCTCACCCATGACCTCTGTCTCCTTCCTTCCATCTCTCCTCATCTGCTGCATTCCTTTGAAGTAAAGAATTTATTATACAGCTTCCATAATGGTATGCCACACTTTTAACATGTTATATGTCAGATTTGTGTTATGTTTAACTACTTTTTAATCCCTTTAAATGGACAAATGTATTTTATATTTCACTATTTGGACCCATTTGTTTACAATGTGACAGAACCCACAAAACTCTATTTAGAGGGGTTGGGCTGGCTCACACATTCTAATAAGGGGCCCCTTTGAAAAGCATTCCAGAGCCACTTTTGGTTCACAGTCCTTACGTGGCATTTTGTAGGGGGAACAGTTAACAGAAAAAGAGAAAAGCTCTTTTTTTTCCTTCTCATTTTCACCATCTCTCCTAGATGTGTATTTTCTTGTGTTTGTAACTCGCTTGGCATGAGAGCAGAGCACATTTAGAAAGAAATTTATATGATTTTAAAGCATTGTTTCTTTTGCTTTAGAGTTTGTTTTATCTGCATTAGTGATGATTTGTTTGGTTCTGGAATAAATCACGTTTAATATTAAAAAAAACAACATGTGGGACTCATTTTCAATTCCACAATCCTACCATTCAGCCTATAGACACCTCCATAGTGTTTACAAAGGTTCTTCCTACACTCGCTGGTCTGCTCCATTGCAAGATCATAATGCTTCACCCCTGCAGCGATGATTGGTGAATCTCTGCCGCATGTACCTTCCAAACAAACACCCAAGCTAAATTGGTATGAGCTCTGAAGGAAGCTTGCATGGGTGACACTTACTTTAAAGAAAGAGTCTATCTCCTTCTTCAGTAATCGTCATAGATTCAGAACTGATTCAGGCAGAGCCCTTCCTAAATTGACATCATCCACTGCTCTCCATTAACTTTAGAATCAGGGAGAGATAGCTGCTTGTATTTGAACAGTACCCTTTAAGTCTCTCCACCTAGGACTACTGGTCTAGCATCTTCTATCTTCTTGGAATCCAGACTCTCTGGCATACAACACTACTGTTCTAATGACTCTAAGGATTCACAAGGACCAAAAGTGGTGCCTGGAACGAGGGAACATCCAGAAGAGAATACCAATTCAAGGCTGTGCCCCTCTAATATTGACAACAAGTATGAGCCTGAAATGCTACAGAGAAACCTATAACTCTAAATCAATACAGGATCATTGGACTAAAGAAGTAGCCAGAAGCCCCTTCAAATAATCAGAACTTAATATTTCAGGCTCTTCTAGATTTTCAGACATATCTAGGAGGACAGCATGCTGCAGAGGTCAACATAACGTCCACCATCATGTACATTGTACCACTCCCATTTCCGTAGACTGCGACAAGCACCCACATATCACCAGTTTGACACCTACATGCACAACCCTACTTGTGCCACATCAGGACACTACTGGAATTCATGGGTCAACAAACATGCAAATGTGTGTCCGTGTACTCCCTTACCATGTGCAACTACTGTTGTGCTGTGTATCCCTCACCACCTCCACTTAACACTGTGCCTACTCATTTGTGTCAGGAGTGACAGTGTCCAGCAGAGGGAATGGGGAGGGTGGGAGCTGACTGTACAAAGGGACCTGAAATGACAATGATACACATTCAGTATAGTGCAAGGACCCTGTCACACATATCCACATATAGTGCACATCATTGGTCAAAATAATGTTTACCTGAATGTCCGATCATGTCCCTTAGTGAATCAGCATGTCAGTTATCATCACTCAACAAGGCAGTACATACGTGCACTCTGGAGTATAATTATCAAAGTCCCATTTGAGGTGAACAAACTGAACATGGTGCATCATGGCAATGTCTTTCAGACAAGGAAACAGAATCCATCTCGGACATAAAAAACAAAATTTCCACTGTAAAACCAGCACTGTGCACATAGTCAGCGGGAGGCATGCGAAAGGGCCATGGAAAGGGGAGAGACAACATAAGAATGGTGTGCAGGGGAAAAAAATAGCACTTGCAAGAAGCCTTGCTAAGACCCATCCTGTGTATCATTCTGGGATGGGGGCCCTGGCCAGGCAAGGCCAATGCCTGGTCCTCTTGTGCGGCTCTTACATGTGACACAGAAGCATTCAACGGTCCACCAATTGCAACCAGGTCATGATGACTCTCCTTGCGAATCTCCTTCATGTCTGCCTGCATGGCAGCCCTTGTTGCATCCATCTGGATGTTTATAGTGTCCCTCAGTGAGGACTGCGCAAGACGGTGATGCTCCCTTGAGGCCTCCAACTGTTCATGCAGGAGTACACCCAAGTTGCTTGAGGCTTTCATCTCCTCATGCAGGCATTGGTCAAGGCAGAGATCTCCCTACGCAACATTTGGAATTCTGTACACATCGTGGCATTGGATGTTATGATATTGTCTCCAGACGATGCATGTCCCCGCCGATCTCCTGCTTGACCTCACTCTGTTGCACAATTTCATGTATCACCTCCTCGTCCCAGTCAAGCAGGAAGCAGACAAAAGTCCTGCAAGTGTACGTGGCTGACGAAACCATAATGAGGCGGTGCGTCCCTCTCTGAGTGAGTACACTGGCATGGGCTGCAGGTCCACATGCATCCTATTCTCAGTACACACCTCTGCTGCCTCCAGGATGGGTGTGGGCAACGTTGCAGGCACAGTGCCATCAGAAGAAGCATGGCTCGCCACTGGCAGGGGCATGGTCTACTGTCCCCCTCAGTCTCCTCCAAGATCTCAAGGAGAAACATGGGGTTGGGACTGCTGAGTCGTGGTTGTTCCACCATCTGCCTCTATATGGCTTCGACATCTGCATCATCATCCTCCTCCGATGATGTGTGCAGGCTTGCTGAGGATGGTCGGCAACAGCAGCGGGTTCTCAACACGCACTGCGGCCTGGCCACTGCTGGCTCTGGTTGCGCATCCCCTGCCAACTCCTCTGCCACCTGCTTGCTCTATGCTGTGTCACCTACAAAAAGGCAGACAACAAAAGTCAGGGGTATGCCCCACATGTAATGCATGCAGAACATAAGGACCATCTACAAATGCATCAGACTCACTAACTGGCCATATAATCTTGTTCTACATCCATGCTGACCCTAGCAGAAGCACCATGCCACCCCAGACACCCTGCATTGGACATACATCATGGCAGTGTAACTCTGATGAGTAAGGAAAGAGGTATACAAGCAATATCATGTGGACAGAGATCACATTTATGTACAGCCCGAATAGAAATGCCATGACGTGAATCCCCCTGGGCAACATCAATACACACATCTATTGTCATACACAGCGGTGTCATTACCACGTGTATCAGTCACATATGTCACTCACATTGCTGCAAGTGTATATGTGTTGTAGCCTCCCACACCAACAACCTGTTCACTCATGATGAGTCCAGCAGCAATTTCCTCAATAGGAGTAAGCTCCTCAACATATGGAGACCTACCACCAGTAGTCTGTGCAAAAGACACCAAATTTCACCAAGTTTTTCTTTAGTACGGCTGATGAGGTTGTCCATCCCCTTATGCACTTCTGGTGCTTTGTGCTTCTCCACCCCACAGGCATTCACTAAATCAGTGACCTCCTGCCACTTCCTCTTCCACTCGGCCAGTGTTAGGGTGTTCCTCCACATAGTCTGTGAGGATTTACAAGTCCTCCTAGTGAATTTCTACTTCCAGCTCTTCACCGTCTCAGGGACCAGTGGCTGTCTCTGGGTCTTTGGGTCGTGGGAATTCCAGTGGCCCCTTATGCAACAGCGTTGCTGCCCATCTGTGCCAGTGGCGGTCCACAGCATGTGGTGGTGGTGCTGTCTTCCTTGCATGTTTGATGGTGGTCCACTCTTCTTCACTGGTCTCCCAGACCTGCCAGTTCCCCTCCCATCCATGGTAGGGGTGATGCAGATCTTGCAAATCTTGCTGTTTAGCACTTGCGCCGCGTATATTCAGGTACCGGCCATCAGGCCGAATTCTGATGTGCTCTGCGTCCTCTGTCCATTAGGATTATGCAGCACAGATGCATCTAGCGCATGCACCCTCCTATTCATAGTAAGCGGCGCATGTGCAGTTTGCTCAGCGCGATGCCCGTAACTCATGTGACACAGGCCTAGCTTGAATAACCAGCTGTTGCTGCCACACTCCTCTGCCTGCTGCCTGTTGCTGCTGCAGCTTGCCTTGACCTCACACTCCTGCTTTTCCTCCAGTGTGCAGTCCTGAGACTATTTACTGTACACTACCACTGACTCATCTGGACAGCAACACTTAATTGCTGCTACACAGTACAGGTAAGTAGGGATATTGTCAAAGGGGAATTAGTGGTTCTGTGGCTGCATCAAAGAAGGTGGGAGGCGTATGGTGGCACGTATGCGGAGGGGTAACTGCTGTGGGGGCGCACAGTGCGTGGCAGGTCGGTGCTGTCCTATGGTTTGCTATGTACATGTGCCATGGTTACTGTTGCTTTGCATAGTAGTTCACTTCCAATTGTACCATCATACATATAGAACCCTCCACTGCAGATGTAAGATTTGTGTTTGCAAGGTTCTTAAGGTGGTAAGGCAGCTGAGCCATGTACAGCTGGTCATTGTTTGTGCGTGCGTGTGTGTGTCTGGCCATGGTATTGTACCAAAATGTCACCCTAATTTGTGCGCCCCCTGAGTCAATGTGACTTTGGAGGTGCACAAAATGAGGGTGACATTTACTCCGCCCAAGCAGAGCAGGGGTTGCAGGGATGTCCCCCGCTCTACCTGGGCGCAGTAATGGGGGTCGGGGTTGCGGGGGTGTCCCCCAATTACCATTTGGGAAAGCGGGGGACACGTAAGAAAAAATAGAAAAGCACGCTGCAGCGTCAGCTCCAACCCACGTTAGTGGGAGGAGCTGACACTGCGGGGATCCCAGAGTGCGGGTGGCACATTTCTGCGTGTGCCGCCCTAAAGGTAAGTGGAGGGGGGGTTGGGAAGGGTAATGTAGGCCAGGGGAAGCAGGCACAGTGATCCATATGATCACTGCGCCGTGCCATAACTTGCGTCGGTATTTTCGGCCGTCGCAGTTACGGGTAGTGCAGTGATCACATAGATCCTCTGGCCATGACTGGGTGTCTCTCCCGGCATTTGGAGTGCTTGTGCAGTGCCCTGCTGAATCATTATTTAGTCTGGGATGATTTGAAACATCCCGGGAAGCATTCAGTGGACACGCTCTGTAGGGAGAAAATGGGGTGGTAGTACTGTGTACCAATGATGTAATTTACACTTCCATCTCTGTTACCGGTGCATTCCATGCCCAGTTCCAGGCCACCAGCATCAGCTGCAACATGTCTTCCACCTCCACCAACACCTCCAAGGTTGCAAGGGTGGGGGTGCTAACTTCTCGGGGGCAGAAGTTGCCATCCTCAGAGAACATGTGCTTCTGCACTAGAATGCCCTCTTCCTTCTGGAGCAGCAGCTTGGGGCCGTTGGTCATAGGAGGATCTGGCAGGAGATTGCTGCTGCCATCATTGTTGAGGGGGTGGCCATCCGTAGCCTGAAGAACATTAAGAAATGGTGGGACGATATGAGGATCCGGACTCCGGAAGAAGGCCAGGGCAGCCATCGAGGCAGGACCCACTGCAGAGGAGCACTCTAGTGGGTGCCATCGGATTTCGCCTCTGCACGTCAGGATCCTGCAGAGGGTGAACCCAGCTCTTCATGCCCAGGTCCTCAAACTGCAGGTCCAGGTCCAGGCTGCAGATGGATGAGTGCACACTGTTAGTGCGATGGGGATGAATGGGTATGCCATGTGTAGAAGATGATCTTGGGAGGATGCTGGTCGATGTACACAGCAATTTAGTGGAACGTAATGTGGCATGCCATTTTGTTCTGGTGCCATTGGCATGGCTTATATGTGTTGTGTCCATGGTGCATGCAAGGTTCCACACTGTATGGGTCCTCTGGGTGGGAGGGCCTGAGGAGGGTGTGCAAAAAGGGTAATTGTATTGCGCTATGGCCTTGAGAAGTTTCATGATGGTGTCAATGGTGTTGGGTCATCAGTTACAGGCCCCATTTGTCTTTTGACTGATGGACATATGTGGTCCAATTCAGGGGTGAGTGCCCATGCCTCCATCTGCGCTGCAGGATGTGTGTTTTCTTTTGGGGGAATCGAGGGCTGGGGTGACACATCTGGTGCAGGGGCATTGTCTGTTGGTGGCTGATGTGATAGGTGTGAGGGGGTTTTGAGGCTTGGATGGGCATTGATTGAGATGGGTGATCGATAGCTTGAGGCTGTGGGAGTCTATGGTTAAAAGTAGGGAGTCTGCCAGGCCCAGTGTTCCACTGAACATGTCACATGGTTGATAGCTGAAGGAGGGTCCCTGGTCAGTGAAGGATGAGATAAATTGGAATTGATATTGCAATGATGAAGACTGTGTGTCTTGCCAATATGCTACAGTCCTCATGTGTGCCCCATCCACATGCCCAGTGTGTCCTGGTGACTATTTTGCCCGTGGAGTGGTGACTGCTCGTCCTATGCAAATTCATGCATGCATTTGATGGGGATGTATCACAATCTTACATGTTTGTGTGTTCAGGAGGATTCATTGAAGTCATGATGTGATGGGGCCGTGGCATTTGTATATCGGATGGCGACATGGTACCTGTCCAGTCTTCGGACATGCACATGTGTACACACGTATACAGTACTGCCTCTCCTTTCTCTTTTTTCAAACAGTTTTGCATGCAGTTGATAGGAACAGTAATGAGGAGGAGCAAGTGGCCTGGCCAAGGCCTTCCAGGAAGCTACATAAACTATGCCCACGACTGCTGTCGTTCACCTCATCTGAGGGACAGGTGGCTGGTGAGGGGACCTCATCGGATGGCGCTGGTGATGTCCTGCACAACATTGCCATGGTCCTGGAGGGTGAGTCCTCAGGGGCAGAAAAGCAGGGACATTCCACCATCCCCACAGACAGTCCAGTCACCACAGAGGTGCCATCTGGTGTGTCAGGGTCAGGGTTGGTGGAGGGGATGGTGCACGTGTGGGCCTGGCCATACTGCCTGGTGGGGGTACATCATTCATCGCCGGTAAGATGGCTCAGCGGTTTGAGCGCTCGCTGCTGCGATCTGAGCGTGATCTGCAGGTCGCAGGTTCGAATTCCGGCAAGGCCAACTCAGCCTTTCATCCTTCCGAGGTCGATAAATGAGTACCAATTTCGGTTGGGTGATATTGTATGTAAATATGTGCTCTGTACAGCGCTTTGGATTAAGGCGCTATATAAATAACACATCATTATCATCATTGGATGTGCAGACTGCTGACAGGAGGTTGTGCAGGACACAGTGGTGGAGTTAGTTTTTTGCACTGTCCCAGGCCCATCGGTTACAGGGCTACACACCTTTGGTGAAGTCACAACACAGACTAGCCCTGCAGTATGTGCTGATGAGGCCATAGATGATGCCGTGTTGCCCCTGCTTGTTTTGGGCTGTGGCCGGCAGGTGACTGCCCTTGAGGACCTTGAAGTGATCCGTGGCCAGGTCATCAGCCATCATGGGTAGGTGTGCCGCATCATGTCACAAATGGCTAGTGCACTGCTATGCATGGTTCAATTGGCACAGGCAACACCAATGCCACCCACCTCCTCTTCAGCAATTGTGCCCCAGGCACCCACAGGCGTGGCCTCCATGCTGACCACCACCTAAGGCTCCTCTGCCCCTGTCACCCTGTTGGCAAGTCTGGTGCCTCCTTCACGTTCAGTGGGGGTGCAAGTGGCCATGGAGGCCTTTCAAGTGGTCCCACGGCCTGGGATATTCTTTGCACAGGATCAGGCAGTGCATGTGGACATGGCACTGGAGGCGAGTGGTGGGGCAGTACTCCCCTCCAGGACTCGTTCATCTCGCCGGAGGGAGTCCCAGTGCCAAAGGCGGGCTGCCAGGCAGTTAGAGCTGTTGCGGCAGCGGAGGAAGGCACACCAGTGAGTCATGGCACATCGCGTGCAGTGGGCTTTTGATGTCTGGCAGGAGAGGCAGGTGGCGAGGCACCGGATACATGTAGCCACCTCATGCCAACTGTAACTCATGAGGGAGCAGGAGGAACAGCGGCTGCAGGCAATGGAGGAGGCAGCTGCCAGGGTTGCAGCACATGTAAGGATGGAAGAGCTGCATGGTGCCATTCTGGTGGGGAGCATGAGAGCTGCACAACAAATTGAACAGACCACTCGGGAGGCCCTCATGGACACCACCGAGGCCAGCCTGCAGCAAGTAGAGGCAGAGACACAGGAAGCCTTGGGAAATGCATTGTCTGAAATGGAAGTGCAGCAGTGACTGTAAATATTTTGTTTTCTATGGATTAGAATAATTTATTTTTTAAGGAGGATTCCTGTGATTTTGTTTTGGCTGAATGATTTCATGGTTCAAGTTCTGTTTGCATTATTAAACACTTGTGTCTTTTCGGATTCATATGGTTATTTTGTCTTTTCGTGTGAAATTCACTTTCTCTGACGCTCTTGTCTGTGTGCATTCATGTTTTGGTGTGCTTGTCACACTGGGCAGTTTTGATGGGTGTTTTCTGCAAACTCATGTGGTATGCTTCTCAGGATGAATAAATCCTCAATCAGCTTCTCATTCCTTTCAGTTGACAGTAGTCTGAGTAGCATTTGTCCATGCATCTGCTCACCGTGCAGGTATGATTCTGTGTTACTTGTGCACATTGCCAACAAGCACCATGTGTGCTGCATGCAGGTGTCAGGATCACAGCCATGCACTTATGGATCACCATATGTAGATGTATTCATTGTGACCTTCTCAGTCCATGCATGTAGTCAATGCATGTGCATGGGATTGTTTAATGTATTCCTGTTGTGTGCAGACTGTAATGTGCATCTCTGGCTGTATGCATGCGAGAGTGGTGGTGGTGGGGTATTGTTATGGTTCATCATTGTGGTAGTCAAGGTTGTCCTACATTGCATCCCTTGCACAGATGGTCATGAAGCCATGTGTGTTGACTGTACAGATCTATGATTACCTATGTGGGGCAATGGTGACTCTGCCTTGCAGTATGCATGGATGTTGCACTGTGCATGCCTGTGATCCTGAGATTTGGTTGGTGTATATGGCCCCACTACTCATGTGGTGTTGTGACTGTGTTGTGGATGTGGGGGTGTTTTTATGGATGACATTACTATCAGCAAGGCTTTATGGATGTTTTGTGTGTGTCGTTGGTGTGTTGGGTGTGGTGATGTTACCAGTGGAGGGAGTTTGTTGCTCTGTGATTTTGCTAATCCCAGTGATGGTCACTGTCATGATCAGTATATGTAAAGTGAATGTATGTATTGCCTGATTTGGCCTTTTGTGCAGAGGTGTGTTCATTTCACGCACCATGACTGCTATTGCATGAACTACCCACCAAACATCACTATGACATCTGGGCTGATGAGTGTGTGCGTAAGGGTGTTTGTAGTGGTACATGTGCTTTAGGTGAACGCGTGTCTACAGCACCACGGGTGCCTCCAATGAATGTAGTCAATGATTTCTCCATGTCGTACATCATGGGAGACACTTCTGTGTAAGTTTGGAATCAGAACGACCGGTGTACTAGGGTGAGTGGAGATGTGATGTCCCACTCAACCCTCACACTTCTAGGGATGGTGATATGACACATTCATGTGAATAAACAGGTACACTATGGTGGTATTCCTCTGCCATATTTGGTGTGACCGGCCATGTGGGGTCAATTTCCTCAGGAGGGGTTTTATGGTGAACCAGTAGTTACACAGACCATACAGTGTCACTGTTGGTAATTGAGGTAGTGCCCAATCCGATTTCGGTCAACAATTGTGGTCACTCATTTTGTACACACCACCCACAGGTTGTGGTTTGAATGATGTGTGCATAATGTCCCTCCACAATATACAGTAGGTTGTTGTGACTACACACTGGAGGTGGTGGATTTTGATGGGGTATTGGGCTGAATACTGACATGCAGAGGTTTGGGAATTTTGGAACAGGGCTGCGTTCTTGTGGGGTGCAAACCCCGGAGTAGCCTGTCTAGTGTAGCCCTCTCCAGGCCCCATGTCCCACCCTCAGTGCCTTCTCCACACCTGTGCATCCAGCTGCTGTGCTTCATTGGGACTCACATTCCACTCTGGCATTTTGCTTCAGCTTGGTGGGTGCCCAGTGGTCAGGACTCATGGCACAGTGTGCTATGGTCCACCTCACGGTGCCCAGCTAGCTCTTCCCCTGGGACCCCTGCCAGGAGCAGTGTCCCACATGACCCATAACTTCAAGTCTTACTTCAGCCTCAGGGCAATTGGGTGATGCCTGCACGGGGGGCACCCAAGCAAGCTGCGCAGTGTTTAGCTTACTGCCTTCCTGTTGCACACGTACATGTGCAGGGAGAGTATTTACCAGCAGCCCCACACACTCGCTACCTGCGGTGGAGTATTCTTATCCACCATTGTGCTCTCACAGAATGGGTACTAATGGAGACAGAAAAGTGACAAATATATTAGTAGACCATATGCCCTATTTTTCCATTCCAGTGGGATGCATGGATCCAGGCCTGTGCGGAATTGGGGTGCATCTTATGTGTGTTGGTCCTTTGATGGGGATGCATGGGTTTGGGGTTATGTGTGTGGTGTCGTGATTGGTGATTGTACAGAGAGTAGGATTAGTGGGTGTAGGTGCATTTTGCATGTGAGGGACTCACATTGTTGGATGTACAGGGAGTGGGAATGGTGGGTGTAGGGGCACTTGCATGGGGGCTCAGATTGGTGGGTGTACAGGGATAAGGGGTGTAAATACAGTTTGCATGTGGGGGCTCAGATTGGTGGGTGTACAGGGCGTAGGAATAGTGGGCGTAATCAAACTTTGGCTGTGGGGGTCTCAGATGGGTTGATACACAGGGAGTAGGGATGGTGGGTGTAGGTGCAGGCTGCAGCTGAGCAGAGCAGATTTGTGGCACTCTTGGGGTTGATAATGGTTGGTATGGGTGCAAATAATGGTGATTACTTGTGAGTACTCAACATGCCATTTGTAGCTTTGTCGCTGCATCTGGTGTGAGGGTTCACATTCCACTCAAAACTGTCTATTTCAGTGGGTTCTTGGTTTGCAGTAGGGGCGTGTTGTGGGTGTGTCCAGTGCAATCCTGTTTTCTTTGCCTTGTTGGTCCCTGATTGCACTTATTTCTGTAAATCGCCTCCTCGCGCGGTGCATTCACTCTACGCAATCCTAGCGCACGTGCTGGAAATTATGCAGACACTGCATATTTTTCTGTAAATCTGGCCCAAAGGCTTCTAGAAAGAGCGCTTGCAGCACAGTATCAACATGCAAACAGTGTATGATGCAGAACATTTCTTCACCTGTGTATTTAGATGTTTACCAATGTCAGCGCATGAATCGATTTTGCTAAGTAGCATCTGCCTATAGCAATGCTGGACCTGCCTGCTAGGTATATGTGCATCACAACACGTGTACATCGATGCATAATCATGTTTATGCATCTTCACAGTCTTGGTGAGTGGAAGGACAGATGTGGCATACAAAACCTGTGTATCAAAGTTACTGATTGCAAGCGCAACAAGACCAATATGCAGTGACCTACTAATCATCACACATGTGCATTTGGGTACACCATTGGCGCAGGAAGGTGCACGTTACAATGTTGTAGTAAGGTATGCTTGTACAGTGTGCAGGATGGTACATTGTTAAAATATGGAATGCGCAACAAACATAACTCCTGAGTACATTTTGTAGGGCACTCCGGATACCACTATCAAAATATTCAGGTTTCTATTTTTTAGGTGGCGTGCCATACCAGATACTTCAGAGCACGGGGATGCAATGGGAGGGGGAAGAAAAGATCTGATGTGTAAGGAGGTCACCCTGATGAAAATAATTTACAAATGCAAGCAGAAACGTCCAGCAATACAACATGAGTAAGTGAATGTCTAGGTGCATTCAGTTACAGCTCCTATCCTGAATCCCAACTGACACTCGTGGAACCCTGAGGGAACACCGGGCTCCATGCACTGCTGTGCATCTCCCTTCCTCAAAAGCTACATGCATAGAGTAAGCCACCATTTTGCGGAATTGTGTGTTACGCGTAAATATTGTGTCATGGAGTCTGCTGTCTATATCTATATTGAAGTGTCTTTTGTCTTGATGAAAAGTAAAAAGAAAATGGACAACAAGAAAATGTTATTAAGGGCCTCAATACCTTAGGCGGTAAGGGTTTACCGGTACCAGTAAGGGCACCGGTACCTGTAAACCCTTAGCGCCTTACTACGAGTTACCTTTGAGGGACCCGACCTTAACGGCTGGTTTTACCAGCCGTTAAAGTAGGGTGCCGCAAAGGGACCTTGGTGCTAATTACGGTACCGAAATTTGCGATACCGTAATTAGCTCCTTCCCCATTCCCATTATGCCCTATGGGGGCAAAAATGGGAATGGGGAAGTGCCTTGGTGAATGGGGAATTACCGCCCCTGCTCACCTTGGAGTAGGGCGGTAATTCCACCATCCACCAAGGCGGACACGGTAAAATACCGGCGGCAACCATGGCGCTAATAGCGCCATGGTTACTGCCTACCGTGTAATGAGGCCCTTAAGTCTTCTAATTGATATAAAAAATGATGTTTAGAGTTTATGATTACTATCAACACATTATCTCAGTTGTGGTCACGTGAGACAGTCAAGTACCCTTCGATTCTACGGAAGTCTTTAGTTTATTTTGATTAAATTCGAATTTGAAAGTGAAAGCACCCGATCATGTGATCAAAGGATTATCATCAATAAGATAACAATTGTATGTGTATATTAGTTTAGTGATTGTCATAATTTCTTTTATTTTTTATTTCTTGTTTTTGCATTTGTGTAATCATCAAATATATATACCTCACACCCACCCGACCTTTCCCACCCTCCCCTCCTCCCAAAAGGATGTTCACAGTCACGTTTTTGCATTCAACTGTGTCCCAGTATTCAGAGTTTTGGGGGACAGTATGCCACATTGCATTCTTGTTGCAAAACGTTTAACACCACACACCAGTCTGTGATACATTTAGAATGATCCCCCTGTATTGCTTACGTTAACCATTCTAATGCCAAGAAGTTCCAAACTTTTGAGAACCGTTCAGGCACATGTGACGGATCTTCCAACTTCCATTGTTGAGCAATCATCAATACGGCTGCCAGCTGTAGCATAACAAATGCTTTCAATATTTGTTTGGGGCTATATCCCAGTTCATCCTCTATAAAAACTGAAAGACAGGACCGCAGAGTCCTTGGCTCATGCAGATCAAACATGCGGGTCACATACTTGTTAACCTCATTCCAGTATTTTTCCAACTTTGGGCAGGCCCATCATACATGCTTTCCGTCCCCCACCATTCCACACTTTCTCCAGCACCTATCCGACAGAGATACTTTCATTTTCTGTAAGTGCGTGTGCCATAGCGTCATTGATTTGTACCAGAATCCGCTGATTTGCAGAGACCTGGTGAGTTTAGGTATTGCTTTCCACAATTCATCCCGTTCCTCCTCCGATATCTCCCCCCCGCAATGTTAGATGTCAGCGCTGTTTGTATCTAAGTGAGGTGTTATGAGCCGTGTCATTCATGAATTTGTGCAAATTTGAAATGAGGGCTTTATTTCCCGGGTTGGACGACGCAAATGTCTCAAAGGGAGTGAGATCCCATATTGCTGCTTTTCGCACTGGGGGAGCTAGAATCCATTGCCTGACTTGGAAATATTGGAATCGACTTGTTTCTTGGAGGGGAAGCTCCTGCTTACACTGTGCAAAGGATGTAGGGTCAGGTCAAAGAAACATATCACGTAGTCTATTGCAACCAGCTTGTTTCCATTCTCCTTAGGGTTTAGACCAGGGGTGAACTGTGGATTGAAAAACATGGGTATAAGCAGTGTAAGAGGATTCAATTCAACACTACAGCTAAGTCAATGCCTAGTCTGGGGTACAGAATGGAAACCCTTATTGATATATCTTTATGTCCAGTTCATGCGTTCTGGATGACTACCCCTATATAACACCCCTCTCTTGGAATCCTCCTGACCCCACTGAGCCAAGAAGTAGTTCTGTTTTGCAAGTTTAAAAGTTTATTTGATAATTTAAACAATATAGATATATATCACACTTTATAATAAATTAATAATTGGATATCACACTTAATCTGATATGTAATCAATAATGGATAGTCTGGCACTAGCACACTTCTGTATAATCAATGATCAGTGGTTATAGGATGGATAAGATAGCAACAATACTTTATGGTTTCAAATGGATGCAAGGTGGAATGAAAATGCAGTACAGAAAATACTCAATATGATTTCAACAAAACAATGTAATCACTTTTCTCTGGCAATCCCCCCCTTTATGCAATGCAAGGAAATGGAAGGAAAGCACACAGTTCTCAGAAATGCAATCAAATGTAATTCAGTTCACCCCAGCAAGCTTAGATTACAGATCGGAGTTTTAACCACAAGCCCAAAATGCTTTTATATGTGCTGGCAATGAAGTGAAAAATATGCTAAAATGCTTTTAATTCCCCCTAGAGGTTCAGGGTGAGTGGTATCTAGTTAATATTAGTCCAGGCTCACTCTTGCAGTGATTCAGGGATGATTAGCAGGTTAAACGAATTTCTGGCAAATGGAAGGCAAGCGGCAGCAGATTTTTACACGTGAAGAAATTTGCAAATCGCGGTAAAATTCGCGGGTGCGCCGGGCGCGATTACAGAGGAACTACAAGGACTATCACTATCGTTTTGGGGTCCTAGGACAGCCTAGGATCTCAGCTTCCAGATGAAAGTTACTGCAAGTCTCTAAGATAAACGGCCGCGGAGATATGAGCGATTTTGTGAAGGTCATTTTTCAGATTTGAAATTTTAAAGTTCAAAAAGACAAGTGCAGCTTGCAACTAGAAAATGACAAGTGACAGCTTTGCAAATTACAGGTGACAGTTAGGAGACAGTTCTACTTAGATTAAAATAGATTGAATTATATTATTTTAACTAAGAGATTGGTTCTGCACAGTTTGCTAGGTACTCACACTATATTCTTGAATTAAATGGGCCTCGCCACGGATCTGGTCAGGTTTTAGACTGAACTCTGGTCTGGCCTCTGCACTTCAGTGATCTGGGTCAGCTCTGCTCTGCTGGTCTGGTCTGGGTCAGCTCTGGTTCTGGATATTGATAGATTGGAAGTCTGGATCTTTCTGCACAGCTTTCTCTAGAGAATGATTAGGTAAAGTATGGATTTTCCCGGCAGAGCTTCCAGCTGCAAATGGATTTGAAGGTCCCTATCTGTCCTGCCTGTCTGCTTTTATGTGTTTTGAAAATGGGTGGAGAGGCTAGCTTCCTAGGCCCTACCCCTCTCCCCTTGTCATTGGCCACTTCATCCGCTTCCACTTGATTGGGGGAATGAAATGAAGTGTCATCATGATGAGGTCTGTTTATGGTACAGAGAACCCACCCCTGTCAACTTTACACACAATCTATATTTGCTCAAAAAAGATATTTGCATAGGTACACATTTGTTTAAAATTACATGCACCCTTCACATATCACAGGAGGTATACCCTGTCCAAATCTGCTCTTCCTGGGGGCTTGCATTCAGAAATGGCAATATTTGCACTTTTTAACTGATTTTGCAATTTCGGACATTAACCCAAATTTACACACATGTGCGCAAGGAGTATGGACATTAGTTGATGAAGTGTCAGATTTTTCACATGCACACATTTTGAGTAATATCCTCTTTTCCGCTAAAACCCCCCTGAACATACCACCGGGTCCTAACACGTCTTAAAATGTGGACAGAAAAATCACAAGAATTATGGTATCATTTAAATAATTTTCACAAGTCCGCTCTATGAATGATCCATCTTTTTAGAGTTATGTTCTGGCCCCAAAGGGGTGTGGTTTCCCCCCAGCACAAGGTTGAATTTCTGGTTTTTCCAGTTCTGCCAAGCCAGCTTGCTCTCACAGGCAGTGCTCCTCCCCTGCCCTTCCAGGAGGAAGCTCCATTTACGACTCCCGCCAATAAAACATTTGCCTGAGTCAGGACAGGGCTTTGTTCAGAGCTCCTGTATTCTGTGTGGGCTCCCCTTAATTCAATTATCAGAGAGATGGCATATCCTTAGTGTGGCCAGCAAAAGGCAGATAGGCCTGGGAACACAGCTGTGACTCAAGTTTCACTCCTGATGGGGGGTAGTTGCCAGGCAAAATTGGAATCTCTTTAAGCCAGTTTTTAGCTACATGTCATTTCTGTTCCCCAGTTTAAGTCAAGACATTTTTTTACATATGCAGCTAGGATGCTGATTCTAAGTTTAAAACTATGACATTTAAACAATTGCAACCTATGTGACACTCAAAAGTAGGTCACTCATTTCTTTTAAACATTTAGATTTTTAGTGTCTTTCAGTCCAAATTTACTTAAACTGCTGAAATCCACAGCTCAGCCAGTCTTGTTATAAACCTTCAAGTCACTTCAGAATATAACTTTACATTGGATCCACCTCTCAGTAAGTCTTTCTTTGGCATGTTTTGGGTTCATTTATTCAGTTTTACACAAAAAAATAAAATCTGGTGTTGTTTTAAAACGCCGGCTTTCTGATAGTGGTGAGTACTGGTACTGCACCCCTTTTTGGGATTTAAGAAAATGAATTCCTAACAGTTATGGGTTTGCTTTTGGCAATCAGCATTGCCATTCCCAATGGTTCCAGACTACTGTGTTGGTAGTCCAATGGTGGTTTTAGGCAGTGTCCTTCTGTGCCCATAACATCGGCAAAAATGGGTGGCAGCCTATCCTTCATGCACTTCCCTGGGCATTTTCTGGGAAGCTCTGGCCATCATGATGTTTTCCATGTCAGTACTGCACAGTTTTGAGGTAGGGCTTGGATGCGTGGATAAAAACATCCCACAAGCCCCCCTCTTGCGATGGCCATTCTATTTCACTAATGGGACTCGCAAGACCTGGGATGTTTCCTCATCTTCTTCCAATAGATGGCACAGTTCAGCATCTTTTCCTCCATCCGGTACTGATCGATCGGTTCTCCTCGCCGGTCCTGATGGGAATATTGGGCGGTACCCTGGGCCCGTTGCGTCTCTGCTCCCGGTCTCCGGATCGTCCTCCTTGGCCCGTCTCAAGGTTTTCTTTCTCCTAGGACGATAAAGGAAGAGCAGCAATACCTACTCATAGACGTTTTTCCACCACTGTTGAGATAGTGGGGCAGCATATGTATTTCATCATAACAAAACATTACATTCTTATTTTGAAAAAACAAACAGTATAACTAAGAGACAGTTTCATGCAAATCACAATATTTTAGAGACTAGATGTGGTATGTTTTATGGTTGGAACTGAATTAGTCTGAGACAGTACCCGCTAGGATTCCAGAGGATTCCTCCAGTTGTTGCAGAGTGTGCCTGGGATGGCAACATTTCAACTGGTTTATGTGGACCCACTTGTCTTCCCCCGCTGCCAAAGGACCTTTGGGGATGTGGATTTTGTAGGCCACAGGGGAGATCTTGTCGATGATCTCAAAGGGTCCCTTCCATGTAGGCAAAAATTTGCGCTGCTTGGCCTGGTTCCTTTGGAAGTTGTATAGATAGACCCGGTCTCCCACCTGATATTCCTTCCTGGAAGTTTTCAGGTCATAATGGGTCTTCATGCTATCAGCCGATCTTTCTAGATTCCGCTGAGCGTAAGCAAAAGCATGTTGAAGGTGTTTCCTTAAATTCTCCACATACTCATGAGTTGTGGAGGCATTTATTAGTGTCTGCTCTTGGGTCCTGTAGAGCAAATGCTGAGGAAGCACCATCTTGCGCCCAGTCATCAACTCAAATGGTGACATTTTGGTTGCAGATGAAGGGGTAGATCTGATGGCCATTAGGACCAGAGGTAATCGGATATCCCAACTTGGCCCAGAATCTGCCACAAACTTCTTTAATATGCTCACAATTGTCTGGTTGTAGCGTTCCACTGCTCCAGAAGAAGCTGGCCTGTAAGCAATATGTAACTTCCTTTTGACCCCCAGTATCTCCCACATCTTTGTCATTACTTCACTGGTGAAGTGGATACCCCTGTCTGACTCAATCCTTTGAGGTAGACCGAAATGGGAAAAGATGTGGTTAATCATCAGGGCAGCTGCTGTTTCTGCCTTGCAATTTGGGGCTGGGAGACATTCCACCCACTTGGTAAACAAGCATGTCACAGTCAACATGTACTTATTCCCCCTAGCAGAGCGAATCACGGGGCCTACAAAGTCGATTTGTAAATCTGACCATGGCAGTGTCATCCCCCTCTTTTGGAGAGGCGCACGGTGCGTGAGGGATGATGGCTGAAATTGTGCACACACAAGACACCCCTACAAGTATTGGTCAAGGTCCTGCCCCATGTGTGGCCAGTATGCAACCTCTCTTAAGATTTCCAATGTTGTGTGAAACCCCCTGTGACCGGCAGTGGCCGCATCATGGGCGTGATTTAACATCAGGCTTCGGAATGAGGTAGGAACCACCCACTGATCATGGCCAGCTTTGGATTTCCTTACCAGCAAACCGTCTTGGATTCGGAACATTTTTGGACATTTCATCAACACTCTTAGGTCCTCTTTCCCAGTGTAATCGTTATCCGTCAGGGGAAAGTTCTCAGGGTCCTCAAGGTGCTGGTAAAACTTACCAGTAATTGGATCCCCCTTCTGAGTTGTAATCAAATCAGCATCAGGGGTCTCCTTACTCCATTGTGCAATTGAAAGGTCGTTGTGAGCATTTGTCTGGGACCTAGTGATAGCAGTGACCTGGATTTCCCCCAATAGGGACTCAATCTCAATTAGATCCCCTTGGATGGACCCGGTTTTGGCCAGCTGATCAGCTAAGTCATTTCCAGTTTTGTCTGGTCCCTCTACTTTGGAATGACCCTTGATCTTTTTCCAATAGATGGTCATCTCATTCGAGGTGACCAGATCATCAATGTTTTGGATCAACTTCCCATGTTTCAAGGGTTTGTTGTTAGCACATAACATGCCTCTGGTTTTCCAATTAACCAGGTGCTTCACGAACCCGTTCCGTACATAATCCGAGTCTGTGATTATGACCAGTTCGCGGAGTTGATGTTGGACAGCAGTGAGGATGGCCTGATACACAGCCATCAATTCTGCCACCTGACTACTTCGGGGACCAATTTTGTATCCAGCGGAGGGTTCTGGAAACTCCTTCACCCATGCATTCCCTACGCCAGCCACCAGTTCTTTCTCCCCGTCGTTGTCAACATGGTACGAGCATCCATCCACATAGACAGTGGGTATTCCCTCACACTTGTCTTCTTCAAAGACTTTGTGTGGGGAATTAAGGTATGCCTCCTTGTTGTCCTTTATTTTTAGACTTTCGTCCTCGAGACAGTTTTCTCTGGCACAATCATGCAAGTCAGCCAGACCTTGCGCGAGGGGACTCTTCTTGTTTTGGCCATATCTGACCTCCACAGGAAAGCCTTGCATTGACAGAATCCAGGAAGTAATTCGGGAATTACTCACATTTCCGGCCCGGATTCTGTCACTTTGGAGATATTGCAGAGGCTGGTGTGGAGTCTCCACTATGATGTGTTCCCCCTGGATAAACGGGCGGTAATTCTTCAATGCCCACACCGTTGCCAGGAGTGCCTTCTCACAATCGTTGAATTTTTCCTCCACAGAGGATAAAGTTTTGCTCGCATAGGAGATTACTTTAGTGACCTTGTCATGCTTTTGGTATAATACTGCCGTCAAGCACGTATTAGAGAACCCCGTCTCCAGGAAGAACTCCTTGTTTCTGACAGGGTAAGCTAGGCAAGGCGCTTGTGAGAGGCTTCTTTTGAGTTGTCTTACTGCCTCGGCTTGTTCTGGACCCCATTCCCACTTGACCCCCCCCTTCAGGAGATGAATCAGGGGTCTGGTGATCTCTGCGTAGCCCTCAATGAACTTTCTGATGTAATTCGTCAATCCAAGGAGGCTCCTTAGTTCCCGCAGAGTTGTGGGGTCTTTCAGTTTTTGAAGTGCTTCCACTTTCTTTTCCTGGGGACAGAGACCCTGAGGAGTAATCTCATGCCCCAAGAAATTAACACGGGTTCTACACCACTGTGCTTTCTGAAAGGAAAGTTTTGCTCCGGCGGCCCTCAACTGTGTCAGAACATAACGGATCTCCGCTATGTGTTCCTCAACAGTTGAGCTTTTGATGAGGATGTCATCTACATAAGCCAGGTTACCCCTCGCACCCAGGTCGGGCATGGCCTTATGTAGGAAAATATTGAACTCATTACCGGAGTTAAGGTATCCGAAGGGAGTCCGGGTCCATGTGTATTGCTGGCCCCCAAAGGTAAAAGCCAGCTTGTATTGGTCCTCCCTACTGACAGGCACAGTCCAGTATCCATTGGTCAGGTCTATTGCAGTGAATACCTGTGACCCCTGGATCTGGGCCAGCCCTTGGTCAATGTAGGGAAGAGGCCATCGGGAAGTATGGACCCGTTTGTTGAGCTCCCTGAGGTCGGCGCAGAGTCTCCACTGGCCGTTTGGCTTTAATATTCCCAGCACCGGATTATTGAAGGTGCTGTGGACTGGACGGATTATTCCCCGGGACTCAAGGTTCTTAATTATCTCAGTAAGGGACTCCATTGATGCGAGAGGCAAGCGATATTGCTTCACAAACACAGGAGTCATGCCAGGGTCCGTGGGGATTGTTGTTGTGTGGATGTCAGTGCGACCACAGTCATATGAGTCTACCGCAAAGAGATCTTGGAAATCCAAGAAAACTTGTTTCAACTTTTGCTTTTGTTCCAGAGTCACACAGGCATCAGCTAGGTTGACTCTCTCTTCCACCATCTGCCTGAAGCCTGGAAAGACTTCTGGTTTGGCTATCTCTGCGGCCTCCTCCAGCTGGGTGGAGAAGTCCCTGGTCAGAGTGCTGATTTGGACCGGAGGCTTCAGGTGGGAAAGGCAGCCCTCATGGACCTGGAAAATCACCTCATCCCTCCTGAAGTCACAAGTCACATCTTCCTTACCATAAGGGCAAGAAGTGTACACCAGGAAGTTACCCCCATGCCGGGTAAAAATCCTG
Source organism: Ambystoma mexicanum (assembly GCF_040938575.1). Lineage (NCBI taxonomy): Eukaryota > Metazoa > Chordata > Amphibia > Caudata > Ambystomatidae > Ambystoma > Ambystoma mexicanum. The sequence goes on along the minus strand of NC_090933.1, from coordinate 854,424,555 downwards.
TCTGGTGTTGTATTGTCATCACTGTCACTGTCAAAGCAGTCCTTGGGGATTGGCCCTAACAGTTCATTACCTAAATCTATGGAAAAATGTCGGTCATCAACCGCCATTCCAATAATGGTGCCTGCGGCTAGAGTGATACTCTTTAAGTCGCTGTTATCCACCTCTATTAGAATGGTGTCATGTTCTATGTTGACTAATGGTGTTGGGTTTACCCCTAACCCTTGCTGTTGGAGAGAAGCATTTAGATGGATGTAAGCATCAGGGTTTTGCAAATATTGTCCTCTTTTAACTTTCACTTCCAGGGAGAATTGTCGGGTCCTTTCTGGGATGGTGACTTCCTCTTTGATCTGAATTTCAACTGCATAAGGTAGCAATTGAGCTGACCTAAATGCTTTTTCTGGATCATCAAAGCCCATGGGATTATCCGCTAATCGGGACCAAGCTTTGAAGTTTATTAGGTCCAAACTAATGGCAAAGCGATTGAGAATGTCACTGCCTAAGTAAAAGGCGGCAGGGAAGTCTCGCACGACCCAACAATTGTGGACTATGCTCTTGTTGCCAATGGAGATTTTGAGCATACACCTGCTTGGCAGGAGATGTTTGGAATTAGGTGCTTCCAGGTCGATTTCCCATTTGTCTATCAGTTTGAATGTGGGAATGGCTGGATCTTTTGGGAGTTGGCGGAACATGGCTTCGCTGATGAAGCTCTTACCGTTGTTCACACACACTCGAGCGAGAACAGAGTCCTTCCCATCATTTAACTGAACAGGGATGAACAACTGCTCTCCAATTTGCTGAATATCAGCCAGGCTCTGAGCTGATTTCACATCTTTCTGGACTATAGGAGTGGGAGTTTCTGATTGTGGATTAGTATAGAATCTCAGAGTGTTTCCTTCCAGCGTGGAGTACCACTTTAGACTGGAAGGAAGGTTGATTTTCAGAAATAGAGAGGACCCCCCATCACCAGTCTGTTGTCCTACTGCTATTACTGTCACGTCTGGAATTTGGCTATTCTGGAAGTGAAATTCTACTTGGTCAGATTTTTGTTCAACCATGTGGCAGGTGCCGTTTAAACTAACATGGTTGACACTCTGTTTTAATTTTATTGGTCGGCTAGTCTGGGTCCAGAGGACCTTGTTTACGCAATCCATTAGGGGAGACACCCTTCTCAGGAGGTCATTCCCTAGTAAACAAGGGGTGCCCTCTGGAGTCACAACTATGACCGGGTGTTTCAACTTGTGTCGCCCAATTTTAATGTCCAAGTCTGCAGTCCCCTCAACGGAAATTTCCTTCCCGTCAAAGTTCTGCAGTTGTCCAGGAAGAGAGGTGAGAGGAATTTGGTAATTCTCTCCCCTTCCTGCATTCAGTTCATCAAAGGCCCTTCTGGACAGAAGGGTAGCTTGAGATCCAGTGTCCACCAGTGCCAAAATTGTCCCCTGCCCCTGTACTTGTACCCGGGCATAGTATCTTCCCTTCTTCTCCTCAAGGGGGCACAGATAATGCACATTTTTGGACAACTGGTGGGCTAACTTTCTGGTTTTGGACATCGCTAGCGAAGAGATTTGGGCAGAATTCTGTGGAGAGCCTTGGGAATCTGAAAGAAAAAGTTGGCAACTGGAGATCAGAGCCATTGTGGGTTCCCCTGGCTCCGGTTCCGGGCCGCCCCCCCCTTTTTGGAGGCAGTCACCAGGATGGGTTTGAACCAGGGGATTTTCTTGCTGTTGGTTCTGGGATGAGATGGTGGGCAGCGGTAGCTCAGTCTCCACATCTCCCCAGTCTGGATTTGCATCCCTAGGGACCCATTTTTCTTTGGGAGGAGTTCCCCCCTCTCTGAAGGAGAAGATCCTTTTCCCAGGATCCTCTGAGGATCCCTCTCCCTCAAATTGGAAGATCTGTACCTCCTCCTCAAACTGAGTCTGTTTGGGTCTTTTGTTTCTCCTACCCCCCCTCTGCTCCTTAGGAGGCAGACTTTCAGGGGCAAGAGATTTTGTTTCCGGTTCCTGGGTTTCCAGGGGCTGTTTACAAGTGAGGAAAGAAGCTTCCTCCAAGGCTTTACACCCCCCTTCCCTTTGTGCCTCCTCCCTGGGAACCGGTGAGTTATCGGGGTGCTGCCCCCGTCATTGTTCTGGAGCACCAGGTCCAGAGTTGGGTGCGTTCTGCGCCGGCATGCCGATCTGAGGGTTCTGCTGAGCCCTCAGTATGTGACCCAGATCCCGCGCCATGTTTTGAACCTGGCGCTCTAACTGGGAAACCCGCTCAGGCTGATACGGGGCCCTGTTTTCTCCCCTGGGCTGATCCCGGGAAGGGTAGCTATCCCTTCTTTGGTAGTACCACTGGTTGGGAAGATTTGGATACCCCTCCACCCTTGGCCTCCCCTCTCCCGGATTAGGTTGTCTGGGCTCAGGGAATTGGGGAAAGAAGGATGGATGATTTTGGGGTTGGAAGTTGGGTGGATACCTGGGGAAAAAGTTCTGCCCAGGATTTGGAGAATTTCTGCCCTCCGGTGGGAAGTTAGGAGGGAAGTTCCCTGGGCTAGGTGCTTGGCTGGATCCCCCCCCTTGGGCGGGAGGAGTCCACACATAACCCAGGATGGGTCGATTTCCCTTGTAACGGGGACTTACATAATCAGGAGAGCGAGGGACCCCATTTGTGGGGCTGCCTCCCTGGCTCCATGTCTGTGACTGGCCCGAGGACCTTCTGGGCCTAGCATTATTAGGTGCAGGTAGGTTTTTAGGCCCCCCCATCTCCAAATCCAAAACGGGGGTGACCTTTACCTCTGCCACCTTGGCAGCAGCAGGGGTGTTGTTGGCTTTGGGGTTTTTGGGCGCATTATTTTTATTTTCTATTGGCTTCTGCACCTCATAGATCCGGGTAGCCTGTTCAATGACCCAGTCTAAAGATCTTTTCTCGTGAAAATCCCTCACAAGCTGGGTCATTATGTATTTGGGCAAGGCATGGAAAAATGTGTTGACAAATTCTCTGCTGTCTGTGCGCACCCTTCTGGTGGTCTGCGCAAAGGCACGTTTCAGTTCTTGCACAAACTCTTGTGGGGCCTGATCCTCCCCACACTGCAAATTGTAGGCTGCCTTGCGAGCCTCTTGGGGATTTCTGTGAACAGAAAAATGTTTTAATATGGCCGCCCTATAGGTGGACCACCTGGAATGATTTTGGTCCTCCAGCCCTGCAAAGAAACTGGAGTACTCTGGGGAGAATGTCCACTTTACATATTGGATACAGCTTTGGCTGTCCTTCAAATGGAAAGTCTCCATCATTTGCTCATAGAGCTCCAAGTGTTCCCAAACAGAGTACTTGGCGTTCTTATGATAAGGCGTGATGATACTCCTGATTGCCTTAATCTGTTTCAATGGGTCCTTAATCAAGGCCCTTTTTGCCTTATTGGCCTTTTTGGTTCGGGTAACCCTTGTCCATTCGTCCTCTGACTCAGAGGCACTGCTCCCAGAGGTTCCTGTCTGATCCTCCAGGTTTTCCCGGATTCTGCGAGCCTGGGAATGGCTGGCAGAATGTGGGGACCTGGTCTCCTGTGTCCTGTACCGCTCAGAGGAGTCTTCAGATCCCTCCTTGCTGCCAGGATTTGATGGGTACCCCCCCCACTGACCTAACTGGGCAGAGGTTTTCAGGATGCCCTTAATGGGCCTACTCTCCTGGGGTTCCCCACTAAATTGCACTGTGCTTGGGTGCCCATACCCGGATGCCCGCCCCTCCATTCCTGGGTGGTACTGGCCTATGAGCCCCATGCTTCTGGCTGGATAGTAATCTGCCATCCCTGTGGCCCGGTGTTCATGTGCGACAGGGGACATGGGGGTGGCAGAGTCCAGGGACTGAGAGAGATAAAGGCCTCTGGTACTAGGGCTCCTGAGGTTATGCTCAGGAGTTTCCCTTTCCCAGCGAACCTAGTCTCTATCCGCCCCTGCTCCCTGTTGCAATGCAAGAGCCTGCGCCTTCAGTTCCTCAGTTAAGGCCTTACTAGACTCTATCAGTCTCTCCTGCATCGCTACCTTTTGTTGGAGCCTATCATTGTGCTGGCAGAGAGCCTCATTCTCTCTCTGCGTTTCCTGATTGGTCCTGGAGCACTGGGCCAGTCTTTGCTGCAGGAGGGTTACCTCCTGAGCTGTGTCCCTATTGGCCTGCTCCTTTCTTGCCAGAGCATCCTCCATCTTCCTGGTGTGCTCTAACAAGTTCTGGTGTTCTTTTTGGAGGTCACCCAGTCCCTGGAGGGCCAGGTGATTTTCTTCCATTTTCCTTTTTAAGTGGCAGACTTCCTGGCCTAAGGTATCCCTTTCCTGACTAAGAGCCTGCATCTGTGCCGCCAGGTCATCCCTTTGCCTTTGGAAGGCACCAGCTTTCTGGCGCTCCTGGTCAAATTCTGCCTGGGTATCCAGGTCTTTCAAAATCAGTTTATTGCTCTCTGCCTTCTACCTATCTAGGTGGCTTTGCAGGGTGACTACCTGCTCAGCACATGCCCTATTGAAGTCTAACTGTTGCTCCAGCTTTTTCTGGCTCTGCAGTAGGGAGTCCAAACCTTCTTGGTACTCCTTCTGCAAGGCCAGAAATCTGGTATCCTGGTCAGCCTTTTCCTGTTGCAGGATGTCCATATCCCTCTTTATTTTAATGATGTGCTGTCTACTCTCATTTTCTGACTCCTGGCTCCCCTGCAGCCTCTGCTCAGAAGAGACCAGGTCAGATTGGACCTTCTCTAACGCCATATGTCGCTTATTCGCCAGATCTTGGCTTTCAGTACATTTATCCTGCATTTCTCCCATATATAGGTACAGGTATGCCGCTATCCTAACCATCTTGTCTTGTTCATCCTTAGCTTTAGGAGCCATGTATAGTTCACTCAGGGCCACATGTAGGGGACCCTGATCTCCCCATATATCTGACCCTGTTTCAGTGACCTGTTGCGTGATGGCCTGCAACCAGACCATGCGGTCCTGGTGAGTCCACTCACCTCTCACAAATAACTTATGTAAGAAGTGCTCTCTGGCTATTTTCATGTCTACTAAGGTCGTCATTCTAGAGATTGGTCTCTGTCCTGACTTACAGAAATTAGTATTTTATTTTTGCAAAACAGACCTTTTTCTTAGAGCGTTCCTTTGAGGAGTGCTTTACAGCGTAACACAGCGTGTGCTCCGACAGGATATGTGTATCTGGTCAGCTGGCACGCTGTATTAATCTGCACAAGTGATAGATCTAATCCAAACGTCCGGCACGAGCCCCCAATTTGTAAGAGGATTCAATTCAACACTACAGCTAAGTCAATGCCTAGTCTGGGGTACTGAATGGAAACCCTTATTGATATATCTTTATGTCCAGTTCATGCGTTCTGGATGACTACCCCTATATAACACCCCTCTCTTGGAATCCTCCGGACCCCACTGAGCCAAGAAGTAGTTCTGTTTTGCAAGTTTAAAAGTTTATTTGATAATTTAAACAATATAGATATATATCACACTTTATAATAAATTAATAATTGGATATCACACTTAATCTGATATGTAATCAATAATGGATAGTCTGGCACTAGCACACTTCTTTATAATCAATGATGAGTGGTTATAGGATGGATAAGATAGCAACAATACTTTATGGTTTCAAATGGATGCAAGGTGGAATGAAAATGCAGTACAGAAAATACTCAATATGATTTCAACAAAACAATGTAATCACTTTTCTCTGGCAATCCCCCCCCCTTTATGCAATGCAAGGAAATGGAAGGAAAGCACACAGTTCTCAGAAATGCAATCAAATGTAATTCAGTTCACCCCAGCAAGCTTAGATTACAGATCGGAGTTTTAACCACAAGCCCAAAATGCTTTTATATGTGCTGGCAATGAAGTGAAAAATATGCTAAAATGCTTTTAATTCCCCCTAGAGGTTCAGGGTGAGTGGTATCTAGTTAATATTAGTCCAGGCTCACTCTTGCAGTGATTCAGGGATGATTAGCAGGTAAAACGAATTTCTGGCAAATGGAAGGCAAGCGGCAGCAGATTTTTACACGTGAAGAAATTTGCAAATCGCGGTAAAATTCGCGGGTGCGCCGGGTGCGATTACAGAGGAACTACAAGGACTATCACTATCGTTTTGGGGTCCTAGGACAGCCTAGGATCTCAGTTTCCAGATGAAAGTTACTGCAAGTCTCTAAGACAAACGGTCCCGGAGATATGAGCGATTTTGTGAAGGTCGTTTTTCAGATTTGAAATTTTAAAGTTCAAAAAGACAAGTGCAGCTTGCAACTAGAAAATGACAAGTGACAGCTTTGCAAATGACAGGTGACAGTTAGGAGACAGTTCTACTTAGATTAAAATAGATTGAATTATATTATTTTAACTAAGAGATTGGTTCTGCACAGTTTGCTAGGTACTCACACTATATTCTTGAATTAAATGGGCCTCGCCACGGATCTGGTCAGGTTTTAGACTGAACTCTGGTCTGGCCTCTGCACTTCAGTGATCTGGGTCAGCTCTGCTCTGCTGGTCTGGTCTGGGTCAGCTCTGGTTCTGGATATTGATAGATTTGAAGTCTGGATCTTTCTGCACAGCTTTCTCTAGAGATTGATGGAGGTAAAGTATGGATTTTCCCGGCAGAGCTTCCAGCTGCAAATGGATTTGAAGGTCCCTATCTGTCCTGCCTGTCTGCTTTTATGTGTTTTGAAAATGGGTGGAGAGGCTAGCTTCCTAGGCCCTACCCCTCTCCCCTTGTCATTGGCCACTTCATCCGCTTCCACTTGATTGGGGGAATGAAATGAAGTGTCATCATGATGAGGTCTGTTTATGGTACAGAGAACCCACCCCTGTCAACTTTACACACAATCTATATTTACTCAAAAAACATATTTGCACAGGTACACATTTGTTTAAAATTACATGCACCCTTCACATATCACAGGAGGTATACCCTGTCCAAATCTGCTCTTCCTGGGTGCTAGCATTCAGAAATGGTAATATTTGCACTTTTTAACTGATTTTGCAATTTCGGACATTAACCCAAATTTACACACATGTGCGCAAGGAGTATGGACATTAGTTGATGAAGTGTCAGATTTTTCACATGCACACATTTTGAGTAATATCCTCTTTTCCGCTAAAACCCCCCTGAACATACCACCGGGTCCTAACACGTCTTAAAATGTGGGCAGAAAAATCACAAGAATTATGGTATCATTTAAATAATTTTCACAAGTCCGCTCTATGAATGATCCACCTTTTTAGAGTTATGTTCTGGCCCCAAAGGGGTGTGGTTTCCCCCCAGCACAAGGTTGAATTTCTGGTTTTTCCAGTTCTGCCAAGCCAGCTTGCTCTCACAGGCAGTACTCCTCCCCTGCCCTTCCAGGAGGAAGCTCCATTTACGACTCCCGCCAATAAAACATTTGCCTGAGTCAGGACAGGGCTTTGTTCAGAGCTCCTGTATTCTGTGGGGGCTCCCCTTAATTCAATTATCAGAGAGATGGCATATCCTTAGTGTGGCCAGCAAAAGGCAGATAGGCCTGGGAACACAGCTGTGACTCAAGTTTCACTCCTGATGGGGGGTAGTTGCCAGGCAAAATTGGAATCTCTTTAAGCCAGTTTTTAGCTACATGTCATTTCTGTTCCCCAGTTTAAGTCAAGACATTTTTTTACATATGCAGCTAGGATGCTGATTCTAAGTTTAAAACTATGACATTTAAACAATTGCAACCTATGTGACACTCAAAAGTAGGTCACTCATTTCTTTTAAACATTTAGATTTTTAGTGTCTTTCAGTCCAAATTTACTTAAACTGCTGAAATCCACAGCTCAGCCAGTCTTGTTATAAACCTTCAAGTCACTTCAGAATATAACTTTACATTGGATCCACCTCTCAGTAAGTCTTTCTTTGGCATGTTTTGGGTTCATTTATTCAGTTTTACACAAAAAAAATAAAATCTGGTGTTGTTTTAAAACGCCGGCTTTCTGATAGTGGTGAGTACTGGTACTGCACCCCTTTTTGGGATTTAAGAAAATGAATTCCTAACAGTTATGGGTTTGCTTTTGGCAATCAGCATTGCCATTCCCAATGGTTTCAGACTACTGTGTGGGTAGTCCAATGGTGGTTTTAGGCAGTGTCCTTCTGTGCCCATAACATCGGCAAAAATGGGTGGCAGCCTATTCTTCATGCACTTCCCTGGGCATTTTCTGGGAAGCTCTGGCCATCATGATGTTTTCCATGTCAGTACTGCACAGTTTTGAGGTAGGGCTTGGATGCGTGGATAAGAACATCCCACAGAGGTGAGGGGAAACGTCGTCAGATGATATTGTTTGACTGCCTTATCTTAGACCTCCTCAACAAGACTTGTAATAGAGCTTGCATGCAGATGAGGGGGTTGGTCCAGTTTAGACAGCCAACGATTGTCCCCATGCCGAGGGCTTCTGAGTGCCCGCTCCATCTGCACCCACTGCTTCCCCGTGCCCCCATCACACCAATCTTTGAGAACCTCGATTTGCTATGCCTAATAGTATTTAATAAAATTGGTGAGACCTAGTCCACTCTTCTCTGGAAGGGTCATTAACGTGTTTAGGGCTAGCCTTGGAGCTTTGTTATTCCAAATTAATGTTGAGATTACTTTATGTTGTTTCCGAAAAAATTAATTGGGGACCCGGATCAGCAGAGCTTGAAACATCTAGAGCACTGTTAGCTGCATATAACCCATATAACCCATCAATAGTAGTGGTTATGGTTAACCCTAGGAGTTTGATGTACAGTGTGTACGAACGTAGGGTCAGGGTTTCGGTAGGGGAGAGGTATACATTTAGTATCACAGATTTAGATTTATTTAGCTTTAAGCATGCTACCTTTCTAAACTGCACAAGTTCACCTGTCGCCACTTGCAGTGTGTATACCGGGTCCGATGCCAACAGAAGCATGTCATCAGTGTAAGCAATAATTGTATGCGTAGCACCCCCAAAGCCAATCCCCCGGATATCGTCCGTCTGTCTAACCTTGGCTAATAACGGCTCTAAATGAAGAGCATATAATAACGGTGATAAGGGACATCCTTGTTTTTTTCCACGTTGTAATGAGATGGAAAGGGATAGTTGGCAGTTAATTAGCAGTCTCATGCAAGGTTGTATGTAGTTTACAAATTTTCGGCCAAAGCCCACCTTTGCAAAGGCACGAAAGAGGAACGATCACTCCACCCAGTCGAAAGCTTTTTCAGCGTCTATGGAGAGAAGTACCAGTGGGATCTTTTCTTCTCTACTTTCTATATGAATTGCATTAATGAGGGGAGCAAGTCCTCCATCCTTTTGCAGAGGACATTTGTAAAAAATGTGTGTCCAAGTTTATTAGAGCAATTGGGCAATATTACCCACCCTACTTGGGTCCTTGCCGGACTTAGGGAATATAACTATGTTCGCCTCTTAGATAGTAAGGGAGATACAGCCAGTTCGTGCAAATGAGTTGTATAGTTGGGTTAGCTTGGAGACTAGTACATTCTGATATGTTTATAGAGTAAGCCCAGGTATCCATCCGGGCCCGGCGATTTATTCAGAGGAAGATCATCTTCAGTGATATCCAGTTCCAGTCCATCTCTATCTAGTGGTGATAGTAGGCAAGGAAGATTGACCGTTTGCAACTATTCCATCTGTGAGTGAGGGTCTGGGAGTTCAGATTGGTATAGGTCTGAAAAAAACATATGAAACTGTGAGGAGTTTCAGTTATTATGTCGCCAAAGGGTAACAGAATCTTTTGTGCGGTCCGAGATATCATTTTCTGGCAAAGCTAACTAGCCAGCCATCTGTCTGTTTTATTAGCTTTAATATAATATTTTTGCTTAAGATATAGCAGGAATGTTTCTGCTTTCTTGGTTTGGTATAGGTTGAGCCTGCCTGCCGCGATGGACCTGTGTTTGTTTCCAGAATTTTCTGTAGTGAACGAGGTGAATTGCGTCTGACATTTGGCAAAGTCTATCTTGGAGGTCGTCATGTTGCTTTCTTCCGTGTGGAGTTCCGACGAGAGTGACTCAGCAGGGGGTTCTAAGGCCACGGTTGTATCAAAGTCCCTCGCCCAGAGTTTTTCCAGAGGGTTAGCCTGTTTTTGAAGTGGCTGTGTGTGGCTAGCCGGGATCTAATTCTTCATGCCTTCTGCATATACCCAGCCCCCTCGAATCACGTGAGCAGTCTCAGATGCCCACAGTGATGCACGCAGCAGCTAGCCCGAGTTCCTGGGGCCGGGAAACAGTGATGCAAACCTTTTATGTTTTCTCCAGGCTCTCCAATCGTGATGCATACGAGACCGTATAATTCTTAGTGCGCCATGTGTAGTTACTCATTCACTGCAGTGGGTAAGCAGGCATCCGGCGGAGACATTTTAAGACGGGTTATCCCTGCATTCTACATACTGACTGGTGCTTAACAGAGATAAGCCTCCCGGTATGCCCGGGTCCGCAGCACCGCAGTGGTGCCGATCCTGCGTTCCACTCCTCTACCCACACACAGCACACTATTCCAGAATAGGCACTCCCCAACACCAACTGACCTTCAGCCGCGAGCCTCCACACCTCTCCGGGTCTCTGAAGCTTGTTGTGGGCAAACACCAGCCCAGTCGTACATTGTGCGAAATTTGCAACGCCGCTGGAGGTGTTCCAATGGCGGCCGGGGGGCGAGGACACCTGCTGACTACGAGCAGACTCCGAACCGGAGAGCCAACTTTGCAGGACTACTTACCTCACAGCGCGAGGCTGTTGGGGGCTGTCCCTCGTTGTTTGCTCTAATGGGGGCCTGCCCCAGGGTGATCTACGGCAAGGATGCAGCTGAGTCAGAGAAGGAGCACTCGCACACACGTCTTCACTGTGCGCCGGCCATCTTGGAACTCGATTGTCATTATTATATGCATTTTAATGTAATGTATGTTAGCACTATGTGTTAACTGTTAATCTATGTTGTTTAAAGGGTCATGCGTCATATTGGACCTAAATAGAAGTACATATTACCTCGTCGGTAAAATAGGAGTATGTGTTTGTTTTATTGAAACAGATGTTAACACTGTTACACCAGAATCACCTTTGTTGTTGTTGTTGTTGATGTCACCTACTAAACTCTCCCCAATGTTGTTCTAAAATGAATTATATACTGCATTCCACCTTAACAAATTATAAGAGATGTGAGTGAACGTGGTCAGTAAAATGTGATTACAATGTTTTATATATAAAAGGTACTGGAGAAAAACAATAATCAAAGGTGAATCGCATTGTAATATGAAACAAAATAATTTCTCAGAAACACATTTCAAACATTATTACCAATACCATGAGTAATATATCTTGTAAAATAATAGCAGCATCTGTTGAAAGGTGAGCGAGCAATCCACTTTCCAGAGAGACAAAATTGCAGTCAGCCCGTGAAGACAGATATTTCAATACACTGCTTCATGACATTAATAGCGGCTGTTAGTCTGCGTGTATATTTGTATTATTTTCATAGGGGTTGGTTTGATATGTGTTATTCCGAACAATGCAATCACAATGGCTTTCTTGCCAATGTACAGCCGACAGAGATTTTAGATTGCTCTTCTATGTACGTGTCTGATTTTGCCGCCTACATTTTCAACAGGTGCATTCGATGATGGATATTACACACAGTGAATTTTCTAGACATTCCATGGTCAACATTTAGAGGTTGGCAGTTGGACCTCCACACCATACGCAATATAAGCATCCCCCATTCACCATCCCTACATGCCACCAAACTGCTGTATAATGACATTAGCTCCACAATGGAACAAAGCCGATGTGCCATACAACAGCGGACACATGTATGTATGTTGGTGGACCTACTAATGCCACTTACCCTTCACCTGCCACCAGCTGGCCGCACCTTATTTATTATTCTTATTTATGGTTTTATTTATTTATTTACTGTTTATCCTATGTACTACACTTCCCCCTCCCCCTCACACTTTTCCCCCTCCCCCTTCCCCTGCACTTGCGCGATCTCAATGTCACCTGGCCTAGTAGGATCTTTGTCTTTCCTCCCTCTGTTCCCTTCCCTTGTCTCGTCGCGCCTTGAAACACTTGTGTATAGGCGCGTTATAAATGCCATATCATAACATATCCCACCTTCCGGTGGTGAAAGTAATGTTGTACCACGTCATAGTGTATGGCAGCAGTAATGGCGGAGAACCTCGGAGTGTATGTTGGCAACACCTGTATGCTATCCCACAAAAAGCCCCACACTAGCTAATCATCTTGAATCGGAAAAATCCATTGCTGCATTTATGACCTGTCCGACTCCCCAGTTACTTGCTTCCACATGGAGCAGATTTTGCCACCAACTAAACTGTCCCAGGAATAATTTTGGGCCTTGAATAAATATCACCAAAAGACTGGGTTCTTACAAACGTAAAGTGGAAACAAGGGATGGCAAAAACCTTTGTTCAAAAAGGTACTCTCTACATGCATGACACCTTACCACACTGAAACTATTTATTATCTGGTTTTATGCTAAAGAAGAGATGTGGAGTTTGAACATTTTTAAAGCAGCATTGCATTTAATCACATCATTCCTTATAATTCATGGAACTGTAGCAGCATAAAATATGAAACATGCGTTTGAGAAAATGGGTTTAAAAGATGCCATTTTATTTATACTGTCAATTGGGGATGTCATAAAGATTACTAATGCCTAATTATGTACATGTCAACATTTGTAGTTTTGTATTGGCTTGCACTTTGTCATTGCCTAAGCACTCAATTGGTACTAGAAGCCAGGTGCACACTCAATAAATACCCAAATAATATAATAATAATTGTAATAATAATAATTGCAATACAAGTGAATTGGCCTTTCAGGCATACAGAAACATACAATGCTCTGAGGTGACCTGGGCAAATGATAGTTTTCCATTGATATTACTGACAAACTCACTTCTTCACTTCAGCCCTGCATACAGGTTCCCTTGTGGGGAGGTTAAGGCGCCTGTGGGACCTGTCTTTGACTACCTCGAATGAATTTCCTGTGTTTGCTTTTAATCATGGAAAACCCATTAGAGTCCCACAGCAAAATACCCTGTGAAAAGGCCCTCTGAGCAGCCCTGCACGTTTGCAGGCCACCACTTGATCTCCTGGATTGCCTTGGTGTAAAATATACAAACTACTCTGATGACACCCAGGTTCTCCTCAAACTGTCAGGTAATTATACACAAGATTCTGAGGCTCTGAACGTGGTATACAATGCCATCCAGTCCTTCAAACTCCCTGGCACTCAACAACGAAATAACTGAGCTGCTCATTGTTGCTTCAGGGCCGCAGCTAAAGAAACTGGATCCTGCGTATATGGCAGGCAGTATGATCACTGTGGCCAGATGGGTAAATACTTTGGGCCTCATAAGGAGTTGGGCAGTGCGGTACAAATGTGACGATAATAGAGTTACCGCTGCATTACCGCTGCATTACAGCACTGCCTAATCCCAGGTTTTGGGGAAAGTGGAAACATACACCTCCAGCTGTGATTATTACTGTGGTGCAATTACTGCAGTGCAATTACAGTGGCAGTAATGCGCTGAAGAAATGTGGACTATCACCGCCACTTGTGAACGGCGGTAATAATGCAGGATCAAGTGGCAGTAACTGTAATTGCATTGGGTGGTATTCCAGCAGATTTACTGCCGGGATACTGCACAACTTCTGCACAACTTCTGATAGAGCCCCTGGGGCATTCACTTGAATGCAGAATTATCCATGAAGTCTTAGGTCTCTCACATCCGATCTTCTTTTGGTTACATCATCAAGCTTCTGAATCAAATAAGGCCTTACTTATCCATCAGCAGAGGTCTTTCCTGGCCACTGCCCTAGTCAACACCAGGCTTGATTACTGTAATAGCCTCCTTCTTGGAACCTTGAAAGACAACCTCCACTGCCAGCAAATCACTCAAAATGGCACTGTGCGTTCCATTCACGCTCTATCCAAACAAGATCACGTAACGATATCCAGAAGGGCATTACACTGGTTGCCTATCAAGCATAGGATTACAAACACGCTCCTGTCACTCTCTTATAAATGCTGGACAGCTACTGCCCCCCAATACCTGATAGATTGCTTGGCTGTGAATCAGCCAGGTTGTAATCTGTGCTCCAACGACAACTACATATTGGTGCAACTGCGTTTTAAATTGACTAAATTTGGGGTAGTCAGCTCTGACGTATATGTACCAAAAGAGTGGAAAACTCTACCGCTCAAGCTGAGAGCATCTCGATCTCTGACATTTTTAAGAGATCCGCTAAAACCCACCTGTTTAACCTTAAACCAGGTGGAAGAGAACTCGATTTTACAGTCTTCCTGCCCCTGCTGTGACTCACCGATCTTACGTTGTCTTGTTAATGTCCCTGATCGTTATCTGTGTGTCGCATGGCCATGTAGCGTGTTATAAAAAGTAAATAATAATAATAATAAAAATAGCACAAAGATGAGAACAATTGGTGAGCAAGTATCTGGGCAGGTGGCTGAGATTGCCACTTGTAAGGCTGTGGCAGTGCCATGTGTGTTTTACCATCCTAAAGGTGCACTTATCCGCTGCAATGGTCTTTGCATGGGCCCAATTGTTACCTGCCACTGCCTCTTTAAGAGAGGCATCTCGGCCCACAAGGGTGGAGAGTAATGACGTTGGGGGAAGGGGATGTTTTGCCACGTGTTGCGCCAGTTGTTGCCAGAACTTGAATAAAGCAGTTGCACTATCCATGCCTCCGGCTGTGCGTCCTTCATTGTAAGCATACCCAGGCCCAGCCTGGGTAACAATTGGTGGCAAGGTATTCTCCCACCAGCCAGAGTCCTCCTTGCTGGCGAGCCCTCACCGAGCGCCACAGCTATGCGTCCGGCGATCTCGTCACTGCATCCTCCTTCTGAGTGGCAGGCGATCCCGCCACCACATCCTCCTTCTGCGTGGCAGGCGATCCCACCGCACGCGTCCTCCAGCGCTCCGCAGAAAAAAAAATCGAGTTTGCAATCCAGGCCCGTAATGCCACCGCGCCCCACGATTGCACACTGGAGTCAACAGACAATGGGCCTCATTACACGGATGGCGGTGAACCATGGCGCTATTAGCGCCATGGTTCATGCTGGTAAAATACCGGCACCGCCTTGGTGGAAAGGGGAGTTACCGCCCTATTCCAAGGTTGGTGGGGTGGTAATTCCCCCTTCCACCATTGCCCTTCCCCATTCCCATTTTTGCCCATTAGGGCTCTATGGGAATGGGGAAGGCGCTAATTACGGTACCGCAAATTGCGGTACCGTAATTAGCTCCCTGGTCCCTTTGCGGGTTCGATTTTTAACGCCTGCAAAAAGCAGGCGTTAAATTCCCCAACCCGCAAAGGGACCTCGTAGTAAGGCGGTAAGGATTACTGCCATCCGTGTAATGATTTCATTGGTAGACAGCATCAGCTGTGGTAGAAGAAGAAAGAATACACATTGGCCCCCTGGTTCACAGTGGTGTCATCAGTGGGGAAGGCAATGTGTTCTGACACATGGGATATAAAGGAATTTAGCACCGGCAGCAGGAGGCCAGTGAAATCAGTTTGAGATATTCCTACCACACCACCCATTATGGTCTAGAATGACCCACTGGCACAGGAGGTCAAGATGCGCATTCCTTTCAGGATTGGCGGCATTGAAGTGGCAATTTCTATCTGTGGTCCAAGGTCCACAGCTAGCACATCTGTTATGTCCATGATTGTCTCTTTCTTGAGACAGTACAGGCATAATGCCTTCTCGGCAGTCATAGGGCCTCATTCCGAGGTTGGAGGTGGCCATGGTGCTATTAGCACCATGGGTACACCTTACTGCATACAGAATCCGGGTTCCCTGAATGGGGACTTACCGGGTCATTCCAACCTTGGAGGACCCGGTATTTCCCCATTCAGGGAACCCATCCCCATTCCCATCCCCATAGGGCTCAATGGGAATGGGGAGGGAGCTAACAACGGGCCTGTTAATAACGGGCCCGTTGTTAGCTCCCTGGTCCTTTAGCGGCTCTTGCTAAGGGGCCTCGTAAGGCGGCAGTAATGGGTTAATGGCACTGGCATCCTTACCAGTGCCATTAACCCCTTACCGCCGACCTCGTAATGAGGCCCATGGTCTGGAAACATGCCCTCGGATGATAGGTGTGTGACCTGCAGTGGCATATGCGTGATTGTCTATGATTTGGATAATGCATGTGTCAATTATGTGGCAAGGGCATGTAGGTGCATGATCCATTGACATGGTAAACGGCATTCATTGGTGTTTTTCACTCCTTTGTGTTATTTTGTCTGTCATCATACTTGCTAGGATACACGTCAATGGCTAGGAGAGGTGTGCCTGAGGAGCAGTGGCCCCCATGCTGCTGTTTCTTGTGCCTCTGACCATCATAGCAGGCACACACGTCCACTCATGACCCGACTTTGTCCCATCAACACATATTTGGTGGTCCTGTCCTCTGGTGATTGGTGACCCTCTGAGTTGTCGTCTACTTCAAACGCTCCCTCTCCCGCTGGTCATTCCGCTGAACGTCTCGTTGAACTCAGGTAGAAGGTCACTAGTTCAAGGAGTGCCTCAGGCTAAAGTCATGCTGCTGGGGTGAGCGAGCAGTCATGTTTGGTTGTTGTGCACCCATTTCTACTGGATCCGTATACGTGGAACTTTCTGGCATTGTTTACAATGGTTTCTTAGTGGATGGCCCATCCCATTATCAACACATTCGCATCCTCCACTGTACAGGTTGACCAATGGGTTCATGAAACATTTCTCCTAACGTGTGATCAGTGGATTGGTGGGCGGATCAACAGTGTACATTACACCTCTTGGCTCTGCTCAAAAACAGTGGGTAAATAGCAGATTATTTTCTGGCAGATGTCCACCTTTCCTGCAATTTCTTATGGCGATGCCCCATACTGGAAATACAGAGTTGGATACATTGCACATTGTAAGAGGATTCAATTCAACACTACAGCTAAGTCAACGCCTAGTCTATAATACTGAATGAAAACCCTTATTGATATATCTTTATGTCCAGTTCATGCGTTCTGGATGACTACCCCTATATAACACCCCTCTCTTGGAATCCTCCTGACCCCACTGAGCCAAGAAGTAGTTCTGTTTTGCAAGTTAAAAGGTTTATTTGAGACTGTAAACAATATAGATATATATATCACACTTTATAATAAATGAATAATTGAATATCACACTTAATCTGATATGCTAAAGATTAACAACGGAGAATCTGACACTAGCACACTTCTTTATAATCACTAAGGAGTTGACATGAAATGGATAAGGTAGCACACAGGTGAATAGGAACAAAAGAAGAAGGTGGTACAGAATGCTTTATGTAAGCTCAGGTGGATGCAATATTCAATGAATGCAGTACAGAAAATACTCAATATGACTTCAACCAAACAATGTAATCACTTTTCTCTGGCTATTCACTCCCCCCCTCTTTATGCAATGCAAGGAAATGGAAGGAAAAGCACACAGTTCTCAGAAATGCAATCAAATGTGATTCAGTTCACCCCAGCAAGCTTAGACTACAGAAGTTTGAAAACACAGGCAAAATGCTTTGATATGTGCTGGCAATTAAGTGAAAAGTATGCTAAAATGCTATTGATTCCCTTTCAGAGGTTCAGGGTGAGTGGTATCTAGTTAATATTAGCTCAGGCTCACTCTTGCAATGATTCAGGAATGATTAGCAGGTTAAACGAATTTCTGGCAAATGGAAGGCAAGCAGCAGCTGTTTTTACACGTGGAGAAATTTGCAAATCGCGGTAAAATTCGCGGATGCGCCGAGCGCTATTACAGAGGAACCGCAAGGACTATCACTATCGTTTTGGGGTCCTAGGAAAGCCTAGGATCTCAGCTTCCAAATGAAAGTTACTGCAAGTCTCTAAGACAAACGGTCGCGGAGATATGAGCGATTTTGTGAAGGTCGTTTTTGGTTTTGCAACTTTTAAACGCAACACTTTTTCAGCTTTAAAAATGATGGCAGAATAACACAATTGCTAAACTGCAGTTCTACTTAGATTAAAAATGGATTGAATTATATGATTTTAACTAAGAGATGTGTTCTGAGTTTTGCTGAGTACTCACAAGAGATTTTGAACCGGAAAGCGACTTGGTCACGGACTTCAGTCTGGTCAGGTCTTCCCGGGTTCCGCTCACAGCGCCTGGCCTCTGGAACTGCTCACAGCATCGGGGTCAGCACTCTGGATACAATGGCCTGGTCTCTGCTAGGCACCGGTTCTCTGGGTTGGGTCCTGCCTTCGCTTTGGATATTTCTGTCACCGGGTTCTTGCAAAAGTTCTTGGCAAAATTCAGACGGCGTCAGCCGGCTGTCTGAAGAGTTCAGTTGCAAAAAGATTTTTAGGCCTGTTGACAAATACTCTTGCTGGCAGTGGCCTTTTGGTTAAGGTTCTGTAGTCTCTGTTTGTCTTGGAGTCTAAGTGTTGGCTCTTTGAAGTTTGATGGAGGTAGAGTATGGATTTTCCGGCAGAGCTTCCAGCGGCAGATGGAATTGAAGGTCTCTACCTAAGTTTCAGTGGTCCATTTATATGTTCTGCAAGTGGGTGTGTGTGTTGGTCATAACTAAACTTGCCCCTCTCGCTTGTCATTGGTCCAGCTTTCATTCCTCCCCTGACTGGGGAGCTAAGTTGTGTCAGAGTGATGTCAGCCATTTATGATCTCTTGAAAAACCTCCCCTGTCATCTGTGCACCCAAATCTATATATGATCAAAATACATATTTCAGAGTTACACAGTTGTTTGAAATTACATATACATGGTGTGGCTGAATTTAGCCATGTCTCTGTCCAAATCTGCTGTTTCTAAGAGCTTGCATTCAGAAATGGCACATAATTGACTTTTTAACTGATTTTTCAATTTCTGACATTGACCCAACTTTACATACATGTGCGCAGGGAGTATGGACATTAACTGATGAAGTTTCAGATTTTTAACATGCATACATTTAGAGTAATATCCACTTTTCCGCTAACACCCCCCTGAACATACCACCGGTTCTAAAAACCTCTTAAACTGTGGGCAGAGAAATCACAAGAATTATGGTATCATTTATAAAATTTTCACATGTCCGCACCATGAGTTATTCATCTTTTTCTAAACAATATTCTGGCTACAAAGGGGTGTGGTTTCCCAGGTCACATGGTGGAAATACTGGTTTATCCAGTTCTGCCAAGCCAGCTTGCTCTCACAGGCAGTGCCCCTCCCAGCTTCTGCCAAGAGGAAGCTACATTTTACGACCGCTGTAATAAAACCTTTGCCTGAGTCAAGACAGGCTTTGTTCAGAGCTCCTGTAGAGCACAGGTAATTCAATTATCAGATAGATGGCATATCCTTAGTGTGGCCAGCAAAAGGCAGATAGGCCTGGGAACACAGTTGTGACTCAAGTTTCACTCCTGATGGGGGTAGCTGTCAAGCAAAATCAAGTTCCTTAAGCCAGACTTTCAGCTAACTGTCATGTTTTTTGTTGCTTTTTAAATTAACTTGCAATTTTACACATGCAGCTAGAATGCTGATTCTAAGTGCAAAACTATGACATTTCAACAGTTACAAAGGCATGTGACACCAAACATAGGTCACTCATTTAATCTAAACATTTTCGATTTTAGTGTCTTTAAATCCAGTGCAACTTAAACTGCTGACTCCATAGCAGTTTTGTTATAAGCATTGTTTTGGGCTCTTCATTTCCCAGATTTTGTAAGCACACAAAACTCCATTCCGCCAAATGTCTGCTGGTGTTCAGTGAATATTTTGCACATATTGCAATGTTTGATAATAGGCATTTTGAGCCTGCCTTCAGAGAAACACAGGGTGGTTTTAAAACGCCGGCTTTTGGATAGTGGTGAGTACTGGTACTGCACCCATTTTTGGGATTTAAGAAATGAATTCCCCACAATTCTAGGTTGCATTTGGCAATCAGCATTGCCATTCCCAATGGTTTCAGACTACTGTGCGGGTAGTCCAATGGTGGTTTTAAAGCGCTTTGAAGCTAACCCGCGCTACTGTTTTTCCTTTGGCAACCCATTTCCCTCATGGCAACCCGGCCTTTCATTCTCGCACTGGTGGGTGGCAAGTGAGGCAACCATTTTGGTGTGCGCACAAACTGCGCAGCTTTCCTGGATTTCGGCGCACATGTGGGTTTTCCGCCATCTTGAATTTTCTAAGCCCACAGCACCAAATGTTGTAGCATGATAGCTTAAACGTGGGTCAGGACACCCAACAAGCCCCCCCGCGCGACTGCACTTTGAATTTGAGTCGATGGGGAGTCGCGTGCCCAAGGGTTTTGACCCACGCACCGGTCTGTCCGCATAATCTTCTTCCTACTCTGTAGATGGCACAGTTCAGCATCTTCTTCTCCATCCGGTACTGATCGATCGGTTCTCCTCGCCGGTCCTGATGGGAATATTGGGCGGTCCACTGGGCCCATTGGATCTTCGTTCCCGGTCTCCGGATCGCCCTCCTTGGCCCGTCTCCAGGTTTTCTTTCTCCTAGGACGACAAAGGAAGAGCGGCAATACCTACTCATAGACGTTTTTCCACCACTGTTGAGATAGTGGGGCAGCATATGCATTTCATCATGACGAAACATTACATTCTTATTTTGATAAAAAAACAGTATAACTAAGAGACAGTTTCATGCAAATCACAATATTTAGAGACTAGATGTGGTATGTTTTATGATTGGAACTGAATTAGTCTGAGACAGTACCCGCTAGGATTCCAGGGGATTCCTCCAGTTGTTGCAGAGTGTTCCTGGGATGGCAACATTTCAACTGGTTTATGTGGACCCACTTGTCTTCCCGCGCTGCCAAAGGACCTTTGGGGATGTGGATTTTGTAGGCCACAGGGGAGATTTTGTCTATGATCTCAAAGGGTCCTTTCCATGTAGGCAAAAATTTGCGCTGCTTGGCCTGGTTCCTTTGGAAGTTGTATAGATAGACCCGGTCTCCCACCTGATATTCCTTCCTGGAAGTTTTCAGGTCATAATGGGTCTTCATGCTATCAGCTGATCTTTCTAGATTCCGCTGAGCATAAGCAAAAGCATGTTGGAGGTGTTTCCTTAAATTCTCTACATACTCATGAGTAGTGGAGGCATTTATCAGTGTCTGCTCTTGGGTCCTGTAGAGCAAATGCTGAGGAAGCACCATCTTGCGTCCAGTCATCAACTCAAATGGTGACATTTTGGTTGCAGATGAAGGGGTAGATCTGATGGCCATTAGGACCAGAGGTAATCGGATATCCCAACTTGGGCCAGAATCTGCCACAAACTTTTTTAAGATGCTCACAATGGTTCGGTTATATCTCTCTACTGCCCCAGAAGAAGCTGGTCTATAAGCAATATGCAGCTTTCTTTTGACCCCCAATATCTCCCACATCTTTGTCATTACTTCACTGGTGAAGTGGCTACCTCTGTCTGACTCAATCCTTTGAGGTAGACCAAAACGGGAAAAGATGTGGTTAATCATCAAGGCAGCTGCAGTTTCTGCTTTGCAATTTGGGGCTGGGAGACATTCCACCCACTTGGTAAACAAGCATGTCACAGTCAACATGTACTTATTCCCCCTAGCCGAGCGAATCACAGGGCCTACAAAGTCGATTTGTAAATCTGACCATGGCAGTGTCATCCCCCGCTTTTGGAGAGGCGCGCGGTGCGTGAGGGATGATGGCTGAAATTGTGCACACACAAGACAACCCTTCAAGTATTGGTCGAGATCCTGCCCCATGTGTGGCCAGTATGCAACCTCTCTTAAGATTTCCAGTGTTGTGTGAAACCCCCTGTGACCGGCAGTGGCCGCATCATGGGCGTGACTTAACATCAGGCTTCGGAATGAGGTAGGAACCACCCACTGATCGTGGTCAGCTTTGGATTTCCTTACCAACAAACCGTCTTGGATCCGGAACATTTTTGGACATTTCATCAACACTCTTAGGTCCTCTTTCCCAATGTAATCGGTATCCGTCAGGGGAAAGTTCTCAGGGTCCTCAAGGTGCTGGTAAAATTTACCAATAATTGGATCCCCCTTCTGAGCGGTAATCAAATCAGCATCAGGGGTCTCCTTACTCCATTGTACAATTGAAAGGTCGTTGTGAGCATTTGTCTGGGACCTAGTGATGGCAGTGACCTGGATTTCCCCCAACAGGGACTCAATCTCAATTAGATCCCCTTGGATGGCCCCGGTTTTGGCCAACTGATCAGCTAAGTCATTTCCAGTTTTGTCTGGTCCCTCTACTTTGGAATGACCCTTAATCTTTTTCCAGTAGATGGTCATCCCATTCGATGTGACCAGATCATCAATGTTTTGGATCAACTTCCCATGTTTCAAGGGTTTGTTGTTAGCACATAACATGCCTCTGGTTTTCCAATTAACCAGGTGCTCCACGAACCCGTTCCGTACATAATCCGAATCTGTGATTATGACCAGTTCGTGGAGTTGATGCTGGACAGCAGTGAGGATGGCCTGATGCACAGCCATCAATTCTGCCACCTGACTACTTCGGGGACCAATTTTGTATCCAGCGGAGGGTTCTGGGGACTCATTCACCCATGCATTCCCTACGCCAGCCACCAGTTCTTTCTCCCCGTTGTTGTCAACATGGTAAGAGCATCCATCCACATAGACAGTGGGCATTCCCTCACACTTGTCCTCTTCAAAGACTTTGTGTGGGGAATTAAGGTATGCCTCCGTGTTGTCCTTGATTTTTAGACTTTCGTCCTCGAGACAGTTTTCTCTGGCACAATCATGCAAGTCAGCCAGACCTTGCGCGAGTGGACTCTTCTTGTTTTGGCCATATCTGACCTCCACAGGAAAGCCTTGCATTGACAGAATCCAGGAAGTAATTCGGGAATTACTCACATTTCTGGCCCGGATTCTGTCACTTTGGAGATATTGCAGAGGCTGGTGTGGAGTCTCCACTATGATGTGTTCCCCCTGGATAAATGGGCGGTAATTCTTCAATGCCCACACCGTTGCCAGGAGTGCCTTCTCACAATCGTTGAATTTTTCCTCCACAGAGGATAAAGTTTTGCTCGCATAGGAGATTACTTTATTGACCTTGTCATGCTTTCGGTATAATACTGCCGTCAGGCACGTATTAGAGAACCCTGTCTCCAGGAAGAACTCCTTGTTTCTGACAGGGTAAGCTAGGCAAGGCGCTTGTGAGAGGCTTCTTTTGAGTTGTTTTACTGCCTCGGCTTGTTCTGGACCCCATTCCCACTTGACCCCCCCCTTCAGGAGATGAATCAGGGGTCTGGTGATCTCTGCGTAGCCCTCAATGAACTTTCTGCTGTAATTAGTCAGTCCAAGGAGGCTCCTTAGTTCCCGCAGAGTTGTGGGGTCTTTCAGTTTCTGAAGTGCTCCCACTTTCTTTTCCTGGGGACAGAGGCCCTGAGGAGTAATCTCATGCCCCAAGAAATTAACACGGGTTCTACACCACTGTGCTTTCTGAAAGGAAAGTTTTGCTCCGGCGGCCCTGAACTGTGTCAGAACATAACGGATCTCCGCTATGTGTTCCTCCACAGATGAACTTTTGATGAGGACATCATCGACATAAGCCAGGTTACCCCTCGCACCCAGGTCGGGCATGGCCTTATGTAGGAAAATGTTGAATTCATTGCCGGAGTTAAGGTATCCGAAGGGAGTCCGGGTCCATGTGTACTGCTGGCCCCCAAAGGTAAAAGCCAGTTTGTATTGGTCCTGCCTACTGACAGGCACGGTCCAGTACCCATTGGTCAGGTCTATTGCAGTGAATACCTGTGACCCCTGGATCTGGGCCAGCCCTTGGTCAATGTAGGGCAGTGGCCATCGGGAAGTATGGACCCGTTTGTTGAGCTCCCTGAGGTCGGCGCAGAGTCTCCACTGGCCGTTTGGCTTCAATATTCCCAGCACCGGGTTATTGAAGGTGCTGTGGACTGGACGGATTATTCCCCGGGACTCAAGGTTCTTAATTATTTCAGTAAGGGACTCCATGGATGCGAGAGGCAAACGATATTGCTTCACAAACACTGGAGTCATGCCAGGGTCCGTGGGGATTGTTGTTGTGTGGATGTGAGTGCGACCACAGTCATACGAGTCTACCGCAAAGAGATCTTGGAAATCCAAGAAAACTTGTTTCAAATTTTGCTTTTGTTCCAGAGTCACACAGGCATCAGCTAGGTTGACTCTCTCTTCCACCATCTGCCTGAAGCCTGGAAAGACTTCTGGTTTGGCTATTTCAGCGGCCTCCTCCAGCTGGGTGGAGAAGTCCCTGGTCAGAGTGCTGATTTGGACTGGAGGCTTCAGGTGGGAAAGGCAGCCCTCATGGACCTGGAAAATCACCTCATCCCTCCTGAAGTCACAAGTCACATCTTCCTTACCATAGGGGCAAGCAGTGTACGCCAGGAAGTTCCCCCCATGCCGGGTAAAGATCCTGTCTGGTGTTGTATTGTCCTCACTGTCACTGTCAAAGCAGTCCTTGGGGATTGGCCCTAACAGTTCATTTACTAAATCGATGGAAAAATGTCGGTCATCAACCGCCATTCCAATAATGGTGCCTGCGGCTAGAGTAATACTCTTTAAGTCGCTGTTATCCACCTCTATTAGAATGGTGTCATGTTCTATGTTGACTAATGGAGTTGGGTTTACCCCCAACCCTTGCTGTTGGAGAGAAGCGTTTAGATGTATGTAAGCATCAGGGTTTTGCAAATATTGTCCTCTTTTAGCTTTCACTTCCAGGGAGAATTGTCGGGTCCTTTCTGGGATGGTGACTTCCTCTTTGATCTGAATTTCAACTGCATAAGGTAGCATTTGAGCTGACCTAAATGCTTTTTCTGGATCATCAAAGCCCATGGGATTATCCGCTAATCGGGACCAAGCTTTGAAGTTTATTAGGTCCAAACTAATGGCAAAGCGATTGAGAATGTCACTGCCTAAGTAAACGGCGGCAGGGACGTCTCGCACGACCCAACAATTGTGGACTATGCTCTTGTTGCCAATGGAGATTTTGAGCATACACCTGCTTGGCAGGAGCTGTTTGGAGTTAGGTGCTTCCAGGTCCATTTCCCATTTGTCTATCAGTTTGAAGGTGGGAATGGCTGGATCTTTTGGGAGTTGGCGGAACATGGCTTCGCTGATGAAGCTCTTACCGTTGTTCACACACACTCGAGCGAGAACAGAGTCCTTCCCATCATTTAACTGGACAGGGATGAACAACTGCTCTCCAATTTGCTGAATATCAGCCAGGCTCTGAGCTGATTTCACATCTTTCTGGACTATAGGAGTGAGAGTTTCTGATTGTGGATTAGTATAGAATTTCAGGGTGTTTCCTTCCAGCATGGAGTACCACTTTAGACTGGAAGGAAGGTTGATTTTCAGAAATAGAGAGGACCCCCCATCACCAGTCTGTTGTCCTACTGCTATTACTGTCACGTCTGGAATTTGGTTGTTCTGGAAGTGAAATTCTACTTGGTCAGATTTTTGTTCAACCATGTGGCAGGTGCCGTTTAAACTAACATGGTTGACACTCAGTTTTAATTTTATTGGTTGGCTAGTCTGGGTCCAGAGGACCTTGTTCACGCAATCTATTAGGGGTGACAACCTTCTCAGGAGGTCATTCACTAGTAAACGAGGGGTGCCCTCTGGGGTCACAACTATGACCGGGTGTTTCAACTTGTGTCGCCCAATTTTAATGTCCAAGTCTGCCGTCCCCTCGACGGGAATTTCCTTCCCTTCAAAGTTCTGGAGTTGTCCAGGAAGAGAGGTGAGAGGAATTTGGTAATTCCCTCCCCTTCCTGCATTCAGTTCATCAAAGGCCCTTCTGGACAGAAGGGTAGCTTGAGATCCCGTGTCCACCAGCGCTGAAATTGTACCCTGCCCCTGTACTTGTACCGGGGCATAGTATCTTCCCTCCTTCTCCTCAAGGGGGCACAGATAATGCACATTTTTGGACAACTGGTGGGCTAACTTTCTGGTTTTGGACATTGCAAGAGAAGAAATTTGGGCAGAATTCTGTGGAGAGCCTTGGGAATCTGAAAGAAAGAGTTGGCAACTGGAGATCAGAGCCATTGTGGGTTCCCCTGGCTCCGGTTCCGGGCCGCCCCCCCCTTTTTGGAGGCAGTCACCAGGATGGGTTTGAACCAGGGGATTTTCTTGCTGTTGGTTCTGGGATGAGATGGTGGGCGGCGGTAGCTCAGTCTCCACATCTCCCCAGTCTGGATTTGCATCCCTAGGGACCCATTTTTCTTTGGGAGGAGTTCCCCCCTCTCTGAAGGAGAAGATCCTTTTCCCAGGATCCTCTGAGGATCCCTCTCCCTCAAATTGGAAGATCTGTACCACCTCCTCAAACTGAGTCTGTTTGGGTCTTTTGTTTCTCCTACCCCCCCTCTGCTCCTTAGGAGGCAGACTTTCAGGGGCAAGAGATTTTGTTTCCGGTTCCTGGGTTTCCAGGGGCTGTTTACAAGTGAGGAAGGAAGCTTCCTCCAAGGCTTTACACCCCCCTTCCCCTTGTGCCTCCTCCCTGGGAACCGGTGTGTTATCAGGGTGCTGCCCCCGTCATTGTTCTGGAGCACCAGGTCCAGAGTTGGGTGTGTTCTGCGCCTGCACGCCCATCTGAGGGTTCTGCTGAGCCCTCAGTATGTGACCCAGATCCCGCACCATGTTTTGAGCCTGGCGCTCTAACTGGGAAACCCGCTCAGGCTGATACGGGGCCCTGTTTTCTCCCCTGGGCTGATCCCGGGAAGGGTAGCTGTCCCTCCTC
The DNA here is from genome assembly GCF_040938575.1 of Ambystoma mexicanum. Lineage (NCBI taxonomy): Eukaryota > Metazoa > Chordata > Amphibia > Caudata > Ambystomatidae > Ambystoma > Ambystoma mexicanum. Next base: position 854,397,810 of record NC_090933.1, on the reverse strand, counting down.
TGGTAATACCCCGGGTTGGGAAGATTTGGGTACCCCTCCACCCTTGGCCTCCCCTCTCCCGGATTCAGTGGTCTGGGCTCAGGGAATTGGGGAAAGAAGGATGGATGGTTTTGGGGCTGAAAGTCGGGTGGATATCTGGGGAAAAAGTTCTGCCCAGGGTTCGGAGAATTTCTGCCCTCCTGTGGGAAGTTAGGAGGGAAGTTCCCTGGGTTAGGTGCTTGGCTGGATCCCCCCCCTTGGGCTGGAGGAGTCCACACATAACCCAGGATGGGTCGATTTCCCTTGTAACGGGGACTTACATAATCAGGAGAGCGAGAGACCCCCTTTGTGGGGCTGCCTCCTTGGCTCCCTGTCTGTGACTGGCCCGAGGACCTTCTGGGCCTAGCATTATTAGGTGCAGGTAGGTTTTTAGGCCCCCCCATCTCCAAATCCAAAACGGGGGTGACCTTTACCTCTGCCACCTTGGCAGCAGCAGGGGTGCTGTTGGCTTTGGGGTTTTTCTGGGCATTACTTTTGCTATCTACCGGTTTCTGCACCTCATAGATCCGGGTAGCCTGTTCAATGACCCAGTCTAAAGATCTTTTCTCGTGAAAATCCCTCACGAGCTGGGTCATTATGTATTTGGGCAAGGCATGGAAAAACGTATTAATAAATTCTCTGCTATCCGTGCGCACCCTTCTTGTGGTCTGTGCAAAAGCACGCTTTTACTCCTGCACAAATTCCTGTGGGGCCTGATCCTCCCCACATTGTAAATTGTAGGCTGCCTTGCGAGCCTCTTGAGGATTTCTGTGAACAGAAAAATGTTTCAAGATGGCCGCCTTATAGGTGGACCATCTTAAATGATTTTGGTCCTCCAGCCCCGCAAAGAAACTGGAGTATTCCGGGGAGAAGGTCCACTTTACATATTGAATACAGCTTTGGCTGTCCTTCAAATGAAAAGTCTCCATCATTTGCTCATAGAGCTCCAAGTGTTCCCAAACAGAATACTTGGCGTTCTTATGATAAGGCGTGATGACACTCCTGATCGCCTTAATCTGCTTTAAGGGGTCCTTAAGCAAGGCCCTTTTTGCCTTATTGGCCTTTTTGGTTTGGGTAACCCTGGTCCATTCATCTTCTGACTCAGAGGCACTGCTCCCAGAGGTTCCTGTCTGCTCTTCCAGGTTTTCCCGGATTCTGCGAGCCTGGGAATGGCTGGCAGAATGTGGGGACCTGGTCTCCTGTGTCCTGCGCAGTTCAGAGGAGTCTTCAGATTCCTCCTTGCTGCCAGGATTTGATGGGTACCCCCTCCACTGACCTAACTGGGCAGAGGTTTTCAGGATGCCCTTAATGGGCCTACTCGCCTGGGGTTCCCCATTAAATTGCACTGTGCTTGGGTGCCCATACCCGGATGCCCGCCCCTCCATTCCTGGGTGGTACTGGCCTATGAGCCCCATGCTTCTGGCTGGATAGTAATCTGCCATCCCTGTGGCCCTATGCTCATGTGCGCCAGGGGACATGGGGGTGGCAGAGTCCAGGGACTGAAAGGTATGAGGGCCTCTGGTACTAGGGCTCCTGAGGTTATGCTCCGGAGTTTCCATTTCCCAGCGAACCTCATCTCTATCCGCCCCTGCTCCCTGTTGCAATGCAAGAGCCTGCATTTGTGCCTTCAGTTCCTCAGTTAAGGCCTTACTAGACTCTATCAGTCTCTCCTGCATCGCTACCTGTTGTTGGAGCCTAGCTTTGTGTTGACAGAGGGCCTCATTTTCCCTCTGTGCTTCCTGATTGGTCCTGGAGCACTGGGCCAGTCTTTGCTGCAGGAGGGTTACCTCCTGATTCCCATCCCTACTGGCCTGCTCCTTTCTTGCCAGAGCATCTTCCACCCTTCTGGTGTGCTCTAACAAGTTTGCATGCTCTTTTTGGAGATCACCCAGCCCCTGGAGGGCCAAGTGATTTTCTTCCGTTTTTCTTTTTAACTGGCAGACTTCCTGGCCTAAGGTGTCCCTTTCCTGACTAAGAGCCTGCCTCTGCCTTTGAAGGGCACCAGCTTTCCGGCGCTCTTCATCAAACTCTGCCTGGGTATCCAGGTCTTTCAGAATCAGTTTATTGATTTCTGCCTTTTCCCTATCTAGGTGGCCTTTCAGGGTGACTACCTGCTCAGCACATACCCTGTTGAAGTCCAGTTGTTGCTCCAGCTTTTTTCTGGCTTTGCAGTAGGGAGTCCAAACCTTCTTGGTGTTCCTTCTGCAAGGCCAGAAATCTGGTATCCTGTTCTGACTTTTCCTTTTGCAGCACATCCATATCCTCCTTTATTTTAGTGATGTACTGTCTGGTCTCATTTTCTGACTCCTGGCTTCTGTGCAGCCTTTGCTCAGAAGAGTCCAGATCAGATTGGGCCTTCTCTAACGCCATCTGTTGCCTTTTTGCCAGATCATGGCCTTCAGCACATTTATTCTGTATGGCTCCCATATATAAATATAAATATGCTGCTATCCTAACAATCTTGTCGTGTTCATCTTTGGCCTTAGGAGCCATATATAGTTCACTCAGGGCCACATGTAATGGACCCTGATCTCTCCATAGGTCTGACCCTGTTTCAGTGACCTGTCGCGTGATGGCCTGCAACCAGGCATCCTGGCCCTGTTCAGTCCATTCACCTCTCACAAACAGTTTATGTAAGAGGTGCTCTCTGGCTATTTTCATGTCTACTAAGGTCGTCATTCTAGAGATTGGTCTCTGTCCTGACTTACAGAAGTTTGTATTTTATTTTTTTGCAAAACAGACCTTTTCCTAAGAGCGTTCCTTTGAGGAGTGCTTTACAGCGTAACACAGCGTGGTGATCCAACCGGATATGTGTATCTGGTCAGCTGGCATGCTGTATTAATCTGCACAAATGGTAAATCTAACCCAAACGTCCGGCCCGAGCCCCCAATTTGTAAGAGGATTCAATTCAGCACTACAGCCAAGTCAACGCCTAGTCTAGAATACTGAATGAAAACCCTTATTGATATATCTTTATGTCCAGTTCATGCGTTCTGGATGACTACCCCTATATACACCCCTCCCTTGGAATCCCCCTGACCCCACTGAGCCAAGAAGTAGTTCTGTTTTGCAAGTTTAAAGGTTTATTTGATAACTTAAACAATATATATTATATCACGCTTTATAATAAATTAATAATTGGATATCACACTTAATCTGGTATGATAAAGATTAACAACGGAGAATCTGGCACTAGCACCCTTCTTTATAATCAATGATGAGTGGTTATAGGATGGATAAGATAGCAACAATACTTTTATGGTTTCCAATGGATGCAATGTGGAATGAAATGCAGTACAGAAAATACTCAATATGATTTCAACAAAACAATGTAATCACTTTTCTCTGGCAATCCCCTCCCCCTTTATGCAATGCAAGGAAATGGAAGGAAAGCACACAGTTCTCAGAAATGCAATCAAATGTAATTCAGTTCACCCCAGCAACTTAGACTACAGAAGTTGAAAACACAGGCCCAAATGCTTTTAAATGTGCTGGAAATGAAGAAAAAATATGCTAAAATGCTTTTAATTCCCTCTAGAGGTTCAGGGTGAGTGGTATCTAGTTAATATTAGTCCAGGCTCACTTTAGCAAGGATCTAGGGTGTAACTAGCAGGTTAAACGAATTTTTGGCAACTGAAAGGCAAGCAGCAGCAGATTTTTACACGTGGAGAAATTTGCAAATCGCGGTAAAATTCGCGAGTGCGTTTTTCGCGATTGCGGCAAAATTATAGGGGGTAGGAATGCGGTTCTAGGTTCGTAGAAAAGCCACCATTCTCAGCTTTCTGAGGAAAGTTACTGCAAGTCTCTAGCACAAACGGTCACGGAGATATGAGCGATTAAATAAAGGTCGTTTTTCAGATTTGAAATTTTAAAGTTCAAAAAGACAAGTGCAGCTTTCAACTAGAAAATGACAAGTGACAGCTTTACAAATGACAGGTGACAGTTAGGAGGCAGTTCTACTTAGATTAAAATAGCTTGGATTATATTATTTTAACTAAGAGATTGGTTCTGCACAGTTTTCTAGGTACTCACACTATATTCTTGAGTTAAATGGGCCTCGCCACGGATCTGGTCAGGTTTTGGACTGGACTCCGGTTCAGCTCTTTGGTTCTGCTAACATTGGCCTGGGTCAGCTCTGCTCTCTCTCTGTTTCTGGAAATTTGATAGATTTGAAGTCTCTATGTCTGCTCTCTGAAGGTTGAGGGAGGTAAAGTATGGATTTTCCCGGCAGAGCTTCCAGCTGCAAATGGATTTGAAGGTCCCTATCTGTCCTGTCTGTCTGCTTTATGTGTTTTCAAAATGGGTGTGTGTGCAGCATCACTAGACCCTACCCCTCTCCACTTATCATTGGCCAAGCTTTCATTTCTCCCCTGATTGGGGGAGCTAAGTTGTGTCAGAGTGATGTCATTTTACAGCCTGCAGAAAGTCCACTCCTCCTGTCAACTTGCACCCAAATCTAGATTTGAACCAAATACATATTTGCAGAGGTACATATTGTTTTAAAATCATATGCACCCATCATGCATTACAGGAGGTATACCCTGTTCAAACTCTGCTCTTCCTGAGAGCTTGCATTCAGAAATGGCAATATTTTGCACTTTTTAACTGGTTTGCAATACCGGACATTACCCCAAATTTCCACACATGTGCGCAAGGAGTATGGACATTAGTTGATGAAGTGTCAGATTTTTCACATGCACACATTTTGAGTAATATCCTCTTTTCCGCTAAAACCCCCCTGAACATACCACCGGTTCTAAAAACCTCTTAAAATGTGGGCAGAAAAATCACAAGAATTATGGTATCATTTATAAAATTTTCACATGTCCGCTCTATGAGTTATTCATCTTTTTAGAGTTATGTTCTGGCCCCAAAGGGGTGTGGTTTTCCCCCAGCACAAGGTTGAATTTCTGGTTTTTCCAGTTCTGCCAAGCCAGCTTGCTCGCACAGGCAGTGCTCCTCCCCTTTGCTTCAGGAGGAAGCTACTTTTACAACATCTGCAATAAACCATCTGCCTGAGTCAGGAGAGGGCTTTGTTCAGAGCTCCTGTATTCTGTGGGGGCTTCCCTTAATTCAATTATCAGAGAGATGGCATATCCTTAGTGTGGCCAGCAAAAGGCAGATAGGCCTGGGAACACAGCTGTGACTCAAGTTTCACTCCTGATGGGGGTGGCTGGTGGGCAGAATTCAGTTCCTTAAGCCAGATTTCAGATAAAATGTCACTTTTTGTTCCCCAGTTTAAGTCAAGACAATTTTTTTTACATATGCAGCTAGAATGCTGATTCTAAGTTCAAAACTATGACATTTAAACAATTGCAACCTATGTGACACTCAAAAGTAGGTCACTCAGTCAATTTAAACATTTAGATTTTTAATGTCTTTCAGTCCAAATTTACTTAAACTGCTGAAATCCACAGCTCAGCCAGTCTTGTTATAAACCTTCAAGTCACTTCAGAATATAACTTTACATTGGATCCACCTCTCAGTAAGTCTTTCTTTGGCATGTTTTGGGTTCATTTATTCAGTTTTAAACAAAATCTGGTGGTTTTAAAACGCCGGCTTTCTGATAGTGGTGAGTACTGGTACTGCACCCCTTTTTGGGATTTAAGAAAATGAATTCTCCACAGTTATGGGTTTGCTTTTGGCAATCAGCATTGCCATTCCCAATGGTTTCAGACTACTGTGTGGGTAGTCCAATGGTGGTTTTAGGCAGTGTCCTTCTGTGCCCATAACATCGGCAAAAATGAGTGGCAGCCTATTCTTCATGCATTTCCCTGTGCATTTTCTGGGAAGCTCTGGCCATCATGATGTTTTCCATGTCAGTACTGCACAGTTTTGAGGTAGGGCTCGGATGCATGGGTAAATACATCCCACACTGCATCAACTTTTTCCATATTTGTCCCTAAAACACAGAGTATAGTGGAAAATGGTAAAAAAAAACATTAAAAAATAAAAATCAACCGATGCCCAGAAATAACCTGAAGACCAGGACTACGAGAAGCTTTGTCAAAAATGTAAATTAACTGAATTACATTCGACAAAATTGCAAGATTTAAAAAAACCTTCAGGGTTAAAAAAAAACGTAGTAAAACTCATTACATCACACAACCTTGTGAGTGAAAAAAGAATAATGTAACTGTAAGTTTAGAAAATGATCAAGATGACCCTGATGATTCACTGATGGAGTTATCTATCTATGAAGATGATCATGAGGATGTGGAAAATGAAAGTGACACCAATGAAGTGAATGTTACTTCAGATCATGATGTTGAATCTGACCATCAATATGAATCCCCTTGTTTCCTAACTATGGAACAAAAAAGAAATCGAATTACGCTTGAGGAGACAAAGTGTCTCTCCGAAAGCAATCTTTTGGCAAGAGTGATAAAAAACTCAGCCCAATCGGAGCTTACAAAAAAAACAAACTTGCAGCTAGCAAAACAAGCGGTTTTAAAAAGATCTATACATCCGCTTGGGAAAACTCACATAGTGATTTTGGAAACCTGTCCTACCAGCAGAGGATAGTTTAATCCTCAACTGTTATAACATCATGTGCCTTCTATATCATGTGCCAAAATTAAGATTGATTAATTCCAGTGATATCAAAATCGTTGCCTTCCTAAATGAGAAAGAGAATGACAGAGTTCGACTACATATGGTTTTGGCTGCTCTTCCAACCCAATTAGTCGGTTTGGTGCAAAACATGATGAGCAAGGATTATAAACTTCATTAAGCAAAGCACCCGCTCAGAAAAAAAGGATCCCCGTTATAGACTCCAAGGAATATCAAAATCGATCTTTTGTAAATTCTGATTGTGAACCTGCGAGAAAGACCTTTTTGCTTCCAAAAGAGGCAAAAATCGCTGAGAATCACATTTGACAGAGAAAGCATGGAAAATAAATCTATGCAAACTCAGAAAAGTGGGAAAACATCTTCTACAGGAACCTTTGGCAAGTACGATTGGAACTGGCTATCAGGAGCTCTGGTTAATTATAATCGTCATTAATGCCAGAAGATGCCCGATGTACAAAATCTGATGTTTGCCACATGGAATACTCGTGTATGCTTTTGGACACTCCCTTTATTGAAGGATTTGTAACATACCAGAATAAAGCATTGAAGGGGATGAAGGGAAGAACTTCGTCCGGTTTGGACATTTTTTTGAGACATTCAACCAATCTTGAAAGTGTGGAAACTCTATACCCAAATCCATTTATACAAATCTTTATCATAAAAGTTGAAGATGAACTGCATAAATATGTCATTTATGTCATGCAATTACATCTGCTCTAATTATGAGGACACTGTCACAAATTGCATTGATGAAATTCAGGTAAAATATCAGTAAGCCTGCTTTATCCTTTAGCAATGGACCGGAGACAATTACATATGTTATATGGTAGTACACAAGGTGACATACCAGGCGCTAAAACTTAGAAAAACTGTGAAACTGTAGCAACCTCTGACTTCTTTTTTGTCTCTGCCAACTTTTTTGATCAGGTAATATCTTTGGAAGTAATGACAACTACAGCCAATGACCATGATCTAATTATTCTTTCTTGTGCCGTGTATATGCAAAGTTCGGCAAAAATGTGGCCACATTCAATTGAAGTGGGCCAAACTCTTACACAGATTCGGCAGGACCCTAGAGAACCAAAATTTCTTCCAGAGAAACTTCACATCTGAATTGATATGCAAAAGACAAGTACAAATTGCACACAAGTCTTAGAAGATCTGAAAATCCCCAGGATGAAAAGGGAAAAGGTCCATCCTATCGGAAAACACTGCGCTGTTGAATTACGGCTTGAACAAAAGCAAATTATGCATAAAGATGTGAAAGATCTCTGGCTCGCCCCTTTCATAGTGTAAAGCCTTTTAATTAAGAGAAGAAAGCAAAAGTACCGAAACTGGATCAAAGCCCATGAACACGAAGTGTTTCAAAATGATTCTGAAGCAATGATGCAAGCATTGGAAGCAAAAAATAGCTGAAACATCTGGCAATTTTTGAATGAGATAAATCTACGTGCCTCCAATCCCATGTCGAATGTCATTTTTTCGAACAGATATGGGCTTCGCATTTTACCACGTTATATAATACCCAAGTTGAAAAACCATGCGCACAACCCTTGTTCACTACCAGCTCTTCATGGAATCTTGACTTTGACCCTGAAGAAATTTTGACCATCATAAAAAAAGCAAGCAAATCTGGAGCCCCTGGCCCAGACGGGTTGACTAATGCTATTCTAAAAAGAGCTCCTGAAAAATGGTCCTTATTTGCTCACAAGCTATTTCAAATCATTGCCTCACAGGGTTATGTGCCGAACTCCTGGAAAACAAGTATCATCATACCGAGACCGCACAAACCCCAGTAATTATAGGCCAATAGCATTGATGGATGTCCTGGGTAAGATCTTCGCGTCAGTTCTTCTAAAATTGCTTACTGAATGGGCCAACAGAATTGGAGCCTTCGGCAACAGACAAACCGGCTTTATTAAAGGTGTGGGGTGTAGTTTGAATGTATTCCTGCTGAATTTATTAAAGCTGAAAACCCTGCAAGAGGCCCTTACTATTTATATGGCCTGCATCGATTTTGAAAGTGCTTTGGGCACTACCAATAGAGAACGCTTATGGTTAAAGATTACAATAGCTGGATGTCCACCAGAGCTTCTAAATGCAACCAAAGCCTTGTACATGAGCACTTTGATGCATATCAGATTAAATCAACAAGGCCTCTTGTCTAAATCCATCAAAACTACAACTGGCCTGAATCAAGGTTGTCCTCTAGCAGAATTTCTGTTTAACTTTTTTATCGCAGACATCCTGCATATTATGGATCCAGCACTCTCTTTTTCACCTAAAAAAACAACCAAATGATTGGTTGGTGGCTCTATGCCGATGATTTGTTGGTCTTAGACAGAACACCATGAGGGCTCCAAAAAAAACGGACAACTGTCCAGAAATATTTTCATCGAATTGGACTGCGCATTAATCTTAAAAAATCAGAAGTACTAATTCTAGAAAAAAGAACTACTCGGAAAAGTAAAAATCTTGTCTGGTTCTTGAATAATCATCGCCTACAGCCAGTACCTTCAATTAAGTACTTAGGCATAACAATCAGCGCAAATGATAAGGAAGCCCCATGGCATGGCCATCTAGTCAGAAAAGACATCCAATTATGAGCTCAAGCCAAACTCATAGGGCACAAATACGGGAAATTCTCACTCATACCGATTCTACGCTTTTATAATCAGAAAGCTGTTCCCACCCTGACATACGTCGCAGAGGCATGCCTCGGTCTTCCTTGCAACACATGGGATCAACTGGAAAGAAAATTCTGGTTTACAGTGTTACAACTGCCGAATGCAGTTCCAGTAGCTGTCATCCGCCATGAGATTGGCCTCCTTTCGTTGCATGCAAGAGTCAAATGGAACACGCTGCAACTCTTCAATAAAATCTGCCCATTTTGTCCTCCCCAATTTTCCATCCTAACACCTAAATCTGGAAGTTACACGGATTGGCCATTAGGGATCTGGTCTCAAACATGTTTTGAGATTGTAACCGATCTTGGTACCTCAAAGGAAACCCTAGCTAACAATCCATGCTATATAAAAAAAAATGGTGTCGACTCAGGACTGGCAAAAGACAGAAACAAAAAGAAGCCTCTCTAAGATACACACAGAAACAAAGATCTTGTTAGACACTTATAACTTTACTCCAGCCTACCTGACAAGGTTTCCAAGTGTCAAATATCGACAATTGTTCTTGAGATTTCGGTTGAACATTATCCACTACAACACTACTCTTTATAGATACGGTTTAAGTCTACATCCAAAATGTAGACTTTGCGACGTGGAGGAGGAGTCGCTTAAAAACCTGGTGTTGTTCTGCCCAAAATTGTGAACCTTGAGAACATTGTACTTACGTAAACATCTAAAGGCATTGTTTGGTTTTGACGCTGAAGCCTGGTAGGATGCTCTTTACGCAGGGGAGGGACCCAGTTAGTCATATGCACTAACTACATGCTTGGAAACTGTTTTAGATAAACTTGTGCATGTTTAAATGTATCAGGATCCATTATGTTATGATGTATGATGGCAAAAGTCTATGAAACCTGTAAATCAATAAATATAAAAATTAAAAAGTAATGCTTTCCAGCAGTCAATTCCAAATGTTTTTAATATATAAGTAAGAGTATTGTGAGGTGCAGTGAGACTGTGCTGACAACTGCACCGCTGAAAGGAAAAATATGACATTAAACAAATGGGCAAACCCATGTGCCATTTATTTGAATTTTCTTCCCAAAATCCAACTACATAGTTCATAAAATGCTTATTAACAATACCCCATAACTGCAATGTAATATTTGCTACACAGCACTGGATACAATATGCACATGCTTGATTAGAAGACTGATGAGCATGACAATTGTGATGCAACTGATAGAAATATGGACGATGCAGATGGGGGTTGGCAAATGGATGACATATTTATTTATTTTATTTTACATTTATTAAGCGCACAAAACACAAGGTTATCGAGGCACGAAATGAGATAACATTTCCAGTGATAAAATCAATTAACTCTGCTTTAATGTTAAAAACAGGGTGTCAACCGCCCACCTTCCTAAAGCAACAATAAAACCAAAACAAGAAAGAAGTACTCTTGTGGTTGTTAAAAAAAAATACATGTGCCATGTTAAAAATGGGGATGGTACATAACTAGCTATCAAACTGTGAGCTCAGCAAACATACAAAGTCCTCTTGATAGGGATGGGAGTTCTGAAAAAAGGGAAAAGTTTCACAAAGTGTGTTTAACAAAAATTCAAAGCCCTCTTAAAGGACGAAGGGATGGTCTAAATGAAAGAAAAAAGTTAACCTGTTTGTTGGACATAAAATACAAATACCTCCTAATGGATAGGGGAAGGGAAACGTTGGACGAATTAAAAACAGGACTGTGACACGGGTCCACAAAAAGACAAACAATCCTGTCCTAGCACATTTGCTTTTACTTCTTTTAACTGGAATGACGGTGTGCCCCCTTCCTCTATGGGTAAATGCATTCTGCAATGCTCCGGGGGGTGTGTGGTGTGAAAACAGACGTGTGCTGCTGTCATGTCTGGAAAATATGATTGCAGACACATGGACGGCTTCTGACATGCCGCAGCCCAGACATAGAAGCATTTGCCTGGGCATTCTTGAGACTGACTTCAACTATATGCCAGCTGAGGGTGGAGTTAGACCATGCAACATTGAGTTAAGCAACCTCAGTGCTGCCTGACGCATGGACAAGGGCAACATTATCTTTGAGTCCACTAGCCGCCCCAGTCTCAATGAGCTGGGTGTGCCACCTCCACGTCAGGCCTAGCCTGATCCTGGGCAGCTCAGTGTCAGTCCTCACAGGCTCTTGTTTAGCCGCAAATCTCACATCCCTCCGTAACCAATGCCTCCCACATGGTGTTGCTCAGCATCTTCGGTGGCACTTGCTTTGGAGTCTGATGCACCTGCACCAGCACTTGTCCCATTAAGGTGCACATAGTTACAGTAAAAGATCCCCAGATCCCTCCCATTGTGTGACACCTGGACCCGTCCTGTCTCCGGGGCTGGCAGCACTGGGCTATGTACAGCAAGCTGGTCATCATGAGTTATAGGTGCCTCGGGTAGAAGTGAGGCTGGTGGTGGCGTCACATCATGTAGCACAGGTGCCAGGGAGTTTGGAGTTCAGTAAACCTACGGGCTTCACAGGCCAATGGGATGCTACTCTAGGGGCGGCACCTCCTCATCATCCTCCAGACACGATATGTGCATCACGCCCCCCGGCCTCAATTGTTAGAGCACGATGTGCGCATGGTGCAAGCAGTAAGTTGGGTGGTGGTGACGCAATGGGCATTTTAGGGGTGTGATGTGGTGTCAGGTGCAGGCCTCAGGCAGTGGGAAAGAAGGTACCTCTCTCCTCCTGGATGGAATCGCCAGTATTGCCTGCTCTCTACAAAATGGTGTACCCCGCAACCTCCTCGCTGGTATGTCATGCGGCACCAATGTCTGATAGGAGGATATCAGTATGTGTGTTAGCACATATGTGTTTCATTTTCAGACCAATTAAGGAGAGCAATTGTTTTTTCTGCACTGTACAATCGCGACTGTGAATACTCCTCGATTCAGGACACTCAGACATGATTCCTTGCCCATTTGCAGCTACAACATACATTATGAGCACATCCAGAGCATGCATGGAATAAGACATACATGCCTCGGTGTGTGTCCTGTTCTCATTGAGTCCCTGTATGCTGTGGGATGCCCACGTGATATTCATGAAGCAGAGACTTTGCTCAGATTTACCATGCCTATCAGGGCATGTGAGGGCAATGGGGCAGATGAAGGGCATGCTACTGATTTACTTTACACTGTTTGCTCCAGCATCCAGACCATAGTCTCATTCAATTGTGGCAGACACAGAGAAATATGCACAAGACGCTTCCCACACCTTTTCCAACATCAGCACCAATTTTAAATGGATTTAACAGAGAGCACGGGACCACGGGAAGAAAAAGGCAAGGCTGCTAGGTTTCTCTCCCTGCAGAAAATCACAAGGAACCGACCGACAGAGCACACGATAACTGCAGGGGTGGATGTTCACATGGTTGTAAACACTGTGTTCTTCTGCCCAATCACTATACACCTGATTGTAATGCAAGTAATGAAACATATTGATGACATATTACGACATTGAAAGAAGGCCAATCAATTAATGCCTATGGATCATTGCGCATATCTTCCAACTTTTGTACTTCCGGACCACTTTCTTTCCTTGGTGATTTAGGTTCAATAGCCCTTATGTCTGACATCACCATTTCTGTGCAGGCCTTATACTTCTGTGGGCTTTTACAAATGACTCTGGCCTCTTGATTTCTAGCATTCATGGGCTATATTTCAACCCACAGATCATGTCCTGGTATACTCAAGATTTAAATGAGAATCTGCTTTATGAACACACTAATACCTTTTTATTCCCTAATCTTCTAACTGGGCCATTCTGTGATGTAAGTAGAAATCCTTATTTATGAACTGTATTTTAGAAACACCTGGCACAATGTTCATGAAGCAAAGTAAGAATTAAGATGTATCTGGTGTATACATGCAGGTGCTTAGTGTGTTATGTATTCTTCCACTGTAGTGTGGTTATTTATGTATTTATGCTATGATATAAATGTCCATGCACCGATGCTATTTATTTATTTATGCTCATGATATAAACTGCACTCATCAAATGTCCATGCACTGATGCTGTGCTATTTATTTATTCATGTATTTATGTCAGAGATATACATTTTTTTATCAGAACGGACAAGCATATGTTTGGAGACTTATTTCACGCATAGGAGCCCACAATAGTATAACCGGCATGCACCCAAGGCAGATGGCTTTTCCACCTTGTCACAGATTGTTTCCCCGGATGTCTCAACTTTGCACCTGGGGGTGTTAAGGTGTGTGTTTGTTTCTCATGATCCCTAAGGTTGCTAATTCAGAGTTTGTTTATAACCCCCTTATAGGGGCCCACCAACCCTCTAGAGCATGTACACCTTACACAAAGGAATCCACAATGTGGGTGTTTGCTCCTGACGCCATTTAATGCAGGGAATCAATGGGCCTCATTATAACATTGGCGGATACGGTGTGAACGGTGCCGGTAAGGCACCGGCACCGTTCATACTTTACCGCTGAATTACGAGTTCTACTCGCGGGTGCCTGACAACCCACCAGATCTGACCTGGCGGGCTGTGCGGCACCAGCGAGCATAACTCATAATTGCACTGGCACTGTTATCAACGGTGCCATTGCATCCATGCTCTCCAATCCATTCTGCCCTATTGGGCTGAATGGGGATCGGGATCCCGGCAATACCGCCACCCGCTAATGGGCAATTACCGGCCCATTCAACTCGTAATGGGCTGGTTATTGCCCAATCGTGGGTGGCTGTGCCGGTAGCAAGTTTGGTGGTAGCCGTGCCTGTGAAACCAACACGGCTACCACCAAACTCGTAATGAGGCCCAATGTGTTTGTTCGATTTAGGCTAAGTCACACAATGGGCCTCATTAAAAGGTTGCCAGTCTGCGAACTATGGTACGGGTAAGCATGCCGGTACCGTAGTTCCCGGACTGGCAAACTACGAGTTCTGCTTGCGGGTGCCATTGCAGCCGCCAGGTCTGACCTGGCAGCCATCCGGCACCTGCGAGCAGAGCATGTCGGATGCACCGGCACCATTCACAAATGGTGCCGGTGCATCTGGCTTCCCCATTCCCATTGAGCCCTACAGGGCTCAAATGGGAATGAGGAAGAATATTTTCTGGTGCCCAGGAATGGGCAATTACCGGGTCTGGCAAGGCCGTAATGACCCAGTAATCGCCCATTCCTGAGCGCTGGAAAAAAAAAATACTGGCGGCCGCCATGCCTGTATTACAGGCACGGCTACCGCCAGCCTCCTAATGAGGCCCAATGTCATCATCAGTGATGGCAGCTGCCATGCTGGAATATGGAAGCCATCATGTTCATTACGGATAGCACCTGCTCCAGAGCAGGTGCAAGAAATGGTGTTGCAGGCCTTGGAGATCAGATCTGGTGGGGATATGATTTCTAATCAGAACTGAAACCCAACATAACACCCTGCATCACAGCTTCATCACGGGGTACCCGTTCCATGTTGGCTGTGCTAGTGAATGGGGTGTACACATGGAAACAGAGCGAAACAATGCTTCATTGGGTTTCACGTGTGTCCATCCCTATATGCAGGTGTCAGTTGTCGCATTTTAGGCGTGCTTGTGTACTTTTAATGACCTCCTGTCTCCATATGCCCACCATGCCGATCACAGTCATTGCCTTTTCCTCGCCTGTCCATAGGTAAAGCGATATTAATTGAGCGCCCCTTTGTTTTCCCATGATCATCAACAAAGTGGCAGATCTGTCTCTACAGGTCTTTCAAGTGTTTTTATTTATATTGCCCAAGCTGTGGTGTGGGGTCAGCCACTGTATTGAGATTAGTGCGGATGGCCTCCCACAGCTTGACTCTGGTAGATGGCAAGCTACAGTACAGTATATGTCCAAAGAAGGGGGGAAGCTCCTATACAATCGTATCCGCCAACCATGACTCAGAGTGTGTCTGCGTCTGCATTAGCTCTTCCCAGAGGATAGGATGGGGTGGAGTGAAGAAGCTTTGCAGGCCCATGAAGGAGTAGAAGATATATTTGTAGCATGAGAACAGGCAGTTGGTTTCGTAGGAACACCAATGTGATATTACAGAATATGTTCCTCAGTCATCAGCATGACGATGTAAAATGATTTTGTACATTAAGCAGTGAATTAAAGGTCTCATTGTTCTACTGGGGGCCCTTAGTTAGATACATCATTGCCAAACTAGAGGCAGAGGACAGTAAGACCATGTGAACCACGAATGATAACATAACTAATCGAGATAAAAGATAGATTAATTAACTATGTATTTTATCACCTCTGATATATCAATCTGTATGATAAGAAATATTTGATAGCACAATCCTATGCTTACAGCATTTCTGGTAAAGCGTTTTCTTTATATTAGGATAGAGAAATAGTTTGATTTACTCCCCTTTTTGCCCCATGGTTTCTTCCTCTAGCCTTCCCCAAAGCCCTCCGGCACCCACCCCTTCACCCCTCGCAACAACATCCTTTAATTCACAGCAGAACATTAGAACAGTTCCAGATATTTCACTTGTCGAATCCACAAAGTCACTGATGTAATACAAAGAGGAGCAGTCCTGTTTCATCCAGTGATGAGCTGTCCGACTCCTCAAGTAGAAGCAGCTTTGAAAATAGGCACCACTCCTCAGCCTGCTCTTTTGCAATCAAAGGTGAGGGGGGTTGGTAGCTGTGAAGCAATAAAGGTATAGGGCTGGCTGGGTGCATGAAAGGCCAACTGAATAGTCATATCTAGCGGGAGAGGCGCCCAGGTGGTGGCATACACATGAGAAAGAAAATGCCTAGGGTACAGAAAACACTTTAAATTATTCAGCTGCAGAAATAATGAAATATGGGAATCCAGTGTGGATGTTATTCCATTGCAGTGGCGCCACATACATCAGAAGCGGACGGGAATGGCCCTGTAACTGTCCAGGCGGCAGCAGTTCAAACCTTCTCATTGCCCACCTGTCTTCCTGTTCTGCAAAAGGACTATGTGATGCTACCCACTTTGCAGCAAAGATGCCTCAGTAATTGCCAGGTAATATCAACAGATGTACGTTAAGAACCTGCTGCCTGTAGGAAATGCTAGACAGCTCTGTGCTAAGGAACGGGCTTGAGTGTCTCTGTTCAATGGAGGGCCTCATCCCACCTACCATTGTGCAGCGTATGCCGCCCCTACTGCGGACGCAAACATCCCAGGCTGATCTGTTTTGCAGTTCCCAGAAATGAGTAGCTGTTGTGCTTGCCAATTACATGGGACATTGGGCCTCATTACGACCCAGGCGGACTTCGCGGTGCTAAATGCACCGCGAAGCATGGCGGAAAGCCGCCGATAGCGCCATGGGGGTTGGCGGATTTACCGCCCCATTCCGACCTCGGCGGAGCGGTAAATCCCCAATCCCCATTCTGCCCTTCCCCATTCCCATTTTTGCCCCATAGGGTATAATGGGAGTGGGGAAGGAGTTAATTACGCCACCGTAAAATACGGTGGCGTAATTAACAACGAGGTCCCGTAGCGCCATGGTTTTCTCCGGCTGGTAAAACCAGGCGGAGAAAACCTCCATGGCGCTACGGGAACTCGTAGTATGGCGGAGAGGTACGCCATGCACTACGCTGGCGTAATACCCTCTCCGCCAGGGTCCTAATGAGGCCCATTGTCACGGGCTTCCAGCGATGATTGCAAATCGCCGTCCACGCGTCAATGCTTGATGGAGAGCGTTTGTGTGTCTGCACCCACGGAATTTGAATATCTGGCGTTTGATTGAAGGTGGACAGGCAGGATCTGCATCATAGTCATTACCGCCAGTGAGGTTGACCTGCGCGCAGTCTCTGCATCGTCAATTGCAAGTCAGAAAGCAAGCCTACCCGCTGCACGCACGCTTTCTGTGCTCTGCGCGCTTCCACACGTGTTAACGGCCCCTCAAAACCATATCATTGCACCAGCGTCTTCCTGCATTGCTATTTCGCTGACGGCCGTGTATTCACTTGAAACACTGCTTTTATTTTGGTTTTGATTTTCTCTACATGTGGCTGAGCGCACATTTTATACAGCTAGTAAAATATGCACAAATTCAAATTGGTTAAATGTTAGTGAATTTAATCATGTACACCTACATTATATGTTTCTGTATAATCAGGTGGATGTGTGGCAGCAGGAGGTAGGTGGGAGTTTTTTCAGATGTGTGTTTCTTGACTTGCAACTCTCTTACGAAGTCAGCAGTTATAATTGCAAGCAGGTGAAAAATGGGATCTGCGAAGATTTATAAAGCAGAGGTACGGCTAGCAGGCACACTGCATAGGTGGCAGACAGCCCCTTGAGCCCTGGTATCCATCACTCTCTATGATGGCATGAACATCGAGAGGAATCCAGAATCAAATTAGCTGCCTCTAAATCCCGATGCATGCTGAAACAAAGAGGACGAGCCAGTGCAGAGTGCTGGGGCGAGGCTCCTTTGGCCAGCCTATGGTGGCTACAGACTCAGCGGTGAAACATCCATCTCCATCACAGCTCTGGCCCTTACACGGAATCCCAGGAATGTGCCCCTTTCCTGAGCGGGTGGCTCGCTCCTCCCTCCTCTCTGACCTCAGCATGAACATAGCAGTGTCCTAGCTCCCAGCTTCCTGCCAGCAGTATGAACACTGCCAGCAGTATGAACACACACTGCATTGCAATGGCACATTGACCTGATTCCATCTCCGGGTTTGCCTCGCGCTCACATTTTTACTCATTTCCAAGGCTAACTGCCAGTCCGAAGGTGGGTTGGTTGGTTTATTCATGTATTTATTTATTTATGGGTGCATTGTGCGGCCATCACAGGAAAGCTGTTTGATGGTGTCTTCTATATTAGTCCAGGAGGTTTGAAGGAAGATCGGAGTTTTCAGGCAGATGAGTCCAAACATGGGTCTATGTCTCATCATTAAGATTCTGTATTGTGGCATGTTGTGCCTCGTGGTGGATGACGCATACTGGTGCACAGAATACAGGATACTGATGTCAAGTATTCTCCCTCAATTTTCCTAGAACACCCTGGGCCTCATTATAAGGTTATCAGCTGTGCCCATCCACGTGCAGTGCCAGCCAGCTGCGTCTGCTCTCCCAGTAATGCTGGATGTTTCTTATCTCCCTTAGCAGCCTGCTGTGCCGTTGCCCTCTGCACTGACACTGATGAATGCTCCAACTGCACTGATAATCCCTGCATCAACTGCTACCATGGGACTTGGTTCCCCTAGGTTCAGGGAGGGGGCCTTTTTCAAAAACATACGCCTCTAGATGGAGGCCCCCTTGGGTCTGCCCATCACCAGAAGGTGGACAAATGTTATGTTATGTTATGTTATTTGGCATTTGTATAGCGCTTTATATATCATTGGTATGACCTCAAAGCGCAGTTAGGTTGAACGCCCTCGGGGACCACAGTCCAGGTCAGTATAGCGAGTAGACAGAGATAGTACAGTAGGCTTCGTGGGTGCACCAGTTATGCGTGCAGCTGGTGGAATTGCCTGGTGGTAGCTACGCCCTAGCATTAGGTGTGGTGGAGGAGATATCAGTTGAATGTGTGCAGTCTGGTGGGTGGACACAGAGACTGGTTTCTGGCTGCCTTAGGCCTGTAGAACGCTTATGTGGGCAGCTAGGCCGGTTTGTGATGGGCTAAAGCTGTGTTTTATTAGAGTGATGAGGTGTTCGTAGGGTAGTGTTCTTATGTGAGCAGCTAAGCCGAATTTATCGAGAGGTATACGTGTACTCTAATTGAGTGATGGTGTAGAGAGTAAGCGTAGTGATATGATGTAATTCTTCATGCATAAAGCGCCTAAGCATATTGCGCATCAAAGCAAGTGGTGAGGTACTGACCGTGTAGGACATGTGAGGAATGGTACATGAGGACCGAGAGGCCTGGGTACGGGTACAAGTGGCGGGGACAGGCAGTGAGCATGCAGGGCCCGGGGTACAGACAGGACGGGGGTCAGAGGGATACATGGTGACATCATGGGGGACAGGAAGGCAGGGTACACAGTGACACACGGGCATAGTGGGGCACACAACGGGATCATGGGGACTCGAGGGGCGGGCAATGCAGAGGGATATATGGGGGTATTACGTGATCAGGAGGGCAGGTGCACACAATGACAGATTAGGACAAAGGGGGACACAGAGACAGAGGGCTGGGGTTATATTGAGAGGACGGAGGGGCTAAAGGGATGCATAACGGCACGGGGAAGGGAGCATGGAACGTAGCGACATACGGGTGCAGAGGGGCATACAGCGGGAGGCATGAGGGGTGGGGCACACAGAGACAGAGGGCTGGGCTTACAGTGACTGGTCGGAGGGGTTAGAAGTATACATAACAGCGTGGGGAGGGGGACAGGGAGCAGAGCAACACATGAGTGAAGTGGGGCTTACAGTGACATCATGGGGACTAGAGGGGAGGGCAATACAGGGGGATACATTGCGTTAGCATGGGAGTAGGGTAGGGGTATACAGCGACGCACAGGGCACAAAGCAACATTACGGGACTAGATGAGTTGTCGAAGGGTCTTGAGGGGCTTAGATGGGTTGGGTTTAATAGTGGCACAGGGGGTTACAATGAATATATGGGTAGTAAGTGGGCAGGAGACACAGGAGAGAACGGGACAAAAGGGGCTGGGGATTATCGAGACATCACAGGGATTAGAGGGTTGGACAGACATCGATAAACCGGGGAAGAGAGAGGTACATGTCGACAGCATGATGTTGTTAGGTCGCATGATGGTGCTAGGGTAAGTAGCGATCTCACCATAGCGAGGTGGGGTGCGCAGTGACGGCGCGGGGGATAAAGGGGTGGGGGACAATGAGGTACGGGAACCAAGGTATGGGGCATGTAGTCATACACAATGGGCTGGAGAGGCTGGGCTATATAGTGGTGGTACCGGGCCGGAGGGTACACAGCAATCTCACAGTGATCCTGGGCAATATCACTGGGATATAGGGCGGGGGCACTGAGTGACGGCACGGGCCTGATGGGCTGGGCGACACAACTTGGGATGAGTGATGATCCAGGGAGATCCATTATTGTGTATTAAGGGATAGGGATGTCTATGGCTGAATCAGTGTTGGTGTTAATTGAAGGCATGGTTGGGTCACATAGTATTTAGTCTTTCGTAGTCTTGGAAATTCATTCTATTCTTAAGGTTGATGATGGTGTTATGGAAAGATCCACGTTTTTAGTACTTTGCGGAAAGTCATGTAGTCTTGGGTGTGTCGAATATGTGGGGGTAGGGAGTTCCACAGAGTCAGACCAAGACTGAGAAAGCAGACCCACCGATCCTGACAGAGTTAGTGGTAGGGATCACGAAAAGGAGGGCAGTGCTTGATCTTAGGGTGTGCGGTGGGAGGTAAGGTTTTAGCTTTTCTTGCAGGTATTATGGACCGGTCTTGTGCACTGCACGATGAGTGATGCACAGGGTCTTGAAAGTGGCTCTACTTCCGACTGGGAGCCAGTGGAGGATTCGGAGAGCGGGAGAGGTGTGGTCTCTTGGACCCAGTGCGAAGAGCAGCTTGGCAGCAGCGTTTTGCGCTCTTTGGAGTTTGTTAAGGTTGCATGCTGGAACTTTTAGGTAAAGGGAGTTGGAATAGTCCAGCTTCGACATTACAATTGACATAACAGTGGCAAGTCTGTTCGGGAAGGAGAGGTAGGGGAAGATGCGTCTGAGATGTTTGTGATGGTAGTGGCAGCATTTAGACACATTGTTGATTTGTCGGGAGAGGGTTAAGCCAGAGTCCAGAGTGCAGCCTAGGTTTTTTGCTGTGTCGGAGGGGGTGAGGGGTTGGCCCAGGGGAGGGAGCCAAGGGAGAGGATGAGGTAGAAGTGTGGAGTTGCTGCACACCCTGATTTTGTTTTTTGTGGGGTTTAAGAGGAGATGGTTTATTGTCATCCATTGGCCGATATCTAGGAGACAAGCTTCAAGGTCGGGCTGGGGGTTGGTGTCTGAATTGTAGATTTTAAGGATGATTTGGGTGTAATCAGCGTCATTGTAGCAGGAGATGTTGTGCAGGCGGATGATTCCAGGAAGGGTGGACATATAGAGGTTGAATAGGAGGGCAGATAGGCATGCCCCTTGCCGTACTCCAGGTTTAACCGAGTGAGCAGCTGAGACAAAAGGAGAGAGGAGGGTTATTTGTTTCCTATTGGTGAGGAAGTAGGCACTCCACTTGAGAGCGGTGCCACAGATTCCAAGGGAGTGGAGACGGTCAAGGAGGATTGAGTGGTTAATCGTGTCAAAGGCTGCAGAGAGGTCGAGGAGAATTAGTGCAGCGCATCCTTCAGAGTCTGCAGTGACTTTAAGATCATCCCAGATTGAAGTCAGCGTGGTTTCGGTTCCATGCCATGGTCTGAAACTTGATTGTGCTCGGTCAAGGAGGTTGTTAGATTCAACAAAGTCATTTAGCTGGGAGTACGCTGTTCGGTCGTTGAGATAAGCAAGGAATCTGGTGTTCGAAAGAGGTCTATAGTTTTTAGGGTGGAGAAGATGCCAGAGCTTAGAGAATCGTTCAGTATGGTTCTTGCGTGTTCTCCTGCACAGGTGGATGAGAATATTTATTTTAGTACAGAGGCAGGGCAGGGATCAAGGGGGGAGCCGGTTGGCTTCCTAGCAGATAGTAGGTCAAGAAACTCATCTCTGGAGATGGGTCTGAACGAGTTGAAGGTGGGTGGATCGGAAATTAGTGCGGGGGAGTGCGGGTGTTGGGATGCTTGGTCGTGGGGGGGGGCAGTTTGTTGTTAAGGGCAGTCATCCTGTCAAGGGCGGTGGTATAGAGTGATTGTGATGGGGCAGATTGCGTAGAGGTGCAAGTGGGTTTGACAAATTCAGAAATTATTTTATGGAGATCTTTCCTGCTGTTCCCACAGATGAGAATACGTTTGTTGTAATAGGCTTTTTTGGCAATCCAGATTTTGGCTTTTTAGTTATGGTGGTGCAAGGTGAAAGCGGATCTGCTGAGATCTGTTTTTGATGCATGCCATTTGCATTCCAGAAGTTTATTTTGCTTTTTGGCGCTTCTCAGTTCGGGTGTGAACCAATTGGGGAATAGTTCATTGCATGAGGAAGTGGGGCCTGAGGGGGTGAGATGAATTAGTGATTAATTCAGCCAAGAGTCGAATGATTCAATCATTAGGGATCTGTCTGGGGGTGTTGTAGGGGATCTAAGACGTAGGGCTTCAGTAAGGTCAGGAAGGATTTTTACTTTGTTCCATCATTTGAGGTCTCGCGGGTTGACTAGGTGGGTATAAGGGGGAGGGACGGGGGTGAGGATGGAGAAAGGGATGACAAAGTTGTCGGAGCAGATGAACGGTATGAGGGGGATAGATGGATCATGTTGTGGGAGCTGAAGATTGCATCTAGGGTGTGCCCCTTAGAATGGGTTGAACCGTTCATATGGAGAGGGAGGTTGAGCGCATCAAGGCTGTCGACCAGAGGGTGGGTGATGGGGTTGGTGGGAATGTCCAGCCAGATATTGAAGTCTCCTAGGAGAGTCAGAGGGGGGTGATTTACTTGAATGGTTGCTACAGAATCAAAGAGGTTGTTTGCAAAATGTCTGTCATAACCAGGTGGTCTGTAGATGAGTAGGAAGCTGTGGGAGAAAGTCAGAGGTAATGAGAGCTTAACTCGTAGGGATTCGCATGAATGAATGCATGTCTGTGATTCAGCGAGAGAGATAGAGAAGTGAGATTTGAAGAGGACTGCTACACTGCCTCCTCTGGAAGGTCTGTTGAGTGGGATAAGCGAGTAGCTGCGGGGGGGGATGCTTCATGTGCAAAAGGGGCAAATTCATTGGAGAACCAGGTTTCAGTGATAAAGACTAGGTCTGGTTTGTCAGAGGAGAGGAGGTCGAAGATGCTGTGTCTGTGTTTAGCTACGGAGCGGGCATTAAAAAGGATGCAGTTAACTATGGTGTGGGATGTGGTCATGGAGGAGGAGATCGGGAGGTGAGCTGGAGGAGTTTGCGAGGTTGGAGGGGGCAGTGTGACATTCTAGGTCATAGAGACTGGGAAAGGAGGAGTAGTAACGGGGTAGGGTGCCAGTAGATGTTGACAGGTGGGCCATGCGGTTAGATTGGTTACACCAGTGGAGGCTGGGAAGAATAGGTGGGTGGAGGAGGCTATGTGAGGGGTGTGGGTAGAGTCAAGGAGGGGCTGGTGAGAGGATGGAGGGTCTGTGGGTTTGAGGCGGATTAGGGGGTTATGAATTGGAGTGAGTCTCGAAGGGATTAGGGGGTCTGGTGTGCAAGGAGAGATGTCGATAGTGAGGGGGTAGAAGCAGGGCAACGGTAGGGGGATTGTGATGGGGTAGGTGATGGAGATATTGGGAGGTAGGGCAGAGGGAGGAGTGGTGAGGAGTAAACAGCCACGGAGGGGGACCAGGGTTGTTTTCTACTTCTCACAGATTTTGGTGCGATGGGGGGTATAAGAGAGGGTACGGGGTCAGAGGGTGATGGGGATGAAGCTACAGTTCTTGCGAGGACGAGACGTGCTTCTTTTAGGGATGGCAAGGGGTATGAGGCGGGGGGTTATTGTCAGGGGTCAAAGGTGGGTAGTTCTGAGGTGCGTTCTGGGAGGTGGGGGTCAGGGGTGGGTTAAGGTGGAGGGGAGGAAAGGGGGGTGGTTTTGTGGTGGGTTAGGGGAGAGGGACTTAGGGTTGGCGGGGCAAGAAGAAGGGGGGTGTTTGATGGGGGGTGAAAGGAAGGAGTGGTGGAGTATGGGGGTTTGAGCTGGTTGGAGTGCCAGCAGGCTCCTCTGGTTTGGGAGTTTGATAGGGGGCGTGGGGTCTTGGCATGGGATCTTAGGGAGTTCTCAATAGTGGTCAGAGGGAGGGTGGGGGCGATGATTTTGGCTGGGAGGGGTGGAGGGAAGTAGGTTCCTGCTGAGGGAGGTGCTTGGCGCACCAGAGTGCACCTTTGATTTTTTAGTTGGATGTGGGGTAGTGGTAGGCCAATGGGCGAGCGGTATTAGGCTGCAGTGAAGGGCGCAGGCTGGTTTCAAGGGTTGTGCTCAGGGTGGCAATAGTGCAGGGTTTAAGAAGGTGGTTGCTAGACCGCGGGTCAGGTGCCGAGGGGGATGAGTGAGGAGGGGAGGGGGGAGCGGGAGATTCTAGGAATCAGGGCGTGTGCGAGAGCGAGATTTATGCACGCTGGAGTATCCATTTGGTGTTGTGAAGCTGAGCTTGCTGAGCTAGATGTGAGAGTCTTAGGAGGCAGAATACAAAACAGTAGTCTTAGAGCGCACAATCTAGATATGAGAGTCTTAAGATGGCAGAGTACAGTACAGTAATCTTAGAGCACACAATTTAGATGTGAGTTTTAAGGAGGCAGAATACAACCCTATAGTCTTAGAGTGCACAATCTAGGTGTGGGAGTCTTAAGGCATCAGAATACAACACTATTATCAGAGAGCGCACAATCTAGATGTGAGAGAGTCTTAAAGTCTTAAGGAGGCAGAATACAACAAAGTAATCTTTGAGCACACAATCTTAAAATGGCAGAGTACAACACAGTAATCTTAGGGTGTACAATGTAGATGTGATAGATTCTTAAGGAGGCAAAATACAACACTATAATCTTAGAGCGCACAATGTAGATGTGAGAGAGTCTTAAAGAGGCAGAATACAACACAGTAATCTTTGAGCGCACAACCTTAAAATGGCAGAATACAACACAGGAATCTTAGAGCGCATAATCTAGGTGTGAGAGAGTCTTAAGGAGGCAGAGTACAACACAGTAGTCATAGAGCGTATAATCAAGGTGTGAGAGAGTCTTAAGGAGGCAGAATACAACACAGTTATCTTTGAGAGCACAATCTTAAAATGGCAGAATACAACACAGGAATCTTAGAGCGCATAATCTAGGTGTGAAAGAGTCTTAAGGAGGCAGAGTACAACACAGTAGTCTTAGAGCGTATAATCAAGGTGTGAGAGAGTCTTAAGGAGGCAGAATACAACACTATAATCTTAGAGGGCACAATGTAGATGTGAGAGAGTCTTAAGGAGGCAGAATACAACACAGTAATTTTAGAGCGCACAATCTAGGTGTGAGAGAGACTTAAGGAGGCAGAATACAACACAGTAATTTTAGAGCTCACAATCTAGGTGTGGGAGATTCTTAAGGAGGTAGAATACAACACAGTAGTCTTGGAGTGCACAATCTAGATGTGGGACAGGCTAAGAGGGCAAGTTCTAGAAGTCGATGATATTTGTTATTTTACCATTGGTAGATCTTAAATGCTCACTAAGGTTTGACGTAGACTAACATATTTCTAGAGAGTACATTTTGTAAGGGGGAGCCATCTTGGCTACACTTGCCTTGTTGGTCATTGCTGGTAGACAGCTGGCCACTGGCTTCCCCTGCGGACACCTGCAGACACAATCTGGAGCTGCCTCAGAAGGAGCCGCCCTTTTCCCCAGGGTCCTTATTCGCAGGGGCTGCACGGGCAGAGGGCTGCCCTGGGAGGGATGGTTAAGGCTGGAGGACTGACCAATCAGGGATGGTGGAGGCGAGATGGCAGGCCAAACGAGGGAATCAGGAATTGGGAGCGGGAAGGTGGACAATGGAGAGGGAGATTGAGAGGTTCCAATCAGAGCAGGGGGGGCGGGATGGGAGGCGGGAGGCCTGAAAACCAGGAAGGGGATCTAAAAAGGTTTAAATCTAGGGAATTTTGGGCAGATTCCCAGTCAAGGGCAGCAAACACTCACCAGTGGCCTGGAGGAGCAAAAGAGGTAGCGCGCTGCTGTGCGGGTTGTTAGGGTCAAAACTCTCGATGGATAGTCCAATCAGGGGAGGGGTAGGGCAGGGAAGCTGCTTAGGGTCCAGGAAGTGGCACAGCTACCGCAGGTTGCTGCGGGCTGCTAGTGCGGGGTTTGAAGTTAAATTTAGACAATATTGGGCAGATTCCCAGTCAGGGGCAGCAAACACTCACAGTGGCCTGGATGAGCATAAGAGGGAGCGCGCTGCGGCACAGGTTGTTAGGGTCAAAACTCTCGATAGATAGTCCAATCAGGGGAGGGGGGAGGGCAGGGAGGCTGCTTAGGGTCCAGGAAGTGGCACAGCTACCGAAGGTTGCTGCGGTCTGCAAGCGTAGCTTTAAGTTATATTTTGGCAATTTTGGGCGGATTACCAGTCAAGGGCAGCAAACACTCACCAGTGGCCTGGAGGAGCAAAGAGGGTGCGCGCTGCGGCACAGCTTGTTAGGGCCAAAACTCTCGATGGATAGTCCAAACAGGGGGGGTAGGGCAGGGAGGCAGCTTAGGGTCCAGGAAGTGGCCCAGCTACCGAAAGTTGCTGCAGGCTGCAAGCACAGGTTTTGAGTTACATTTAGGCAATTTTGGGCGGATTCCCAGTCAAGGGCAGCAAACACTCACCAGTGGCCTGGAGGAGCAAAAGAGGGTGTGCGCTGCGGCATGTCTTGTTAGAGTCAAAACTCTGTATAGATAGTCCAATCATGGGAGCGGGGAGGTCAGGGAGGCCGGCTTAGGGTCCAGGAAGTAGCCCAGCTGCCGAAGGTTGCTGAGGGCTGCAAGCACAGGTTTTTATGTAAAATGTAGGCAATTTTGGGCGGATACCCAGTCAAGGGCAGCAAACACTCATCAGTGGCCTGGAGGAGCAAAAGAGGGAGCATGCTGCATTAGGATCAAAACTAGGTTGTTAGGGTCAAACCTCTCCATGGATTGTCCAAATGCCCAAATGCTAGTTACGTTTCAAAGCAACTCATAAACAAAGTAGTAGACATGGAATAAATATCATTGCTTCTGTCAGGGGAAATGGAGGAACAGATACATTACAAAATAAGTGAATTTAGGCAGACAAAGAAAAGAAGTTGGCAAACCATGCACTGCTATGCAGAATTGAAAAATGTGAGGATGAAGCCTCTTATCTCGGGAAGGTCCTGTGTGACTTACGGGGTTAGTCACACAGGACTAATGGTTAGGACTAATGGTTGCATAATAAACACTGTAACAGTGGCTGATGATTGAAATAAGCACTTTTACTACACAAAGAATAACATTCTGCTCATGGTTGGGATAAAGCCCAGAAGGGATGAACAGTAGCTTTTACCACTCATGCAGAGGATCTGGGAGGCAAACCAAAGGGAACATTGCAGATATCCCAGAAATAGACAGGGTACCCACCACACGTCTCAGCTGCTGACCACTAATTGAGCCACACAATGACGTTGTGGGCCAGAAAAAGAAAAAAAATACAGTCATGGTATAGAGATAACGGGATTTGCTACAGGCCTCTCATTGGACTGAATCAGCCCCCATCTTGTTAATGGAGTTCACCAAGAGGGTCACGATCCCTTAGAAAGGATTTCTGCATTCTACAAAACTATTTAGTTGTTGAGTCTCTGGACATGCTGCGACTCAAAGGCGACTAGGGCAGTGATGTTAGTCATTTTGCAGTGCACCCCATACTCATTTCAAGGTGTCCATTCTCGGATTGGTCCTCAAAAAGAACAGGGGAGTATGCATTCCATTGTACCCAATGCAGCATGCTTTAAGGACTAAACGCAATGGAACACGTGTGCTTTTGATGGAGTGTCATACTGGTCTTAAGAGAAAACAGTGCACCCTTGTGTGGTTTGAAAAGGAAATGAAATCGATTTATGTCCTTGGCAGTGCTGAGACTGAGTCACATCCATTTGATTAACTGCCAGAGGCAGAGGAAGAAAGAGTGCGTCCTATTCCTTTTTGATACAGGGAATTGTCACAGGGTGGCCCAGGGCCGTCAAGAACGCATCAGATGAGATGGACTGCACATCATTGCAAATGCTACAGGGCATGATCACGTTTCTGGAAAACGTATACTCAGACAGCATGAGGGCGTTATCCATTACAGCTTGCATTGATCAGTGGAACTAGGGAGAGGGAACTAGCAGTTGAGGAAGGGTGGACTCTTGAGGAAGGGTGAACTAGAAGTTGAGGAAGGGCGGACTCTTGAGGAAGGGTGAACTAGAGGTTGAGGAAGGGTGGACTCTTGCAAGGTGATGCAGTGGCAAGGATGCTAGTTGGAAAGTGACTCCATGGGTTACAACATCCTAAGACCATGACATACCACACTGGCATTGAAGAATGCAAGGCTCTGGAAAAGAGCCTGAAGCAAAGAAATGCAGCACAGTGAGCGAGACTAGGAGCTACCTACAGGCTATACTCACGAGGAAAGATCACTTCTCTCTGTACATCACTCCAGCAAGATCATCCAGTTCTGCTTGGGGCACCTGGGGCTGGCAGTGAAAGAATACGTGCCCCACTCTTTCAGGGGCAGAGCAGGGACAACAGAGGTTGCAGTAGGCTTGGCCAAAGCATGCGTAATGGAGATTGACAGATGGAAGCCAAGCTCATTCACCAATATGTGTGGCCAAATGGAATACCCCAGCCAAGCACAAGTCTAACTATTTAGCCTTAATGAGTTGGTCACCACCCAGGGACCCCAGTGGATCTGTCCTTTTGACATTTGCCCCATACGTCTTCAGGGTGGAGTGTGTGAAAATATTCACTTTGCATTCACAAGGGCTCTCACCTCTTCCAAGACTGCTCCAAGACTGCAGTGTGCTCACCTGGCTTTTCAGCAGAGAGGGCTGCGTGTTTACCTGCTATAAGGCCATATGATCCCCACATTTTCTGACCAAGTTTATTTACGCATAGCAAGAGCAACACGTGAGACAGGCATGATTCCTGGCTCCTAAATGTCAGTATATAGCAGTTAGTTAAGCACGAAATGTGTGAGTATGTGCGTGTGTGTCAGACAGGACTCTATGGCATTGATTTAGAATTCACTAACTGGCAGGCAGCTCTTGGCGGCTTCTTTTTCCACAGTGACAGGTGGTCTCTGGATTGGGAAGAGTTGGAGGAGATGGGTTAATAAATGGAGGGGACATTTTCCTGGCACACCACCTCCCAGCTAACACCGGAAGTGGCCATTAGATTAATAGCAAGCTGTATCGGGTGATTAATTAGAGGGGCCTTATAGTATCATTTGGCCCTCTATCAATAAATAAGGTTTCAGTCTTTTGTACCTGAAACCTATGATATCAGCTTTATTCAGAGGCTGTTCTGTTATTGTATTGGGTTTGAGTGATTTCATCTATTTATGCAGATTAAATGAAGAAAGGGGTGCCCAAGCCATGCCCAGGATACTCAACACCAGTGGCAACAGTTTTGCACACCAGAGCATGCAATCCATGGTATTCCCTGAATGTTGTAATGCATTTGCCTTGCAAGCTTATCTGAATATTGCCTTTCACTAGGTAGCAGGTCACTGTTTAGAATTCTGCTTCCCTAACCAATTCCTATAGTTCCTCCACTGACATATTATGAGTCAGTCCCAGCCTCTGCTCCATAGATAGTGGGCGGCTTTGGGGCATCAACCACTGTGTCCCCTCAGTGTGGTTTGTGAGGCAGGGAGGCTACATTCCTCTCAGTAGTTCTGACGATCTGGTCAGCATTCATATACATGTTTGACTTGTAAGCCGTGGCTACAATGAATGCACGTGACATCAAGCCACCAACCATGCACCAACGAATCTTTGACACCACAAACAGACATACACCCTCCACACCTTGGCATACAAAGGAACACATCAACCAAAGTTCACCATTTACAGATAAGAAAGGTACTTTAGAAATTCTCACCAGCAATACCTCATCACCTTAAGAGCCCTCTGTTCAGCACACAGGCACTCACCACCACAGCCAAAGCAAATACCACACCACAACCATCATGGAAGCATCCAACAAAAGTGTAGAGTGAGCTTGCAAGCTGTGCACCATTGCATCAACTCCCTACCAGACCATGTAATATGACAGGACACTGACATATGAAACACCATTAACAACTTCTTCACAGAAAAAATATACTAGAGCAACACCTTGACATCTCTAAACACAACACAGATATTCCTGCCATACCAGTTAGAATCATATCAAGATGGATCAAATTCTATACAATTACTGCAGAAGACCTGGCCAACACTCTATCCGACCTCAAACCCATCACCTACATCTCCCTTCCTCCATTGTGAAGATCATCAAAAGTGAAGCACTCACAACATGTATCCTCAAAATCTGTGCAAAGACACATCCCCAGATTCACTTAAAAGGGGACAGATCCTCTCCCTGCTGAAGAAACCCACACCCAACCTGGATGATCTGGACATCTATTGTCCTCCCCACACATGTCCACTTTTCAGCAAATTCATTGAGAAGACAGGTGCCAGCCAGCTGCAAGAAAATATTACTAAGCACAATCATTTACAGAACTACCAATCCAGTTTCTGACCGTCATTCAGGACAGAGAGTACAACCATCCAACATATCAATGAAACTCCACACAATCTGGACAAAAGGGACCCCATCTTACTTATCCTACTCAACCTCTATGTCTCCTTTGATACAATTGACCAAGAAGCCATCCTCAACAGCCTTTCCATAAACATGGGTTTTGACTGAACCGTCCTGCAGTGGTTTGAAAAAGAGAACAACTCATCCACATGGTCCCTAACAGATCTCAGCACCACCCAGTAAGTTTCAAAGGGCTCCATCCTGTTCCCTCTCATTGCAAATTATACATGGAATCTCTGAGGAAGGTCATCACCAATGCCACCATCAAGATACAGCAATAAACAGAGAACCCACAGTTTTACCTAGAGATCCTTTGGAAGGCAGATGAATATGTAATCCATAGATTCTGTCCCACCCCGGCAACCGATACTGCAAAGGTGAGAGGGATTACTCACTGAGACAGCCATTCCACCCTTATCCCCCAAAGGGACAGCAGGGTTTGGGAACAATGTGAGCTGAGCATGGCAAAAGCATTTAAACTAACACTGACAGTGAAGGAGCATGCATTAGACATGAGGAAAACATGCACTGCACATGAAGAACACGTACAATAGGTAATAAATGCATTTAGACAAGAAGAATACTAACATAGAATCCACAGAACTGAAGAACACTAACATGCCCAATGCATAAGGTAAACGCAACGTAAACGGCATGCAAATATACTCTCAGATTAACGTTTTATAGAAGCACAACCAGCATTTGTTAGCCAGGTATGTCCACAGTGGCAATAGAAAACATGACACATACATTAATGTTAGCTAAAACTAAAAAAATAGGAGGTACATCTATTCCAAATACTGTCCCATCGCACATGACCCATAATACAGAAACAAGCTTAACCGGGCAGCCATCTTCTTAAAAATAGAAGCCATAGGATGTCTCTCAATGAGCACAGGCCTTAAGACCTCAGGAAAACTCAAATGTCTGAATCCACAGAAATACATATTCGTGCAGAGCTTACACAATAGCTGCCAAGGTTAGAGTGAAATAGGGGAGGATCGAAAAGTGTGAATGAAGGGTCGAGATAGCAATTCCCAAGATGCAAGCAATATACTCTCAGATTAACTTTTTGTAGAAGCACGACCAGCATTTGTTAGCCAGGTGTAGTAAAACAGGAAGCCAAAATGACTCAGTGAAGGATAACTCAGGCGTGTCCACAGTGGCAATAGAAAACATGACACATACATTAATGTTAGCTAAAACTAAAAAAATAGGAGGTAAATCTATTCCAAATACTGTCCCATTGCACATGACCCATAATTGGAGAATGCTGGCCATTCATTAGAAGCATACACAGATGGGACACCTGCCGTACTGCCTAAACGCACACATAGACATGAGATACCACACAAGGCCAAGTACAAAGAGATTGCCCGGTCTCATGGCCTGAGAATGAGGGATGATAACTTTAAATTGAAGGAAGAATGTCCAATGGGCCTCTCTCCCCCTACTCTATTTCTAGGTCACATTCTGATGACCTATCAAGTGTCCAAGGCTGGTTAGCAATGTTGAAACCTATCAGAATCCTTAGAGTCATTCTGCCCATCAAGTAGTATGTCAACTGACCCATTGCCATGAAGATTATGTAGTTTAACCTTTGCCAATATAGGGGTTGTTCCAGGTGGAGCGATCAGACACTAGTACCCCAATAAAATATCTTACCCATATGGAATACATATGTATCCAAACCCACAAACCTATCCCCATTCCGCGTAGGTTTTGTAAAATATTATGTTATGACATTGGTGATAACGATCTTGCAGTATTTAAGCAATTGTTTTTGATTAACATATTGAAAGCAGCGAGATTTGAATGCTTGCTTGCTGTCCCAGCTTTGTTTTGAAGATAATAAAGCTGGATTTTGCTGTGCACTTCGTCTACTTCTTCATTGAGTCTGGTCTGGACTGACTCCGAATCCTCTGGGTCTATTTGGGATTTTGGACCACCTCAAAAAGATCAATTGCTGCATCAATGACATCAATCAACACATGCACTATGTGTCCCACATCCAATTCTGGATGTCAAATGTCTACCTGAAGCTCAAACTGATAACGGCACAATTCATTCTTCTAGGAAACACCCTCAAGCCTGCCCAAGCCCAGAATTGGCTAAATGGTATGAAGCTTGACGGATTCACACCTCAACTCTCACCCAGTGCTATATCTCTTGGCTCTACCATCAACAATGACCTCACATTAAAAAAACACATTACCAAGAAAACCCACACAGCATAGTACCAATGGTGCTCCTATGCAAATTCAAACCTTTCATCTGCAACCGAGTTTTAGAACAGTTGTCCATGCCCTGATCATGTCTCATCTTCCTGGTGGGAGATGTACCCATAGAAGTCCCAGATGCCACCTTGACCGCTCAGTAGCCCATCCAGCATGCTGCAGCATGCCTCATCAGAGGACTGAGAAAATTCTTCAGCATTAGCCGCATCCTCAAGGAATTACACTGGCTACCCCTTCAAGAATGAATGATGTTTAAGATAGTCTGCCTCCCTACAAACACTCATGACAAAAACATCCTTCTACCTGGCCAAAACCTCACCACTTATGGCGGCCAATTGGCAACATAAGCCACAACATTACAATACTGCAAATAAGCAACTTCAAGAGCAGTACAAAAAGAGGCAAGCTTTATCGGCTATGGACACATTCTGTGGACGTGTTACCAATGAAGAAAAGAATGTCCTCCTGCATCCTATAATACAGGAAGGATCTGAGGGCCATGCTCTTCCAAGAACAGCTCATCAATCATTTATCAGATGACTCACCCTACTTCCTCTTCACCGGTGCTCCCTACCCTGACCTCTCCTACCCATTCTAGTACCTCTCCTACCTGTGTACCCTGCCTGCGACCCACTGGATCCATCCAACATGTACAGTGCTCTGATGCTTCACAGCTAGGTTTGCACTGCACATATCCCATACATACATACATATGTACATGCCTGTCTACACAGCTGTTGTCCTTCATGGTGAGCGGGGTGAGAAGGAAGTGATGTGTAGGTTGTTTGTTGGCACCACAACCGCAGGTTTCCACCAAGTTTTTTAAATGATGTTTGCCTGAAGATTCTTGCAGTTTTGGGGATTTTGCAAAGACAGATTATTGTTTTGAGAGTATTAAATTGGGATGAACTGTCTTTCACTCTTACCTGTTTCAACCGCTCAGTGTGTCCCCATATAAGCCATTAAGTCTGATTGCCCTATTAATAATTACAATGGATGAAGTTTTTTTTCTATTTAGCCTTTGTGCTTAGGTTTTCAGCGGCCCCACAGTTTACTGAGTTATACAATAATTTGTGAGGTACACATTTATTAGTGTCTAAATATAGGTTGCACACTGTATTTCATATATTTTTCATTCATGTCATTCTCATAAGTTAGTTCACTTTATGCTTATTTGATTTTGTTTCACAGGTATCACTATTACACAAGTTAATTCACTTTATGTATTTATTTGTGACATACATTGCGACTTTTCTGCTGATTGGTGCAATATCCCTTGGTTTATTTACAAAAAACATTTGTGCCAACATTCCTCTACACATGCCGCTGTTTCGCCCTTTCTTGGGCTTTGTCAAGGCACATTCTTTACTTAACGTTGTGTATCAGTCTTGTGTTTACAATTTACATTTCTGTGCATACATTTCAAATTGAGTGACACACGTCAAAATTACATTGGTTGGTAGACATACATATTAGGTTGTTTTCAGGTATTTCTCTTCTGATGAGCACTGGGCAGAGCCCCAGTGTGGCTCTCTATTGGTTTATTTGCTCTTCATATGTCACATACCTCGGCAAGTATGTTCCTGGTATTTTAAAATGGGTGGCTGGAGTGTAGGCCATATCTGGGACCTCCTCTACACTACCCCCTCTGATTGGTTCATCGTCCACTTCTGCTTCCTCTTTTGTATTCTCCTTACTTTGTTTTTCGGTATTCAGTTCTTATTCATCTTCTGGGTTTGTACAAGATGGTGCGAAGGAGTGCCTCTTTGGAGTCCAAATCTTTATCACTCCTTTCAAACTTCCTGCTGTTTTTACATGTTCATCTTTGTTCCAGGTCATTAGCTGCAATTGTCCATTTGGGCTACAATAAATCAATTTTCCTTCGTACTTTCTTTGTTTCCTGGGATACACAAATTTTGTTCCTTCTGGCGCAAATTCGCTGGCCTTCATGAAGTTTCTTATTTCTTCATCAGTCAGGTCTCTGGGCTTCCAACCTGGTTTGACATCGATCATGATCTTCATCCCAATGGCTTTCTTCGCAGTTTTATGGCATTGTGAGATAATTATCTTGATAACACAGAATCCTAATAGTATCATCAGTAGCAGGGCTCCCAGGAACTTGAATATGTCTGCCATCCATTGTGGGACCCATGAGAAAAGTGTTCCAAACCAGCTGTCGTCATTAACTTTGTCAGTTTCATCGATCATCTGGTCTGTAGCTTCGTTAGCATCTCTATGGCTTCTGTTAAGGTTCCATTTTCTTCATCATGAGAGGGTCTAAATGTGCGACATGATTCTCTGATTTTTGCACAAACTCCTCCATCCATCGCTGTGATCATGTCAAGCACATATCTGTTCTGTAGAGTCATCAGTTGGATTGCTCTTAACTCTTCCTTGATTGCGTTGAATCCTTTTATTGTCGAGTTGATGGTTTGCAGTAATTCCCATCTGATGATTTGCAACCACTTAGTATTTGCTCCAACCTGGAATCTTGGCATGATGATCATTGTGAACACAGATGAGGTGAGGCTGAAGAGCCTGCGCTCATACGGGATCTTTCGGGATACCAGCTCCACAGATCTCCTTTTCCTCAGGTGAGCATCTGCCATTGGGAAATTGTCAATATTCAGGTCACTTTTCTGGATCACTAGTGCAGCAACGTGGACGTTCACTATTGTGCATATGCCTCCCCAGTTTTTCAGCAGTCTTATGTATGCTTTGGATCCACACGCCCAGTAATGATCCATAATTACTGCGGTTCCATGCGTCATTCCTGGAGCCTCAAAAATTCGCCCACAGTTCTGATTCTCTCCCATCTTCCTTGTGCCATTGTTCCTGAAGAAAAATTGTGGGCTTTCCAGTGGCACTATCTGCAGGGGCCCTCCTCTGTCTTCAACCCATGTCAGTAATCTTTTGAGTTTCGGCCATAGAGGTTTGCACAACATCTGTGAGTTCTCTATTGCTTCCTTATAGGCTCCAAAGACCATCCATGCTCGGCAGATCACCACTCCTTCTTCTCATCTGTTTGGTGAAAGCACTGTTCCCCAAATCTGCATTTGCCCTCTGTTCTTCCAATTTTTTGCCTCTTCTTGAGTTTTTCCTTCGACATTTAGCTTTGGGTTCACTTCCCATCTGATTTCTGTTCCTTTAACTCCAGGCTTCTCATACCTGATCACAAGATTCCTAGTATGGGCTCTGTTTCTTGTCTTAATGTCCTGTATATAATCGTCTTCATCGGGGTAATTTGTCTCGGTTGCCCATATCAATGAGGCATCCCTTCCCATGAACTGTCCTCTGGTGTTGCACATTGCTACGTGTGACAGCCAGTGTGCTGGCGGGACATCAATTTCTACAGCCACAAAGATTTTGGATTTCCCCCATGCTGTGCGGTAGGAGTGCACAAACAAAGCATTCTCCTTCTGATTTCCTTCTTCCAACTTCTTTCATGTGCTGGTATCAAATGTTGTTTCCTACATGTGCTGTGCTGTCCAGGCAGTCGTTCAGTTCACTGTTATCTTCATGTAGGCTTCTCTTGATCCTTAGGGTCTTCCTGTAGTTTGCTATAACTACATCTCTAAACACGTCTGTGTGACTTTTCCTTGCTGGAGGACTCTCGGGCATTCTGGTTGATGGAGCAGGTTCCTTTATCTGCATCGATGTGGTAGGTGGAGATTTTGCAATTCTCTCCTTGTCTTCTTGCATTCTTTTCCTACCCTCTATATGCCACACTGACTCCCTGTAAAAGAGAGAATTGTCTTCAAAACTCTCGCCCTCACTCACAAATGCCTTCACGAACTTGCCCCTCCATACCTGACACACAGAATTACCAAGCACACTGCCACAAGACCCTTAAGATCGTGTTATGCCAATGCGATTGTCACGCCCACAACGCGCAAGCCATGCACTGGAACGCGCTCCCACCCCATTTAAGATTGATCGAGTCACACCAAGCTTTTCGCAAAGCTATCAAAACCAGGCTCTTTGTTTAAATTGCCTCTCTGTCTACTATGAATATGCAAATGTCGTTTCCTGCATCTGTGCTTGTTCCTGTGCAACCATGAGACCTTTGGTCACCTGTCTGTAAATCATAAGTCCTTCATTTTCTGTAACAGCGCCTCGATGCCTTATGGGCTGCAAGCGCTCTTTACAAATGCAAATAACTAAATAAATAAATAAATAAATGCCTTTATTAGCCACCAGCCTGTCATCGGCCCAGTGTATGGCTGCATTGTGGGCCTGGTACTTGTTCCTTGTGTGATTGGCAGTACAGTCACTGTGGTTTTATTTTTCAGTTCCTCATGCCGTTTCTTCGCTCTAGCTATAAACGGGAATAAATGATCTATTAACATTTGTATCCTTGCAGTGAATTCTCCTACAGTCGCTTCTGTCTTTTTAAAGGCTTGTGTTAAGTCTTCTTTCGTTGGCTTTTCAATTGATTCTTCTCGGTTTCTCTCATTATTTTCTGGGGCTAATTGTTCGGTAGGCAGTCTCATGCTCTCGATTGCCTTCGCTTGAGGTCCTGTGGCCATTGACACATGCCCTGGTTCGTGTGCATTCAGTGTGTGGGTGCATGTAGTTGTCAGTGCTAAGTTTTCATTCATTCCGTGCTGACCCTGTCTCCAGCTTTTCTTTTCATTCGTTACCTCAAGTTTGTAAGTGTCACTGTTAATTACATTCATTTTCAGTTAATTTACTTTACCATCGGATTTTCTCGGGACTGGAATAACTATATAGGGTCTGTGTGCTTTTGTGGGACCAAGAAAAAATGCAGCTCTGATCGTTAATGACAGCAAAATAATGATAAACACAATGCATAGATACATGATGGTACGGTACGTGAGGCGGCAGCATTTCCTTCCGGAGAGCGAGGCCGCCCCTCTCCTTGTGGGAGGACCAGGTTACTGTTCTGGGTCCCCTTTCCCACTCATAACAAAATGTAAATGTTTATTCTTTTCCCCCAATTCACTTGTTCTAGAACAGTTTGTATCATAAAGAGTCTGGTGCTTCACAAGTGTCCCCCCTCTTGCGGTTGACGATTGTCACTTGATACAGGATGCAGTATCCTTGCTAGACTATGGAAAAATAGATTAGACTAACACTTCGATAAGTCACTTTTACTGTGTATATTAAAAGTAGGTGAGTTCCCAGTCCACCCCCTGAATCGGCTTCAGTCCTGAGGACATGCTGAACACTGTTCACTGTGAAGAAATGGGAAAATGGCAATCAAAATAAATAAAGGTGAAGTTCTTGCCTCGGCTTCCTCGATCTGTCCCTCGGCGGAAGGTTTCACTGGAATCTCCTCATGTAATCTCTCTGAAAGTTGGACAGCTCCACTTGAATCATGATGCCGTGGAGGAGCGTTGCCATCTGTGCAATGTTAGCTGGATCTCTGATGAAGGTGAGGACGTCAACCTCGACAGGTCTCCCCGCCATTTCCGGAAAAGTCAGTTACTGGGCGGAAGAAGACGTTGTGAGCCAGTCGGCTGTCCTCAGGTGACAGGGACATTTGTCCTGCCTTGCTGGGTTCAGGATTATAGGCTCTTCCCTTGACGTGAACAATGCTTGCACTTTCCTGACGCGTGGATTTCGACCAGATAACTTAGCTTGGTCCACAGCTGGCTCAAGAGTTCAGAGTTTGCTGGATCTCGAATAAACATGAGGGTGTTTGTAGTTCTCGCAACATTAGCTGGGCATTCCTCTATGATGTGAAAGAAAAGCATATTGACGAGTTCATCTATAATCGCCTGTGGTGGAAGCATTTGTGTCCTTATCACTATATTCAGGCAGTTCAATGAAGGCTTCCGCGATGACAGTAAGTAGTTGCCAAATTATCTTCTTGTTGGCAGGGTCTTGGATGAAGTCTGAGACACCGGTGACCCTCCCTACTAGTAATGGATAGGATTCCAATACTAACTGAAGTAGGTTAGCACATCTCTTGTGATATTTCTGCTGGGAGACACCATAAGTGCTGCACAACAAAGTCTTGGTATTGGATGAGTCAGGATACTGTAATTTGTTGTTAAAGTAAAAGTCCTTGATTGCTGTCTGTTAGAGTCTTGTTTCTCAACAATGCTTAAGTGTTGCTTGGTTTACAGGTTCGTATCAACAAAACATGTTGTGGCTTACGTACGCAATTTCTTCTTCACCCTGCCCAAGGATGCACAGACTGTCCATTTTATGTCCTTATCCCCCTTTTTGCTTAGAGGAAATGTCCAATTTAAGCCACAATTTGCTCAAGAGTTCTTTGTCTTGGCTTTGCTGCTCATGTGTCCTTCTTCCTCGTCATGGACCTCATCTGCACGTACTGAGGTTCTTCCCCGTTGTCTGTAGTTTCTTGGTGGTGGGGTGCAGCCAGAAGACGTTCTCCGATATAGGGCTTAATGTCATTGACAAAAATCCATGCTCTTCTGCCTTGCAGTTTTACAGCTGAAGGAGTGCAGTCCTCTACGATGAAAGGGCCATTGAATCTTGGCTCGTCCCACCTCTTCCTCATGTGGTTTTTTACTACCACCACATCTCCAGGAAAGATGAGTGGAACACATAGACCTTGAACTGCATCTGTTTCAGTGTCCCCTGCTGTGTTTTGTGCTGCGCTGCACCCTTTTCGTCGTCGCTGCAGTTGGTCTGAAATTATAGTAAGACTGGATGTCATGCAGTTCAGATATTCTTGTAATTCGGATCCCAGGACCCCTCAGGTTGGCTGGGCATCACATCTAGCTCTGTCTCGAGGGGTTACGGGAGTATTCATTCTCCTTCCAGTGACTATCTCGTGCAGCGTAAGATGATGGTCGGAGTCTGGTTGGTTCCGAAGAGCATACACTGCCAGTGGAAGGCAGTGCAACCATCCCCTCTTTAGAGTAACCTTCAAATTGGCTATCCTTTCTTTTAACAAGCCGTTGAGCCTCTCACAAAGACCATTACCTTCCGGATGATACGCTGACGAGAACTTGTGCTTTATACCAAGCAACAAGCTAATCTGTTCAAAGACTGTATTACAAAATGAGCCCCATTGTCTGATCTCATCACCTCACACACCCCCCATCTAGGGAACAGTTCCCTCACCAGAAATGTGACTGCACAGGTAGAGTTTGGGTGTGTACATGGACCTGCTTCTATCCATCTAGAGAATGGACACACCACTACAATTAAGTACCTGTACCCATTACACACTTGAATCATGCTGACGTAGTTGATATGTAAGTGGTGAAAAGTCCCATTTTGCCGGAAGATGACTCCTCTCACTATTTTTAATGTGTGCCCAGCGGTGAATTGCTGGCAGATTATGCAGTTCCCAAAAAAAGAATGCAACATGCTCTGCTAAATTTGGCATAAACCAGTCTTCTGCGAGCGTTGCTGCTAGATTCTCCTTTGACATGTGTAGTGAGTAATATAATTGCTCGAATGCTATTTTTAGTAGGGCTACAGGCATTACTGGTCTACCAGTGCTGTCTTGCCGCCACAATCCATCAGACAGGTTTAAAGAACACCCTCAACGTTTCCATAGGTTCTTCTCGTCCTGTGGTGCCTCCCCTTGAAGCTCCATTACTTGCGACTGCCCCATATTACTATAGGCTTCGGGTGTGGTTCGTGCCACCATCATTCTCTCATGGGTACATGCCACTTCCATGATCATTTCACTCTTGGAGGCCATACGATTCGCTTCCGTGTCTGCTGCGTGATTTCCGCGTGACACGAAATCTGTCCCTTTGGTGTGGGTGGCGCATTTCACAACCGCTATGCCTACTGGAAGCTGCCGTGCCTTAATCAGCCTGTCCAATAAGGCTGCATGCTGCACTGGCGTGCCGTCCGCTCTGAGGTAGCCCCTCCTTTTCCAGCGTTCTAGTCCTGCGTGCACTGTGGACGTCACATAGTCAGAGTCACTGTACACCATTACTTCCTGGTCTGCGTGGTTCTCAATGGCGAGTATCAACGCCAATAATTCTGCAGCCTGTGCTGAATAATGAGATGGTATTCATGCACTGACGAGTACCCAGAATTCTCTGTTAGCTATGTGTTTCATTACAGCAACGCCTTTATATCTTTGTCGGTCTTCTTGGTCGCATCTTGAAGAGCTGTCAATGAAAATGATCTCTCCACCCGTTAGGGCATTTTCTTTCACCATGGGGATTTCATTATAGAATTCTTCGTAGTTTGCACAGTCATGTATCTGCTCTCCCTCAGTGACTGGCTCTGCCATGAATGTAGCTGGGTTCACTGTTTTACATCAAACTATTTTGATTGATGGATTAGATATGATCACTTCATATGCAGAGGTTCTCTGAGATGTCAACGTGCCTTTAGGTTTCTCTAAAATAGTGAATAGTGAATTTTCGACGTATAACGTCATGGAACATCCCATTACAATAGTGGTTGCCTTTTCTATGGTGAATGCTGCGGCAGCTAAACTTTGTTTGCACAGGAAGTGGCCTCTCATTACTGGGTCCAGGATCCCACTGTAATATGCAAGGGGCTTGTAACCCAACAAAGTTTTTTGAGCAGGCACTGCCGTAATAATGTTGCCATCTGTGTGCAAAAACAGATAGAATTCCTCTGCATAATTAGAAATTCTGAGAACTGGAGCTGTACAAATCGCTCTCTTGAGTTCACCAAACCTTTTTCCCATTGCCTCGGTCCATTCAATCTTTTCCTTTGTCATCTCGGCCTTCTTTAGTGCCTGGAGCAAGCGTTTAGTATATGTGCTGTAATCGAAAACCCAAGCTCTAACATAATTGCATAGGCCTAAAAAGCTATGCATTTGTTTTATCGTGAGTGGCTTAGCCGTGTTCAAGATGGCTTCAGCCCTTTCTGGGGTCACTTTCTTGCCTTCATGCCAGATGAGTTGGCTAATATATAACACTTCCTGTTGACAATATTGTAACTTTTCCTTGTCAACCTTATAACCTTTCTTAGCCAGTATGGTCAATAGCCGGATAGAGTCCTGCCTGCACTGCTCCTCCGTGGTGCTGCAGATTAGAATGTCATCCACATACTGCAAGACTACACTATCTAGTGCAATATTGCTTAGGTCCATCTGTAAGACTCTATTGAAAATGGACGGGGACTCACAGTACCCCTGTGGCAACCTCGTGCTTTTCAGACGCATTTGTCTGAATGTAAATGACGTCAGATCTTGAGAGTTACGGTGCAACGGGATTGAGAAAAAGGCATGCTTCAAGTCAATCACCGTGAAATATTTTGCCATAGGATTGCAGATGGATTAGGGACTAGAGGGAACTAGGCTTCAACAATATTGTTTAATGCTCTTAAATCTTGGATTAAATGCCACAACCCTCCTTTTGATTTCTTGACGGGATAAATCACCGTATTACAGGGTGACTCTGATGTCACTAGGATGCCCTGATCCATCATGGTGGAAATTGTCTTCGCAATCCCTTCATCCGCCTCTCTGGACATGGGATATTGTCACGCCCTCGGTAAAATTGCTCCTGGTTTCAGTTTAATTTTCACTTCTCCCACCCCCTTCAGGAGGACTACGTCATAAGGTCCTATAGTCCATACTGAGACAGGCACCTGGGCCATGTCGTCATCAAAGTATTCCGGATGAATCAGTGCCAACATCATTCTCTGGGGCACTTCTCTTTTGATAATTTTTACCCAAAATGTGAGGCTCACTTCTACTCTTGTCTCTTCTGAGTCTGGTTGTTCTTCAAACAGATCGTCATCGGTGATGTCAGTCACTCGACACCCTTCTTCAATGGCGATAATTGCCCACCAATGTCTGCCTCATCATCGTAGCCCTCAACCAATGCTACTTTCCCTCGCACTGCTGCGGTATGTAACGTCAACGGAAATACTTGTCCCTCCTCTTCATGCATAGGTATTCTTGGTTTGAATAAAAATTCATCGGGGGTTCTCATGGTCCTATCTGCAAGGCCTGGCAATTCTGCCATGAGCACACGAATGCCATATGTGAAAACTTCTGTCTCTAGTGGTATAGTTCTCATGGCTATATGTCCTGAGTATGCCCTGATAATTTTGCACACATTTGAATAATGCATTCCTGGAGTGGAGCATACTATACCCTCCCCCGTGAACGATATTGTCATATTCAATTTTGTCATTAAGTCTCGACCCAAAATGTTTACTGGGGTCTGACGTGAATACAACAAAGGTGCATTCATTTCGCACTCTCCATGGAGACTGGGGGTGCGTCTGTAAAGGGAACTCGACTGTGAGCTCCTGTAAAACTCTGAGTGTCTATGGCCTCGCCGGACAAGGAAAACTTGCCTTCACGTATGCACGAGCATGTTGCACCCGTGTCAACTAAGAAGGAATTTTCTTTACCCCCTATGACGACATTCACCCTAGGTTCCCTATTAGGGTCTGGAGTCACTGATAGGATAGAGCACATCAGGGTTCCCAGTGAGCTGTCCTAGTTCATATATAAGTTCGGTCCACTGTACACTTGTGGATTCCCTCCACTCCCTGGGCTG
The DNA here is from genome assembly GCF_040938575.1 of Ambystoma mexicanum. Taxonomy (NCBI): domain Eukaryota; kingdom Metazoa; phylum Chordata; class Amphibia; order Caudata; family Ambystomatidae; genus Ambystoma; species Ambystoma mexicanum. The sequence continues at coordinate 854,354,535 of NC_090933.1, read as the reverse complement.
CCTCCCCTTCCGGAGTTTGTGCCCTGAGACGATTGCAGTGGTGCCTGTTGAAATTGCCCTTGAACCCCTTGTTGCACATCCTGCTGCACGCATGGTGCTTGCTGCTGCACTGTGTGGTTTTGCGCATTGACCTGTTGTGGGATCGCAGGTGGATTCGCCGTGCCTGCTCCCATTCCTTGGCTATTCTGCCACATGTCTTGACTTCTGCACATGCACGCCAAATGCCCCGTCATTCCACACAGCCAACATACGGGTGGTGGTTGGATTATTTGTCCGTTTGGCATATCTGGGTTGCCCATTTGCATGTTTTCAAAACCTCCTTGATTACTCTGGAAACCTCCTTGATTACTTTGACATCCTCTTCCTCTAAATCCTCTTCCCCTTGGGTACTGTCCTATGTTACCCTGGTTGTTCTGCTGTGGGTTAGCCACCTGTTGTAAGTTCTGTCCAGCTGGGCTAGTTAGCATGGCTCCTTCGAGAGCATACTTTGATCATTTCTTTTGCACCAGTTTCGCTTCCTCACCCTTTCGTGTTGCCTCCTTTTTCTGATTCTTTTCTTGCAACAATCTACAGTAATGTGCGATAGTTAACTGTATATCAGCCCAAGATTTAGGGGGTAATTCATAGAATTCAGCGCACAAGTGGCGCACGCGGCTGGTGCACAGGGTGCGCGTGCGAATCCCTGCGCCAGCCGCATGCGCCAAAACCCATTTCCACGCACAGCGTATTCATGGATTCCAGCTACCAAAACCAGTCGTGGCGCACAGTGGCGCAGCGACCCTGCAGCAGCGCCAGTTACGCCCCCAAGAACGCCTCTCGCGCAGGGAAAAGCCATCAAAATCCCCAATCCAGCGCAAAGGGGTGCGCTAACCCTGTACCAGCACGGCAAGCAGGCTACGTGTATCACTGGGGTGCGTGGGAAGTACCTCACGTCATTTCAGCTGGGTACGTGCATTTCAGTGGTGCGCGGGAAGTTTCACACGCGATTCCATCAGGGTACGTGTATTTCAGGGGTGCGCGGGAAGTTCCACAAGCGATTTCAGCAGGGTACGTGTATTTCAGGGGTGCGCGGGAAGTTCCACATGCGAATGTCCAGGCTACGTGTATTTCGGGGTGCGCGGGAAGTTTCACACGCGACATCAGCAGGGTACGTGTATTCCAGGGGTGCGCTTGAAGTTCCACACGCGATTCCATCAGGGTACGTGTACATCAGGGGTGCGCGGGAATTTTCACACGTGAATTCAGCAGGGTACGTGTATATCAGGGGTGCGCGGGAAGTTCCACACGCGAATGTCCTGGCTACGTGTATTTCGGGGTGCGCGGGAAGTTTCACACGCGATATCAGCAGGCTACGTGTATCACTGGGGTGCACGGGAAGTACCTCACGTCATTTCAGCTGGGTACGTGCATTTCAGGGGTGCGCGGGAAGTTTCACATGCGATTCCATCAGGGTACGTGTATTTCAGGGGTGCGCGGGAAGTTCCACACACGATTTCAGCAGGGTACGTGTATTTCAGGGGTGCGCGGGAAGTTCCACACGCGAATGTCCAGGCTACGTGTATTTCGAGGTGCGAAGGAAGTTTCACACGCGACATCAGCAGGGTACGTGTATTCCAGGGGTGCGCTTGAAGTTCCACACGCGATTCCATCAGGGTACGTGTACATCAGGGGTGCGCGGAAATTTTCACACGTGAATTCAGCAGGGTTCGTGTATATCAGGGGTGCGCAGGAAGTTCCACACGCGAATGTCCTGGCTACGTGTATTTCGGGGTGCGCGGGAAGTTTCACACGCGATATCAGCAGGGTATGTGTATTCCAGGGGTGCACCGGAAGTTCCACACGCGATTTCAGCAGGGTACGTGTATTTCAGGGTGCGCAGGAAGTTTCACACGCGATATCAGCAGGGTACGTGTATTCCAGGGGTGCGCGGGAAGTTCCACACGCGATTTCAGCAGGGTACGTGTATTTCGGGGTGCGCGGGAAGTTTCACACGCGATATCAGCAGGGTACGTGTATTCCAGGGGTGTGCGGGAAGTTCCACACGCGAATGTCCAGGCTACGTGTATTTCGGGGTGCGCGGGAAGTTTCACACGCGATATCAGCAGGGTACGTGTATTCCAGGGGTGCACGGGAAGTTCCACACGCGAATGTCCAGGCTACGTGTATTTCGGGGTGCGCGGGAAGTTTCACACGCGATATCAGCAGGGTACGTGTATTCCAGGGGTGCGCGGGAAGTTCCACGCGCGAATGTCCTGGCTATGTGTATTTCGGGGTGCGCGGGAAGTTCCACACGCGAATGTCCTGGCTACGTGTATTTCGGGGTGCGCGGGAAGTTTCACACGTGAATCTCCTGGCTACGTGTATTTCGGGGTGCGCGGGAAGTTTCACATGCGATATCAGCAGGGTACGTGGATATCAGGGGTGCGCGGAAAGTATCACACGCGATTCCATCAGGGTACGTGTATTACAGGGGTGCGCGGGGAGCACCACACGTGAATTGCACGTGTGGGTCCTCCCAGGTGTTCCCTCTACACCCTCCACGGCCCCTGCAGGTGGCTCACACCACAGGGGCCTACCCTGCACATGTCCTGCAGGCACCCCATCCACCATGGCCATGCCCCCCAGCCAACCCACATGTCAACTTGCACTACTGCCCACCAACGCATGTCCCCCTGCACCCCCAGCCACCAGGGGCACCCTCCACCAGGCCCCCACCCATGTCTCCCACCACCCCCACCTCCCAGCAGTGTAGGGGCAGCCTCCACCAGGCCCCCACCCATGTCCAACTCATGTCCCCACCACCCCACCCCCCAGCAGTGCAGGGGCACCCTCCACCAGGCCCCCACCCATGTCTCCCACCACCCCCACCCCCCAGCAGTGCAGGGGCAGCCTCCACCAGGCCCCCACCCATGTCTCCCACCACCCCCACCCCCCAGCACTGTGGGGCACCTGCCAGCAGGCCCCCACCCATGTCCAACTCATGTTCCCCATCACCCCCACCCCCTAGCACTGTGGGGCACCTGCCAGCAGGCCCTCACCCATGTCCAACTCATGTCCCCACCACCCCCACCCCCCAGCACTGTGGGGCATCTGCCAGCAGGCCCCCACCCATGTCCAACTCATGTTCCCCACCACCCCCACCCCCCAGCACTGTGGGGCACCTGCCAGCAGGCCCCCACCCATGTCCAACTCATGTCCCCACCACCCCCACCCCCAGCAGTGCAGGGGCACCCTCCACCAGGCCCTCACCCATGTCTCCCACCACCCCCACCCCCCAGCACTGTGGGGCACCTGCCAGCAGGCCCCCACCCATGTCCAACTCATGTTCCCCACCACCCCCACCCCCCAGCACTGTGGGGCACCTGCCAGCAGGCCCCCACCATGTCCAACTCATGTCCCCACCACCCCCACCCCCCAGCACTGTGGGGCCCCTGCCAGCAGGCCCCCACCCATGTCCAACTCATGTTCCCCACCACCCCCACCCCCCAGCACTGTGGGGCACCTGCCAGCAGGCCCCCACCCATGTCCAACTCATGTTCCCCACCACCCCCACCCCCCAGCACTGTGGGGCACCTGCCAGCAGGCCCCCACCCATGTCCAACTCATGTCCCCACCACCCCCACCCCCCAGCAGTGCAGGGGCACCCTCCACCAGGCCCCCACCCATGTCTCCCACCACCCCCACCCCCCAGCACTGTGGGGCACCTGCCAGCAGGCCCCAACTCATGTTCCCCAGCCAACATGTCATCACAATCGAGATCCCTGGTCCCTATGGTCAGCCTCCAAATGCAAAACACCCACCCGAGTATTGCATCCACCCACTCAGAAATGGCAATTACATGACAGAACACCAATTGCAAGTTTCGAAACAAACACATGTCCCTCACATACACCCAATGGGTGTCAGTGAATCTCAAAACCCATATCATGATATGCATGAAACCAATGAGATGATACTACACATTGAAGTTCGATAAAAAAATATGTATTAAAGGAAACATAAATAGATTCAAAAATAAAGAAACAGAAATGGGAATGTACAAAAATGAAAAGAAGCATGTCCGTGAAAAAAAGCAAAACCAAAAATCATAATCCAAAGTAATGGTGTCCAAAGTCACTGTCCACAAAAGAAAATCCAATCGGAAATAATAATTGAAAGCCATTGCGCCATGGGTAAATTGTGAAAGAAAAATAAAATCCAACAGTGAACAATGTACAGACGAACAAGCCAGGGTCCATTATCCCAACAAAAGAAATGAAACCTATCTAACAACACTAACTAATAAAATAAACTATATACAAAAATGTGGCCAATGTCCAAAAGGTCCAAAATAAATCAAAAAACAAAGGAAACCTAACACTACCTACATAACTATGTACAAGGGCAGCGGGCTAGTCTGACGGCTCACTTTTGGATGTCCCGGGCCAGGGCATCATTGAACTCCTGCTCAATGTCCCGGAGGCGGTCCTCCTCCATTGCCCCGAGGGTCCGCAGGGCCGTCGACGTGTCCACCTCCAACCCCCTGCGGATTGCCTCGAGGCACTCGGCCCGCCTCAGGGCCCTCCACATGGAGTTCTCCGCCCTGACCATTGTGAGCCGTGCCTCTTCCGCCCGCTGCCGCTCCGCATCTATGGCGTGGCCCAACCGCTGCCACATGGAAGACACTCTCTGTCCTGGGTCCTCCTGCCCTCCGGCCGATGCCTGCCCCTCCGATGTTGAAGGCCCCGAGCCTTTATGGCTCCCACCACGTTGCTGCTGCTGCTGTGCCTCTGCCCGTGCACTGCCTCCTGCTGCCTGCACATCCTCCGCCGGCTGGGGTGCAGTTGTTGATGTGGCCACCCCTGCTGGACCTCCGACTCCCGACTGTGGCAGGGATGCCTCCTCCACCAGCTTGGCCGCACCGTCAGAGGCAGCTCCACAGGGCACCCAGGTGACTGATGGGTGGGAAGATGGCACAGAGGACGACTGGTGCGTAGGGGGTTCAGTTGAGGAGGGGGTCGTAGCAAGCCCCATCAAACGGAGGAATCCGGCCTGGGTGACCTGTCCCAACAGGCTGACGTGGTCAACGAGCCATTCGAGATGACGTGCAGTCTCCTCATGAAAAGACTGCAGGTCACCTCGCATGGCCCGTTGACGCAACGCCACACCAGTCAGGACAGGCTTAACCCGGACCCGGATAGCCATGTCCACAGGCAGAGGAAGGCCAGTTGTCGTTTGCTCATCCCCTGCCTGAAAACGGGTCTGGACGTATGCATCCCTGCTGGTGCAAGATGATGCAGGGACAGGATCAGGGACAGGATTGCACACAGGCACCTCCGCGGCGGCCTGTGCTTCCTCCTGTCCCTGGTCCTGCACTGCACCACTAGCACCAGTGGGATCCCCACCTCCAGACCCCGTCTCTGTGGCTTGCACGGCCTCCTCCTCCACCAAACCCCCCACTAACCTGGATGACTCTGTGCCATCTTCCCCCGTTGGGCCCTGTGGGGTCCCAGCTGCCCCTTCTGCTGCCGAGGAGTCCAACTCCAACCTCCGCCTCTTGGACCTCCCCCCGGCAGCTGCGGTCTGGGACGCGGCACCGGACTCCTCACTCCCCGACGAGATGACAACATGGGAGGGGAGCCGGGCCTTGCGTCTCCGGCTGGCGGTGGGATCCCCGCCGCTGTGCTCCACAGCACCTTCTCCGCCCTCTTCATCAGTTGACGCTGCAGACAGGGAGAAATAAAACACAGGCATCAGGGCACTGTACAATGGACACATACACACATGACAGTTGTACATGAGTGGCATTGGCAAACCTCAGACATGCCATCACAATCCCCAACACACATGTCATTTCAACTCGCACACATGAGCCATACCACAGCCATATCGCAACTGCCAGCACCATCCATACACATACAACAGCATGAGCAGGCAAAGCTGAGCCAGACATCACATGCAACACAGGAAGTGCACCACACATGTACACACACCACCACACTTGCATGCATGTGTACACCTCTGCCAAGTGTCGCAGTGTTCAGATGGGCATCCATGTCACATCTGCCAATCAGGCTTCCACATCCCGCTGTCACATGCATCCATGATGCATCACTGTTGCACCCTTGTCAAATACCCACAAATGCACATGTACACAGTGCTGATACATGCAGCTGAAAACAACATACATGCGTGACATCACGGACATGTCTACTTACATACACATTCATCCAAACATGTGTGACCACACAACTGCATTTGGCATGCAAGCCTACACACACAAGCACCATCCATGTCTCACACATTACAGCCCTCGCATGTGTTAGCCCCACGGCCCTGTACACCCCCACCCATACTCGACCCCATACAAACAGATGTGCAACCTTCACACTACTGAAACATCACCACACGCACAGCTCACAATCAGGATGCATGTACACTTACCGCTCGACTCCAGACGGGTCTGCCTCTCAAGGACCTGGATGTGGAGCGCTGGGGATATGCGTTCCAGGACCCTCATCTGATCTTCCGACAAGTGGCCCCGGCGCCCCTTAGCATCAGCTGCCTTCAAGAGGCGCCGGGCCTTGTTCAGGGTCCTGGACCTGAAGTTCTCCCAGCGCTTCTTGACATGTTGGAAGTCGCGGACTGCCACCCTCTCCGCGTTGATGGCAGTCACGATGTCAGTCCAGATCCGAGTCCGTCCTTCCTTGTCGGCGCGGGAACTTCCGAAGAGGGCATCATACTGCCCCAGGACTTGCTCCACCAGGACACCAACTTCGGTGGCACTGAAGCTGGTGCCCCTCTGCCTCTCTGGCCGGGGGTTGTCAGTGGTGCCAGATGTTGCAGTGCCCGACATGACAACCCCAGAGGCAGGAGTGGGTGGGCAACTGGGTCCTGGGGCTGGGCTGTGGAGCGATGGAATCCCAGTCGGGAGTTTTCGGTTCCAGCAGGGGTGGTCACAGCAACAGCACCCCTGGCTGATGTGCAGGCAGCAAATGGCAGGGCACGTGGGCAGCAGGCAGTCAGGCAGCAGCAGATGGCAGGTGGGAGCGTGCTCGGGGCTCTGGGGGGCAGTAGTTCGGCCTTCTGGGCAGGAGCGTGGTCTTCCGTGTGCTTATGCGTGGCCAGCTTGATACGGAGTGATTTGGCACGTGAAAATTCGGCACGTCAGCGTGTAATTCGAGGAAAGGCCCTTAGCGCGTAAGCGCGTCTGCACGCATACGCAATTTCATTGGACAGAAGGCCCCTCAAGCGCAAGCGCATCTGTGACGTGACGCGCACAGGCGTGCATGGGCATTTCAGCGCGCGTGAAAAACTGCACGTCCGCGTGTAATACGAGGAAAGGGCCCATGCGTGTAAGTGACGTGACGCGCGCGTGCGTTTCCCTCAGCACGGGTTAAAGGTGAGCGGGCCCAGCAGTTCGCTGTACGTGCCTTTAGTGGAGACCGACGTGTGTTGCTGCTTCCTGTTGTTTCGCGCGCCATCACAACTTCACAGCTATCAAGGACGTATCTCTTCTTTTGGCGGGGGTATTGGCTATGCGTGTTTTTCTGCATCGCGCTAGTCAGACGGTGAGTCGGACACGCTTTTTTTCCCACTGCGGGTGCCCCTGTGTATCGCACCCATTTTCGATGTCATAGTAGCCTGCGTGTCCCACGCGTACGCGTTATTCGTGTTACTGGGTGCCACCGCGTACTGCGGGAGGTTGAATCCACGCACGTAGGCTGCAGGGTTGCGTGCACGGTTTTACTGCAGTTTTGCGGTGCCTGAGCGTTGCGTGACCCGTCACTACATCACCGGGGTCACATACAGCCTTGCGGGTGCAGGGGGGCTGTTAACATCTTGCTTCCCACCCCCTTCACCCCAATTGCCCAGGTCAATTGTGGTTTACACCTCCCATTGGTACCACTCCATCTGTGCCGGCACTACTACATCTGTGCCATGGTTGGGAGGACACCAAAGGTGAGGGGCGCCTCAGCTGGGCGTCCTCCTCGTGGCGGGTGTGGTCGGGGACTTGGCCGTGGTGACCAGGGAGTAGGGGGACTCCAGGGTGTCCAGGGTGGCCACAGAGGGGGAAGAGGCAGGGGTGCGCCACTTGAGCACAATGTTGTGCCATGTGTCGGTGCAGTCATGCCACCACCCCCTGTGTTTCCGGGGGATGCAGCTTCTGCATCTGGCACTGGTGTCCGTGTGACCCGGCAGTCCGTTCCATCGACTGCCACGGACCGAAGGGTAGTGGTAGCTGCAGGTGCAGCTGTGGACACCGCCACCCAGGCTCGGGGTCTGCCAGCGCAGGCTGCGTTGCCACTTGAAGAGCCCTTGGTAGATCTCGAACAGGCCAGGGGGGAAACCATAGGGGCATGCCGGGCTGCTCAGACCAAGACACGTGTCCCTGGGGCAGTCATGTCATCTGCTGCCCCGAACAGCCGGGTGTTGGCAAGTGCAGGGGCAGATGCACCCAATAGCACCCCGGTTGTGAGTCTGCCAACCAGGACCGTTGCGGTCAATGACCCTGCCACAACTGATGTTGTTGCGCAGGGTCCATTAGTGGGCACCCAGCTGCCACTGACACAAGTCAGGCCTTTGGTCATCCATCCACCTGCCACTCCCTTGGCTCAATCCACCGAACCCACTGGCCATACTGGTCAGGGCGGCATTAGCCAGCCAGGGTCTGCGCCACAGTCCAAGAGGAGGAAGGTTGCACCTGCAGCACAGGCTGGGACCCCACACACAGCCACAACCTCCTGCACATCGAGGAAGAAGCCTTTCTGTAAGCAGGAACTGGACTTCCTCGTGGACTATGTGCGGGGCCACAGCCGTGACATGCTAGTGGGTGCCAATAGTCAGACTACGGCTGCCCAACGTGACACCCACTGGAAGCATGTTGTGGAACATGTCAGTTCATTCGGCCATGAGGTGCGCACAGCGCAAGAGTGCAAAAAGCGTTGGAATGACATCAAACGCAGCACTAAGGCTAAGCGTGCCTCTAATTACAACTTGACTCTGGTGACTGGCGGTGGGCCTGCACCAGAGGAGGAAGAGCTCACTCCGCATGAGGCAGTCGTTGCGGAGTTCATACCACCTGAATTGGTCGAAGGAGTGGGAGAGATGCTGGACTTTGATGCCCAGTCCAGTGAGTGTTGATGCGTGTTTGTTGAGGACGTGTGTGTTTCACTTGTGGGATGTGTTGTGCATGATTGCCGCTACATGTGACGTGTACATGGTTCTGATGTGTAAGTAATGCAATGCTTCCGTCATGCATGTCTCCTCTGCCTGCATGCGGGGACTCCATGTAGGCATGCTCCCTTGCCCCTCCTCCGCCACTCTGGACCCCAGTTCCACCTTTGCACTGGTGTTCTTCAATCTTGCCAATGTGTACTTTCTTGTTCATGCGTCCTGTGTAGATGCTAACTTCCAGCGTAGAATCTGCAAAACATGTGCCGCGTGGTACAGCCTTAGTACTTGATGCAGGGTATCTCCCTTGTACTGTGCATAGGTCAGATGTCCCGCAGGGACATGAGTGCCCATTCATGCTCCATGTGCATTGCACGCATGCCCCTATGTGTCCTTGACTGGATGATCACTGTAATACAAGTCCTTGGTTACATACATTGCCTGCCATCTCATCAGCCTTCCCATGTCAACTGTGGCTCAGTCCTGCGTTGCACACATGTTTAGGGTCTGACAATCTGTGTGGCTCACAGGCCTCAGCCTGTTCAATGGCCAATGACTCTGTCCAACTGTTGTTGTGTCTTCTTCACACATGGGCGGAATCCAGAGTTTTCATCATGTGTCCTGCTTACTGTCCCAGCATCATTTGCAGTGTTGTCACTTGAATCACATTCAGCTGTTGATGCCAGTCAACACTGCCTGTCAATACACAGGTGTATGGTCAGCCTTTTGATACCATGCTAGGCATCCCTGCTTTGGTACTGGGGTGGAGGGGTGCTTGGCTTCTAGATATGGTACACATTGAATGCACAATGCACGTGATGTCTGAATTTGACATTGCACTGCCTTCACATTTCCTGGCACACACCATGGAGTCCTTGTACATGTAGGTAGTGAGTGGCGTACACATTTTCTGCACTGCATAGACCCACTTCCATGGAAACTGCCACCTTTCAACAGGTCTGATCACAGAAGCAATTCAAAGTTGACCCAGCATGCATGGCAGGTTATATGTTGCGTGTCACATGTCTGCCTGATGCATTTGCTGTCGGTGTGTGTGTGTGTTGTGTGCTTCTGACATGTGTAGTGACCTTTTTTCTCCCTATTTTTCAGGTGATGACGCAATGGAGGCGGAGGATGGTGTTGTCATTCCAGACACAGGGTTGTTACCACTACATCAACCCGGCACTAGTGGGGGTCGTGGGGTGGTAGGCCACGAAAACCCCCAAGTGCTACAGTCCATCTTGTCTCTGGCTGCCTATGAGTCCAGCCTTGATGACGACTCTGACGTCCATGTTGAGTTGGATGAGCATCAAGTCCATGTGTCAGGGGTGAGTGATTCTGATGTGGACACTCCTCTGTCTGCGACACCTGCACTGAGGGATCAGACAGTCTTGGTTCCTCCGCCCGTGGTGGATCGGGATGCAGGGTCACCCTCCACACCAGTCACTGATGTGCCTGGGACATCACGGCGACGGGGGCATGTAGTCGTGCAGCCGCGGGCGGTGCCAACACAGCGAGGACCCCCGGTCCTTGGGTCCCACAGGGGTCAAGCCCGGCAACGCGGTCGCCGCGCGCAACCACAGTATACTGAGTTGGAGCAAGACATGACTGCCAATTCAGAACGGCAGGGGGCAGCAATGGAGAACATCGCTGAGAGCATGGAGCGTGTGGCCCGATCTGTGCTCCCCCCTGCTAGGCAGGTGCTTCTCCAGCAGCAGGCGGCACGGTCCACGGCCCGCTCGCTCAGGCTGGGCATGGCGGCCTCAGACAGGGCACGCCAGGCTGAAATGTCGTCTCTGCGTCAAGCAATTGCTGCTCACGCAGAGGCACACATGGATGCCCTGAGGGAGGAGTATGCTTCCCTCAGATCTACTCTGGGTGTCCTTATGATGTCCCAGAGGCAGCAGGCAGAGGAGAGGTTTGCACAGCTTTAGGGTACCATCTCGGCTGAGCTACAGGCTTGCCGGGAGGTGCAGCGGTTGGTCAGCCAGGCCTTGCAGGAGGAACTCCGTGTTACACGTGCTACCTTGCAAGAGGAAGCACGTGTATCACGTGAGGTTCTGCATGCAGACCTACGTCACATCGCCACACAGAACCAGGCTCACCCGTCCGGCAGACTTGCTGCCGACGAGGGGCAAGCTGCGGCTAGGCGTGGCCAGGCTACTGTGCCACATCCTCCTTTACAGGATGAGCCAGACTCGGACGACCATCTATCTCCCACATAGGTCAGGCTGTGCAGGCGTTGAGCCCATGGAGGTTTTTTTTTTAGCTCAGCATCATCGCATGTGGATGTTGAGCAGCACCCTGTACCTCCCCCCTCCTGGGTGCCTCCCCTCCCCCCGGGTCGCATGTGGCCATTTTTGATTTTTCTTTTAGTTTAGTTAGTTAAGTTTCTGTTTGATAGTTAGTTTAATTAGGTAATGTAGGTTTTCCATAGTTAGTGTAATTAGTTAATAGTTAATATAGTTTAAAATTGCTTGTCTATCGTGCTTTCATGTGACGGTGTGGTGCTTTGTGGCTTTTGAAGGCATCCACTGTCTGTTCAGCTGGGCCCTTCAGGCTTGTCTTGTGTATGTGTTTGCTGCTTGGGGTCCTATGCCACTCCTGCCTCCCTTATCCATGGGCTCGCAAGGATGGTTCGGTGTCACAAACATTTACACAAGGGCTTTGGACTGTCATATCTGTGGCATGTCTGGTGCTGTGTGACTTGTGTTTACACCCCTAGTGGGGATGATTTTGGTGTTATTGTCCACTGTTCAGCTTTTGCTAGATGGGGTGTTTCATGATTAATGTGTACATTAATTGCTATGCATTGTGTAGTATGTTTCTTATCTTTACTGTACACGTGCTTGTTGCAATTCATGCTGTAGATAGTGTTCCACACTTTGGATGTGAAAGACGGACTGATGGTGTGATTTATGATGTGACTCTCTGACATGGTCAAGTAATGGGATGCCTGAAGAGACACACACAGATGACTTTGAAGCATTAATCATGTGTTTCATGCCCTTTCTGCAGGGGGATGAGCCTCCAGAGCACCTTTGCCAGCAGACATGGCCCATTGGACGTCTGAATTCTGGACACGTTTGTTGGTGCCCACATGCACATGTGTGCACAAGCAGAGGCACAGGGATTGCAGACCTACATCCTAGAACTGCTGACGTGTTCCAAGGAACTCCAGGCAAGGTGAGCAGCACAGGGGGGCCACAACACAGCAAAGCTTGCACCAGGCGAGTTGCACATGCAGGCTTAGTCACAGCACTGAGGGTGAGCTTGGACGAATATTGGTGTTTAAGCACACAATGCAGCTCAGATGTGTTGGTGGACTGATGGCTGTTGATTGTAAGGTTGTCTGGGACACCTGCAGGGGCACTGGCACATACCTTCCGGTACACCAAGGTCCATTGAGGCACTTGTATCAACCATGTAGCCTTCCGAGACATGGAAAGGGGCAGCTCACAGGGACATACAGCAAGGGACATACTCGGGTGCAGTGCATTTCATTTCCATGTACATTTTGATACATGCACTGCCAACTTTGTTTCGGTCATGGTGGTACGCAACTTGATCTGAAGTCATGGCTTGCTATATGGGTCTGTCTGCTTACCCAGGGAACATTGCATGTTGTGTGAATTGTGACACATTGGTGTTCCATTTGCCACGCACCCACCGGCGGCTGACTTACTGCATTGACTGTGTATGACCCGTCACAGGGGTAATGTTATATATGGGTACGAAGCATCTACACCAGATTGTCTGTTTGTAGAGTAGTTTGTTGCTATGGGGCATGTTTGGTGGTGTGTTTTTGTGTAATTGGCACGTACAGGTTGTTGACTGTGGCTCTCTTTGCAGCATTGCAGTGCTCCTGTAACCGGACCTGAGAGTGCGCAGGCAGGAGGCCAGCACTCAAAACTAGAGCTAAGTGTCTTGTTGTTTTTCTTTGAAACTGCTCTGCATAGGCTTACTGGGGGGTGCACTAATGCATGGATGTATGTGTGATTCAATTTGCTATGTTTTTTTCCCCCTAATCACCCGGAATCCTACGCAATTTTGAATCCTGTACCCTCTACCCGGTGTTCCTGCTTCCCGCACCTATCCAAGCAACGTTCCCTAACCCTCTTTCCCCGCTGGGGTTGCGGATGCCTGTGTAAGCCCCGAACTTGCAGGCGCCAAAACCGTGGAGGGGGTTGTTGGTTCGTACCACTCCTAAGCCTGGACTACAGAAGGCCATGACAATGATGTCCAAGTTTGTTTGGATTGTGTATGTGTTCATGCAGGTAGTACATTTTTGCGCATTCCCTACTTTCATGTGTCATTCCTCCTCCCCTCTCCTGCCACTCATTCCAGTTATCCAGTGTGCCAACACCTGTCCCGACGGCATATCCCTGAACCTCCTTCCCCACCAGGGTCTCAGGGGCCTGTGTGAGTTTGACCTTGCAGGCAACCGGGACAAGGTGGGGGTGGTTGTTTCGTGACACTCCCGCGCCTGTACACGGGACCTGTGACAATACACATCCGTTCATGGTGCATCATCCTATGTTATGTACCACACATGGTTCACGTCCTGTTGTGACATTGTTTTACTGTGCTACCTTGGTTGTTGCATCATTGTGGTAATACTTGGCCTTTGTGAGGTACTGCTACGTCAAGTCATCTACTGGAGAGTGTTCGGGTTCGTTTTTATGCCTTGGATTTTGTGATTTTGGAAATGAGTGTGGATTCTGAGGGTGCAGGCACCTTTTTACACACAAGGTGGGAGATGGTGACGAAGGGTAAAGGTGATCCTGTGGCCAGGTGGAATTGAGGGTTGAAGGCTCCATGACCCAGGTGCAGATGGTCAGTGGGTCATGGTCATTTGTGAGGGAGGGGGGGGTTGTTGTTGATAGTTGCCTTACCCTGCAGTGTGATGGGAACTCTGACATTGTAATGGTGGTATCCTATGTACATGTTGTGTTCTGCTGATCAATGCCTGTTCATGTGTTGTGTTTACCTTTCAGGTGCAAGGGGATAGTTGTGGTTTGACATGCTGGGGTGTACACATGGTGGATGTTCACATGTGATGTGTAGGGAACACTGATGGTCACTTGAGTGCACATGCATATGTTGAGTGCATGTCCTTGCAGACCCACACACTTGCACTCTGATGCACTACATGTACTCCCACCCTTGCATATCCACGTGTACACTGTTTGCCTTCTGGTGGCCACTGTGTCCCTGCAGCACATGTTCTGTGACCAATTATGGATCCTGCACATGCCTAATTTGCTTTTTGATGTGGTCTGTCGCTTAGATGTGATGCTCAGGGTGTGCATCACACACAATGGCTGTTCACTGTGCTGTGCGCTGAGCAGTGTGTTGCAGGAGTAGGACACAGCACACAGAAGCTGCAGTGTTGATTTTGCAATGCACAATGTGCATGTAGACAGGCATTCATTGTTATGTTATGTCTAAAACTCTTGTAATGCATTTGGAAATGACTTATTTTGGGTGGGAGGTTGTTGGTCTGTCATTTCATCTGATTCCTGGTCAGGCATCATTGTCTGATGCCACTGTACATTTTGGACATGGCAATGTGTACCTCATTGTTACTGTGTTGGTGTATGGGTATTGCTTGCCATGTCATGTTGTGGTTTGGGAGGGTTTGAGTGACATAACAGTGATGGCCATGGCCTGTTTTGCAGGTGTGTGTGACGCACACCTTGCATGTCAGGGTCATCCGCTTCTCAGAGCAACTAGCTGGGGGTAGATCTCTCTCCGCGGCAGGGACCTCCCTCTGGAACAGCCTTCCTGCCTCACTTGAACTTGAGGGGAACCATCTCCGGTTCGGGAAGCACCTCAAGACCTTCCTCTTTGCTTCTGCTTTCTCTCTGCCTCTCCCTTGCGGAATTCTTCACTGGAACTGCACTGGTTCTGCAACTGGGCCACTCTCACCGACCTCGGTCCCTGGCCCAGCCACTCTCCACTTGCACTGGCTCCCTGGCAACCCCTGCACTGCGGTGCTGTCTCTCTATCCCTACAGCCCCCCCTTCCCAGCACTTGTCTGCACTTACCTTTGCAGTTGCCACCAGCTGACCTATGTATTTGTTTTTTGGTCTACTTCCCCTGTACTGCACTCTCCCCCCTCCCCTTCCCCTTGCACTTTTCCCTTCCCCCTACCCCTGAACTTGCACAATCTAAATGACACCTGGCCTAGTTGTACCGTTGTCTGTCTTCCCTTGTTCCCCCCTCCCTGCCTTATCGCACCTTGAAATACTTGTGTATAGGCCATATCATGTCATATGTCATATGTGTGCCTTTTGGTCACACAGGATAGCTTCTGTTTAAGTAGCTAGGGATGCAGACGATGTGGCACTTCCATGGCAAATATCTCAGGGTGGTAGGGTTGTGACAGTTGACTGTCTCTTTGTCATCATCGATTGTCACCTGGTATGTGCCAGGCCTGTGTGCACTCCGCAGGGGTGGGAGTTTAGGAGAAAAATGTGGCCACAAGCTAGGTCTGGCCTTCCTCGCCACGTGCCCTGTCCCCTCCCATGGGCAGCGCCTGTGCCTGTGGTTGGGGATGTGGGGGCACCACCATGTCCACCGGGACGCCCTGCCGTGTTGCAACATTGTGCAGGACACATGCTGCCACAATGATCCTGCACACTACTGGTGGTGCATAGAGTAGTTGCCCGCCAGAGCGGTCAAGGGAGCGGAAACGTGACTTGAGCACTCCGAATGTGCGCTCCACTATGGCCCTGGTTGCAATATGGGCGGCCTTGTATCTTACCTGGGGTGGTGTGGTGGGGTTCCGGATTGGCGTCACCATGTGGTTGCTCAGAGGGTAGGCACTGTCCCCTGGGGAGGTGATAATAGTTGAGATTATTAGGGTTTGGGTATTTGTCTGTGTGTGACTTGCATGCATGTGCAAGGGCATTTGTACTCACCTAGGAGCCATGTGTCGCCATGCTGCCCAGCTTCCAGGGCCCGGCTCAGGGCGGACATTCTGTATATGAAACTGTCATGGGTGGAGCCAGGGTAGTTTTCATAGACAGAGGTGATGATTCCCTTTGCATCGCATACCACCTGTACATTGATGGAATGACAGTGCTTGCGGTTTCGGTAGATGTGCTCAGTGGCCCTAGGTGGACGTAGGGCCACATGGGTGCAATCTATGGCACCGAGCACTTTGGGGACGTGTGCCACCCTGAAAAAATCCAGGACAACGGCCTGCCTTTCTGCGGGTGTTCTGGGCATGTATATGTGCCTGTGGACTGAGGGGCGCGCTGTCATGTTTGCCAGTACCTGGTGTAGGCAGCGTGACTGCGTGGCCTGTGAGACCCACCCTAATATGGCAGTAGTCCGCTGAAATGACCCAGTGGCCAAAAAATGCAGGACATTGAGCAGCTTCTCCAAGGGGCTCAATGCTTGGGAGCAAAGGGTGGGGGATGTAAGGTCATCTTCCCACTCCCTGACCAGGTCTAGGATGATGTGGGGTGGAAACCTATACCTGCCATAGACCTGGTCGTCAGGCATCCCAAAAAGGCTTGTCCGTGGTGCGAAAATGCATGCCCTGGCTATTCTCCTCCTCCTGCGGTGTCCCACGATCAGTGCTGCGACAAATGGGGCATTCATCGTAGCTGTATATATGTGTTTGTTGTTTGCGCGCACTTTTGTACTGTGCGCGGGGACGCTTCCGCCTGCCTTCGTGTGGCGGACGCGTTGACGCCTGTGTGCGTCTTTTGCCGTGCGCGGGTTTCCCGTATTCGGATCCATGAATACGGGTTGTTCGCGTGCGTGTGGGCGTTCCGTGTAGTTCCCTGCAGTACTTCCCCAGTTACGCCTTCTTTTTCACGCGTTGTTCCCCATTCCGCGTGTTACGCCCACTGTTCCGCCCACTTTGGTTGTGTGCGCTGCGCTATGTGCGCTTTTGCTGTGCGCGTAGAGCACGCCATGTATGCCTGCGTGCGCCATGGCTGGATTGGGCGCACGGACAGCGGGAAACACGCGCAGCGTCTTCCTTGAATCGCACGCTGCGTTTCTCACACTTGCGCTCCCTTGCACTTGTTCTAACCCCATTTCTGACTGTTATATTAAAGCGCAGGAAACAAGGCGAATCCTCTCTCTCCTCAGGTGTCCGCCCTGGAATCTCGGGTGACTACCGCGGTATTGTTTAATATCTCAGGTGTCCACCCTGGTATTATTTAATATCACAGGTGTCCACCCTGGTATTCTTTAATATATCAGGTGTCCACCCTGGTATTCTTTAATATCTCAATTATTCTCGGCTCAATATACCCATATATATATATATATATATTCTTCTCTACTTCTGAATATTTTGTTTTTTCAGCCTCCCTCCGTGACCTTTTCCCTTACTTGTTCTAATGCCTATAACATTTGCCAAGGCATTACATTTTTTGTTTCACTCACCGCTCGCATCGTTCCTCTCTGGATCCTCGGGATCACCGCCTCGGTTACCACCTCCTTTGGTCTTTCTTCTGTTCCGCTGCCCGTAGGAATGGAAGGGTTTCTGTTTATAAAAAGGGTTCCTTCAGACCCACTGCAGATTTTGGATAGTTTTACACTATCATTGTCCACGGGAAGCTTCACAGTCTACTCGGCCAAATGGCGAAGGACTTGTGATATTGCCGAAGACCTAGAGTTACTTTGTGTCGACGGTCAATAGGTGTCTTATTTTAATCAATAATAAATAATCAATAATCAATGGTCATAACCATCCTCTGCTATCAAGTGTACAGGAGGGCGGAGCGACCTCTGACGGGCCCATCGGATCAGAGCTCACCCTCAAGTACTTTAAGATGAGATAGCTGCACCTTGAGGAGGATGGGGTGCAGGATTCTCTTACTCCAACACCAATCAAAAAGGACAAATCAATGGTTTGGCAAAGGGAAGTCCGTTTAATGACAAGTACAAAAAACGGGGAAACAATGGAAATCAACAGTGATGCGATCGCCCGTCTCGCTTCAACTTTCACAATCTTCATTCAAACAGCAATTTTTATAGGCAACATTCGTCATCGTTGACGTGTAACACTCGAAAGTTTTGTCATACAAGTCTATTCGTTGGAAAAGGTAACTTAAGTATAGGTACTATAACTGTATATGGTAACGGGGTGTGAAGATTGGATAACTCGTATTGGGTGGGCGTCTACGCCCATCCCTCTACATTACTCGTGCTAGATGTCACTAGAAGTGCAACGTCTTATTGGTTCTCCTAGCTATAGGACCCTAGATTGTTTGGTCCATTGTGATTGGATCGGTTACACCCCTAGGCATAAATCTCCACTTTAATTAGAAGCTTGCAGAATGGTTACCCAGATGCGGCATGCCCCAAGATTTAACCTGGCTCCCTTCCATCAATCAGTACTTTAGGGCTATGTGTCAATTAGTTGGCTGAGGATGGCCTCGAAACTGTAGCTTCTTATCAGGAAAAGTTATGGCATCCTCGGGTTCTGGGTGACATCAGACGTTGGTACCTCTTCACGCTTGGCTGGTCACGTGTCAGTACACTGCAAAGCTGCTTCATTTTCCATCTATTTGTGTATTTGATTCTCTCTTCGGCCTCACCACCTGCCTGGGCCTCCTTATCTCGACCTTCACGGGCAGGCTGCTATGCTCTTAAGTTTCGATTCTTTGGAGTTGCTGCTCTCCTCCCTTCCTTGGGTTGACCTTGAATTCCTAGGTATGAGCTGCTTCTTACTGAGTTTCGATTCCGCTCTTTCATCTGACTTTGAGCTAGTTTATGAATCCTGGCCTGTTTGGCCCCTACCATCCTGGGCTTAATTCTGCTTTCATGTAAAGTGGACTGCACTCATTGAGGTAGATATATATATGTATATAGTTGGCGCTTGCCGCTCTATTCTTCTACTAAGCATAGCAAGCCGTACAGTTTTCTTAGCTTCTTGCATTACAAGCCTATGTACAGGCGTTAGCTGGTTGCATATTTTCGTCCTGCTTTATGGTTGCGTTTCTTTATATTTTGACATTGGGCCTCATTACACGGATGGCGGAGAACCATGGCGCTATTAGCGCCATGGTTCATGCCGGTAAAATACCGGCACCGCCTTGGCAGAAAGGGGAATTACCGCCCCATTCCAAGGTTGGCGGGGCGGTAATTCCCCCTTCCACTATTGCCCTTTCCTATTACCATTTTTGCCTGATAGGGCTCAATGGGAATGGGGAAGGCGCTAATTACGGTACCGCAAATTACGGTACCGTAATTAGCTCCCTGGGTCCCTTTGCGGGTTGGTTTTTAACGCCTGCAAAAAGTAGGCGTTAAATCCCCCAACCCGCAAAGGGACCTCGTAGTAAGGCGGTAAGGATTTACCGGTACCGGTATTTTACCGGTACTGGTAAATCCTTACCGCCATCCGTGTAATGAGGCCCATTGTCTTATCTTCTACATCTGTGATATCTTTTTTCATGGTGTTTCGTCTTAGTGTGTTATCTTTTGGTTGTTGTTTGTTCATCTGTATGTCTGCCCGGGCCCTCATGACGTCACCATTCACCTTCGATTAAGGCCCTTTGGGTCTCTTCTGGGACAGTCTGAAAGTAGTCTTCATATCCTGTCAGCTGTTGGTATGGTTGTGTCAATGGGTACCGTGCTGCCCATGGTTGTCTGGTTATTGGCACTTCAACAAGTATTTCTCTTCTGATGGGATTTATGGTTATTTGATTTTGTTTCACAGGTATCACAATTACACAATTTAATTCACTTTGTGTATTTATTTGTGACATAAGTTGTGACTTTTCTGCTGATTGGTGCAATATCCCTTGGTTTATTTACAAAAAACATTTGTGCCAACATTTCTCTGCACATGCTGCTGTTTTGCCCTTTCTTGGGCTTTGTCAAGGCACATTCTTTACTTAACGTTGTGTGTCAGTCTTGTGTCTACACTTTACATTTCTGTGCATACATTCACACGTCAAAATTCCATTGGTTGGTAGACATGCATATTAGGTTGTTTTCAGGTATTTCTCTTCTGATGGGCACTGGGCAGAGCCCCAGTGTGGCTCTCTGTTGGTTTATTTGCTCTTCATATGTCATATATCTCGCCGGGTATGTTCCTGGTATTTCAAAATGGGTGGCTGGAGTGCAGGCCATATCTGGGACCTCCTCTACAAAGTGAATGAACTTAGGTGGACTACATGAATGAAAAATATATGAAATAAAGTGTGCAACCTATAGTTAGACACTAATAAATGTGTACCTCACAAATTATTGTATAACTCAGTAAACTGTGTGGCTGCTGACAACCTAAGCACAAAGGCTCAATAGAAATAAACTTCATCCTCTGTAACAATCAGGCTTATGGTGAATATCGGTCCCTACTGAGCCATGCAGCCACTGGCCCCCAATTAATGTGGACAGTTCAGTTATAAAGAGTACCCAACTAACCAAACCAGGGGTTGAGCGCACAAACTGGTATTACTCACCCAAAGCAAGAAAACATTAATAATTATAATGCCTGACTTTTTAAGTTCAAACCTTAGCCAAATTAGTTCTGTGTTAATTCATTACTTCGAGTCTGACTGCTACTCATCTTGAACTGCCTGACACTGATCTGAGGGGAAAAAACAACTATGAGCATGGACATCTTTCCATTTTTATTCAAAACTACAACACATTTGGAATACATACGGACTGCTCACACTAACTCATGTGATAACAAGAGAACCGCGTCCCTTAGTTAATTCAATACCACATTTCCCCCAGTGTTCAACTTTATTACACGCAGAAATGCAGCAAACCCGCCAAGCAATTGATTCACTGTGTAACGTCCAGATGGAGTTCACGGCAGGTCTTTGGTCATTTTTCATCCTATTATTGTGCACTCATCAAATTCTCTTTTTTAAGCCTTTCCACGTAACCCTCAGTTCACCAGTCTCTGTCGGTTCTGTAATTGTTGCCCCGGCAGCTGTTCCCATCACAGCTGTAGAGCTTCTTGTTGTGGTCACAAAACAATGAATTATGAAAGGATGGAGGACAGATTGTCAGAGGTAGTCTGCCATACCCCGCTGGTACGATTGAGCCTGTCATACCAGCAGAGGATTGTTACAGAAAATATATCCGTGCGCTTTTGGTTCTTTTTTGTCGCTATTTTGATTTGATTTCGTATTTTGTTTGCTGCTTGCAGACATTTTCCAGAAACCCATATCAGGACGGTCTTTGCTGAAAATTGAAACTACGTTTTCTATTAGCTGTAGCCTTTCGGGTGACTTGAGAAGGCATGGCTTAATAAAGCACATTCGAGCGTACACTGACGCAAGTGACTTATAGTCAAAGACAATAGCAACTACAGTCGCCTAAAAGTCAGATGATATGGCTTTGGAAATGTATGTGTGGGGCGCCGCATGGCAGTTCAAAAAGCTTTCGTGTGCAAACATTTCCAGTCAGGAGAATGCTAACTCATCATGATCCCCTTGGATTGGCATTGTCAATAGTTTGTGGTTTTGTGTAGGCATGGCAAAGGCACTTACCAGGTACTGCCATTGTGGTATAAACTGGCCATTGATGGTTGCAGGTGCAAAATGGTGCAAATATCTGGGCATCTAATAGCAGTGCCTGGCAATTGCCAAATACATATACACAAGCCAAAACTGTTGGCTTTGCCAATTCTCTTTTTAACAGGACTTCAGTGATGGACACTCATTGTGCTTATAAATCGAATGGCTGAAGGCAGACCAGATTAAGACTTTTTTATTTCACCAGTACTGTGTTTACATCAACTCTCAGATGACTGCTTTTAAAAAACACTGGTAGGCACTTAGAGTGCAAAGTTTGAGTGTAAGACTTGATTTAAGCTAGCTCAAATAGCTCTCATGAGGAGGTGTTTTGGGCGAAGACGGGGAAAGGAGCTGGGTGGGAATAGCCATGGGGATTAGCACGGGAAGTCAATGGATGGACAAATAACCAAACAACACCTACTAGTGCCTCATATATCAATTCTACCTGTCTGCACTCTAATGCAATAGTTTCGGCTTATAGGTGGCGCTAGATTGATAGCCGAAACTAAAAAGTAGGAAAGAATTGCAAATGGCAATGTGTTTCTGTTCATGATGAAATGTGTTGCAAGTAGTACCTTTTTGTTAACACATTTGGTAAGTAACATTGGTCAAATCTATAAGGTGCAGTGTATGTAGTAACACCATCTGTTCCATACACTAGCCCACATTGAGATGTTGAGTCGGGTATCGCTTGGCACATGGGACATTTAGCTCCCCAGATGTGTTGTACTACACCTCCTTTCAGCCTTCGTCGGCAGTCAATATGAGGCATCATGCGAGTTGTAGTGCAAAACAGCTAGCAAGTTGCAACTCCTGCTCTGAAGTTCAGTCCGAGCTTGATGGTAGGGCATGCTCTAGGATTTACTAATAACACGTGACCATCATGCATGGAACGTGTGCAATCAATCACATGTAGAATGTGTGCATACACATTATCTACCTGCAGGATGTGCTCAAAGGCGAAGCACAGAACTTGCCCAGAGGCCCTCATTCGCACCCAAGACATGCTCATCTTCATCCCTGGCTTTGATAATACAGTGTGCCTCCCGAACAAACAAGTAGACGGGCCTTGTTGTTTCCCCAGCCTCAGTGGTTGGACGCTCAATGCACGCTCGCAATTCATGCAGCGATGGTGCACCGTTTTATGAATCAACAGAAGGCTACATTGTTAATGAGCTTCCAGAGAGAAGGCCATGTGCTCCCCTACAACTCCCCGATCACAGTAGGTGTGGGCAAGGATGAAAACAAATACAAAACACATGAAATAGACGTATTTGATGACTCTGTCCTGCCCGGAGAAAGGGTTGCAGCTGTGTTAACACATCCATCCCCGGCCACACTCCCAAGCTAGCACCTTTACTGTATTTGCGGGTGCTGCATACTCAGAGCTGATCTTTTGCAGCGGCAGAAACACAGACACCTTAAAATTGATATTTCACATAACCATCTGCTACGGGATCAAAGGGAAGGTAGGCCTGGCATGGGGAATGGCCCAGTGGAAGAGTCAAGTAGACCAGAACATTCCAAAAGCAAATGCTTTTCCTGGAAGGGGACATAACTCTACAAGATCACTGATGGGATCCTTGCACTATGCCCACATGGTCTCCATGTCTCGGAAACCCTTCTCTCTCAGTCTTCCTCCACAAATATCTGTGGGCAGAATATGACACCCTTGAACATGTCATCAGGGACCTTCACATCGTCCATGTCTGTTGGCCACTGCTGTGCCCACCCGCCCACACCAGAACCACTGTTGCCTCTTCCCGTGTAGCTAAGCCAGGCATGCTCTTTCCACGCCACGGAATGAAGCGCCCGCCCCACCCCAAGAGCTGCCAAACTGCCAGAAGCAGCATGCAGTGTGGTGTGTACCATTTTTTCTGAGTGAGGGGTTGTTACGACTGATTTTCTATACTCTGAACTGGTGGACAGATGTATAAAAGAACAACCTATATTGTGACCGGGACTACTCTGGGAGCTGTAGCCAAACCTGTTCAAGGTAGCAGTGACGAGTGGTCTAGGATAAGTCTCAAGAGGTGGTGAGCTTGTAAAGGATCCACGAGTACACAAAATGGGAGTCACAAATTACACTTAGACAGTATGTATAAAAATACAGTTATTTATTTATCACTATGAAAAATTACTACTAACAGGTAGAAATATAACACAACCCTAATAATATAATACATTTATACAGTCACTAGAGTAGGGCATAATACAGATCAAACCCCACAAAGGAAAGTGTAGATTAAGTGATGCACTACAGGTCCACAGCGAATTAACCCTAACTTCAAAAGTCCTTCCCTAAGTTGTCTGGGGCTTGAAGCCCAAAAGTTCAGGAAAAGTTCTGACACGATTTGTAATGCTGGAACAAATGAAAGTAGGGTGTCTGGGGTCCAGTGAATGATTCCAAGGGTTAGAGGACAAGTTATTCTAAATAACCAACGTTTCACCAAAATTTGGAAGGCTTGCATGAGCAAGCAATGGCAAAGCCGAAGTATTGTAAAAGTTTTAGAAAGGTTTGCAAAAAGGGAGTTATGGGGCAGTTAAGAAACACTGTAACTCACCCCCATACTCCGATTCTTCACAGGGCTTGGTAGGTCAATGGAAGAAGGTCTGGGGTTGCTTTTTCCTTAATTCGCAGGGGTTGCAGGTTCGAGCAGCTCTCCGGTTAGTGTCTTTAGTTGGTGCAAGGCCTGTCGGATGAAGAATGCAGAAAAGCACAATGCAGGACCCCTCTCAGGACTGGACCCGACTATGGTAAGCTGCTTCAGACAGTGGTCACCTCAAAGGGACTCACTTGTCGCAGTCAGACTTCCCCTCCTATCTCAGGTTCCCTTAATGCTAGGGCTCTGAAATTCCGCAGGGCTAAGTCTTTTAGGACAGGCTGAGTTGCCCCCAATTTCCAGGCCTAAACGTGGAATAGCGAAGTCAGCAGCACGGTATCCCAAACTCAGAGCTGGTCAGCCACAGTGCAGTCCCGGGACACCTCCGAAGGCTCTTCTTCGCAGGGTACTGAGCAGGCATCAGGAATGGATGTTCCCTCCACTCCACTGGTTGCAGCTCTCTCACAGGACTTCTGAAGATCAGTAGCAAGACAGGGCTCTTCCAGGACAGCAGCTGAAGCTGGTCATCAGGCCTCCTTCAGACAGGTCTCTGGCCTCCTCACGGGTCTCACAGCTGCACAGGAATCTTAGCTCCTTCAGGATTCTCCAGGATCTCTGCAGAGTGGGTGCAGGGGTCCTCCTCTTATCCTAAAAGCCAGGTAAGAGCTGAAACTCCCACTAGCCAATAGCAGAACTAGCCTCACACACACATCAGCGGTGGTCCAATCAGGACCACTGGTGGGATCACTCATGCATAACACTCAGACACACTGAAACCAGTTTGTGGATTGGGACCAGACAGTCCCAGCCTACATCCTGCCAGCAAAGACAGATAGCCCTCCAGTAGCCACCAAATGCCTCTGCTTTTCGGGGCATTGGATATCCATACAATGATTTTCCTGGCCTCACAGGCCACAAAGAAGGCTAAAAGACAAGATGGTCAAAGGACAATCGAAAAACCTTGTGGCATGGCCATGTTTGGTCACTAGCCACAGTTAGTAGCCAAACGTGGTAAGGCTAAAATGAAAAGCACCAAAAAACTGTAAAAAGTCACTGCTGCCACCAGCTTGTCCATTTAGCACATCTAGAGTAACCAAACATCCTTTGAGTGTTAGTCTAGGGCAAAAACCAAAGGTTTACCACATTATACTGCATTGTAAGATGCATTGTACAATGGTACAAGTTTCCACAAGTGATAACAAGTTACTAAAAGTAGTAACAAAGTAACTCGACTAAGGGAAACAATGTTTCCCAGTACTGGCAGCCTGAAGGACATGTCAATTTCACCATAACAGATGAGCAAACGACAGTGTAGTGAAGCTTAAGGCTTCACTGCACTGTAAAAATGACAGGTCAGGATCAAAAATAAAAGCAAAAAGTTTGGGGGAGCATAAAAATGGAAGGAAAGGTGCAGTACAGAGAAATCATTCCTAACAGGGGCGGGGACAAAGAAACAACAGAAAACTAAAGAGTGTATGGATCAGGAATTCCCTCTTCTAAACACTCCATTCACATAGATAAGGATTTGTGTACAATACATTCATGATGTTTTGCTTCTTTATTTAGTGGGGATGTGTGTTCTTTCATTCAACCACTGTTGGTAAAATTCGATGGTCTTGACGGGCTGAGGTGCTGCCCAAACAGTGAACTTCCAGGCAGCCTGCGACTTACGTAGAGCATGTTGCATGAACAACTATCAACAAATCGAAAGGCTTCATTTAAGTGAGGTTGCAAGCGCAAAGATTTCCCATGAGGAGGAGCTTTGGGTGGGGAGATGCAGGAATGGGTGGGATTGGCCACAGGGATTAGCATGGCTATGGGCAGGCAATGGGTGAGCTCATAACCAAACAACACCCATGCATGTTGTGTCTTTCCTCAAATGTCATTCCTCTGTGTTCCTCATCGTATGTCATTCCTCCCTATCTGTACTTGAATCTGTACTCAAATACAATAGTTTGGGTTTTATAGGTGTTGGAAGAGAGACCTAATAGCCCAAATGTAAGCTCTCTGATGTGGCTAGGAGTCCTAGGACCATTTGGATTTGGCTTTTTTGTTCGAACATATGGATCATGTTTAAGGACTGCCTTTTAATATTGCATGTGACTTGCTACCTAAAAACCTGAGTTGGTTTAGATTAAGACCTTAGTAGGAATCTGGACCGAGGGCATTAATGAGACAGAGCAAATTCCTGCCGAAGGCATAATAGGCAAGTCAAGACGTGTGTGCATGTTTTTAGGCATTTCCAACTCGCAATCCATGAGTTCAGTGCTAAACCATAACTAAAAGTAATTTCTGGGTGATTACTCTCAATACATAATTTCCTGAAAGATTCTTTGCAGTTCTCCACTATGTTGTCGAATTATCTTGAAGTTATACCTACAGGCTAGCTAATGGAAGCTTAACATGTGTATTAGGTGTTCTGTATTGCCTCCGAAAGGGCGTAAAATAACAATTTTGATGCCACCTTAGAAACTGAAGATGTAATGATGATATTAATATTATTTATTACATAACGTTCATGCCAGACTCCTTCAGATGCAAAGCACTTTAATAACAAGTGTTGTTATTATTGCATCATTTTAAATAGTACTTGATGTCTCGACCTCGGAAGAATGGCAAGGCTAAGTTAGCCCTGTTGTAGGATTCAAACATATAAAGTGCAGGCTGTCTCATGTTGCCTAAAGCTTTACTCATGTAGCTATCTACCCTGGCAAGTGTTAAGAGCCAAACGTATTTATGTCTACAGAGAGTCATGCACTAGGGAGTTTCTTTTAAAAAAAAGGACTATTGCGTTTTATACATGGATCCTTTTGAGACATGATTAGGTCCATTTATGGGCGGGGGATTGGAAAGGGGCTACAGCATGTGGGTGTTGGGTGAACGGCACTGGCAAGGTGCTGGTCATTCCTCTGAAACTGCTTCCAGCAAGTGGCCTTACCTCTTTTTCCATTCTTTTCCACATCCACATATGTGCAGAGTCCCCCGCGGGTCCTCTTTGTCCCTTCTGTTTGTTGACATCTATATGCTCCTTGTACTTCAATCAGAGGGCCTACAATATTATAACTATGCTGATGATACAGAGGCCTTAATGATACTTCAAGCCCAAAGAAGAAGCCCTGTCAGAAGTATTGCAAAAACGTCTTTGTCACATCAAACAATGGGTGACTACCAATTTCTAAAAAATTTACCCCAGTAAAAGAGAGGTTATTTAACCATTAAAACCCGATCGGATGGGCTTGTTCGGGGGTTATCGGCAGGGGGCCTGAGTCAAAGGCCATTGGAGATGGAAGGCAGGATTCCTTATGGAGCCCCTCTTCCATTTCCGTGGCAGCCTGGAAGGAGCACAGTGACAGCCGCAGTGGTGATGGGTTCTTGCTGCCATTGCCGAAAACAAAAGGCAAGTGGGAGGGAGGGGGAGTAAAAGATTAAAAAAATGTAAGGTAAGGGAGGGTGGGGGGGCAAGAAGCCGGCCAGGGGAAGCAGCCAGCAGCCGGCTCGGAATGCGGCCTGAGATTAGCAGTTTCATCCTGAGTTCCAAACAATCTGATTGGTTGGATCCCCTGCCCGGGTGCTGATATATTTGAAATCCTCTTACAGAATTAGACCTCAAGCTGTCCTGGGTCTTGCCTCATCCCTTAACAGTGCAGTCAGCAACTTATGAGATGTTTTTGACTGAAAGTTGTCTGTCAATCTCAGATAATCAAAATGATGCAAACAGGCTGGTTTCACCTGAACACTTTTCAGTGACTGTTAAATTGTTCGACCAGCCTCAGTGTTGTTTATGTGGTGCTGGCTCTGGTCCCCTAAATGGGAGGCCTCAGAAATGCAGAGGATCCCGATTTGCCCAACTGCACACTAGCCAGGTTTGAAGGGATAAAATACCAGCCACCAATATCCTTCTCAATATACTTCACCATGCTTCTAGCACAAGTGCATTATGTTCCCTTCAACCAGAGAAGCAACACCTACTCTTCAAGGTGTTGTTCACTGTCTATAAATGGCAATGACCCTTTACCATTGCCAGTCACATCCTTCCTGGTGTTGCAGGGCACCCTCTTCACTCCTACAATTGCTCTCTGTGAACAATTTCCAAATTCAAGAGGGCATGAGCAGGAGGGAGATCTTTCATCTTACCATGATAGAAAGGAATAGCAAAACAAAGGAAGTGATTGCTGTAGGTTTTAGAATTAATCATATGCACTGACATCGCTCTGGGCAACCCTCTAGACCATTGTTCTTCACCTGCCAAGTCATTACAGAAAGAGGAAAAACCATGTGCAAATATGGCTTGGTACCACCCCAAGATGGGCAGTCCAGACCGAACCGATTGGTCACATTCTTCCTGCACAAGACCACAAGCAACCTCATAGATGTTTTGGCCTCATTAGATTCATCACTGTGGTGTAGCTTGGGTCTATAGGCTCAGCAGGCACAGGATCCACGCCAGGCATACCTGTCCAACTCGGGATGACATCAGCAAAACAAAGGAGGCGATGGAATCAGCAAAACAAGGAGGTGATAACTGGAAGATTTAGAGTTCATCTTAATCACTGGCATCGCTCTGGGCAAACCTTCAGCTCATCATTCATCGCCTGCCAAGCCATTAAGGAAAGAGGAAAGACCATATGCAAATCATGATATGATATGATATGATATGATATGATATGATATGGTATTTGTAACGCGCCTATACACAAGTGTTTCAAGGCGCGACGAGGCAGGGAGGGGGGGAAACAAGGGGAAGACAGACAAACGATCCTACTAGGCCAGGTGTCATTCAGATCGCGCAAGTGCAGAGGTAAGGGGAAAAGGAGAAAGTGCAGGGGGAGGAGGTGGGGGGGAAAGTGCAGTACAAGGTAAGTAGCGTAATAAAATAATAAATAATAATAAAAGGGCCAGCTGGTGGCAAGTGCGAGGTAAGTGCAGAGCAAGTGCTGGGAAGGGGGCTGTAGGGATGCAGTGACAGTCCCACAGTGCAGGGGGAGCCAGGGAGGCAGTGCAAGTGGAGAGTGGCTGGGCCCTGGACCGAGGTCACAGAGTGGCCCAGATGCAGGTTTAGTGCAAACTTCAGTGGGGAGTTTAGCAGGTTTAGCAGGGGAGAGGGAGAGAGAAGGCAGAAGCGAAGAGGAAGGTTTTGAGGTGCTTCCGGAACCGGAGATGGTTCTCCTCAAGTTTCAGGGAGGCAGGGAGGCTGTTCCAGAGGGAGGCCCCTGCTGCGGAGAGAGATCTACCCCCAGCTCGTTGCTTCGAGAAGCGGCTTACCATGAGGGAGTTGGAGACGGATGAGCGAAGGGCTCGTGAAGGCAGATATTTAGGAAGAGAGAGTTGAAGGTATTGTGGCCCCAGGCCCCAGAAGGTCTTGTGGACAATGCAGAGGGTTTTGAACTTAATCCTCGCAGCCACTGGGAGCCAGTGAAGAGATTTCAGTCCTGGAGAGATACGGTCCCTGGGCTTGAGGCCAAGGACAAGTCTCGCAGTTCTGTTCTGGATAAGTTGCAGAGGGCGGAGAGTGGAGGCAGGCAGATTAAGATAGAGGCTGTTACAGTAGTCCAGCCTTGAGAGAACCAGGGCTCGGGAGACAGTGAGCTTCTGGGGGAAGGAGAGGAAGGGAAGAATACCTCTGAGGAGGTGCAGCTGGTAGTGTGACTTCTTAGAGACGTCAGAAATATGAGGAGAGAAGGAGAGTGTGGAGTCGAAGATGACCCCGAGGTTTTTAGCTTTGCAGGTAGGGGCAGGAAGAGGGCCAAGGGAGGCCGGCCAGAGAGCTGCAGGAAAGGAGGGAGTGGGTGTGCCGATGAGTAGAATCTCAGTCTTACTGGCGTTAAGGCAGAGGTCATTTGGCGGCACACCATTCCTGGATAGCAGACAGACAGTCGGAGATGAGGGAAGGAGAGGAGGAGGCCGAGGGTAGCCTGAAAATGAGCTGGGTATCGTCCGCATAGCACTGAAAGTGGGGGCAGAGAGCGGCGATGCGGTGGGCAAGGAGTGCCAGATACTGATTGAAAAGCCAGGGAGAGAGGTTGGATCCCTGGGGGACACCACAGGTGGAGAAAAAGATGTCAGAGAGGAAGGAGCCCATTTGGACCTGGGAGGGTCGACCGGAAAGGACCCTCTGCTTGGTCTCACCGCAAAACGAGTAGTCCAGCCCAAACTACTTGGTCACATCCCTTCTACATGAATCCAAAAGCAACCCTAGACATGCTTCAACCTCGTTGGGTGTCATAAATGAGGTGCAGCCTAGGTGTCAAGGGCCAGCAGGGTCAGGGTTTATGTCAGGGCATGCACCTCCAATGCCCATGAAAAAACCATTACAAAACCTGCAATCTGTGGAGGGCGCCTTTAGTGAATACCACTCACCCCGCTTAAATCCTTGACGATTTCTGCTTACCTCCCTTACTCACTTTGGTGTACACAGGGCTGGTGAGTCACTGTGGTGTGGGTTTCATGGCACTACAACTGTGTAGTTATTCTCATGCTTGGGTTCTTACATCATGCCCAGAGTGCATTGTTCTGCAGGAAACGGGGGCATAAGAAGTAAGAGAGCCTCAACAGAAAACAATCTTCCCTCTCTGGCTAGTCTAACTACACCTTCTTCCCAAGCCTGCTGACTTCACAAGCCCTTTTGTGTGCAACACCCTGGCATGAGGCTGGCCTTTGTTATGTGAGTGCCCCTTTAAAGCAAGGTTCCTATGAGATCTCCTTGTGAGAGCTCCTTTGGCCTGAGGGGAGGTGTTATATTTCCTTCCAAGGAATCAAAGGAAAGCAGCATCCCGGATATTGTCTCACTTGGAACACTAGAGACAACCAGGCTAGCCATAAATATTGATATATATATATATATATATCCTTGACATCACTGACCTGAAACCACAGGGGTGGTACTTGCATGATACTGATTTTGGGTTGCTTCAATAATTATGTGCTCCTATCAGTCACCATACCATAACCAGGGATGGCTTTTTCATAGAGATGACCCTACCACCAGACTTATAAGGCAACAATTATTACTTTTTAGCTCCGAGGTGCCGAAGTTAAAATGTTACTTCTGTCTGCAGTGACTTTTGGGCACATCAGCTGTCAGAGAAGCATATGTGACGTTTAAACCTGCCCTGTGCCACTGGAGAGCAGGAACTGCAGATGTTGGGAAACTGTTGCAGCAAATGGCCATGTCTGCACTATTCTTTTGGTTTAGAGTTTTAGGGATGGATGGATTGTCTGATTAGCTGACTTTCAGAAACAGTATTAGCTGCATCATTGTATTTGAATAAATATTACATTTCGACCGGGGCCAGGTGGCATTATGTTACATCAAGTCTATTTGAACTTCTCTTAATAAGGTTAAATTGTAACTTTGGTCCTAAAACACATGCCTCTGTGGAGTGGCTAAGCCAGGTGGAGATTGAAGATAAATTGCACATATTAAATGAGGCTTATACACAAGAGATTAAGCATTTGGCTCAAAAGCACTACATTCCTCTTCTGTCTTGGTGCTGCAGGGTTCAGAACTATTAGCCATTTCTTGGTGTTTGGGGGTCACCATGATAGATTGGAGACCCTCTTCATGCCCAGGGCAGACGGTTGTAGACCAGAGGCGCCTTTTATCTCTGCTGTGATGTTACAAAATAATAAATGGCACAGACGAATTAGGTGACACCAGTGTGGGGCATCACAGCCTGATAGTGGGTCATTATTTTACACCTAAGTATTGACACTCTTCTCAAACTGGTGCCATTTGGGTTCTTTTGCATATTGTTCCTTCCTCTGTGTGGCAGTTTTTAGGTTTCCTGATACTTCCCTTCTGTGAACTGATCAACCAATCCTAAATAGAGAGCCATCAGCATTAGCAGCAGGTATTTGGTCTATCACCATTCAGCTTTTCTGTGTCACAGTCCCACCTTTCCTTCTCTTGGTGGAAACTATCTCCGATATCCAGTGTGTTGCATATGGTAGACTGTGAAGTATCTAACTTTCCTTTCATCATGGTATGTGTCTACCAAAATAGGTGACAATGTAATCTCCCCATTAAAGGGGCAGGTCCTAATTCTGCCTTTGGACCCTGATGTGTCCTCCGGTTTGATCCTTTTCTCAGATTCAGTTGGCAGTCTTCCTTTAGCAATATTTTGGCGAAATACCTTTTGCTCTGAATGAGTAATGACTACACCACCTGCTTAGCCCCCACACTTCTAGAAACCAACAGTATCCGAATCATAAAGATAAAACAGGACTTTTCACAAAACTAAAAATTATACAAAGGAACATGAACACAAATAATTTAAAATTACAATAGAACAGAAAATTGTCCAGCACTTACAATAATTTACATTTAAATATTAGAAAATGTTAAAATAGTTTGTGAATTCATCTTACAAATTCTTACCACCCGCACCTCAATATACTATATTCAACAAATCCATCAGGCTTGAAATCTCACAAGACCATCAATAGCCTTATTTATAAAAATATCTTTTAGGACCCTAAGTCAATATAAAGCAATTTGTGTGGCAAGTGATAAAGTTTTATATCTTAATTGCTTCATAAGTGTGAACCAACTTTCCCATGGTACTCATGTATAATGGACCCAATTTAACAAATTCTGTAAAAACATGTTTGGCGGTCTACAATTTGTGAGGCAATTTACATATCTGGCAATACTGGTCCTGTTTCGCTATCTTAAGCTGAGACCACCTGATTGTCAATAGGGGTAGTTGGTTTGTGTGTAGCAGCCGCATTAACCGGCGGACTGCTAGGTAAGCACATAGCAGGATATAAGGTTGTGCTTTCTTAAATTGATGTACGACAGTAGACACTTCTGGATAACACTTTAATTTAGATAGGTGCAAATAATGATTGTACCAATCCCTGCTGTCAAGCTTTTTGTTAAAAGCTATCTTCATTACCACGTAACTCACGCCCTGCTCAAAGCTCGGGGTCCAACCAATGAACTCAACTCTTTGAAATGTGTCCCTGTTAAAACTGATTCAGCGTCATGGTTTCCTCCCAGCTTTGACACCAGAGGGCATTTGGGTGAATTCAAACACTTAATATAAAGCTTGCCTGTTTTTTTGTGTACTATAACCTTTAAAGAAATTAAACCCAATTCAAGGCAAAGAAACTCTATGGGGAAAGACTGGGGCAGTCTCAAGATCCTACGACAAAAGGTGCTCTCCAACTTGCTTAACCATTGCTCTCCAACTTGCTCAACCATTCATTAAGTGCTTCGAGTCTGTATAAAATTGTGGGACAAAGCACTACTTATCGAGAGAAAGAATACCATCCAGTGAATACCCTGCATGTTCTGTAGCAAATCTACATACTCGCATCGTAATATGTGTTGCTTTCCTCCATTTATTTAAAATTATTTGTCTACAATCTGCTGCAGTACTCAATTCTGAGCCCAATCAAGGATAATGGACTGCATAATCTAGAGGGCCCAGGATGGTGTTAATTTCTAGCCTGCTAAATTTCTTTCCAGCTAGTCACATAACTCTGGTCTTTTCGAGATTAATTGTTATATCGTTTTTAGTGGTGTAGGCAGCAAGCTCGTTGATCATACTTTTCATCCCTTTAAATGTTCAATCAAGGATGACAAAATCATCTACATACAGCATAGCTAACAAGATAGAATCACATTTTATTGGAGGGCAACTTGCCCTTTTTCTTAATCTAAGAGGCATATCTGAAAAATACAAGTTGAATAACAGGGGAGCTAAAACACAACCCTGCTTGACTCCCCTGTTTATCAACACTGGTGCTGTCAGCAGCCCTTAATTATCCAGGTGCACACAAGCTTTAGAAACTGGATGATTATCTGTAACAACCATCTCAAGCATCATAGCATATTCCGTTTCAACCATAAAATCTGCCAATTTACCTGATCGAATGCAGATTTGAAATCTACACAAGTAATATACAGGGAATGTCCTTCCTTTTGTCGAGCCCTGTGGCTAAAGGCATCTAATGGTCTTATAATATGGGTCATTGCAGAGCCTAGTCGAAATCCAGTCTGTTACAGGTATAAGATGTTGTTTTGCTCCACCCACTTCTTCAGTTCTTTTAGCACGAAGGTGGCGAAGAGCTTTACTGTAATGTCCAGGATGGACAACAGCCTGTAATTTTCCATACTAATTGGATTCCCTTTGTTGTACACTGGAATCAATACAGACGTTTGCCATGAGACAGGTACCTTACCCTCTTCACAGACCTTCGTAAGCAAAAGGTGGAGCAACCAAGCCCAGCTCTCTGGATTTTTCTTTAAAACTATATTGGCCAGTCGTTCAAGGCCTAGAGCCCTAGATCCTTTCAATTTTATGATTGCCATTTTTATGTCCTCCCGGTTGACGTTCAAAGACCAACAAATTGACTCGTCCTCAATGTCAACCGCCACCTGAGAAACAGTGATAATTTTTGACTCAATATGGTTTCTCGAGGTTTTGCCCAAGATGGGGTTTACCAATTGTTTAATTTTGATTCCTTTTGCTAAGTTTAAAACTAACCATATTGAGTGGGTATCACAGATTCACAGGACCCTTGTCAAATGCTGCCATTCTGCGTTTCTCAATGATGCCCTGTGCCAACTATGGTAAGCGCCTTTATTTATTTTGCTCATATGAATAATGTGTTCTGTTGACCCACCCATGTGTTTAGCCACCCACAGTTCTCTGCGCATCTTGTCCTTTGCATTTCGGATATTAATGTCAAAAGATCTCACTTTTGACTTGTTTATGACCACATTAGGATTCTCTTTGTGGCTCGCCGCCCTGTGTGCCGTTTGACACAGCCAACCCTCAATCTCGTCTGCAGTGCAGCTTTTAATTTTAATCCAACCCACTCTGCTTGTCCCCAAGATGCTTAAGCCTGCCTTATTTATGTGCAAACTAGTTCAACATAGGTTTGTTTTATTTGTTTGTTTTATTACTTGTATTGCGCACCAGACCCAAGGGTATCAGGGCACATTGCATAAGATAACTTGCTTGGTCACAGAAAGTACATTTACATAGGTACATTTACATAATACAAAGTATACAATCCAGAATAAGATGATGTTACATAGTCGGGATACAGAAAAAAAAACTGTATACAGTTATGGTAAAGGGTAAAGCAGGACGTAGAATGGAATCATAGGGCAGATTACTTCTCCGAATCTTTGAACCAATTTAGGAGGTTCTGCTGGAATTGTGGGTAAGATTGAGCTTCTCACAGGGGAGGGGTAAGGAGTTCCACAGTTGGACTGCCTTAACCGGGAAACTGCGTCCAACAGCTCTGGAGAGTTTAAATCTTGGGACCAAGAGGCAATTGGTGTTCAATGATCTGGAGGGTTTTATAAAGGTTTTCTAGTGAGTTTCTCAGTAAGGTAGCAGGGAGCCGCATTGTCTAGACATTTGTATGTGAGAGAGGCCACTTTCAACTGGATTTCATCCTGCGTGGATGGCCAATTGTTTAATCTTCTTATTTCAGAAATATGATCTCTCCTGGAAATTCCGAGTGCAGCTCTAAGAGCATTGTTCTGGAGGAGCTGGATTTTCTTGATGATCTCCTTGTTGGCCATGATGTAAAGAGAGTTACAGTAATCGAGCTTCAACAGAACAAGAGCTCTTGCCAAGGTAATGCAACTGTTGTTGGACAGGAAAGGTTTGCCTGCTCTGATTAACTTACAAGTGTATGCTGTGGTGGATGCCATTGCATTAACCTGTTTCTTGAAGGAAAGGGTCAAGTCCAGGTAGAAACCTAGGATTTTGACCTCACTAGCGAACATGATGGGGTTGCTGTCAATGTTGAACGTAGAGTATTTGGGTCCCAGTTTTTTGAGGGTTGAGGAAGTGCCCAAGATAGTGATCTCAGTCTTGTCATTATTCAGGCATAGTCCATGGGTGGCCATCCATGCCTGGATGATGAGATATACCCTGTTCACCAAGGCCAAATCCTTGTCGTAATCACCAGTAAGTAGTAGGAGAATCTGAGTATCATCCGCATAGTTAGATACCAAGAAGGTCCAGATCATCGAACAGGGGCTTCATGAAGATGTTGTACAAGGTAGGAGAGAAGTAAGAACCCTGAGGCACTCCGCAAGCGATGGGGATGGGATCTGCGGCCACAGTGGGGAAGAAGACTCCCATAGTCCTGTTGTTAAAAAAGGATTCAATCCATACCATGGCTTCTTTAGAAAAGTGAGCTGCTGAGTCCAGATGCCTGCAAAGGACCCCATGATCCACAAGGTCAAAAGCAGCCTATAGAACCAAGAGCAGGAGGAGGGCTGACTTCCCTTTATCTCTGAGCTCGTCAATTTGGGCGTTTAGATCTATTAAAGATGTTTCAGTCCATGCTGGGGCAGAAAGCCTGACTGGTGAGCACCCAGCAAGCGGTTGGATTCCAGGTGTTTCAGTATTTGTAAATAGGCCATTTTGTCTATAGTTTTCAGAAGGAAGGGCACTGTTGTGATTTATTGTAGTTAGTGGGGATGGCAGGGTCTAATGTCTGTTTTTTAAGTAATGGGAGCACCCAAGATTCTTTTAGGTTACTTGGTATGGTGCCAGAAGAGAATGAGGCATTGATAAGTTTCGTGATAAAGGGGGCCAGATCTCTGGCAGCATCCTTTATCAGTTGGGCAGGGGATTGATCTCCCTGACAAATAGAAGGTTTGAGTGATAGAATAATGTATTCGGTCTCGATGATGGAGACTTTGGAGAATTTAAAGTGGGTGGCAAACTATATCTTATAGGTTGTGTAGTAGAATTTATGTGGGAAGTATTCGTTGTTAGTAACGCTTTTGTTTGGCAATTTTAGCTTGTAAGGTCGAAACTTTGTCAGATAATGCTTGCTGTATGTTAGAGCACCAAAGTTTGTCTTTAACGCAATTATCAGGTACTTGGATGGGGGCTTCTAATTCCTTCACAATAACAAAAAGTTCCTTTATGCTTGAGTTGGCTTGTGCAATTCTGGAATTATAAGTTTCGCGTTTAGCTGCGATTATTTCACTTTTGTATAACGCAGATATCGTATGGAGGTTAATTTTATTTTCCTCGGAAGGTAGTAGTCTCCAGGCTGCCTAACATTGTCTTCTTTTAGCTTGTAAAGTTTTCAGGTGTGGTGTGTACCATGCCTTAAGGTGGGCTTTAGGTTTGCTTAGTCGCATTTTAAGAGGTTCGATTAAGTCTAGTGAGGTAGACATGATTTTATACTAATCGTTCACCAGAGCCTCGGGACCCAAATTTTCCGGCAGAGAGTTGAGAGTGGGGAGAATCAGAGGTTATCGGGGGTAATGTTCTTTTTGTTCCTAGTTGGTAAGGGTGGGGCAAGCTGGGTGGTTGTAGGGGTTTGTCATTTAGTTGCTACCGAGAATGTAACAAGGTAGTGATCTGTCCAGATTTGAGGGGAGATGGACGAGATAGAAGCATTACAATTGTAGTCTACCACCCAATCAAGTGTTCTCCCTTTGATATGGGTGGGCTGGAGCACTCTCTGAATAAGGCCAACGTCAGTTAGGATGTTGGCAACACTTGACGCGTGTGGGTCTTTAGGGTCATTGAAGCCCAGGTTAATGTCCCCTAGTAAAATGACTTGGGAAGTGTTCTTTAGGTCATTGGAAAGGATAGTAGAAATATCCTCCTCAAATTTTCCAATAGGACCTGGGGGTCTGTAAATTAAGCGGATAGTGAGAGTCTGGGTTTTGTTGATAGATAGTTTAGCTGTGTGATTTTCACATGATTTAATATCACGGAAAGGTGCTAACCTTATCGAAAGATTAGATTTGGCAATGAGGGCTATTCCTCCACCCGTGTGCTTCATTTCTATCAGCTCTTAAGACGGTGTAGCCATTGAGAATAGCCATCATGAGGGTGGTGCTTGCGGCAGCATGTAACCAAGGTTGGGGATTGTGCTAGGAACTGTGCAAGGTATTCCTGTGGGCATGACCTTGGGTGTGGTAGTGTGAGTGCTGGGCCTATTAGGAATAGGGTCAGTACTTGTAGGTTTTCAGTTGATGTGGCAGT
Source organism: Ambystoma mexicanum (assembly GCF_040938575.1). Lineage (NCBI taxonomy): Eukaryota > Metazoa > Chordata > Amphibia > Caudata > Ambystomatidae > Ambystoma > Ambystoma mexicanum. Next base: position 854,316,285 of record NC_090933.1, on the reverse strand, counting down.
TGGTTTTCTGATTGACTAGGTACAAATATCTAGTAGTAGGTTCATAAAGTTTCATTAATCTAGAGCGTAGTCTAGCGTTCCTGGTAATTATATTACACAGGTACTTTGGGATTAGACTCGAAGTAGGGATACTTGAGTGTACCATAGCGGATAAGTTGTCTACCTTCATGTAAGTTGGATTTGGTCAGCCTCAGGCTTGAGGAGGGCAAAACCAGGCGAGACCCACAAGACTAATAAATGAGAATAGGAGACCAAGGGCGCAAATTAGATGGCTAGTATTCAGCATACTGGAGTAGGTGGATGTTGTCTATAGGCAGACTAAACTAATGTGTTAATGCTTTTAAATTAGCTACATAGGCTAAGCTGACAATAACATGGCTGTGGAAAATTGTTTGACTAAAGTGGTTTAGGCACAAGCAGTACCAATAGGGTGCTAATACAAATAACAGGCAAAGGCAGTGCAAACGCCAATAGGATGCTAATACAAATAACAGGCAAAAGCAGTACAAAATCAATAGGATGCTAATGCAAGTAGCAGATAGGCTGGTCTGAACATAGCATGGCTAGGCTGAGTCAGTAGTCTAGGGTGGTGTAGTCTAAACAGAGTGTCCCATTATGTATTGTGAGATAGGCTGGTCTGGCATTAGCGCAATGAGTCACAGAATAGATTGGTAAGGCACTAGGTTATAAATGCATTTAACCGGCTAGGCTAGTTTAATATTCACGTGTTTAGGGTGAAACTGTGGGCCAGATGGGAATTTGGTGTGACCAGGCACTGGGGTCGCAGTAATGGTACAGGTTTGAACAATAGTGTGGCTTCACAGAAGGCGGCCTACTGGCCTAGTTTGGTATAATGCAGTCTGCAATAGGATTGACAGTGTACTAGTAAAATAATCTAGATTTCATTTCTGATTAGGCAACAATTTAAACAATAGCAAAGCATGAGGCAGACCGACATCAGAACACAGTTCGACAATCAATGTATATAGGCTCCAGATACAACAGCTAGAGGACTACAGGTGATAAGATCTGGATTGATTGTGTACTCAATGAGTAATGTAGCTACCTAAAGGTATTGCAGGGCTGGGTCGGGAGCAGTAAGGCAGTTCGTGAGGATAAACAGTGTCAGAATATGTTTGCTGCGTCCGCAATTTTTATACTGTAAGGGGGTTTGCCTTCCGCTCGTGTGTGCAAATACATTGCTACAGCGAAGGGATAGCTTAGGATGAATGGATGTTCTGGGAGGGGGCGAAAAGGGGTTGGCCACGCCGTGCTACATGCGTGTCACAAGCGCAGAACAGGCCTTTTCTTTGCAGGCCTTCTCTGAGGAAGGCCGCTTCCGCCTGCCGGTGGGGGCCTTGTGGATAAGTTTAGAAGCTGTTGTTTGGCAACAGCAAGGGCAGCCTCGCTTTTGTGCCGAGAATCAGGTCGGCCATTTTGAGATCAGGCGTATGGCTCCGGTAGGTTAAGCAGCTGATCACACACTACGAGTGCTGGCAATGCTGTAGCTCACCTGTGATGGTGGATATCAGCTGGGCAGGGTCTACAAATGCTAGATAATAGATGGTCTAAATGGCCATCTATTTCTGCTGCTGGATGGTTATCAGGCAGTGCAAATACGGCAGGCTGATGTGGCTGCTTGTGCTGGAAGGAGCAGTGGAGGGGCTCCTTCCCACCCCGAGGATCTGTCTGGTGTAAGGGGGGGCGCAGAACAGGCCTTCTTTTCTGAGGCCCTCTCTGAGGAAGGTCGGCTTCTGCCTGACGGCGTGGTCCTTGTGGGTAAGTTTAGAAGCTGTTGCTTGGCAACAGCAAGGGCAGCCTCGCTTTTGTGCCGGGAATCAGGTCGCCCATTTTGTGATCAGGCGTATGGCTCCGGTAGGTTAAACAGCTGATCACAAGCTACGAGCATCGGCAATGCTGTAGCTCACCTGTGATGCTGGATATCAGCTGGGCAGGGTCTTCAAAAGCTGCAGCGACGGTCTGGGCGGCCTGGCCATCTATTTCTGCTGCTGGATGGTTGTCAGGCAGTGAAGATACAGCAGGCTGATGTGGCTGCTCCTGCTGGAAGGAGCAGCGGAGGGGCTCCTGCCCAATCCGAGGATCTGTCTGGTGTGAGGGGGGTGCGCAGAACAGGCCTTTTCTTCAGAGGCCTTGTCTGAGGATGGCCGGCTTCCACCTGCCGGCGGGGTCCTTGTGGGTAAGTTTAGAAGCTGTTGCTTTGCAACAGCAAGGGCAGCCTCGCTTTCGTGTGGAGAATCAGGTCAGCCATTTTAAGATCAGGCATATGGCTCCGGTAGGTTAAACAGCTGATCACAAGCTACGAGCGTCGGCAATGCTGTAGTTCACCTGTGATGGTGGATATCAGCTGGGCAGTGTCTACAAATGCTGCGGCGGCGGTCTGGGCAGCCTGGACATCTATTTTTGTTGCTGGATGGTCATCAGGCAGTGCAGATACTGCAGGCTGATGTGGCTGCTCATGCTGGAAGGAGCAGTGGAGGGGCTCCTGCCCACTCCGAGGATCCGTCTAGGTGGTTTACCGTGTGATTAGGGACCAGATTGCCACACTTAGCAAATCTGCACCCATCCCTTCTAGATTCAGTTTGAAAGCAAGAATCACATGGTCACTAAAATTGTTGTTTAACACCTGTAGGGCCCTAACTCATTGTAATAGAATATTATTACCCACTTAATAATCTAAAGTAGCCATTCTGGACCCACTTGAAGATGTAGTTTTCCCAGGGCAATCACTTTAGTACGTCCATTAAGGGGGACTAATTCCCACTCTTGCAAAAAGAGCAGACATTGTTTCCCTTAGTAGTTGGAAGATCTCTAAAAAGTATATACCTATTGAGGGAAAAGGTGCACAAGTGACCTAACCAGTCTCTAGGGCCTAAATTTGGACCAGGGAGGCAGTTATAGGTCTGGTAAATTAGAATGTGCAAAGCGGTGAGCTGGAGTTGAGTTGATTGAAATGCGGTGGCTCAGAGAAGTTTGAAGGTGGCATTAAAGGGATTCAGGTCTGCATGCTCACCAGATTAGTTTTGAAGTCAAGCCATTTTGCAACATGTAGTAATCATTGGTTAGGGTATGGATGTGTAAATCTGGTTCGGGTCGAGGTCCGGCAATCGAATGAAGCCTTGATCCTGATGTTTTAGTATTGATCCTTATGTTTTGGTATGCAGTTTGGAAAACTGGCCATTCGAGGTTGAGTTACATTCGAGGTATTCAATGCTGGTTTGAGTTGTTTTGTGGCACATAATTGGTTTGAGTGGAGCCCCGACGATGAGCGGCTGATTCGAGCCGAGCAGATGATGAGCTCTGCGAGAATACAATTTGGCCATTATGGATTAATAGTACCTTTTTGTTGGTCTTAGATGGCTTGACAATGACAGACCAGACTTTAAGCTGTTTTGCGCACAGATCAAACCAAGTTTGTGTGCGACAAGCCATATTAGCCCAAGTGGTCAGCTGTTGTCGAGTCAGTTCAAATCTAGTGTTTCAGAGTGGTTTGAAGGCAGCGTTCAAGTGATGCAGGTCAGTGTGCTCATACGGACTGGTACGGGGTTGAGCTGGTTTGAGACATGTAATAAGGGATCGGTATGGTTATTATGTAATGCGTCAGATGTTCCGTTCAAGGTCTGGTGATGGTATGTAGCTTTGATCCTTATGTTTTCTGGTTTGCAGTCCAACAATTTGGGAATTCGATGTCAAGACAGTTTGAGTTATTTGTTAACTGCTGGTTCAAGCCAATGAGTGAGACTCTAAGGGGTTGAGTGAAGCTCTGGCGATGAGTGATTGAATCGAGACGAGCAGGTGACAGGCTCTGTGAGGATATGATGTTGCAACGAGCTGGTTCAAACATGCAGACACGTTGGTTTGATTGGTTGGCCCAAGTAGCACTGGTGGGTCTCTCTGGTTCAAGTGCACAGACACAGTTCAAAAGCAGTTTGAACAGTTTAATGCAACAACCAGAGAGCCTTAGCAGATCGGGTCACCCAGATGCTGTGAGACCAACTCAGGACCTCTAGGACAGGATTATTCCATGCAGGCCCTGCTCTCCCATCGTAGGGAGGGTTTGGGACAGAGTGTCAGGTCCTGGTTCTCAGCAAGGGCCACTCCCAGTGTGCCCTAGGAGTTAGCAGGGAGCAGAACCTGCCTCTGAATTGGACTGCTCCTTCTATAACTCAGTGTATGACGGCTTTGGAAAAGTCAATTCTCCTCAAATGAACTGTTCCGCATGTGTTTGTTCAAGACTGAATCAAAGACGGAGTGGAACACTACCCCTTTTATAGTCAAGAGTCCACAGGTGATTGGACTAAAGGAAGCCTGCATTGAAATGTCCAATCCCTGTGTTTTAGTCAAATAGTCTTTGACTTCTGACACCATACCCAAAGTTCTTTGTGCTAAAAGAAGTGGAGAGGACAGGAAGAAAAAGAATATAAAGATAAATAAGATGGTGGAATCTTCCTCCAGCTATGCTGAACTCCCTCTGTCTACAGTTACTCTGCCCTTTCCCTTGACAATAGCATCAAAGGCCTTTTCGTATGCAGCACCCTAGTGTGAGGCCTGTCCTTTTGGGATGGGTGTGTCCTTTCATTCCATTTCCCAGGACAGCTCCTGCTGGGAGGCTGTCCTGCTGGAGGGAGGTGTAACTAGACCCCACACAGGATGAAAAGAGATTTCCAGCCATTCAGTCTCCTCTGCAAGCAGGCTGGGCCTGGCTGTCTGACCAAAATACATATAGCCCTTCCAGAGGTGAGCTGCGCTCACAGTGCTAACACACATATTATGTCAATTTGATGTGGTTTAAGTACATATTTATTTTAAGTTTATTTTAATGTGTTTTAGTTCTTGCGAACCTTTCACATATTACTGTATCACAAGATTACTGTTTTTACTAAATTGCATATTACATATTATTATTATATTATCATATCAAAGATAATCTTAAAACTGTACAAAATAATTCATTTCAGAGCATCTAAAAACATATCAAATGTATCAAATATAAGAATATATCAAATATAAAAATATAAAAACACTCATTAATACAATTAATCACTTTCCTAAGAAACCAGCAGTAAGTGCTTCCAGTTGCTTTCTCCAAATAATAAAGCTTCCACCTTTAACCAAACATGATAAAGTGCTATGTGCAAGGATTTATTATCCGTATTCAAGCAGTAGTCCCAGAATGCATAATTTATTATACCTTAGTAATGCCTCACAAAAGACCCTAACAATGTCATTTACAGTGGGCCATTTTCCTGACATTCTGTGAGTACATGGCAAGCTGTTTCTTCTCTACCTCTAATACCACATGTATGACATATCCTGTCCTCTTTGAGCCATTGCATATATAAGTCCTGCGTTTGACAACACCGGGAGCTTGTTTAATCTTAACAATAAAATAAACCTACATAGCGCTAACGAGGGACACAGCATCAGGGAGCTTTGGGGAACCCTGTAAGTATGAATTATATTTTACATTTCAGAATAATTTTTCAACTTTTCCAAATGTATATCATTTTGAACCCAATCCCATCTTTCCATTTTTATCACAGTTTTTATATAGTATAGTATTTTAATTTCCAATCAGGACTCCATGCAATTTCCCATAATGCTGTGTTCCTCATTTGCTCATATTTACTACCCGGGCCTTGTGTCTTCTACTGACAGTTTCAACAGTGGACATGTGGGGCCAGTTCTAGATTTTACATATAGGAGACACCTCCGTTTCGGGGCTTGTGCAGGTAGTGAAGTGAGCCCCAATTCAAGTCCTATCAATCAATTGGAGTGCTCGGCTCCAGGGCAAGGATACGCCTCCAAAATGTTCCCTCTATGATCTTCAATCACGTGAGGGCTTTTATACACAGGGCATCTAGACCATACAGCATGGTGGCACAAAAACACATTTTATATAATAACAAGACACTCTTTAGGCTATGACATGAATTTTCTCTGGTAACTGTTGCTATCATTGCTGTTATGTTAATTGAAGGACTTTGTGAAACAAAAAAACATTTTGAATGAAGTTAATAGAAATTGGAACAAGGGGAGAACAACAAGGTTTGTCATAAGGAGCAAACAATCAAATTCAGGAATATTTGTAAATACTAACGGACTTTGGGAAGCCAAAGAACATTTTGAATGAAGCCAATTCAAATTGAAACAAGTGAACTAATGAAGTAAAAACATAAATTGATGAAGGTAATTCAATTTGAAGTCTGTTACAAAATGAAGTTAATCTAAATAAAATTCTGAGCTAAAAAAGTCTACATCGAATATTGTTATTTTTTGGCAACCGAATCTGAACAAAAGTGGAAGCGCAACACAATTGGATTCTAACAAGTCTCTTTTGTACCAAATTCAAAGTCCTGGTCAGCCACAGGACATAGAGACCAACACTGCAGCCCACATTAATGAACATGAAATACATTAGGTGAATCGCCAAGTGCTGTCAAAGGCTCTATATAATATTAGTAGCAGCTTTGCCCAATGTTCTCGGGCCTTCTTTAATACAAAATTGGCGAGTCCATTTGGAGCCAGAGCTCGTTAATCTTTTAACTTAGCTATTTTTTTCTGGATTACCTCTACATCTAGTTGTATCTTAAAACTGCTCCGGTTGTTGTCTTGCTCTTTTTGTACTTTGGCCAAACAATCGAATTTACTACTAATATAGATGGCCCATTCGTGCGCACCAATGGTACTAGTAAATTGTTTTGCCTTATTTGTTTTTATCTCTCTTAAGAGTTGCCACATCTTTTTTGTATCTTTAGTTTGAGCAAGAGCTACCAAATTCTGTCATTGAGCATTTTTAGCAGATAAACGCCAACATTTCACCCATCTCCTATAGTTATTCTTTATTAAAGATTAAAGCTTGAATACATTTTACTTCATGTCACAAGTATACATTACACATAAGAATTCACTTAAAAAGATTCCGCATTTTGATTCTTAAAAAACGCACCCAATAATAAAAAACACATATTTTTAAAACAATAAAACAACTAGGCAGAGGAGAACTTTGCTCGCAGCCTCAGACCACATGCTGAGAAACTTCCAACAGACTTCGGCAGATTCTTTATCCAATGTATCATTGTACTTGAATGCAAGAGGTGGGGTCACTCAGCTTCAGAAACTATTTCATAGTCCTCTTTCTTTGCAGCCAAGCCCTATACAAGTATCCCGCTGTTGCAAAGACAACACAAGATGACACTTGTTGTCTAAGTAGCTGCACCGTTTCAGCTAGGGAGTGAACTCCCATAGCCCTCAGGATTGGTCTCAAATACAATTTTCTCAAAGATATTGTTCTAGGACAGATCAATGAAAAACGTGTTAGGGTTTCACAAGCTGCCCGACACATGGGACATATTCCCTCATTTGTGGTTTTCCATTATTTTGTGAAGGAGGCCACCAGTATTTTTCCCAACCTCATCCGCAGGTACAAAGATCTTTCATATGCTGGATTAATGAGATCTAAATACTTCCGAAATCCCTGTTCCAGGCCCAATTCAATATATTCTCTCCCAGTCTTAAGAGACTGGGCTTTCATTACTAGTTGGGCCCTTGATCTGTCTTTGTCAGATTGTTTCAGTTCTCTAACAGACCTTTGTTAGCAGGCAATGGGATTTGCCCAAAGTTCGCACATGGAGAGCCCAACCCAACCTTTGGCCTCCCTCTAGGGCCATCAAATACGACAGCGCATACCGATAGCTCTCCATCCCCTCATTGCACCATCATTTTAACCAATATAGGACTGGTTTGAGGGCCTGCTGGGATGACACTGGATTAATGTCAAGTTCTAGATATATCAACACAGTTTCTTCAAGAGCTTATGTTCACAAAGATCCAATTTCCCTGAATCAACATACCCCCATATTTCTGAACCATATAGGGCTGCTGGAAAGGGCTGTTTTTTATAGAGGTTAAGGGCTGGTGACAGTGATGCACTCTCATGCCGTGTGTGGAAAGCTCTAATTGCTCTAATAGCCCCACTATACATCCCCAAGTTTATTCCTGAGTTTTCCACCTCTGTGTTCCAGCCCCGTCTCATGGTACCCATCCTGACACCTTTGTTAACCTTAAACAAATGCGTCTCCTCACCCCCAAGGTCATAACATGCTGTTGCCAAGGATTTTGTGTAAAGAGCCAGGACTATTGAGACCAAATAGGGTACATTACTTCTTAACACAATCTTCCATAGGGCTTCTCTGGAAACATAGGCAAAAGCTGTGCAAAGATCTAAAAACACAGCATATAACTTCCGATTGTGCAGCGCTACATGCTGCTGTATCAAAGAATACAGCATGAAACACTGGTCAATCATCCAACGATTTTTTCAAAAACTCACCTGGATGTCTGTGATCACATTATTTGCGTCTACCTAATTCTGTAGTTGACTCAAGATTATCTTTGCAAAGATTTATCCCGCTCCGTCCAGTAATGGTATTGGACGGTAGTTAGCATGGGTTTCCCTACCGTCCTTTTCACATATCGGGATTATAACCGGTCTTTGCCAAGCTAAAGGGACTGTGTACAGCACAAAAATTGCTCGGAAAACATTATGCAGCATTGGGGCCCAGACCCCTATCTCATTTTTGTACAGATCTGATGGAATTAGATCAGGTCCAGATGCCTTCCCTGTTTGTTGTGTTCTCAGGTCTTCCTCCACGTGTTGCACAGATATAAAATGGGATCCCAAATGTATAGGTGACGCCTCATCACTCATCAAGGTCAATAATGAACTTTCGTCGGCCATTTTGTACAGATTTGAGAAGTGGAGTTTCCAAGCATCTGCGTTAATACGGCAGTGAAGTGTACAATCACTCTTCAGGTCAATGTCTTTGACCAGTTTACAAAATAATTAGTTATCCCCACTCTCCACTGCAGTGTGGACAGCACTCCATTGGTCCAGGTCCAATGTTATTTTCTTTGTTCTGATTAGGCTTTTATATTTTGCTCTTAAGGAGTGTAATTTGCTTTTGTATTATTCGTGTGGCCCCCTAGATATTTTGGTTAGTGGACAAGTCCATTTTACTTTTTCATATTTCACTTCTCATCTCTCTTTTGCATCTCTAATCTTTATGTACTAGAGGTTTTTATTATTTTTACTGGTAGCATATATATACTTTCCCTTTTGGATGGCAAAACCTGACATTGTGTTTTTTATCCATGCTTCGATCTCATCCACTCTCAAACCACTTAAGTAGCCTAGCTTAGTGTCTGTGTGTGTAGCTATATAATTGCTGGCCATTTCAAAACACTTTAGTGTCCAGGTTACCCTATTACCACCAGAGTTCATATCCAGATCTCTTATTCCTGTGAGTTCATTGCTAATTTCCTTATTCTCTAAGGAGAGGGCTAGAACTGCATGATCACTAAAATAATTTTCTTTCATGGTTAATTTTCTTATAAGTGGTATCACTCTGCCATTTGTCAATAGGTAGTCTAGTGTTGCGGCTTTAGCACCACTCCTCCAGGTTTTTTCCACTAGGTAGATCACCAGTTACTCTACCATTCAACATATAGCAACCCAATTCAGCAAGAAAATCACACCATAATGGGCACCTTCTGGTTTTCCAAGGTTTGCTCCATTTCACACAAACTGAAAACATTTGGAATGTTTCCGTTATTTCACTTCGACATTTACAACGTGCATTCAAATATCCACCTATAATCACTGCTTCTTTTTCTTCTGCTACATTAACACCGCCAATTGTCTCTGATACGGTTTCCATAATTTTCTATGTCTGTGAGTTCCCAAAGGGGTAATAGACATTGATCATTATAGCACCTGTTTCAGTATTAGGGAAGCTGACTTTTACTGCTAGGACAAATGGTTCATCGCTGTTAATATATATTCTTTCAACGCTTATGTTACTTCTTACTCCAATTCCCAAACCCTCAAATGGACATCCCCTCTTCCCCTTTTTGGTCATAATTGGGTTCATATCAATCCAGGTGTACCTCAGTAGTAAGCCAGCTTTCCTGCAATAGAAAGATATCATTCACCATTACCCCCCCACCCCAAGGATCCTTCTAGACTCAATATTCACTCCAAGCAGAGATTTGGAGGGAGATCCTTATCCTCAGCAGGTGCCTCAATCTGGAATAGCCTCCCTGCTGCCCTCTGTCTTGAGCCTGATCTCCTTAAATCGGGGAACTCTTCAAGAAATTCCTTTTCTCCTCTTCCTTCTCTCTCCCTCTACCCTGCTGACTTAGTTCTCTGTTCTTTCCTGCTCTCCCTCCTACTCCTTACAGCTTGTTGACTGGCCACCTGGTGTACTTCAGAGACTCACAAATTTAGGAGACTAGAGGTTTTTGACCTATATTTTTGTCTTGGACCTTACTGCAACAGCCCTCTTAGAAACACTGCCTACAATAAATATGGTATTCAATGTGCAGGAGGTCCCTTGTTTTCCACTACTCAACCAGCTATTGACCACAGGCGCATGTCTTTTTCCAATTAGATTTCGACATACTACAAAAGAGTTTGTTGCAAAAAAAATATCACTATTTTATTTTCATATAAAAATGTATATAGCAACTTCATTTCACTTATAAAAACATACATATTTCATTGTAGTTTAAGACAAACAATTTTTTCAATTTTTTCTTATCATTTTGTAAAGTATTGCATGTACAAATGATGAACTTTATAATTCAACAATACTTTTCAATAATACATCTCACAAAGGCAATTCATCTTGGATGTAGTGTGTTGTTGCTTGTAATCACACCTTGGGATACTCAATCACGGTTTTTGTTATTGTGGAGTACCGTCTATTGGTATCCCCTTTAATTTACAATGATGGTTCACCAATCATCCATTCTTTCATTCCTCAAACAAACATACCCGACATGTTTCATTCCTCTTTATCAACTAACATACTAACAGGAAATTCTTCAGGGGAAGAAAAAACACACTAGATTTAAAAACATTCTTTTTCTATGAACTGTTCCTTATTCTTGGATTTCACTGGGCTTTACGATTTCCACTCTTATCCCTTTCAGTTTTAGCTCTTGGTCAAATGCTGGATAACGTTCTGTGGAAACACAAGGAGTAAAGAGGGCTCTGTTATTCACCACTCTTTTAATGGAGTATAGTTCATACATTTTTTAGAAGTTTTAAATACATTCCTAGATGGGTCCAATCGACCCTATCACTTGTCGCCTTTGCTTCACTGACACACCCTCTGTATACTTGTAAGTTAGACTGGGGCATCACTTACCATACCATAGATGCTATGTATGCTTCAGGCACTCGAATAAGAATGCCGCCGTCTTTAAATCTTCGTAAAAGGGCATGCAAACAGGCTCAGACTGCCCAACCAAAAATGCAAAATGCGAGTGTGTGCCGGTTTTGTGGTCATAGTGGGCCACTTTTCTGGGCCATGTGGGCCATTTTGATAAGTTACTTCACCATGCGGCTAGTCATTTTGACCAGTGTTACTGAATGAATGTTCTTTAAAATTGCACAATTTGCATCACATTTTATCAAACCTCCTCCCCTTGGGTACTACTCAAACAGTCTGTCACAAAAGGAATGAATTGCCATTTGCAACTGTGGGACACTTTTTCATTGGCGCCCGACACAAGTGTATTCCCAAGTCCGACCCTGCATGTGAATGTGCAGTTGTGTAGATGGTACTTAAAACTGGTGTTTAGTTGGGCCTCACCCAGCAGACTAAATGGTGAAAAACACTGACCCATGTTCATTATTCTCCAGTTTGACTGCAAATCCATTTCGATTTGCTGAAGCTACTGCTCTTTGAAATACTGGTGACATGGGTGACACTGGCATGTGGCAGATCATTCACTATGCAGTTTGCTATTTTCAGCCATTCTGGCAACTCCAGGGTGTGGTGGCCAAATGCTACCCTCCATGTATTGGTGCATTTATACACAGGCAGTATATTTTGATACATGTATTTGTGTCTTTTTGATGGGGCATGTCACATATTTTATTTGCTAATTTACCCCCATATAAGTAGTCAAATTAAATTAGAAAATGTAAAGCTTCTCAAGACCCTCCTTGTCTCTTCTTCCTTCCCTCTCCCCCTCCCCTGCTCATGCCCCCCTCTGCCGTATCTTGACTTGCTGTCTTATGCCGTATATTGACATGATGCCTGGGTCCTTCTGATTGTTACAGGGCACAAGGCCCTCCTCAACCAGTTTTCCCCAGCACTTTGGTCTCCCCAGACCCCCCCCTTACCTGCACTTGCCCTACCAGGCTCCCTCCCCTTGCACTAGCCTGGCTCGGCCTGCACCTCTTGAGCCCATCGAGCCCAGTCCTCACCCTTAGCATGTGGACCTTCTTTCCCATGCACTCCCTGCATTCCCCGGACACTTGTCCACCTGGCCTCCCACTCGCCTAGCCCAGGGGCCCTCTCCCCCCTTCCTCCTCACGCCCCCAGCACTTGGCGCTCTCCACTTCTACCTGCACTTCCTTGTGCCTCCTTAGCATTAGCGCATTCAGCTCTGACCAGCACTAATCGCCTGCACTTCTTGTTACTGCACTTGCATGATCCGAATGACACAAGGCCTAGTAGGACCATTTTTGTTTTTCTTCATCCCTGTTCCCCCGCCCCCTCTTTTGTCTTGTGCCTTGAAACACCATTTCCTGGATAGGCGCATTATCAATGCCCAATACATAAATAAATAAATGCAGAGAAACGGTATGATTCAGACGATATGCTATTAATCTCAAGGAAAAGTATTTTTTCTGGTCACCACACCGCATTCCACAGTGGCAGCGTCCCTGTTTGGATTTGTACTGGTGCGCTGCATTTTGCAGTATCCGCTTTGCTTTGTCTCTGTTGGTATAACTTCACATGGTGCACTTTAATGGGTTTTGTAAAACTTCCCATATCCCCCCGTGATTCCTGAACTTCCTCTTGAAGCTGAATGGAAAATACATGGCATCGATCACCGGAGCGGGCTGTCGGGCGCGGATTATTCCTTATTCAGATGAATAGCAGAACTCAGCATAATTGATGCCGTGGCGTGACTCAGCAGAAGGAAAGGCAGAGAAGCCGGCCCATGAGAGAACGAGGTTTATTCAGGGCAAGACACACTAGCGGAGAAGAACGTCCGGATTCAGCGCAGAAAGGCTGGCCACAAACGCATACATTAGAAGTGGCCTTAGGTTACAACAGATAAGCTCTTGCAATCCAGCCGTTCAGGTGATACTGGTGCGCTGCAGCAGCTCAGACTTCAAGACCTTGGCACTGGCATGAGAGGGAATGCTATTTAAGCAATAAGCCGTGAGCCGCGGGGGCATTACTGAGTCAGGTAATGCCCCTGGACCCATAGGCAATGACGGCCCGGGCATTACCTGACTCAGTAATGCTCCCACAGCAAGGGCCTTATTGCTATTTGTACCCCGGCCTGCAAGACCGGGGTACTAACAGAATTTTTTCTGTTCCGAAACGCTGCAGGACATAAGTGCTCCCAGCGCGTTCACTCCCGAAAAAGGAGAAAAACGAAGGTAAGTCGGGTTGGGAGGGCGGGGAGGGGATAGCTTGCAGGGGAGGGGTGTGGAATAAAGAAAATACGTACCTGAATCCACAGAGGGGGATGATGGCAGCCTCCAGCCATGTGGAGGCTCGGAGCGAGGATTGCCCTGTTTCGAGCCTCCTCATTGGCTGAGGGGCTGCCACGCCCCCCACCGGGAACAAAGGATAGGTATCCAGGCTGAGGGATTCCCGCTCGGGTAAAGCCCTGGCGAGGGCCAATCAGAATGTTTGTTACATTCTGGTTGACCCTCGCCGGGTACTAATTAGTAATAACAGGAAAGGCCACTTCTACACCATTGACTCCAAGAACTCTAAAATGCAAACACCACCGATGTAGGATCACTTCTGTGTATGTGCAGGATCCCTGCTGCCTCTTCGTTTCATTGTCGTGTTGCCATCTCTTGTGGCCATTGTTGGTATAGCCAGATGTAGACCCTATTGCAATACAATCATTGCGGCCAGGGAGATAATAGGATGGAAAAACAAGCATGATGAAAGCTTTCTTAATGTGGAGGTCATTTTCACGACAATCGTTGTGAAAGCTTATGTGTGCACCCACATTACACTCAGACACAGAAAGCCGTGTTGCCACTCAATTAAGTTCAGGTGGCTGAAAATCAATCCGGCAAAGAATTATGACTCCCCTCTAATGGGGGGAAGCGTGTGCTTTAAAAGGAGCATATCTGAACCATTATTGACAATGTCTTTTTTGTGTTCTCCTCCAAATCTCTAGCTTTATGACCCTCTGTGTTGGGGCCAATGGACGTGGGCGTTGGGGTAGCCTCAGGATACCAATGAGAACTCTTTGTTCATGGCATACCCCCTCAACTAGCACAAAATAAGGTCTCACTGCAGACTATGGAAGTGCAGCTGTGGCACAGGAAGATCTTAAATCATGCTGCCCCGCACCGTTTAATCGACTGGATAGTTATGCAGGTAATCTGGTGGGGGTGTTATATGTAAATTGCTGAGCATAAAACAGTTCAGCCTCTAAAGAGAGATCTGAGGGGTGAAACCCATAAGTCAGAACTCATTAACATCTATCAGATAAAGGTTGTTAGGAAAATATAATCAGTTCAAAAGAGTGGAATTGTAATTGGTTATGTGTAACACGCTTAATACCCACCGGTTTCTAAGCGCGGAGCTGGGGATTGAAACTGTGTTGCTCTGCATCGTCTTGCTTCCAAAACGAGCGAGCACGTTGCCCCTGAGCTATCCTCCTGAGACATATAGTCCCTATACAGGCTACATAATAGGTTTGACCAGAAAAACTGAAACAACACCTAGTATCGCAATCCTCTTTGCTATTATGCCAGTCCCACTATCCTTACGACCTGCCCTCAGAACTGTCTAAGTGCCCCTTGACTGTCATCCTGTCTCTGATAATACCATTACTCACTATGGCTCTAGTGATAGAGCCAGTAGTGTCAGGGAGAATAAGCACTAGTGAGAATGTCGTTAAAAAAAAGAAGTGCCCTGAATAATTTCCAGGAGATATTGACAACATGGTCCACTCCTGTTATGAATGAGTTTTTCTATTCCCGGAAAACCACCCCTTGTGTAAGCATAATCATAAATAAGGAGACACCAAAATGAAAACGTACATATGACTACCTCACTTCAAAAACTTCTAGGAATATTGACTCCCCTCTTACTGATGACATGGCTCAATCCTGTCCCTTGACGTGGATTGAATTATTAATACCAAAACTCACCGAATGACTGGTGACTATAGAAATGATGGTCAAGAGGGTGCGATTCGCTTATGTACTGATGCAATTCCAATGTTATCAGAAATGTCAAAGCATTCATATGTCCATGAGATGATAACTGATGGACCACCTCACCACAATGCATCGAACCATTGAACTATTTACAATAAAATGTCCACTTTCAAAACATGCTCTCCGTGTCCACAGTCCTGGATGACGGTGTTTTGAAATGCCAATTAGACTAAGTGTGTGCTGGGTTTAAAACTAATGTGATCAAATAACATGCAATTGGACAATTCTTTCTTACACTTATGTCCCAATGAATTCCTACATGACCATAGGTAGAAATGCAAACTAAGCCAGAAAGCCAAAAGAGCAGCTACATTTTCTCCAAAAGATGAATTAAACTGAGATCCTATGAAATGTAAAGGGTGAGCAGTCCACGATCCATGGAAATATACTGAAAGAACACATCATCCGTAATATGGACCACAGATAAAGCTTCATACGGATAGAAGTGAAGCTTTCTTTACCCATAGACTGTCAGATTCATCCACTTAAGAAACCTTGCCAGAATCATTGAACAGGATGAGCTTTGCATCAAACTCAGGGTCCATGCCCATGTTCAGATTGAATCCCTCTAGAATGCAGCCCCACTGGTCCCTCACTGCAGGGCATGGTAGTAAATGTGGCTGATTGTGCCCATCTCTGTTGCAGATTCGAACCATTTATCAGATGTCAATATCAGAAATGGGCACCTTGATGTTGGGGGGCGAGGTACATAGCAAAAAAGGGCATGAAGATCTATGGATCTCAGTGAATGATTAATGTTTGGGCTGCATTGGAGGATGGGAAGGGATGCACACAGTGTTAGTCCTTGTCAATTATGGGTAGTAGAGTTGGGAGATAAAACATTAGTGTTGGGGTAACTATTCATACTATCAAATTGTAAACCAAATAACAAATTGTGTGTTTGAATGTGTTGCAAAGAGAAGTTGATGTGTGATGAAGTGTTAGCCTTTCTTTTGATTGACTATTGTTGTAATGGTGTTCTGTTCTCCTCTAACTGTACTGTTGACCAACTTAATAGAAAGATACAATGTTTATAAATGATATAAAACTGCAGTGGGACAGTGTGTTAAAGAAATCTACTAGTACCCAAACCATTTGTTATATATTCACTGGGGCGGACAGCAGGGGGCGGGGGGGGGGCAACTCTGCCAAGAAACCAGAGTCCCAGTATGAACCAGTCTTTGTGGAACTAAAAGCAGCTGTAATTGGTGTACATGTGCATTAGAAATGTCTTTAGGAGCTTGGTGATAATGGTAGCAACTGAGAGTATTAGCTAAAAACACCAGGTTTTAGCACCCTCCAAATTGTTATTCTGGTGGTATTTATTTCATGCACTATTCTATAAGATTACTCAAGAAATACCAGACACTGGAAATACTGCCTGTTTATCAGTTGAAATACCTCCTAATTTTACTCTATTTCACTCGACCTAAGAAGTGAAAGTAAAACAAATGTGCCAAAAGTTGTTTTTACTGTAGCAAAGTGTAGTACATGTACTTTCCTTCAATGTCTGATTTATTATTTTTTTTGCTTATATGAGGACACTGAAGAGGATGAAGAGATGGCAGCCTCTCCCTTTCCAATGAAATGCAGATAAAAGTAAAATATTGCACTTTTGTGCTTTTTCAAAAAATTGTACAGTAATTTCGCCAAACTGCCCATGAAGTCCTAAGGGACTGCATGGGGATTAACACGACACTTCCACCACTCATAATCCTGTGGTAAGAATACAAGACCGAGTGGCAACAATGGTAAACGTGTTTTGGAGTATTTCAGTGGATTTACTGCCAAATTACTGCAAAACTAGTAATGATGCCAAGTGTTTCACTGTGATCAAAAATGCCCATACTCTGGCTTGTCTGTGTTGTAAGGTCTATTCCTGGATCCTTCAGTAACATATCAATGGTTAAGTACAAACCCCAGGAGTATGTGGCCGATCTTGTGTGGGTGTGCCCATTTTATTTGGGTTCAAGAGGTAAATAGATAATGGGCCTCATTATCACTGTGCCGGTCCGGTAATAATGTGCTGGAATTAACATATACCGGCACATTACCGGACCAACAGAGTACAAGTATGCTGGTGGGTGTAACCAGACTTACCTCCAGCTATAAACTGGAGGTAACTCAGGCCCCACTGGCATACATCAGTTGGTAGTTTCGGAACCAGTATTGCTGGTGCCGAAAATCCCACCAAATCCCACCATGGACTCCTACGGGACTCCATGAAATGGGGATTTACCGCCTTTTCTGCACCTTTCCGCCCTTTCCGCCATTTTAGGTGGCGTAAATGGTAGGTACGTTTGCCAATATCGTGGCAGATTTTCCACTAGGATGCAGGCAAACCTATAATGAGGCCCAAAATCTCTTTTTAGAAATGCTGTTGTTTTTTTTTTTATAGCAGACGCTGTTTCCAAAGAAACCTTCAGTGTGGTGTTGTGTACATTATCACAACTGTTTCACAAAGCCTGTGCTTAGTGTGCGCTTGTACACATGAAGCCAGGGCTTAGAAATATCTTCATGTAAGTATTTACTTTGTAACTGTTTTTAATTGTATTGTTTTGTATAGTTATCATACTTTTAATTTAACTTTTGTGTAGAGTGCGAAAAGTGCTTTAAATAAAACAGAAATTATCGTTTGGTTAAATGATTGATTGATTGATTGATTGATTGATTGATTGATGGCTGAATACCTTAATAACTCAATGGACTTTATGTGAAAAACACCTGTCTGGAGCTTTGCAAACTATTTGTTTTCTGAGGATCCACTAACAAACAAATTAAGACCGGGTACCCCTTTGCTTCCTTCACTTGGATCCCCATCCTGTAACAATGTGTATGCCCTTAATGTGTATGGTATGTATGTATGTGATTTATATAGCCTGGATCTAAGAAGCAGCATAGTGCTGTACATAAGGAACACATCCAGGTTGGTTGTGTATAGATTCTGGGGCTAGCAGAGTTAGCTAGAATGAGTAGGGGGCAGAGGAGGGAGCAGTTCCAGCAGGGGAGAACTGAGGCTGAAGGAGGCTGAAGGAGCGATCAGCAATTGATTAAATTTCCTTTAAATAGTTGGGTTTTCAGCACCTTCCTGAAGTGTTGGATGGTTGGAACCAGTCTGATCTGCATTGGTAGCTTGTTGCAAAGACAGGGCGCCTGTGTATAAGCGCTTTATAAATAAACATTACCTTTAGCATTACCTTATTCCTGCCTCACTGTGTTGTACAGCACTCCACTTCTTCCACTTTAGGTTTGCATTTTATTAAAAGAAAACCTGGTCCGGCGCGATAAACTGGGGGACAAACAAAGGCACACTTTTAAACAATGTAATTGTAAGTAATTTCAAATATTCACAGTTCAAATAAGCACTTCAAGAAATGTATTTATATCAAACATTTGTTTAGTAAAAAAAATCAAAAGTATATTCCAAGTAAATGCGTCTCTTCAATTCAGGACAATTCATACACATTTCAATCTGTACAAATTCGAGAAATTATTCAATACTTTTAAATAGTTGTATTGACAATAATATTTTAGAAAGAAGAGAGCTTTTCGTATTCTGTACATAAATTCAAATTCAAAAACAGTCCAAACTATTCAAATTTAGGTAGTCCAGATATCCTGATAGGTGTTGTTGGGTATCTCCTATCTGCTACTATGCGTTTTGGATGCCTCGGGCCCTTCTTCAGGTAAAGATATCTAGGATTTTTTCATTTCTGTAAATATAAATAAGAGGGATACTCTTTAAGTTTATTGCCTCTAAGTTTCATATCTTGTTATCTAACCAAATTCATTGAAAGATCATTAAGCGCTACTGCACTAACCTTGGAACAGCAATTGGGCCAGCAACTGTGGCCCTTCGCTCTCTCTGGTTTTCCCGTGAGATTTCTGTAGATAAAAAGCTACATTTGTGTGTTTTAGATTGTTGTATAATAATGGTCTCCTGTGGGACAAGTCGCTATCAGAGCGCTGTGTACCACTAAGAGACCATTAGCCTGAGTCATGGAATTCTTTGCGTGAAAAACGCAGATTTTTCAATCAATCACACGCCCCCACTTTGTCACGGATTTAGAACACAGAACACTCCAGCCAGGAACTCCTTCCCGTGACAATGAATTGGCAAACAATAAAACACTTTTTATCTTGAATAACCCACGGGTTCTTCTATTTGAGTAGGCCTCCAACCCATTTCGCCCCCACCTTCACAAATACACTGTGTCACAATGGACTAGGAACCAGGTTGGTGTGTATCAATAAGATATGTATTAATTTATTATTTAATGGAAACAGCATATTCAAACAATTTGACAACAGCCACCAATGCTATGGAACACAATGCAATGTTTCCTACAGAAAAATGGGTTCAAAAATGCTAAACACAGTTCACATGAATCTTTAAATGCAAACAGGAAAAATAGTTTTAAAGCATGTGATTGCACTGTTGGGTGTCCTGACCCACGTTTGGACTATTATGCTGCAACATTTGGTGCTGTGGGGTTAGGAAATCCAAGATGGCGGAAAAGCCCACATTTGCGCCAAGATCCAGGAAAACCGTGCAGTTTTTGCGCACACCAAAATGGTAGCCTGACCTACCACCGCCAGTGCGAGCATGATGGGCCAGGAGTGCCATGAGTGGAATGCGTGCCAAAGGAAAAACAGCAGTGCCTGTTAGCTCAAAAAGCGCTTTGAAATCACCTTTGTTTCTCTGAAATGCAAGCTAAAAATGCCTATTTTAAACATTGCAAGATATTCAAAAATCTCAATGAACACCAGCAGACATTTGGCAGAATGTAGTCTTGTGTGCATACAAAATCTGGAAAGATGAAGAGCCCAAAACAATGTTTATAACAAAACTGGTGGGACTGTGGATATCAGCAGCTCAAGTGAAATTGGACTTAAAGCCACGAAAATCGAAATGTTTAAAATAAATGAGTGACCTACTTTGAGTGTCACATAGGTTGCAACTGTTTAAATGTTATAGTTTTGAACTTAGAATCAGCATTCTAGCTGCATGTGTAAAATTGTAAGTTTTATTTGGATGAAGAAAAACTGGGAACAAAAGTGACATTTGGCTGAAGCCTGGCTTGAAGAGAGTGAATTCTGCCCAGCAACTACCCCCGACAGGAGTTGAAACTTGCTCAGCCACTGCATTCCCAGGCCTGGCTGCCTTCTGCTGTTCCCACCAAAAGGAGATGACACCTCCCTAATTGAATCAGGGGAGGAGCACCTAGGACTGGAGGGAAACAGAACAATGAGACTTCCTTGTGTCAGGCAAACGTTAAATTAGGGGGGGTCGTAAATGGCTTCCTCTTGAGAGAAACGGGGAGGGGCAGAGCCTCTGTGAGCAACTTGAGTTGGAGGAAGTGGACAAACCAGAAATTTCACCATGTGCTTTGGGAAACAACACCACTCTGGGCCAGAGCATAATTTTAAAAGGATGGATAATTCATAGTACGGACTTCTCAAAATTATATAATTAATATCATTATTCTTGTGATTTTCTGTGCACATTTCAAGAGGTGTTACGACTCTGTGGTATGTTCTTGGGGGTAGTAGTGGAAAATAAGGTATTACTCCGAATGTCTGTATGTTAAAACTCTGACACTTTATCATCTGATGCCCATATTCCTTGTGCACATTTGTGTAAAATCTGGAAAAGTTTAGAGGTCGTTATCTGGATGAAAAGGGCAGAATTCTGTCAGAATTGGACACAACATCTTACAAAGACAGGGATCGGATGGTTTGGTGCTACTGAAAATATGTTAACTGGACATATAATATTAGAAAAATGGTACATAGATAAATGTGTATTTGGATCAAGAATAGATTTGTGTGCAAATTGACCAGGGGTGGATCCTCTGACCCATAAACAACCTCATCACGACGACACTCCATTTCCTTCCCCCAATCAAGAGAGAGAGGAGAGCTTGGCCAATGATAAGTTGTGAGGGGCAGGCTTAGTTATGCCCACGCAAACACCCACTTGCAGAACACATAAAAAGGAACACCAAAACCCAGGTAGAGACATTCACTTTCCACTTTCTTGCGACGCATTTTGCCAGACCAGACAATATCCAGAAGCACAATCTCCAGAACCAGAGACCAGACCACTCTGCAGTGCCAAGAACTTTTGCCAGAACCAGAGACAAGACCGCTGTGAAGTGCAGAACAGAGCTGACCCAGAGAGCTGTGACTTCAGAACCACCCGCCAGGAGTCCAGTCCAAACCTGATCAGACCTTGATAGCCTATTTCAAATTTGTAGTGTGAGTACTCAGCTAGAACTGTGCCAGAACTAATCTCTTAGTTTAAAATAATCTGATTCAAAACATTTGAACCTGTCCAGAACTGCATCAGAGGAATCGTGTGTTCATTCTGTCATTTCAAAGCTGTAAAAGTGTCATTTTGTCATTCTGAAGTTTACTTTAATTTCGAAAAACTACCTTCACAAATTTGTCCGTATCTTTTGAGTCATAGGTGCTAGGAACGAGATTTAACTTTCATTTGAAAGCCAAGATTCTAATCCTTCCAATAAGTCTAAAAGCGACTGTCTATTCCTTATAGATATTCCGTAATCGCTCTTGATGCATTCAGAAAAATTGCAGCGAATTGTCATTTCGCTCAATTTCATTTTCTGTCAAAATAGCCGCTTTTGCTAGAACTGCTTAAATTCATTTTCAACCTCCTAATCCCTCATTGAGCATCACAAGTGTGACTTGAATTAATCTTAAATAGCTATCACCTACCCTGGACTTCCTATAGGGAATTAAAAGCATTTTTAGCATATTTTACTTCATTGCCAACACATTTAAAAGGATTTGCCTGCTTTAAAATCATACCTGTTTTCCTCTAAGCTCACTGGGGGGAACTGGAACTTTGTATTGCATTTTGTCTGTGTTCCTGCAAATTGTGTGCTCCCCTTCCATCTCCTTCTATTGCATAGGGGGGGAGTGAATTGTCAAAGAAAAAGTGATCATATTATCTTTTGTTGAAATCATATCAAGTTTATTTCTGTGCTGCATTTTTCCCTTATTGCTTTTCCTTGAAACCATAAAAGTATTTTTGCTACCTTATCCTTCCTATACTAACTCCTCATTGATTGTAAAGAAGTGTGCTAGTGTCAGATTATCTATTGTTGATCAACATTATATACATAAGGGTGCCATCAAATATTAATTTATTATAAAAGTGTGATATATATATATATTGTTTAATTTTTCCAATAAATCTTTTAAATTGCAAAACAAACCTACTTCTTGGCTCAGTGAGATCGGGGGGATTCATAGAGAGGGGTGTTGACATCTGCGGAATCGGAAGAAGATGATGCGGACATCCCAACGCGTGGATCAAAACATCCTTTGCACCCGACTCTCCCTCGACTCGAAATCAAAGCGCTATCGGGGGGGGGCTTGTTGGGTGTCCTGACCCACGTTTGGACTATTAAGGTGCAACATTTGGTGCTGTGGACATAAGATATCCAAAATGGCGGAAAAGCCCACATTTGCGCCAGGATCCAGGAAAACCGCGCAGTTTTTGCACACACCAAAATGGTCCTGACCTACCACCCACCAGTGCGAGCATGATGGGCCAGGAGTTCCATTAGTGGAATGCGTGCCAAAGGAAAAACAACAGTACCTGTTAGCTCAAAAAGTGCTTTGAAATCACCTTTGTTTCTCTGAAATGCAAGCTAAAAATGCCTATTTTAAACATTGCAAGATATTCAAAAATCTCAATGAACACCAGCAGACATTTGGCAGAATGTAGTCTTGTGTGCATACAAAATCTGGAAAGATGAATAGCCCAAAACAAACAAAACTGGCTGAGCTGTGGATCTCAGCAGCTGAAGTGAAATTGGACTTAAAGCCACTAAAATCGAAATGTTTAAAATAAATGAGTGACCTACTTTGAGTGTCACATAGGTTGCACCTGTTTAAATGTCATAGTTTTGAACTTAGAATCATCATTCTAGCTGCATGTGTAAAAACTGGAAGTTTGATTTGGATGAAGAAAAACTGGGAACAAAAGTGACATTTGGCTGAAGCCTGGCTTGAAGAGAATGAATTCTGCCCGGCAACTACCGGCATTCTCAGGCCTGGTTGCCTTCTGCTGTTCCCACCAAAAGGAGATGACACCTCCCTGATTGAATCAGGGTAGGAGCACCTAGGACTGGAGGGAAACAGAACAATGAGCCTTCCTTGGCTCAGGCAAATGTTAAATTAGGGGGGGTCGTAAATGGCTTCCTCTTGAGAGAAACGGGGAGGGCAGTGCCTCTGTGAGCAACTTGAGTTGGAGGAAGTGGACAAACCAGAAATTCCACCATGTGCTTTGGGAAACCACACCGCTCTGGGACAGAGCATAATTTTAAAAAGATGGATAATTCATAGTACGGACTTGTCAAAATTATATAATTAATATCATTATTCTTGTGATTTTTCTGTGCACATTTTAAGAGGTGTTAGGACTCTGTGGTATGTTCTTGGGGTTGTAGTGGAAAATAAGGTATTACTCCGAATGTCTGTATATTAAAAATCTGACACTTTATCATCTGATGCCCATATTCCTTGTGCACATTTGTGTAAAATCTGGAAAAGTTTAGAGGTCGTTATCTGGATGAAAAGGGCAGAATTCTGTCAGAAGTGGACACAACATCTTACAAAGACAGGGATCGGATGGTTTGGTGCTACAGAAAATATGTTAACTGGACATATAATATTAGAAAAATGGTACATCGATAAATGTGTATTTGGATCAATAATAGATTTGTGTGCAAATTGACCAGGGGTGAATCCTCTGACCCCTAAACTACCTCATCACGATGACACTCCATTTCCTTCCCCCAATCAAGAGAGAGAGGAGAGCTTGGCCAATGATAAGTTGTGAGGGGCAGGCTTAGTTATGCCCATGCACACACCCACTTGCAGAACACATAAAAAGGAACACCAAAACCCAGGTAGAGACATTCACTTTCCACTTTCTTGCGACGCATTTTGCCGGACCAGAAAAATATCCAAAAGGACCATCTCCAGAACCAGAGACCAGACCACTCTGCAGTGCCAAGAACTTTTGCCAGAACCAGAGACCAGACCGCTGTGAAGTGCAGAGTAGAGCTGACCCAGAGAGCTGGGACTTCAGAACCACCCGCCAGGAGTCCAGTCCAAGCCTGATCAGACCTTGACAGCCTATTTCAAATTTATAGTGTGAGTACTCAGCTAGAACTGTGCCAGAACTAATCTCTTAGTTTAAAATAATCTGATTCAAAACATTTGAATCTGTCCAGAACTGCATCATAGGAATCGTGTGTTCATTCTGTCATTTCAAAACTGTAAAAGTGTCATTTTGTCATTCAGAAGTTTACTTTAATTTCGAAAAAATACCTTCACAAATTCGTCCGTATCCTTTGAATCGTAGGTGCTAGGAACGAGATTTAACTTTCATTTGAAAGCCAAGATTCTAATCTTTTCAATATGTCTAAAACCGACTGTCTATTGCTTATAGTTATTCCGTAATCGCGCTCGACACATTCATAAAAATTGCTGCGAATTGTCGATTTCGCTCAATTTCGTTTTCTGTCAAAATAGCCGCTTTTGCTTGAACTGCTTAAATTCGTTTTCAACCTGCTAATCCCTCATTGAGCATCGCAAGTGTGACTTGAATTAATCTTAAATAGCTATCACCTACCCTGAACCTCCTATAGGGAATTAAAAGCATTTTTAGCATATTTTACTTCATTGCCACCACATTTAAATGGATTTGCCTGCTTTAAAATCATACCTGTTTTCCTCTAAGCTCGCTGGTGGAACTGGAACTTTGTATTGCATTTAGTTTGTGTTCCTGAAAATTGTGTGCTCCCCTTCCATCTCCTTCAATTGCATAGGGGGGAGTGAATTGTCAAAGAAAAAGTGATCATATTATCTTTTGTTGAAATCATTTCAAGTTTATTTCTGTACTGCATTTTTCCCTTATTGCTTTTCCTTGAAACCATAAAAGTATTTTTTGCTACCTCATCCTTCCTATACTAACTCCTCATTGATTGTAAAGAAGTGTGCTAGTGTCAGATTATCTATTGTTGATCAACATTATATTCATAGGGGTGCTATCAAATATTAATTTTTTTATAAAAGTCTGACATATATATATATATTGTTTAATTTTTCCAATACATCTTTTAAATTGCAAAACAAACAAACTTCTTGGCTCAGTGAGATCAGGGGGATTCATAGAGAGGGGTGTTGTCATCTGCGGAATCGGAAGAAGATGATGCGGACATCCCAACCCGTGGATCAAAACATCCTTTGCACCCGACTCCCCCTCGACTCGAAATCAAAGCGCAGTCGGGCGGGGGGCTTGTTGAGTGTCCTGACCCACGTTTGGACTATTATGCTGCAACATTTGGTGCTGTGGGCGTAGGAAATCCAAGATGGCGGAAAAGCCCACATTTGCACCAGGATCCAGGAAAACCGCGCAGTTTTTGCACACACCAAAATGGTCGCCTGACCTACCACCCACGGGTGCGAGCGTTATGGGCCAGGAGTGCCATGAGTGGAATGCGTGCCAAAGGAAAAACAGCAGTGCCTGTTAGCTCAAAAAGCGTTTTGAAATCACCTTTGTTTCCCTGAAATGCAAGCTAAAAATGCCTATTTTAAACATTGCAAGATATTGAAAAATCTCAATGAACACCAGCAGACATTTGGCAGAATGTAGTCTTGTGTGCATACAAAATCTGGAAAGATGAAGAGCCCAAAACAATGTTTATAACAAAACTGGCTGAGCTGTGGATGTCAGCAGCTGAAGTGAAATTGGACTTAAAGCCACGAAAATCGAAATGTTTAAAATAAATGAGTGACCTACTTTGAGTGTCACATACGTTGCAACTGTTTAAATGTCATAGTTTTGAACTTAGAATCAGCATTCTAGCTGCATGTGTAAAAACTGTAAGTTTGATTTAGATGAAGAAAAACTGGGAACAAAAGTGAAATTTGGCTCAAGCCTGGCTTGAAGAGAGTGAATTCTGCCCGGCAACTACCCCCGACAGGAGTTGAAACTTGCTCAGCCACTGCATTCTCAGGCCTGGCTGCCTTCTGCTGTTCCCACCAAAAGGAGATGACACCTCCCTGATTGAATCAGGGTAGGAGCACCTAGGACTGGAGGGAAACAGAACAATGAGCCTTTCTTGGCTCAGGCAAATGTTAAATTAGGGGGGGTCATAAATGGCTTCCTCTTGAGAGAAACGGGGAAGGGCAGTGCCTCTGTGAGCAACTTGAGTTGGAGGAAGTGGACAAACCAGAAATTCCACCATGTGCTTTGGGAAACCACACCCCTCTGGGACAGAGCATAATTTTAAAAAGATGGATAATTCATAGTACGGGCTTGTCAAAATTATATAACTAATATCATTATTCTTGTGATTTTTCTGTGCACATTTTAAGAGGTGTTAGGACTCTGTGGTATGTTCTTGGGGTTGTAGTGGAAAATAAGGTATTACTCCGAATGTCTGTATATTAAAAATCTGACACTTTATCATCTGATGCCCATATTCCTTGTGCACATTTGTGTAAAATCTGGAAAAGTTTAGAGGTCGTTATCTGGATGAAAAGGGCAGAATTCTGTCAGAAGTGGACACAACATCTTACAAAGACAGGGATCGGATGGTTTGGTGGTACAGAAAATATGTTAACTGGACATATAATATTAGAAAAATGGTACATAGATAAATGTGTATTTGGATCAATAATAGATTTGTGTGCAAATTGACCAGGGGTGGATCCTCTGACCCATAAACTACCTCATCACGATGACACTCCATTTCCTTCCCCCAATCAAGAGATAGAGGAGAGCTTGGCCCTAAGTTGTGAGGGGCAGGCTTAGTTATGCCCATGCAGACACCCACTTGCAGAACACATAAAAAGAAACACCAAAACCAAGGTAGAGACATTCACTTTCCACTTTCTTGTGACGCATTTTGCCGGACCAGACAATATCCAGAAGGACCATCTCCAGAACCAGAGACCAGACCACTCTGCAGTGCCAAGAACTTTTGCCAGAACCAGAGACCAGACCGCTGTGAAGTGCAGAGCAGAGCTGACCCAGAGAGCTGTAGCTGCAGTACCACCCGCCTGGAGGCCAGTCCAAACCTGATCAGACCTTGACGGCCTATTTCAAATTTATAGTGTGAGTACTCAGCTAGAACTGTGCCAGAACTAATCTCTTAGTTTAAAATAATCTGATTCCAAACATTTGAATCTGTCCAGAACTGCATCATAGGAATCGTGTGTTCATTCTATCATTTCAAAGCTGTAAAAGTGTCATTTTGTCATTCAGAAGTTTACTTTAATTTCCAAAAAAGACCTTCACAAATTCGTCCGTATCCTTTGAATCGTAGGTGCTAGGAACGAGATTTAACTTTCATTTGAAAGCCAAGATTCTAATCTTTCCAATATGTCTGAAACCGACTGTCTATTCCTTATAGTTATTCCGTAATCGCGCTCGACGCATTCAGAAATATTGCCACGAATTGTCATTTCGCTCAATTTCATTTTCTGTCAAAATAGCCGCTTTTGCTTGAACTGCTTAAATTCGTTTTCAACCTGCTAATCCCTCATTGAGCATCGCAAGTGTGACTTGAATTAATCTTAAATAGCTATCACCTACCCTGAACCTCCTATAGGGAATTAAAAGCATTTTTAGCATATTTTACTTCATTGCCACCACATTTAAAAGGATTTGCCTGCTTTAAAATCATACCTGTTTTCCTCTAAGCTCGCTGGGGGAACTGGAACTTTGTATTGCATTTAGTTTGTGTTCCTGAAAATTGTGTGCTCCCTTTCCATCTCCTTCAATTGCATAGGGTAAGTGAATTGTCAAAGAAAAAGTGATCATATTATCTTTTGTTGAAATCATATCAAGTTTATTTCTGTGCTGCATTTTTCCCTTATTGCTTTTCCTTGAAACCATAAAAGTATGTTTTGCTACCTTATCCTTCCTATACTAACTCCTCATTGATTGTAAAGAAGTGTGCTAGTGTCAGATTATCTATTGTTGATCAACATTATATTCATAAGGGTGCTATCAAATATTAATTTATTATAAAAGTGTGATATATATATATATATGTATATATATATATATATATATTGTTTAATTGTTCCAATAAATCTTTTAAATTGCAAAACAAACCTACTTCTTGGCTCAGTGAGATCAGGGGGATTCATAGAGAGGGGTGTTGTCATCTGCGGAATCGGAAGAAGATGATGCGGACATCCCAACGCGTGGATGAAAACATCCTTTGCACCCGACTCCCCCTCGACTCGAAATCAAAGCGCCGTCGGGCGGGGGGGGGCTTGTTGGGTGTCCTGACCCACGATTGGACTATTATGCTGCAACATTTGGTGCTGTGGGCGTAGGAAATCCAAGATGGCGGAAAAGCCCACATTTGCGCCAGGATCCAGGAAAACCGCGCAGTTTTTGCACACACCAAAATGGTCGCCTGACCTACCACCCACCAGTGCGAGCGTGATGGGCCAGGAGTGCCATGACAGGAATGCGTGCCAAAGGAAAAGTAGCAGTGCCTGTTAGCTCAAAAAGCGCTTTGAAATCACCTTTGTTTCTCTGAAATGCAAGCTAAAAATGCCTATTTTAAACATTGCAAGATATTCAAAAATCTCAATGAACACCAGCAGACATTTGGCAGAATGTAGTCTTGTGTGCACACAAAATCTGGAAAGATGAAGAGCCCAAAACAATGTTTATAACAAAACTGGCTGAGCTGTGGATGTCAGCAGCTGAAGTGAAATTGGACTTAAAGCCACTAAAATCAAATTTGTTTAAAATAAATGAGTGACCTACTTTGAGTGTCACATAGGTTGCAACTGTTTAAATGTCATAGTTTTGAACTTAGAATCAGCATTCTAGCTGCATGTGTAAAAACTGTAAGTTTGATTTAGATGAAGAAAAACTGGGAACAAAAGTGACATTTGGCTGAAGCCTGGCTTGAAGAGAGTGAATTTTGCCCGGCAACTACCCCCAACAGTAGTTGAAACTTGCTCAGCCACTGCATTCTCAGGCCTGGCTGCCTTCTGCTGTTCCCACCAAAAGGAGATCACACCTCCCTGATTGAATCAGGGGAGGAGCACCTAGGACTGGAGGGAAACAGAACAATGAGCCTTCCTTGGCTCAGGCAAATGTTAAATTAGGGGGGGTCATAAATGGCTTCCTCTTGAGAGAAACGGGGAGGGGCAGTGCCTCTGTGAGCAACTTGAGTTGGAGGAAGTGGACAAACCAGAAATTCCACCATGTGCTTTGAGAAAACCACACCCCTCTGGGCCAGAGCATAATTTTAAAAAGATGGATAATTCATAGTACGGACTTGTCAAAATTATATAATTAATATCATTATTCTTGTGATTTTTCTGTGCACACTTTAAGAGGTGTTAGGACTCTGTGGTATGTTCTTGGGGGTAGTAGTGGAAAATAAGGTATTACTCCGAATGTCTGTATGTTAAATATCTGACACTTTATCATCTGATGCCCATATTCCTTGTGCACATTTGTGTAAAATCTGGAAAAGTTTAGAGGTCGTTATGTGGATGAAAAGGGCAGAATTCTGTCAGAAGTGGACACAACATCTTACAAAGACAGGGATCGGATGGTTTGGTGCTACAGAAAATATGTTAATTGGACATATAATATTAGAAAAATGGTACATAGATAAATGTGTATTTGGATCAATTATAGATTTGTGTGCAAATTGACCAGGGGTGGATCCTCTGACCCATAAACTACCTAATCACGATGACACTCCATTTCCTTCCCCCAATCAAGAGAGAGAGGAGAACTTGGCTAATGATAAGTTGTGCGTGACAGGCTTAGTTATGCCCACGCACACACCCACTTGCAGAACACATAAAAAGGAACACCAAAACCCAGGTAGAGACATTCACTTTCCACTTTCTTGCGACGCATTTTGCCGGACCAGACAATATCCAGAAGGACCATCTCCAGAACCAGAGAACAGACCACTCTGCAGTGCCAAGAACTTTTGCCAAAACCAGAGACCAGACCGCTGTGAAGTGCAGAGCAGAGCTGACCCAGAGAGCTGTGACTTCAGAACCACCCGCCAGAGTCCAGTCCAAACCTGATCAGACCTTGACGGCCTATTTCAAATTTATAGTGTGAGTACTCAGCTAGAACTGTGCCAGAACTAATCTCTTAGTTTAAAATAATCTGATTCAAAACATTTGAATGTGTCCAGAACTGCATCATAGGAATCATGTGTTCATTCTGTCATTTCAAAGCTGTAAAAGTGTCATTTTGTCATTCAGAAGTTTACTTTAATTTCGAAAAACTATTTTCACAACTGTGTCCATATCTTTTGAATGAATCGTAGGTGCTAGGAACGAGATTTAACTTTCATTTGAAAGCCAAGATTCTAATGTTTCCAATATGTCTAAAAGCGACTGTCTATTCCTTATACTTATTCCGTAATCTTGCTCGACGCATTCGGAAAAATTGCCGCGAATTGTCATTTCGCTCAATTTCGTTTTCTGTCAAAATAGCCGCTTTTGCTTGAACTGCTTAAATTTGTTTTCAACCTGCTAATCCCTCATTGAGCATTGCAAGTGTGACTTGAATTAATCTTAAATAGCTATCACCTACCCTGAACCTCCTATAGGGAATTAAAAGCATTTTTATTATATTTTACTTCATTGCCACCACATTTAAAAGGATTCGCCTGCTTAAAAATCATACCTGTTTTCCTCTAAGCTCGCTGGGGGGAACTGGAACTTTGTATTGCATTTTGTTTGTGTTCCTGAAAATTGTGTGCTCCCCTTCCATCTCCTTCTATTGCATAGGGGGGGAGTGAATTGTCAAAGAAAAAGTGATCATATTATCTTTTATTGAAATCATATCAAGTTTATTTATGTGCTGCATTTTTCCCTCATTGCTTTTCCTTGAAACCATAAAAGTATTTTTTGCTACCTTATCCTTCCTATACTAACTCCTCATTGATTGTAAAGAAGTGTGCTAGTGTCAGATTATCTATTGTTGATCAACATTATATTCATAAGGGTGCTATCAAATATTAATTTATTATAAAAGTGTGATATATATATATTGTTTAATTTTTCCAATAAATCTTTTAAATTGCCAAACAAACCTACTTCTTGGCTCAGTGAGATCAGGGGGATTCACAGAGAGGGGTGTTGTCATCTGCGGAATCGGAAGAAGATGATGCGGACATCCCAACGCGTGGATCAAAACATCCTTTGCACCTGACTCCCCCTCGACTCGAAATCAAAGCGCCGTTGGGTGGGGGGGCTTGTTGGGTGTCCTGACCCACGTTTGGACTATTATGCTGCAACATTTGGCGCTGTGGGCGTAGGAAATCCAAGATGGCGGAAAAGCCCACATTTGCACCAGGATCCAGGAAAACCGCGCAGTTTTTGCACACACCAAAATGGTCGCCTGACCTACCACCCACCAGTGCGAGCGTGATGGGCCAGGAGTGCCATGAGTAGAATGTGTGCCAAAGGAAAAACAACAGTACCTGTTGGCTCAAAAAGCGCTTTGAAATCACCTTTGTTTCTCTGAAATGCAAGCTAAAAATGCCTATTTTAAACATTGCAAGATATTCAAAAATCTCAATGAACACCAGCAGACATTTGGCAAAATGTAGTCTTGTGTGCATACAAAATCTGGAAAGATGAAGAGCCCAAAACAATGTTTATAACAAAACTGGCTGAGCTGTGGATCTCAGCAGCTGAAGTGAAATTGGACTTAAAGCCACTCAAATCGAAATGATTAAAATAAATGAGTGACCTACTTTGAGTGTCACATAGGTTGCAACTGTTTAAATGTCATAGTTTTGAACTTAGAATCAGCATTCTAGCTGCATGTGTAAAAACTGTAAGTTTGATTTGGATGAAGAAAAACTGGGAACAAAAGTGACATTTGGCTGAAGCCTGGCTTGAAGAGAGTGAATTCTGCCCTGCAACTACCCCCGACAGGAGTTGAAACTTGCTCAGCCAGTGCATTCTCAGGCCTGGCTGCCTTCTGCTGTTCCCACCAAAAGGAGATGACATCTCCCTGATTGAATCAGGGTAGGAGCACCTAGGACTGGAGGGAAACAGAACAATGAGCCTTCCTTGGATCAGGCAAATGTTAAATTAGGGGGGTCGTAAATGGATTCCTCTTGAGAGAAACGGGGAGGGGCAGTGCCTCTGTGAGCAACTTGAGTTGGAGGAAGTGGACAAACCAGAAATTCCACCATGTGCTTTGGGAAACCACACCCCTCTGGGACAGAGCATAATTTTAAAAAGATGGATAATTCATAGTACGGACTTGTCAAAATTATATAATTAATATCATTATTCTTGTGATTTTTCTGTGCACACTTTAAGAGGTGTTAGGACTCTGTGGTATGTTCTTGGGGGTAGTAGTGGAAAATAAGGTATTACTCCGAATGTCTGTATGTTAAAAATCTGACACTTTATCATCTGATGCCCATATTCCTTGTGCACATTTGTGTAAAATCTGGAAAAATTTAGAGGTCGTTATCTGGATGAAAAGGGCAGAATTCTGTCAGAAGTGGACACAACATCTTACAAAGACAGGGATCGGGTGGTTTGGTGCTACAGAAAATATGTTAACTGGACATATAATATTAGAAAAATGGTACATAGATAAATGTGTATTTGGATCAATAATAGATTTGTGTGCAAATTGACCAGGGGTGGATCCTCTGACCCATAAACTACCTCACCAAGATGTCACTCCATTTCCTTCCCCCAATCAAGAGAGAGAGGAGAGCTTGGCCAATGATAAGTTGTGAGGGGCAGTCTTAGTTATGCCCACGCACACACCCACTTGCAGAACACATAAAAAGGAACACCAAAACCCAGGTAGAGACATTGGGCCTCATTCCGAGTATGGCGCTAACCAATGGCGCTATTAACGCCTTGGTTGACGCCGTACCCGGACCGGCAGCGCCTTGGTGGATGGCGGAATTACAGCCCCATTCCAAGGTTGGCGGGGCGGTAATTCCCCATTCACCAAGGCTCTTCCCCATTCCCAAATGAGCCCCCATAGGGCTCAATGGGAATGGGGTAGATGCAAATAACGGTGACCGTTCATTACGGTCACCGTTATTGGCTTGGAGGCCCCTTTGCGCCCTCGACTTTAACACCTGCTCAAAGCAGGCGTTAAGGGCGAGGGCGCAAAGGGAACTCGGAGTATGGCGGTAAGGGATTACCGCCACCGGTCTCGTTACCGGTGGCCGCTATCCCTTACCGCCATACTCGGAATGAGGCCCATTCACTTTCCACTTTCTTGCGACGCATTTTGCCGGACCAGACAATATCCAGAAGCACCATCTCCAGAACCAGAGACCAGACCACTCTGCAGTGCCAAGAACTTTTGCTAGAACCAGAGACCAGACCGCTGTGAAGTGCAGAGCAGAGCTGACCCAGAGAGCTGTGACTTCAGAACCACCCACCAGGAGTCCAGTCCAAACCTGATCAGACCTTGACGGCCTATTTCAAATTTATAGTGTGAGTACTCAGCTAGAACTGTGCCAGAACTAATCTCTTAGTTTAAAATAATCTGATTCAAAACATTTGAATCTGTCCAGAACTGCATCATAGGAATCGTGTGTTCATTCTGTCATTTCAAAGCTGTAAAAGTGTCATTTTGTCATTCAGAAGTTTACTTTAATTTCGAAAAATTACCTTCACAAATTCGTCTGTATCTTTTGAATCGTAGGTGCTAGGAACGTGTTTAACTTTCATTTGAAAGCCAAGATTCTAATCTTTCCAATATGTCTAAAACCGACTGTCTATTCCTTATAGTTATTCCGTAATCGCGCTCGATGCATTCAGAAAAAATTGCAGCGAATTGTCATTTCGCTCAATTTCGTTTTCTGACAAAATAACCGCTTTTGCTTGAACTGCTTCAATTTGTTTCAAACCTGCTAATCCCTCGTTGAGCATCGCAAGTGTGACTTGAATTAATCTTAAATAGCTATCACCTACTCTGAACATCCTATAGGGAATTAAAAGCATTTTTAGCCTATTTTACTTCATTGCCACCACATTTAAAAGGATTTGCCTGCTTTAAAATCATACCTGTTTTCCTATAAGCTCGCTGGGGGGAACTGAAACTTTGTAATGCATTTTGTTTGTGTTCCTGAAAATTGTGTGCTCCCCTTCCATCTCCTTCAATTGCATAGGGGGGGAGTGAATTGTCAAAGAAAAAGTGATCATATTATCTTTTGTTGAAATCATATCAAGTTTATTTTTGTGCTGCATTTTTCCCTTATTGCTTTTCCTTGAAACCATAAAAGTATTTTTTGCTACCTTATCCTTCCTATACTAACTCCTCATTGATTGTAAAGAAGTGTGCTAGTGTCAGATTATCTATTGTTGATCAACATTATATTCATAAGGTTGCTATCAAATATTAATTTATTATAAAAGTGTGATATATATATATATATATATATATATATATATATATATATATATATAGTTTAATTTATTCCAATAAATCTTTTAAATTGCAAAACAAACCTACTTCTTGGCTCAGTGAGATCAGGGGGATTCATAGAGAGGGGTGTTGTCATCTGCGGAATCGGAAGAAGATGATGCGGACATCCCAACGCGTGGATCAAAACATCCTTTGCACCCGACTCCCCCTCGACTCGAAATCAAAGCGCCGTCGGGCGGGGGGGCTTGCTGGGTGTCCTGAGCCACGTTTGGACTATTATGCTGCAACATTTGGCGCTGTGGGCGTAGGAAATCCGAGATGGCGGAAAAGCCCACATTTGCGCCAGGATCCAGGAAAACCGCGCAGTTTTTGCACACACCAAAATGGTCGCCTGACCTACCACCCACCAGTGCGAGCGTGATGGGCCAGGAGTGCCATGAGTAGAATGCGTGCCAAAGGAAAAACAACAGTACCTGTTAGCTCAAAAAGCGCTTTGAAATCACCTTTGTTTCTCTGAAATGCCAGCTAAAAATGCCTATTTTAAACATTTCAAGATATTCAAAAATCTCAATGGACACCAGCAAACATTTGGCAGAGTGTAGTCTTGTGTGCATACAAAATCTGGAAAGATGAAGAGCCCAAAACAATGTTTATAACAAAACTGGCTGAGCTGTGGATCTCAGCAGCTGAAGTGAAATTGGACTTAAAGCCACTAAAATCGAAATGTTTAAAATAAATGAGTGACCTACTTTGAGTGTCACATAGGTTGCAACTGTTTAAATGTCATAGTTTTGAACTTAGAATCAGCATTCTAGATGCATGTGTAAAAATTGTAAGTTTGATTTGGATGAAGAAAAACTAGGAACAAAAGTGACATTTGGCTGAAGCCTGGCTTGAAGAGAGTGAATTCTGCCCGACAACTACCCCCGACAGGAGTTGAAACTTGCTCAGCCAGTGCATTCTCAGGCCTGGCTGCCTTCTGCTGTTCCCACCAAAAGGAGATGACACCTCCCTGATTGAATCAGGGTAGGAGCACCTAGGACTGGAGGGAAACAGAACAATGAGCCTTCCTTGGCTCAGGCAAATGTTAAATTAGGGGGGTCGTAAATGGCTTCCTCTTGAGAGAAACGGGGAGGGGCAGTGCCTCTGTGAGCAACTTGAGTTGGAGGAAGTGGACAAACCAGAAATTCCACCATGTGCTTTGGGAAACCACACCCCTCTGGGACAGAGCATAATTTTAAAAAGATGGATAATTCATAGTACGGACTTGTCAAAATTATATAATTAATATCATTATTCTTGTGATGTTTCTGTGCACATTTTAAGAGGTGTTAGGACTCTGTGGTATGTTCTTGGGGGTAGTAGTGGAAAATAAGGTATTACTCCGAATGTCTGTATGTTAAAAATCGGACACTTTGTCATCTGATGCCCATATTCCTTGTGCACATTTGTGTAAAATCTGGAAAAGTTTAGAGGTCGTTATCTGGATGAAAAGGGCAGAATTCTGTCAGAAGTGGACACAACATCTTACAAAGAAAGGGATCGGATGGTTTGGTGCTACAGAAAATATGTTAACTGGACATATAATATTAGAAAAATGGTACATAGATAAAAGTGTATTTGGATCAATAATAAATTTGTGTGCAAATTGACCAGGGGTGGATCCTCTAACCCATAAACTACCTCATCACGATGATACTCCATTTCCTTCCCCCAATCAAGAGAGAGGAGAGCTTGGCCAATGATAAGTTGTGATGGGCAGGCTTAGTTATGCCCATGCACACACCCACTTGCAGAACACATAAAAGGAACACCAAAACCCAGGTAGAGACATTCACTTTCCACTTTCTTGCGACGCATTTTGCCGGACCAGACAATATCCAGAAGGACCATCTCCAGAACCAGAGACCAGACCACTCTGCAGTGCCAAGAACTTTTGCCAGAACCAGAGACCAGACCGCTGTGAAGTGCAGAGCAGAGCTGACCCAGAGAGCTGTGACTTCAGAACCACCCGCCAGGAGTGCAGTCCAAACCTGATCAGACCCTGACGGCCTATTTCAAATTTATAGTGTGCATACTCAGTTAGAACTGTGCCAGAACTAATCTCTTAGTTTAAACTAATCTGATTCAAAACATTTGAATCTGTCCAGAACTGCATCATAGGAATCATGTGTTCATTCTGTCATTTCAAAGCTGTAAAAGTGTAATTTTGTCATTCAGAAGTTTACTTTAATTTCGAAAAACTACCTTTACAAATTCGTCCGTACCTTTTGAATCATAAGTGCTAGGAACGAGATTTAACTTTCATTTGAAAGCCAAGATTCTAATGTTTCCAGTATGTCTAAAAGCGACTGTCTATTCCTTATACTTATTCCGTAATCTTTCGGAATTTGGAAAAATTGCCGCGAATTGTCATTTCGCTCAATTTCGTTTTCTGTCAAAATAGCCGCTTTTGCTTGAACTGCTTAAATTTGTTTTCAACCTGCTAATCCCTCATTGAGCATTGCAAGTGTGACTTGAATTAATCTTAAATAGCTATCACCTACCCTGAACCTCCTATAGGGAATTAAAAGCATTTTTATTATATTTTACTTCATTGCCACCACATTTAAAAGGATTCGCCTGCTTAAAAATCATACCTGTTTTCCTCTAAGCTCGCTGGGGGGAACTGGAACTTTGTATTGCATTTTGTTTGTGTTCCTGAAAATTGTGTGCTCCCCTTCCATCTCCTTCTATTGTATAGGGGGGAGTGAATTGTCAAAGAAAAAGTGATCATATTATCTTTTGTTGAAATCATATCAAGTTTATTTCTGTGCTGCATTTTTCCCTCATTGCTTTTCCTTGAAACCATAAAAGTATTTTTTGCTACCTTATCCTTCCTATACTAACTCCTCATTGATTGTAAATAAGTGTGCTAGTTTCAGATTATCTATTGTTGATCAACATTATATTCATAAGGGTGCTATCAAATATTAATTTATTATAAAAGTGTGATACATATATTGTTTAATTTTTCCAATAAATCTTTTAAATTGCAAAACAAACCTACTTCTTGGCTCAGTGAGATCAAGGAGATTCATAGAGAGGGGTGTTATACAAGGGTTTATCATCCAGCGTATAACTTGTCATAAAAATATATAAATAAGGGCTTCCCTTGGGCGTCCCAGACGAAGCACTGTCTTAGTGGGATTGCTGAATTGAAGTCACTTAACAGCACTAAGGTTAAGCACCCCCCTGCAACACTCACCCCCAAACATCAGCTAACTTAATTCCCTTTGGATGGAAGGCAGTTGTCAGGAGTAAGGAGAAAGAGAGAAAAATCAGATTTGTAATCCAGATTTGTAATGCATTCCACCACCCCGAAATGTGAAGACAGAAAAGAAAATGAAAACCTGTTTTAGGAGCAAAAATGTAGAATCGGATTTGGAGGATTATGCACACGGCTGCGGGAGGAATGCAATGAAATTCGTGTTGCTACACTTAAGGAAATAGGGAAGATTATAGATTACTAATCTGCACACAGAACAATGTGGAAACAATGTGGGAAAATAGGTTTTGGGAAGACAGAAAATGCAAAAGAAAAATACACACGGCAATGGAATTTCATTTTTACACAGGATTTGTGATGACAGGCAGCTTAGAAAAGGGCTTAAATGTCAACATCGGAAATTGTTTTTAGGGACATGGGCAGAGGTACATAACAGGTAAGATTCTAGACAAAAGGGATTGCTCTTAATGGGAGTAGGGTTTGGATTTTCAATGGTACAGATACAAATTGGAATTTGTGGGGTAAGCACACAAGACACAGGCAAATTTGGTTTTCAGTGACAATGAGGCTAATCCTTAGAGACTATATTTTAAAGACTATAGTTAGTAAAAACACTAAACAAAACTGTTGATTTCAAATGGGAACAATATTGAACGTGAATTTCAATGGGAAATTAATTGATTTACTTCAAATTACGCTAAGGATTTACACAGACAACTGAGAGATTTATCACAGGGAATAGGCTAACATACTCTGACTTATTCCATGGGATAGTGAATGAATTATACTGGCAATT
Source organism: Ambystoma mexicanum (assembly GCF_040938575.1). NCBI lineage: Eukaryota > Metazoa > Chordata > Amphibia > Caudata > Ambystomatidae > Ambystoma > Ambystoma mexicanum. Next base: position 854,277,446 of record NC_090933.1, on the reverse strand, counting down.
TGGGACTTTCAATGGGATTATCTATGGGATTTATGTTACAAAAGGAGAGCAGTATGCAATTTGCAACTGGGGTTATTTGCTACTTACAAAGTAAGCCTTGATTTGGGATTCTGGAAAGCTAGCTGGATCTCAGGACCAACCTGGACAGCTAGGCACTGGGTCTGGTCTCTGCACTCTCCAGGATAGGATTCTGGACAGCCAGGCTGGATCTCAGGACTCTCTGGACAGCTAGGCAAAGGTCTGGTCTCTGCACTCTCTTGAGTGGGATCAGCTGGGCAAGGGTCTGGTCTCTACACTCTCTTGTATGGGATCAGCTGCCTCTACCGCTTTCTCCTATCTCCTTGGATTCTTGTGTGTGTGTCTGATCTTGTGTTTAGTACAGTTTATCTCTTATATAGCCCTTAGTCTAAAGACTAAGGGAAAAACTCCTAACATAGATAAACTGTCCTCATGCTAACCAACAAAACATTCAAGGAAAATAATAAAACAACATAAAATGATGAACAATGATTGAACAATATTTCAATGACCTTCACCTGTCCTGGGTAAATCCTTTCTGGTTTCTCTGTGGTATTAAACAAATTTGTGATCTCGATATTGATGGTCATTGGATGACGGCAAATGAGATTAGAGATAACTGGGATTTAGAGAATGTATCCGATTCCGCCTTCAGGCATTTGAAGATGTCAGTGGGGGAAGTTGATTGGACTAATACTCTAGATTTGGACATCTTTCTTGCACATCCGAAGACGGGGGAGGGTGGGCTTGCAAGACGTTTGTATAAAAAGATGGTGGCACAATTTAAAGGTAATGACCAATTACTGGAGGAATGGAGCTAGAGATTAGATCTTGATATTTCACCAGAGAATTGGCAAGATATTTGTAAAAATGTCACTCTCTGTTCGGTTAATTTGGGTGAGAGATCACGTCAAATTAAAATTTTAAACATAGTTTATTGGTGCCCGGAAAGATTAAAAAAAATAGGTCTTTCTGACAGTGATAATTGTTGTAGCTGCATACATGAAATCGGTACCTTGGAACACATGCTATGGAGTTGAATACGTGTTCATGATTTTTGGACTGATGTTTGCGAAGCTTGTGTGAAGATTTTACATTTAAATCTGAGCTTGGACTTCAAAACAGTGATATTGGGAGATGACTCTGAATTACATGATCTCAGTACTGCTCAGAAGAAACTGATCTTCAGGGGTTCGATTGTGAGCAAACGATTGATTCTCCGAGGGTGGAAGACGGGTATCGCTCCTTTGTTTGACAAATGGGTTGAGGAGATGCACAAACTTTAAAAAATTGAAAAGATGAACTATTAATTGAAGAATACGTTGACTGTGTATGATAGAATTTGGGGAAAGTTTAACGCTTTGTTATAATTTCTTATTTTTATTTTTCTGCTGTGGGGGGTGTTATTTTCAGGTGATGTAATATTACAAGTGTAAAATCCTGTTGTATGTATTTGCTTATCTTGTATCTTACTGTTGCCTTATGTATTTAAAATATAAATACATTATTTTAAAAAACAAATCCTTTCCCCAGGGTTTTAAAGTCAACTTAAAATATTCAAACATGAAAAGATTTCAATGAACTTCAGCTGTCCTGGGTAGATCCTTTCCCCAGGGTTTTAAAGTCAACTTAAACATATTCAAACATGAAAAGAAAGGTTTTGAACCAGTTCTTATTAATTCTTCAACATGTTCTAAAGAAAAGAAAATTCTTAAACTAGTTCTTGTAATTTCCATGTCAAAGCAAAAGTTCATCAAGCAACATACCACTGGTAATAATTGTCCAGCTTCAGTTGAAAAGATCTCCCTTCCAATTTCAGTCAAGAAAAAAGCACCACTGGTAATCCTGGATTCTTCTTTCCAAGATTATTTACAGTTCAAAGAATAGGTAAACAACTACTTCTTCTACAACTTTACAATTTTAGGACCTCTGCAGTACCTTTAGTATAATTGCCAGGATGCTTCTCTTTTGGGTTGCTGCTTTCCTCTTAACAACCACCTTTCTACTACAGTTACTGTGACAACAGTCTCCTTTGCTCCACAGTATGCCACTACTCCAAACAGCCTCAATGTGACATCCACTGACAGTTTTATACATCACCACAGTTCCGGTATTTCTGCTTCAACTTTATGCTTCAGGATTATTAGACATATAAAGACAAGACACTTTGACCTCCACAGGTAGGCAAGGCACTCTCCTTTACTATGCTTCAAGAAAAGGGCAGCCTCTTTCCCTCTTCTGTCTGCCTTACTGCCAGAAGTATAACCTGCCTCTGCACCAAGACTGACTTTCTCTCAACTTCAGAAGTCTTCAACATCACAGGTTATTTACAGGTTAGGTTACATGTGATTTTATCGAATTATGAAACAAAGAAACAATTTTGAACAAACGCAAAACTACTAAAAAAAATAATGTTTTGTTTCCTGATGTTTATGGGGGGTCTGCTCCAAGCCCTTTTAAAAAAAAATCCCCCACCACAAAATCTACCATTCCCATTCCCAACCACATATGTGCATTTTTTAAAAATGTGTTTTTTATAGATATTTTGGGTTAATTTAAAATTGATTCTTTGTTTCATAATTCGATAATATTGCTGCATACCATTTACAACTTCTTCTTCTTTACAAGCACCCACGGCTTTGTTCAAACCTTCTTGATTCCAGTAAATACCCAGAAGCTGTATTGCCACTCTTCCAGCTTCAGGTTGCCACACTTGTATCAGAGGACACTAGACCTTTAACAACCTCACAGATCAGGTGGATAGATCTGAATATGACTTGTTTCACTATGGAAAGGGTTCGCCTCTTGGCTTGCCTAATGCTTGTTCTCCTCATCAGTACAACAACTTCTGGAATAAAACAAATGATTGTTCTGAATCCTACAAGGTTCGGTTCTTTAAAGGGAAAACAGATGCAGGCACACAAGACCACTTTTTAAGGTAGATCTGTAACCTGAAAGAACTGCAAGTAATTGTATCTCACAGAGAGGATTTCAGACTTCTCTCAGGGAAACACAGTTGGCCACATGTGACCACCCTTTGATGTTGCATTCACTTATAATTCTGGTGAAGCTTTCAGAATGGCTTTAACAGGCGTTCCCTTTTCAATTAAGGACAAATGACCACTCTGGTAACAGAAAGAAATGTTCAACAATGGAAATAATGTGCTTTTCTTCTTAAGCGAACACTACGGCTTTCACTATTAGTGTGTGTGCTAAATTTCCATTATTAGAAAGGATTTTAGAACAACGAACACCTTTTACTTGCTTCCATGTATACAAAGGTTATGTTAGAACTCGACACAGTTTCCAGCAAGGCTTACTTAGTGAGCCTGAACGCCAAGCTTCACTCATCAGCTTCAGGAACAATGTGGCTGTGGGCTGCTTCACTTTCCCAACTTCCACAACTTCTACTACTGCTTTGGGCACACTTGGGACACAAACCCTTCTGCAGCACGGCTGTCCCAAGTTCGGCCAGCACCGTTATAGCTCAGCAAATAACCGATCGGCACACATGGGGAAAACTCCACTCTTAGCATGTCTTCCTCTGTGCAGCCACTGCAATGCAGGGTTTGAAAACACAGGACCCTCTCAGAACTTTCAGATGAAATCTGCTGTCTCCATGTTCTTGCGTCCTTTCTGTGATCACGCTTCCTAGTGAATTGGCAGCCTCATGCTCTTCCACTACTACCACTACTGCCAGCCTTCCAACTCTGGCTCCAGTGTTCTCCTTCTCTCCTCTCCTCCTGCAGCCTTTTATGCCTCACAGGTTTGGCAATTGGCTTCAGGTGTGAGTCATTAGTTTCAATTGCCTGATCCTGAATGGTTGTTAAGCCTAATTGCCTGACTGCTTCATCTACATGCCTCTCCAGCCAACTTCCTCGACTCAGTCCCTCTAGGATTCTGGGACATCTAGTTTACTTCATCAAAGTTAGGTTTTTCCACTTCTTGATTATATTTAAGAGTAGATTTAATTCCCTTAGTAATTTTAACAGAGTGACTGTAGGTTTTAACTTTTATAGAGAAAGCTGGTTTAGAGAAGAGATTTCCGCCATCCCTTGTAGTGTACCCTTGGAATGGAGGAGGGCATTTGATTTTAGGAAACCAAAAAGATTCTTTCTTTTGGCATAATATGCTTTGGTGTCACAATCTAAAGGTTTACCACATTAGGATGAGATTCATTAAAATGACAAGCCATACCTCTTCTGGCACAGTGGTAAGAGTCTTCCTGTCAGAGGATAAATACATTGTCTCATCCCACGGAATTACCTCACTACCCTGATCCTTGTCTCTACCCAGCTGATCCCCCCGCAGTCCTCCACCCCAAGGCAGGGATCAGGAATCATTTTTCTTCTGCTTGCCACCTGGGAGGAGACTTTAGGCAAGGCTACAGTGAGGAATCTGCAGAATTCTTCACACTATACAAGGCCAGAGTATTTGCATAGTCTGGGACATTTTAGGTTTAATAAAGAAATTATATAAACTGCCCCGTATATGTGCTTCTTAAGATGAACATCCCCCAGCTCAGTTATAGCACAGATTCTGACAAAAGAAATACATGCTCCCTTTATACAAATTGATTCAGAAGTTCTATTCCTAATTTAGAGTTTATTTGTAAAGGGGAATAATATTAGGTAGCTTGAATACTCAGTGGGTAGGTTAGTAGGTAGGTTGGGTTGTTGGTTTGGATGTTGTACATCAAAATGATGTGCACCAAACAAAAAATGTGAAAAGGCTCAATCAAATTGAGCACATAAAGTGGACAATCTAGGTTAACCTTGTCTCTTTAAAATAAAAATTTGGTTTAGAATGTGGGGTCAATACAGCACCACGACCGATGAACTGCCCTGGCCATGATAGGCCCAAAATGTGCAGAAATATGTAAGGCAAGATGTGACTATAAAAAAAAGGGCAGCATTTAATTCTCAACTGCCACACATCAAAATGCTGTTTACAGAGAAAACAGAAACACAATTAAATGGGCCCTGTATTTGAATGACAACACTACAAAACCAGAGGCATACCTTTCACTACATTGTACAAAAATGAAAGACACTTTTAACAAAAAGAAAGCTGCCATGAAAAAATAGAAATGGACACATTCTGTGGCCTGAAAGTAAAGGAACACATGGGAAGTTAAACTCAAGTTGGCAGAAGCACATATAAAGGCAAAGATTAAGGAAACTAATGGTTTGTCTAAACTGTTTTAAAAGAAACTGTGAGAATGAAGATGGAAACATTTAAGTTATATTTCAAGACATTGGTCCCATGTAGAAAGGTCAGAATGTAAAAGCATCATGTATTTGCTGTTCATAGGAACTCAATGAAGAGCTGTCCTGAGCTCAGTGATTTTTCCACTGCAAGCCATAAGTTCAAGTACTACATTCTCTCTCTATCTAAAAAATCTCTTTGAAGCTCTCAGAGCCAAGGAGTAGACAGAGCTTGTGTCAGAGTATGGTTTTATTATAGTAAAACAGATCACCATTGTTAAAAGAAAAAACGTCTAATAGTTGTGAACTTCAAATAATCCTTAAGAAATAAATTTGAATCCTGATGAGGTCCAGGATCTGACTGACAATTGGCATGTACCAGAGAACGAACCTTGAGAGAGTGAGTGGAGTTGTCTTCCTCTGTTTAGATAAGATAAGCAGTGCCATGGCCTGGCTATTAACTTTGAAAAGAGCTAATGACTTAATAGAAGGCTGTGTCAACAAAGTAGTAGATGGCCTAAACTACATGTTGCATTTGTTGAGGAGAAGAAATTTGAAGATCATTAAAGTTAAAATCATGCATGTTATTAAAGATTGCCATAGGTATAGGGAGGATCATATTTTGTTAATTATCTCGGGAAACATAATGCACTCAAAATGACTCAAATACGTTCGAAAAGCTTATGAGAAGACCTATCTGATGTGATCCATGTTGATAGAATTCGACCTTGAGAATTAAAGTTATGAGCTGAAATGTGATGATAACTTCCTAGAAAATTTCATGAAGCTGAGATTCAGGGAGAGGATAGCTTGTTGAATTAGATATCTGTATAGAAAATCTTGTGTTGATAACTGTTACATTTTGTGAATAAGTTACAAAAATCAGCCATTCTAACCTGTAACATTGTGCCGACGCCAGACACATTTCATTAAGTCCAAGATGGTTAGACCAATTCAGATATCTTTATTTTAAGATGCTTATTGGTAAATTGAAAAAAAAATGCCATGTTATAGATTTTAGCTGAAACTGTATGGAGCCTAGTAACTAAGAGGGACCGATCAGAGAACAGGGGAGAAGAGTAGAGGTCTAAGCCAAATCAAGAGCCAGTGAGCTGGTACCTGAAAATGTAGATATTTTGTGGGTGCAGTTTAGATTTTATAAGAGGACGCACAATGGGGAAAAGAGAGCTGTCTGAAATCATCTCAGTGGTAATGAGTGGACTAATTGCTGGAGAACCAACATCGCCTGGGAGGTGGATTTGAACAGGAGGAAGACTAGAATCTGGAGGGAACTGGAGAGGGCGTCTAACCAAGTCCCTATGTTTTCCTGAGTACCCAGAAGCCTTGATGACTGTTCCTAAGCACAAAGCCATGAGCTGTTCAATGTAAGTAAACTTGTCCAACAGAACCAAGTCTTGTGGGGATCGGTTTGATTGAATCCCTTCCCCTTATTGATTGGGTGGGCAGACCCAGTAGATCCTGTGCATTTTTACTAAATAACGATTTAATTAACTCCATATAGTCAAATAACATGGGATGATTTTGGGGAAGTATGAAACCTTTAATCTCTCTCCTAGCTCTGATTAAAGGCATAGTAATTTAAAATAAGTGGTTATTCCTCATCTTATTTCAGACAACTCCAAATTTCTTTAAAGGGAGGGTGTATAAAAAAGAATGAGATTTAGAATCCCTGAAAGGGCTACATAGGCTTCCTCTATTAAATCTCACTTTTCGTTTCCTTCCGTACTAAACCCAGTTTCTATTTTATTACATAATTTCAGAGTTCTGGTAACTGGGATTAACATCATATTTCAACAAAAATCTCAACGTGCTTCAGAAAACCACCTCTTCATTTCTGGAATTCCTTTGTCAGAAGTGGGAATAATTGTAAAATGGGTATATTGGCACATCAGTATTTCTTTCAATGTTCTTGTTCACACAAAAAACAACACATGAGAACTGTTTGCAAATGTCTTTCCTAAGGAAACTTTGTTAAACAATAATATCGTTATCCTGCTTTCAGAGTAGATTAGATGGATAACTTTTGTGCTGTTGGACACTGCGTTACCTATGCACCATTCATATCTGAATACGCTCTCCTAGATAAGAATCCATCCACAAACCTTAAATTCCACACACATATGATTGCAGAAAAGACTGAACACTTTCAGGAAGTCACCCAATCCGTAAGAGTGCAGAGAGAGCACATGCCTTCTCAGAGCATCCAATATACCTACAGGGGCACACAAATCAATGGACAAGCACTTGTGTATGCATTGCTATCCACATTGAAAATAAAGTTGCTGGTGTGACACTATGGATAGTGGATTATGGGGAGTTTACTAGGATCAGAGGGAGCAGATCAAAGATTGATTTTATATTGTCTGTCAAAGGCAGGCAAGGAGTTATATTTGTCAGCTGTCAGGTCACCATTTGATGTGTGTGTGATCATGTTTTCACTGGTTGTCAAAGTTGTCCAACCAGGAGCCCAATGTCTATTTGTGGGTGATGGCAGGGTGTATGTCCATGGGAGAATCCTTTTGTCACTGGGTTTAGGTGATCTGCAGTGCAGAAACCCTTTCCTACCCACAGGTTAAATATGGATGCCATGCTGAGGTGGTAGGAGTCAGATGTAGGTGTTCAGTAATTAAGTAACATTGTGATGGTCTACCCACTCTCACTCTGGCACTCAAAATTGCATAAAATGGCAATTACATGCAATTCTCTACTATAAGAATGTTTATTGTACTTTCAAGGCTCTTTCTCAAGACATGAATTCATGTTGTGCAGTAAAGAAGTACATCTTCAACATTCAGAAATATATTAACTAGAGTTGATTTCTGTGTACATGGGCAATAGTGTATGTTTATATTTACACAGTAGGACAACTATACATCATAAGACAACAGCTACCTCTATCAGTGACAACAGGTGAAGCTATGATAATTGGCATTGCCTCTACATATCCAAATGCAACTGTTCCCTCTAGAAGTGAAAACAGGGGAAACTACTGCATTAGACAAACATACAGGACAAACATACATCTGGCCTTTTATTATATTGCTAGATAATTGTATTAGTTTTCACTCATTTTAAGAAAACAGTAGAGGATTCTCAGCACTATCTCGTCACCTTGTCAGCTGAACAATAGACTGTGACCCATATTCTTACTTCTACCTCATGCTTTTATTTTTGTTACATATGAAGGAGTCCTTGTTCATAAGTCATTCCACCTAACTGAGTATCCTGCAGTAGAATATATCATAGGTTTTTTCTATGATTTTGCATCTTATGTAATATTGGGAAACATACTGAAGTATAGCGGTATACATTGATTTTATTGAAAACAAAACAGAGTGGTACGCAACAGAGCAGAACAAACCACCTGAAAAACACTGAAAAGAATAAATAAGTGTATAAAGAGTAGTAGGGTAAGAGGTTAAAATGAGTTGAGATGGGGTTGGGATTGCTTTAAAAGATTTGAAAAAATGGGGTTTGGGCTGGGGTCCCCCAAATTAAATAAACAAAAAAGAAATCAGTGTTTGTCTGTGTTGTGTCCACGATTAAATTTACCACTCTGTAATTGTGGTCGGTAAGATGACATATAACCAGTATAGCATTCAATAAACTCTAATACTTTTTTAAAAGGAAGGTTTACCTTTTAAGATAGAAGGCTATCAACATTTGATGTATTCAATCAGACTGTGTTATGCACTCCGTACCCTTTCTCATCCACCAGCATACCACGTTTTACAAAGTCTGTTATTCTACTATGGACTGGTCCTATCTCAGCCTCTTAGGCTTGGAAATTCCAGAATAGCTATTCCAGTGATGGCCCTGTGATAAAATAAAAGCATATACCCAATTAAATTCAGCCACCAAACTTCAAGGGTCCGCCAGGCACATCTCAAGCCCACCATGCCTCCAAGCATTGTCTCATTTACTAAAGTACATATTGCTTCCCAAATCTGTCTCTAAGCACATTTCAACTAATCCCAAACACTTTAGAACATATCCTTTTTCTGCATTATAGATATATAGTCCACCTAACAACACCTATATTCATCCCCTACTTTACACTTAGATCCAGCAATGCTGCATCAGTGCTAGTCCCTAATTTCAATAAGAAAATAAAAGGAGGATCCTCTTCTTCACTTCTGGCCATACAATTCTGGAACACCCTACCCAAACATCTTTTCTTGATAGCGAAACACCTGACTTTCAGGAAACAGTGTAAGATTTGACTCTTCAACCAACCACTTTGAAAGAAACAAAAGATAATATCAATTGACTAGAAACTGGGCACCAGAATCCTGGGGTACTTTACGACAAGCAATTGTGAAACATTTCACACTACCATCCATTTCTGCTGTGTGACACTGGCCTGCATATACATTTCAATGAAATCGACATCCATAAGCCATGAAGTGACAACAACATAACTACCGGCCTCCCTTTCCACTCACCCCTCTAATCCCTCAACTGATGCCTCACTACTACAATCTTGAAACCTTATTGTAAAGACTGGAAGTGGGTATCTGTACTTCCACCTACTATATTGTTGGGGTAGAGGGACAAATCACTCTCACCAAGCTTCTCTAATGATAGCTAGGGACGAGCAACCCAAGGCTGAGACTCAAAGAAGGTGATGTAGGCCGGTTCATAGGTACAGTGAATCCCCAAGCTCCCCAAAATGGAATGTCCACACCCTTGTTTAGGGAATAATACTGTTCTTGATTAAAGGATCAAATGCCCGGGATATATATACAAATAAGTAAGACTCACTGTGTACTACGAATCTAGTCAGGTAACGTAACGTAATATATACTGTTCTATGTGTACCACTGTTACTTTTAAATTGAGCTATAATGCACCAACTGCTGACAGTTACTAAAACGCATTTAACTTATTAGGCAATAGTTAACCTCATAAACATTACTGTATAACGGCAGATAATACTTAGAACATAGGCAGAATGCTTTCATTAGGTTAACAATAAAATACTGTGTGAGGATCCCCACTTTGGCAACCGGAAAGAAAAAGTGAAGGTGCACATTATGTTGTATATTACAGCCAAGTACAAATACGTTCAGTAATAGTCTTCCCCTGTTTATACCGGTCCCCCCACCCCAAAATACCTAGTAAGCCAAAATAGAACAGGATCCAAGATCAATCTTGGACCCCTGGATGAAACCTGATAATGGAAGTTGCTCTTACTTGTCACAGTACCTTGGGTGCCTTGGAAGGTGAAGTGGAAGAATGTATCTGCTTTATTCAATAATTGGCCTCAAGGCTAGATCCCCACTTGGAAGAAGGAGCTGCTGGGACATTGATGTTGAGCAGCTGAAGGCACTCAATCAGTGTCGGAAAGGCAGCAATACAGGTCTGTCACAGTGATATCCATTGTTGTGTTGCTACGCTGGCTGTGGATGTCCCATGAAGATGAAACTTGCTGTGGAGCTCAACAAGGCTTGGATGATGAGGATACGTCCCTTGCTGATCATCAGAGATGTTCAGTGGTGATGGATGCAGTGACAGCATAAGGTGCCGTGTGTTGGTATTTAGTGGTTGGCCACCTTTCGGTTCTTCAGTGCTGCACCTGCAGCACATATAACAGGATGGCTTCTGGTGATTTGGACTTGAGCACTGAACCTGTGGACCCTCACCAAATCTGAACCTTCAGGACACATCCATCCATGTTTTTCGGGTGGGAAGCCCGCGGGCTGGTACTCCTCTTCAGGCGGTGACCCTGGATCTTCTCCAGCATGGAAAAGTAGACAGATGTCATGGCTGCAGTGCCACTTGAAGATTTCTACACAGCAAAGTGGCTTCCAGTGTTCACAAACATTCTTCCAGACCCTGGACGGCTCAGATGGACTTCTTGGGCTCAAGATGTCCAGGCACTCCTCTTCTGGAACCACAAAAGCACCTTCCAGGAAGGCTGGCACACAGGACTGTCTTCCAGGACACTTCGGGTGAGGAACAGCTGATATACGATTTTGCCTCGTAGCTACAAGAAGAGGTTGCCTATCCAGGTCCTCTCCGGTTCAGTCCTTAAATCAACAAAGCAGCTTTTGGATTTTATGAAGAGTTGCAACCGCAGACTTCTTTCTACAGTTGGATTCTAGATACAAGCTTCTTGAGACTTCAACTTCTGTTTCGGTTTCGACTTTCAGTTTCTGACCCTGAGGTAAGTTAGGGGCTTGCAGTTATACACAAATGTTCCCAATTCACTTAGACTCAGCCAGGCTCATCCAGCCAATCACACAAAGTGCATTCTTGCAGCTACCAATTATGCTCACAGACATTCAGGTCATTCACCCAACACCAGACACCCATAACATAGGATTTGGATTGGAGGCACCTCACAGCCTTTTAAAGCATTCACTTAGTGTCAGTCAAGGCAGGCAATGCAGGACCACAGGCATTGTGACACACAAACAAAACCAGATAACCACAACACAGAATGTGATTTCACTCTTCTATCCATTCAGGCAGGTCACACCCATTGCATGTACCCACAACAGCAATCCCTGGGACAGTTCCTCCTAGTCTAGCAAGGGCAGTCGCAGTTCCATATGTGGACCTTCCACCCAACATCCAGTCCGGGGAAGGCACAGAGACAGGGTTTCTCAAGACTTTGAGAAACAATGGGGAAAGACAAAGGAAGCAAGGAGCCCATATGTGGCCATCTTGTATTTGTCCAGGAATCTATTGATTTCTATGGCAGGGCCTCGATGTCCCAGAAAGGGAGGACACCTAGAGCCACTGTCAAATCAGCAAGTAGCTGCTACCAGCCCATACCCTCTTCTGTGGACAATATACATGTGCCCAAAACACACTCTAGGAATACAAGTCTGTACCTCGACCCCTGGGTGCCCTAAGGGCATCCCAAGTGTCTTTGTTCACCAAGAAGAAAAATTGAGATCTGCACTGCCAGTGGTCCCAGCTGGACTCCTGAGCAGAATATAATCAGAAAACACAGTCTGAGGAGGTAGTGAAACAAGGACGCGGAGGCACTGCCCTCCATGGCATTTATAGCATCACACTTACAATGCCCAAATCCTTTCTGATGACGGACCAAATCTAGTATAATTAACAGGCTCATACCCTATCTATCTTCCATCAACAACCATTAAGTCAATATTACACTCCACACTGCACGACCAGTACAGCAAACCCAGCCCGGTCCATACCAATCACCAACAACATATAGATTTTCATATCGGCACATATGTAACAGGTACTACTAAACAGCATCCATCCACACCCCAAGCGTACGCATCTGCCTTCTCGCTATCTGACTAACTTCCTGTCTTTCTTTCAGAGTCATGTTCAGCGAGGATATTATTGGAAGAAGGGCACTATATATGACCACTTTACATTACCTACATGCACCCATGTTATCACAAAACATTTCTACTTTCTTCATCCCTCCCTCCCTTATCTTTTACCTGCTCCTTTTATCCTCAAGAAACTACAGTCTAAATACCCCTAGTAGGGGTTCAATACATTGATTTCCGGACAAGCCTAGGTGCTCTGAGACTACTATGGTTGTGACTTGGTGCAGTATGAAAGCTTCATAAAGTATAATAACATAACCTACGTTAGTGCTAAATTACGGTACCCAGTCATTTTACCGAAAAATAAATCAGAGTGGTAGGTTTTACCAAAAGTCAAAATACCGAAAAAATACAGAAAATGTTAATTAAATATATATGTGGTAGTGGGGTAAGGGATTACAATGGTTGGGTATGGGGTTAGGTGGGATTAAAAGGATAGAAAAACAGGAGGGTTAGGGGAATCCCCAAAATAAAAATAAAACAATTCAATATTTTTTCACTATTTTGACCACTCTGAAATTTACCACTCTGATTAAACCTTTGGTGAAATCACATATAACCGTAAATTACCCCATACGCTCACTCTCTGTCACTCTTTGATCTTCATCTAAATCTATATCTTAACATTATCTTTGTTTTTCTACACTGTTATTTCGAAACACACATAACACAGTATGTATCCTCATTTATTTTCTCATCTTGCTCAGTTAACAAAAAGCATGCAAGATCATAGTATTCATTTAAGTGTTCATTGGCGTTAAGCTGTGTATTTTATTATAAGTCCAATAGTTCTCTTTCTGTTACAAGACCCTCACTCGATCACCACGTTGGATCAATTTTGGAATCTGTTAAAATACTAGAAATCTTAGTTGTCCTTTTTCTATACATTTCACATGAGAGGGGTCTTCATTTATGGTGTTATGCTATTGCTCTTGCGTTTTTCCCACATAGTCACTGTTACAAGTGACAAAACATAAAGAAAATCTCTTCATTTTATTTCTCGATTGCAAAGTATACTTGATAAGCGTGGATCTGCCCCTCTCTTTTGGATTTGTAGATATGTCTGCGTACAGCTTTTACTTGTTTCAAATTTTGCTACAACAGTCTTTAATCTTTTGGTCTCAGTGCTAGTCATATACCAGAAGATCTTTGTTAATATTTCCTCTTACCTACGCTGACCTAACCAATGTTTGAATATGATCGACTTTATTTTGTCACTTTGAAACAATGAGAATTCATTCATTTGTGTATGGGGTACAAAGTGTCACAATGGCAAAATGATGCTCTATTCATTTTTGCCCATCTCTGAATTGTTTTTCATCATCTCTTCTATTTTACAGGACCTATGTGTTCTTTCTGTAAATGTCACTTCATCCAAGCTAATTTGTTTTAATCTTAAACTTTGAGAGTATGGCTTGTCGCAAACATTTGAATATTAAATAGAATATATGAAACCATTACATTGGTAATGGATGTCAATCAGTTTTATTTCAATACACTGGTCACCCTTGATGGTAGAAGATTCGGCTTGGACATACACTATAAACTCCACATGGTTGGCATAAACCCCTTTTAAGAAAATACATTTAGAATAATGTGTCTGATAAGTGACTGAACCCAACAAAATGCTCTACAAACCCAGGGAATGGGTTCATATACATCTTACATCAGACTTCAGGATTGGGATTTGGTATCAAAACTTTCAGGCAAATAATTCCAATTACTGATACCTATGATGATGTCTCATACAAGAGGGTAGGGGGTGGGAGTGGGATTCACCTGTGGGTCACCTTGCCGGCCCAGAAGGAGGTGTATTGGGACTCCCCAGGTCGCCCAACGTATATATCGCTATCCTTGTGTGTAGAGAGGTCCCTTGCAATAGACACCTGGACACAAATGAATTTGAAGCAAGCCACTACAGATCTGCTGTTGCTTGCAAAGGGGAGCCACGTTAAGTAAATCAGTGTGGTTTAAGGGGGAGGGATTTGTGAATGCTGCTTATGGAGCATACTCGACAAATCTGCTTTTTACCTGTCCAATGGAGCCCACGATCTTTAGAAAGATGTGAGGATTTGAGTTTTACAGAAAGTCCATAGAGTTTTCAAGGAAAGTTTCAGAAGTTAGAGTCCAACACAAACTGCCTAAAGAATTGAAAGTTGGTGCAGTTGATCTGCGGACATAGACCATGTACGCACCCGAGCATGATCACAAAATTACATTGCCAGAACCTGGCCCCACAGCACTATTTCAGCAGGATTGATCAGAATTGTAGTGTGCAAGTGAGGAATCCGAGTTCCCAGCAGTTGTGGTGAACAATGCAGAGCAGATGGTGGTGGAGCGAAAGGATGTAGAGAGAAAAGAGAGAAGGAGAAAGGGTGGCAAAGGAGAATGTGAGAAGTTGAAGAAAAGAGAGATATAAAAGGACAGGAGAAGAAGATAGTTGCAGGGAACAGAGGAGACATATAGATGAGAGGGAAACAGATGTGAACAGAAAAAGAAAAAGAAAAGAGGGCAAGGCAAGAAGGACAATGGGCCTCATTACAAGTTAGACGGAAATACAGCTGTAAATTCGTCAACAAAAATTGCCCTAAGAAATTAGTGTTACCGCCACTTGGTCTGATGGAATTTAGGATCCCTGGGTCTTGGAAAAGATCTATACTGGTCCCAGTCTTTTAAATCAGGAGACCGTTTACTCCCTGAAAATTATCGTCTATTGTCTCTCCTTGATATAACTGGTAAACCTTTTTCAACATGTGTACTAGAACATCACAGACCTGGGTCACTGATAATAACATCCTACATCCTTTTCAAATGGGTTTCCACCAAGGGTCTAGCACAGTCCACAATATTCGGTTACTAGACACAATAATCACACAGGCAGAACGGTGTCAAACCCCCTTCGGTGTATATAACATTTGTGGATTTCAGGCCAGCTTTCAACCAATGGAATTGTAACACGCTATGGAAAAAGCTCAGAGGGTGGGGATGACCTAGTTGGTTACTTGAGATAATTGTGGCGTTGCATTTGGAGACCACTGCACAGATTAATTTGGGCAATAATGGAGTGTTGTCCAAATCTATGAGAATCAACAAGGGTGTAAAGCAGGAGTGCATGCTTATGCCCTTGCTTTTCAACATTTATATTTCAGACTGGCCCTTTTGGCAAAAAGTTCTCTTTGAGGATGAACTAGTGGTATTTGACCAACTTCTGACAGGCATGACATTGACATTGAATGAGTTGCGTTGTTACGCCAATTAACATGGATTGCCTGTTAATTTAAACAAAACTAAAACCATGTTGGTCTCTGCGAAGAAGGTAAACAGACATCTATTGAATACCTGTTTGGGGACCATTGGCTACACTGATATTGGCTACACTGATACATATAAATACTTCGGTCTGACAATGTTGAACAGTGGTAGATATAATGTTATTGTTGAATCTAAAATTAGAAGGGCCAAGCTAATTACTTACTTAATCCATATGTTTGCGATTAAACATGCTGGGTTCTCTTTGGGGGATGAGTTCTCTCTATACAACAGCGATTTTGCCCCTCAATCATGTATGGTTTAGAGACCTTAACTCTTAAGGACCTGAAATGGTTGGATGTGGTTGAAGGTTTATTTTGGGGATGTGTGTTGGGTCTGCCATGGTCTGCCTCTATTGAGTATATCTGCTTAGATCTGGGCTTGGTTTCATTAAAATCTTTGATTTTAAAGCATAGGGGCAATTTATTTTTTAAGGCAAAATCATCTCCCCTATACCCAATTATTGATGAAACTGTTTGGAATATGCCTATGCTACGGAAGATGTATTTGTGAGACTATTTAAGAAGATGTGTTCCACGATAAATTGGGTACCTGTCTTTAAACTGTGTGCTAATTTTTATCTACTAAAAGGTGTTGTTACTCGAGGTTTAGTGAAGTGGGATTGGCTGCAAAATTATGACCATCTTTCGCAGTTACATGGATATCCAGAGGTGGCTCAGGTAATTCACATATATTTTACACCACAACTGTATTTGTTACTTTGTCCTGACCCTGCTGCCCATAGTTTTCCCCTACAAATGCGCACAAATCAGCTTCCTATTCATGCTATATGTGGATCAAAATGAAATTTACTGTGGGAAGCTAGATTTTGTAGAATTTGCAAAATCCTGGCAAATTGGGACACTGTTAAGCATCTGTTTACCGAATGCCCTTGATTAGGGGCCTTTATATATAATCATCTTGGGAAATCTTGTGTATGATTATGAGACCATTTAATTTACTGAGTTTTGGGCCTACTGTGTATATACTGATTCTGGAATGACACACATGGCACTTTATAGGGTTTGGAAAGCAGCCCAGGAACGCCTACAGGGTTTTTGAATTGAATGAAGCTATTCAATTATGGATGGGATTCACATTTTAGATGTTTACATGAACTGTTATTTAATAGATAAATTGTTGGTAAATGTACTCATATTTATGTTGAATTTATTGTAAATTAGTTTTAAATGTGAATCTAACTGATGAAATTGTAAATGTTCTTGACAGAACTAAATACAATGAATAAATAAATAAGAACTGGAAAGAGGCAGAGAAGTGAGAGTGAGGTAAGAGGAGTGGAGGTAAAGTGGGGTAATAGAGCAGAGGAGAAGGGGAAAAAGGAGAAATAACTGGTGGAAATCATTGAGCCGAGGCAATACGAGCCATATATCCATGACCACAAGAAAACGTGCAAAGTCAAGCGGCGATAAATGTCTGTTTTCCCGCATGTGGATGAAAAATGCCCTTGTGGCATCACAGAGCCCGACAGAGTGAATTCTTGCTGACAGGATTGAGCTATAACGTTACTTTGTGAAGTGGGAATAAGTGTCCATCTAAAGAACGAAGGCCACGACAACATAGAGGACCGGCATTCTGAATGATTGCCGATACTTCAAGACATTGCATACTTGATTGTGTAACAAGCTGTACTTGTCAGTATTGTGTCCTGAAGAAAGCCTTACATACACAACTAATTGATAAAAACTTAAGGAGAAGCCGGTGTGAAAGTATTAAGGCTGGAAACGTATTTGTGCACGTCGACACAAAAGGAGTGGGGACGCTTTAGCAATATAAGTTTAGGCTATTGTGAAGTCACCCACTGTGCTACTAACATCACTATTGTCTGACGACCAAATATTAGGTGAACACATCATAAGATTTAAATCATAGATTAGATTTTTATTTGTGTTTGTTATGTGTTTTTTATGTATAATGAGTTGTACAAATGTGACCCAATGGTCGGTTTTATTAGAAAATATAATAAACTGATGAATTATTTTTGCTAAAATTGAGCCTACCATCTCTTTATATTTGTTAAAAGATTGATGGTCTGTGATTACATGGATTTGGTGTGAGAGCTAGTTATGTTGACCCCTGGTGAGGATATGTAATGGTAGTTTGTTGGAAACCCCTCTTGTGTTTCTCTATATACTCGGTCCTCGTCCAACATACCCCAGAAAAAAGAGGACTCATGCTATAAAAGCGTGCTCATTATCTTTGTATAAATAATTTCCCTTACCTACTGAGTCCCTAAGCAGCTCTGCTGGATTTCTAGGATTTCTTTTTTCACTGGGTAAGAGTGTGAGCCTTTTTTCCCACTCGTACATGTGTTTTTGGCTATGTGTTGTACATTTTTATATGTTCATGGAATGTGGAGCCTCACCTACTCCATAAGCATCATCTTTTTACTGTTTGTCACACAGCACCTTTAGTGCAGTGACACAGGGTTGTCTTCAGACTTCCCACTCTGAACTCCATTTTCTGGGACTGACTACTGTCTCCCAGAACATGTAAAGTTGCCATTGACTTTATTAGTCTTTTTAAATTCACAGACCCAGCACCAACTATCTTCCATAGAGTAGTGAAAGGGTTAATAGTTATCCCTTTTTTCTGTCTCTCATGGAACATTATTCCGTTCTCCTTTCTTTAGGATTTGGCTGGTGGCAGTGGTATCTATCATTTTTTCCCTACCGCGGACTATGAAAATAGCCTTGGTACTGTTTTAGGCTAAATTAGTAGCCTCGAAATTTAAACACGCTGGACCCCTTTTATTTTATTCCGGTTCCGGCAGGGTTTATTCGCCATTTCTTTTTGTAAAGGCCTTTCTCGTGTTTTACTCTGCACAGCAAACCGGGTTTGGTTCCTTCGTTCTCCGTCCTTTGGCAGGCTTCTGCTCAGAAGCCCGTCTTAGGCGCCTGAATGTCTGAGGGGGACAGGATGTGAGGAGGGTTTTGAGACATCCTGCACAGGGTCTCCTTGGAGACCCATGTCACACTCTGTATGCTTGGCTGTGGTGACTGTCCCGCCAGGACAGCCACCCTGCTGTGTGATTGACAGCCAGGCTGTGTGAATGTGGGAAAACTGCATAAAAAGCAGGTCTCTGGGACTTGAAAGGCAGAGTCGCAGCTGGATCGAGAGAACCGAAGAGAAGCTGACAGAAGAGGACCTCTACCATGACTGAACCTCCCGGTGAATCCCTGCTGCGGGTCCCAATCTCCAAACTTCGACGACAGGGAAGATCTGCAAGGAATCTTCTCCTCTTGAGCTGGTGGGACCAACCAGTTCTCCAAACTGCAAGCCAGGCCTCCCTCCTCTGGTCGAATTTGCTCTGCACAGCTACAGTGAACCGGATAACCAGGATGATCGGACCCTGCTTGGGGTTTAAAGAGCGCACCTTTTATTTGTCACTTTGCTCCACTGCTGGTTTCTTCCCTGGGCAGTGCAGGACCCTCCAGTCTTCCTCCTTCTTGTATGTCTGACAGTCGCTTCAGGAATCATGAGCCTGCAGGACCTGCCAGGAACATCTGCCTCAGCTACAGCATTCTTCTGCTCTAAAGGTACTGTGCTAACCTAGTTGTTCGTTCCGTCGGACCACGGTGAAAGTCTTTGAAATCTTTCGCCAATCCGAGGACTTGTCCTTCTTTATTCTTTAAAATAACTTTTCTTCCAGCCAACTTCGTTTCGAACTCTTGGCAGAGACTTAACAGCAAACCTCTCTGAGCTGTGTGATCCTCTGGTCCATCCTGTCATAAACAATCTTGATGCAGCCAAAGCAGAAGCCTGTGTAGATCATGTGGACCAGAGGGCAGCGCCCAGCACCCCATTAAAGAGACTACAGGGGGAGTCACTACCGCTGCGTAGGACTAGCCCACTTACCTCGTTAAGAGAACTTAAATATGAGGGGAGGACAGAGTGTGTTGAAAATGACACCCATCTGTGTACTAGTTTTCCCTTTCTCCCCCTGGTATGTCCATTAGCCCGCTCCCGCCCCAAACCAAATGGATAAGGGACTAATGGGATGTGAATGCAACCTCATTTTAATTGAACTAGCAGATTTAAAGAAGCTGCTTCTGCTTGTTCTCGATGACCGAAGAAGAGGAGGATCATCCATGGGGGAGTGCAAAACCTGAATGGAGGTCAACATAGGGGCCTCCTAGTCACCAGCAGAAAAAGCTCCCTCTGCTCTGGTTGCCCAAACTGTCTGACAGCATTGGTGGCCATATTGGGCTCATCAATGCCCAGTCTGAGGAGGGCAGATACCAGCCAACATAGACAGTTCCGACCAAACTCTAAGTCAACAGAATTAAATCATGCAACCATTACAGTGGGCTACACGTGGGTGGACGGACTAGGGGAAGAGAGTTACACACATGGGCGTTAGGCCAGGCAGAGGGATAGGCCATGCTGAACTAAACCCAGCCCCTAGTAATGGGCGGTCCAGTCCTCAGCATGGGCAAGGTGTGAAATATAACAATACAAAAGGGATCTAGAAGGTGGTAAGGTATTCCTGCATAGAGTACCCAAACCAAAATTGCCCCTGATCACCCAGAATATAGGGAATCGCTCATTAGAAAATGTACTGATTGGTTCTCAGTGGTATGTGGATGTTCATCATTAATCAGAGAGGACATTATAAAGTGTACAAGAATATATGATAATGGTGGGTCTGCCTTTGACTCTAAACGCATTGAACTGAGGAACAAAAGAGTGGCCAACAGCATACTGGGCATTGCCATGAGACGCCGTCCATCACTATGCTGCATAATTGAAATCAGTGCCTTTTCCCATTATATTCATGTTTATCCCCTGAATATGAAGCCACAAAACCCAATGCTTTCTAGAGCCAACGCAATTCCACTGGAGTAAAGGTCACGAGGAACTATTAATGGAGCAGGAGAAGCTGTTAATTTGGCCAATTGATAAGAATTCAACCGAGTCATGGGTTGCCAATTTTGGGATAGGTCTTCGGGCTCTAGTCACCATCTCTTTACTTTTTGGAAACGTAGGACTGTAACCCATGTAACTGTAACTATAATTCGTTATGTGTTATGATGTACTTTGATGGCCGTATGGCCAAATAAAGTTGGCGTGCATCTGCAAGTCTATACATCGACATTGCTTTAAGGTTAAGGTTGTACAACTAATTGCGAGGAAGATTGGAGGCTCGGCACTGTGCTCTGCCCTTAACCCAGAAGAACAATATAAGGAGTGGGAAACGCTTCAGTGAGAGTGGTTCGAGCAAATGCAGACTTGCAGATCTGCGGGCAGTGGGATAATGGATGTTCGCACAGTACATTGAAATCATTGTGGTGAGTCGAAAGCAACGTTCCTGTACAA
Source organism: Ambystoma mexicanum (assembly GCF_040938575.1). Taxonomy (NCBI): domain Eukaryota; kingdom Metazoa; phylum Chordata; class Amphibia; order Caudata; family Ambystomatidae; genus Ambystoma; species Ambystoma mexicanum. Next base: position 854,256,229 of record NC_090933.1, on the reverse strand, counting down.
TATGGAAGAATAACTCCTTCACACTGCGAATATAGAATTTGCTATCGTTGGCCCAAATTGTAAACTCACCACTACTTACCGTTCACTCTCCACCTAGCTTTTACACATCTACATTAACAACCACCATATCTAGTCTTTACCTTCTCCTGTATTCTACACAAACATGAAAAGCTGCAAACAAGAAAGATATGGCCTCCACAGTGCTGCTCTCCTTGCAGGCAAACGCCCCTGCAGCCCCGCACCTGGTAACTTTGGCTCAACTGCCCTCCCTCACTCAAAAAAAAGATTCTGGAGGCACACTAGTGACCCCCCCCTTTAGAATCCACCAGGTGGCAACTTTACCAGGGAACTTATGGATGCAGTCCTAGATATTCTATACTTGTGGATCTCCCAGAATAGTAAGGGTAGCATCATTTTGACCAGGGATTTTGATATTCATTGTAATCCAGACTCACCTCTTGGCACAGATGAGCTTTTCGCTCCTGGGTTTAAGAGGGGAAAGGAATGGCAAGAGCTATTTGCTGAATTTGACCTAGTTCCTTTAGGCACAAAAACTCCTGACTTGAACTAAACCTTTACAAACGGAAAAAACACCAGTCAAATTGATTTCATATTTGTAAATCAGGTTATATTAGACTTATCTCCTGCACTTGCGACATTGGAGGTAACCATGCCACTATTAGCGGCATGGCTACCCCCTTACCGGGTACCGGGTCTGGGTTCCTTGAATGAGGAATTACTGGGCCATTCCGACCTTGGAGGGCCCGATAATTCCCAATTCAGGGAACCCAGACCCTGAATATCCCCACTCCCATTTGAGCCCCCATAGGGCTCAATGGGAATGGGGAGGGTGCTAACAACGGGCCCGTTAACAACGGCCCCTTGTTAGCACCCTGGTCTGCTCGCGGGACCCGGTAAGGGTGCCTGGTAAAACCAGGTGTCCTTAGCCGGTTCCCGCCCGCAGACTCTTAAAGAGGCGGTAAGGGGTTGATGGCTCCGGCACCTTTACCGGTGCCATTAACCCCTTACCGACTCACTCGTAATGACCGCCATAGTGTTGAAATGAGCGATCATGGAACCTTAAGATTGTGCTGTAAATCTGCCAAGGTGAAATCTTCCAAAACAATATGTACCAATCCTGTGGTTAATTTGCGAGGGAACAGGCCAATATGGTCATCTGCATATATTAACAACTTTACTGATTCAATTAAAAATTGTAGACAAACTTACGGAGAAATAAGGCAGGCATGCCACTGGAATTTGAAATGTATGACAGGGGAGCAATGGGCCTGCACTGTTGGACCTTAAAAAACAGATTGATGATTTCAGGGATGCAGGCAAACCCACCCTCCTTTTGCTCCTTGACTTATCTGCAGCTTTTGACTTGGTGGACCATGACACCCTCTACCACCACCTCTTCTCCGCTGCTAATTTTTCGCCTAGCGCCACAGCCTGGATCATTACCTTTCTCCAGGAAAGAGTTATAAAAGTCATTTCTGACCAGGCATGTGCCAGCCCTAATCTGATCAAATGAGGAGTCCCACAAGGATCCTGTATCTCACCCACCCTCTACAACCTGTTCATGAGGCCACCATTGAACTTACTGGACCCACTTGGCATCACATATATGAACTATGCTGATGACACGCAGGTCCTCATCCCCCTAACTGCTGACTATGAGGCAGACAAGGAAACCCTAAACTCCATTTACGCCACAATTCAAACAAGGATGGTTGTGCCGTAACGGTGAAAAAACCAAACTTCTACGTCAACAAACTTGATGAAAAATACAAATCCTTCTCGATCAATAACATTTCCATCCCTGTCTCACAAATAGTAAAAACCTTAGGGGTCTACTTAAACTCTACTCTTTCTATGGTCAAGCAGGTCAACGCCATAGCGTCTGCTGTGGCTTACCACTCTAAACTGCTCACTGCAGCTAGACCTTTTCTGACAAAACAAAACTGCCTCACCCTTTCCAGAGCAATAATTGGGTCTCGGCTTGATTACTGCAATGCCCTCCTGGCTGGTACGTCTGCAAAAAACATTAGAGAACTGCAGACCATCCAAAACAACGCTCTGAGGGTGGCTACCAGCATATTCAATAGGGGACCACATCTCAGTAACCAGGAAAAAGGTCCACTGGCTCCCAATCAAGGAACGTATCATTTTTAAAACCCTTGCACTTACTCACAAATGTCTCCATAACACCGTCCACTTTACCTTACACAGAGGATTGTCAGACCCTCCACTGACAGACCTACTAGAACCGCATACTCTAACCTCATCACCATTCCTAGGACCCTGAGGACCGGCGCAAAAGGCTCAAGCTTCCCGGTCAACGCCACGACCAACTGGAACTCCCTTCCCCCGCACTTAAGATGCATTGACTCACACACAGCCTTCAGGAAAGCTGTCAAAACACGACTGTTTGTATAAACTGACCCCTCTGACTCTGTTTGCCTCAGAACATAAGCTACCTTATCCATGCTTGTAACATTGTAACCCACTTTGCTTATACATATTTAGTAACACTTCACCTATGTACTTGCGCTCTGCACCCTGTTAGGCCTTCGCTCCCTGTATTCATGAGCCAAGCCTTCTACCTGTAACTAAGACACTGAAAGCCTTATACCTGGAACTTAAACACTCTTGCCTCTGTATATAAGCTACTTTACCCTTGCGTGTAACCAGCTCTGCTGATGTATTATTTATGATAACACTTTCACCTATGTACTTACTACTGCAGCTTGGTAGGCTTTCGCTCCCTTTAACCATGAGCAAAGCCCTTTACCTGTTTACCTGTGACTAGGACACTTTCTGCAACATTGCCTCGATGCCCTTGGGCTGCAGTGCGCTTTACAAATTTAAATAAATAAAAGAAATAATATTTGGCCTATTGAAAAAGACATCATTTTCACAACAACTCAAGTAAATAAGGCTTGGGCCCCCTATGACATTGTTATTGCAAATAAGAAATGAGTATTAAAGGCGGAGCTGCATAGAAGAAAAATATGCTCATTACTGACCCACATAGATAAAAAGAGTAGGGCCACTAAGGCAAAAACAGCATACATACATTGGATACGGGAGTATCAATATAAATAATCTACCGCCAGATGGAAGTTTATAAATATTATAAATACTAGCTGTTCGTTGGGATTCAGTCTGGTGTACTGCATGTTTGTATGTGTGAGAGGGCCCTCCTGCACCTCCCCGCACATACAAACATTGCACGTTGCTGCATCATTGGTGCTCTTGCTCATGTGGCATGTTCAGGAATAATACTTCCTGGTTCCTGTTCTTGCTGCGCAGGAGCCAGAGGCTTTTTTGGAGGTAGTGGAGTTCATGAGGATTGGGGCTGCATGCAGGTAAGAATCTATTTTATTATGTATTATATCTGTAAATGAATGAGTGTATGGGTGAGTGACCATTGTGTGTGAATGTTTATGCTGGGTTGGGAAGCAGGTGGGGGCATGTTAAGAACACATTTTTACTGGCCATCTTTCATAGATGCCAAGTAAGTATCATCCTTTTAAACAGTGGTTGGTAAAAGAATGGATGATATGTTATTACGTGGCTAGACTGGCATTTTGGGTCAGCCAGTCTACCCATGTCTTACTTTGGCATGGCATTTTCTACTGGATATCTATGATAAAGGTAACATTTTAAGTATTGTGTGACTGTGAATATGCGTGTGTGTTTGTGCTGGGCCAGGAAGCCAGTGGGGGCACATTAAGATCCCATTTTTAGTGGCTATGTTTCATAGATGCCAAGTAAATATCATGCTTTAAATTATCAAACGGCGGTTGATAAAAGAATGGATGATGTGTTATTACGTGGCTAGACTGGCATTTTGGGGTAGTCAGCTTAGCCATTTCTTAAAGTGGCATGACATTTTTACTGGATATCTATGATAAACAAAGCATTTAAGTGTTATTACTTGGCTAAACTAGCGTTTTGGTAGCCAATCTAGTCCTTCTTACTGTGGCATGAATTGTATTTACTGGATATCTATAATAAATAAATCATAATATGTGTTATATAATGGCTTTTATCCATGGCCTGTGGGCATTACCATGAGAGAACTACTGAATTCTATGTCAAGACCGGAGGCTCCCATTATGCTTCTCTTTCTTATATTTAATTATTTAAGAAAGGCTCAGCAGCAAAAATATTTTCTTTAGTGCATGGAAAATATGTAACTGAAAAACATAAACAGGTTATAATGTCAAATGTCTTTAACAGTCCTGAAACACATAAAACTCCATTTCCCAGGAAGCCTGAGGAAAGTCCAACGTGATGTCACCAACATGTGACTAAATCCTCCAATGAGTAAGCGTATCCCTCCATAAACAGTCCAGGATATGATGGCACTCCCTCTTTCTTTGCTGCTCACAGCAAGAGATAAGTGCCTCATATTCTAGATTATGTTGTTTCCCTTATATGTATTGAATTTACTTTGATTCTACTGAATATTTAATATATATTTTATGATTACACCCGCTGCGTTCATCGCTCGTTATATAAAGTGTTAATTCCTTTTCAGTCTGACGCGCTCGCGTCAGTCGAGCGTGACTGGAATTATCTCTGACGCCAGCTGCTTCCTGCTGGCGTCGGCGAGTACTGCGCGAGGTGTTTATACCTCATTAGGCTTTTACAAGCCGTGTTTTACTTGTTTGCGAGGGCCCGTTTTCACAGACCCTCGTGAACATATTCCTCTTTACTTCCCGAGGCGGCTTGCGTTGCCGGGCCTCGGGAAGCAGCAGTTAAGTCTCCTTATGACCGCGATTCCACTCGCGGTCACCAGAGGGAGCACCTGCTGCTGCAGGTCCATTCCTCAGCTTTCTGGCGCCCGCGATCGCTTTTCCGTTGCATTTCTCAACGAATTTAGCGATCGCGAGTGCCAGAAGCTGCAGCATCATTTAGAACGAAGTTTAGTCAATTTCAAGTGAAAAAATATAAAGGGAGACAGCGGACAGCTGATTCATGCCCTTCTGGATCTGGGCTGATACAAGACTCCCCATTCCATACTGTGGGCACCGAGAGAAGGTGGTCTGCCCACACATATAAAAAAAAAAAAAAAAGAATATATGAAAAAAAAGAAGTAGGGTAAATATAAAGGTGCTAACAACATGGCAGCTCAGTACTTCCCTCAGGAGGGCCAGGATTGGTCTGGATACGAGGAAGATACTTTGGATATTGATGAAGTGGCTATGGCTTCCAGCCTGGAAAAAGTGCTGGGTTCCACGGTGGAGACCAGCATCAAGAAAGCTGTGTCAGAAATGCTCCTGCCTATACAGCAACGCCTAGATAACATGGAGGAGCATTTACAGGAAAAATCCCTACGAAGAAAAAAGACACAAAAAAATAAAGCACCTTTCAGATGGGGGATGTACACCGGCTCGCCTGAGTAAAGACTCTACGACCCCCCCGAGCCAGCCAGTACCAGCCACTGCTGCCCTATCAGACGCCTTCTCCAGGCTGAAAAAGGCCTTTTTGAATAGGAAGGAACTCCCTTCCGGTGACAAACCCTCTTACCACAAGGAAGAAAACAGGGACTTCGGACCTTTTAACCCAGAGGGATATCATCTGGGCTCTGACCCAGAGGAATATGACCGTCACAGTCAATCTCCAGTTTCTTCGGACGAAGATACGCAGACAATAGGGTCACAACCCTCAACCTCAGGGATTGCGGCAGTCCCCATCCCTAATAAGCCAGCCAAAGATTCCCTTTCCTCAAAAGGGATGTTTGCTCCAGAGGACTTAGTGCACCCCAGGTCTTCACACTGGGAACCATCTTCTAGGACGACAGACTACATTAAAGACAGGCTACGTAAACCATTGGACAAAGAAGTCTGAGCAAGACTCAGGGCAGAATGTCCACGCCCAGAGATCCCAGATAAGGTGGCCCTGGCACCAGAGTTAGACTCCAAAATGATTACTTTCCTTGGAAAGAATACTAAAGATCCACGTAAAGGCATAGATCGTGTCTGGAAGTCATGCCAAGACCGAGTGCTAGACGTCACCGGTGCACTGGCAAAGATAATGGACCTGGCTGAAGCAGCCATAAATACAGAGGAACCCATTGATCCTCTGATACTATCAGGTTGGGCTCAAAGAGCCATATGTTTGCTTGGAAGCGCCAGCTGTGCCATATCAGCTGAGTGCCGCAAAGGTATTCTCTATAAAATCGACGCCAAGCTAAGTGACTTAGCAGATTCTGAATCTGGAGCGGCAGCCCAAGGTCTCCTTTTCGGAGACTCCTTCATGAAGGAGATGTCAAAATTTGTGGGCACCTTCACTGTGCTGGACAAAGCGCAATCATCCATCAGAAGAGTTTTTTCTACAAAAATTTTCACCAGGGCCGGACGAGGCAGAGGTCGCTCTTCCGGCCGATACTCTTTCGATAGAAGACCTCAACAATCCAGGGATCATCAAGCCTGGCAAGATCGCACAGATACCTTCTTCCCATCAGAGGGCGAGGAAGAGGTCGCGTTTGGAGGAGAGCCAGCCGATATCGAGCTCAACAACAAGCCACCGGTCAGTCTACCCATTGCAGCGCCAGCGCCGCAAATGCCTATAGGAGGGAGGCTAGCTCCTTTTGCGCATGCTTGGGATTCCTTGTCAGGGGACGCATGGGTCAGAGATACAGTTCGCGGCATGCGCCTAGAATTCTTCGCACAGCCCTTTCAAACAGCTCGTCCCATTCCCATTCCAATGTCCAAAGAGGACGAGGTTGCATTAGACAAAGAGATTCGCAGTTTAGCGATGAAACAAGCAATTCGCCCCTGTACAAGCCAAGGCGGTTTCTTCAGTCCAATATTTCTGGAACGCAGAAAAGAGAAAGTGCGTCCAGTGATAAACCTGAAGGCTCTCAACGATTTCATCGTCTACCGACATTTCAAAATGGAGGGTATTTACATGCTCAGAGACCTTCTGAGACCCAACGACTGGCTTATGCGTTTGGATCTGAAAGATGCGTACCTCGCGGTACCCATACATCAGGACCACGCAAGCTATCTGAAATTCTCTTGGAATCTTCAAAACTGGGAATTTACGAGTCTGCCCTTCGGTCTTTTTTCAGCTCCTTGGGCTTTCTCCAAACTCCTGAGACCGGTAGTAGCACATTTAAGAGAACAAGGCGTTCGACTAATCATATACCTGGACGATATGATCTTTATGGCTCAGTCTCAAGCACTGGTAGAGCAACAGACCAGGTTAGCCATAGACCTACTGCACAGTCTCGGATTCCTCATAAATTGGGAAAAATCAATCCTTTTTCCGTCCAGAAGCCTAGAGTTTCTAGGGTTTGTGGTAGACACCGAGTTAGCTCAACTTCGTCTTCCCACTGCCAAGATTCATTCTACAAAACGGGAGATCCGCAGACTCCTACAGAGAGAAGAGATTTCTCTTCGGGATTTAGCAAGGGTAATAGGACTTCTTTCCTCCTCTATCCAAGCTATCTTTCCCGGACCTCTGCATTATCGGGAGTTACAGAGACTGAAAGGACAACACCTAAGACGCAGTCTCTCTTATTCACAACGGATGACTCTGTCAACGGAAGCAAGAACAGAACTCAACTGGTGGCTTACGCACATGGAGGCCTGGAACGGCCGAGCTATATTCGGGTCTGTACCAGACATAGTGATAGAGTCAGATGCCAGCCGTTCCGGCTGGGGAGTGAGATGCGGTTCAGTAGCCACAGGAGGAACTTGGTCTCCTCTAGAACTCGAGATGCATTTAAACTGCCTAGAGCTCTTGGCGGGTTCCTTCGCAGTACGCTCCTTCACCAAAGACAAAGTGAGTTGTTGTATCTTACTGGAAATGGACAATGTCTCTGCAGTAAGATACATCAATCATCTGGGTGGCACCAGATCTCGACCTCTAGCGGAATTAGCCAAAGATTTTTGGCATTTCTGTCTACAACACCAGATTTCGGTCACAGCAGAGTATCTGCCAGGCCTTTCGAACGTAGTGGCAGACTGGTACTCCCGGAACACGACCGATTACAGCGATTGGAGACTCGACAGAGAAGTCTTCCTCCGAATGCAACAAATATGGGGTCCCATGTCCAAGGACCTGTTTGCCTCTCGCCTGAACACTCAGCTTCCAGTGTTCTTCAGCTGGAATCCGGATCCAGCAGCGACGGATGCCTTCCTCCAACATTGGACAGAAGGGGTGGACTATGCCTTTCCCCCCTTCAACATGATTGCGAGGACCCTGGCAAAGGTCCATCAGGAACAAACAGAATTGGTTCTTATAGCACCAGTCTGGACCTCTCAGGTCTTCTGGAACTTTCTTCAGATTTTCCAATCCTTCTACCCCAATTTCCAGATCTCCTGTTGGATCCAGCGGGACATCGTCACCCTCTACTCCTCCTCGGATCTCTGACCCTGGCAGCCTGGAGGATTTCAGGTCAAGGTGGAGAGTTCCAGGCATGTCCCACATGGCAGTCAGCCTCATCGAAGAAAGTTGGGCTCCTGCCACTCTCAAAAGATACTCTAACTCTTGGAATGCCTGGAGAAACTGGTGTCAAGAAAAAGGACTACATCCAGTTTCAGCACCTATAGAGGAAATTCTGAATTTCGTAGCATCCTTAGCAGAAAGAGGTCTAGCCTACAGGACAGTCAACACGTACCGTTCTGCCATTTCAGCAGGCCACAATCCTATAGAAGGGATTCCAGCAGGAGAGCACCATCTAATTTGCGGGCTACTCAAGGGCATCAGACTTACAGTCCCGCCTCCGTCCCGCTACAACAAGCTTTGGGACGTTAATAAAGTGCTCAACCTTTTTCTTTCCTGGCCAGATAATAAGGAACTATCCCGCACTGCCCTATCCGGCAAACTCACTACACTGCTCTGTCTCGTCTCCTGCAGGAGAGTTTCTGATGTCAAAGCCTTAGACCTAGCAGGCAGAACCTTTTCCCCCGATGGCATTATATTCCACATACATAGAAGGACTAAGTGCAACTCAAGAGTGATCTCTTATCCTGCCTTCAAGGATCAGCCCAAGCTCTGCTTAGTCAGATGCCTGAAGACTTACGAAGAGGTTACGGCGCCTCTCAGGACTGCGCCAGAGGGGCAACTTTTGATAGCCTTACGCAAACCTCACAAAGCAGTTTCCGCCCCAACTCTAGCACGCTGGGTGCGGTGGACCTTGACCCAAGCAGGAATAGATACCTTGCGCTTAGGAGCCCACTCCGTGAGAGGAGCCATGGCTTCCAAGGCCTTCCAAGTCGGGATCCGACTAGACGACATCATGAAAATGGCAGACTGGGCAAGTGAATCTGTGTTTAAGCAATTCTACCTGAAACCGGTAGAACAGCCGGCATCCGTTGTGGTAAGTAAGCTTTAAACTAGCATAATGAGAGCCTCCGGTCTTGACATAGAATAAAGATTTTCCATAATGTCTTACTAGAAAGTCTTAATTCTATTAAAGACACGGAGGCGAGCATAATCCCACCCGGCGAGAAATTTTAACACATCATTCTGAATGGTTATACATATATTGCAAAATGATTGCTTGATTTTGAATACAGTATTGTTCATTAAAGTAACAACGTATTTCTCTCCCACCCCTATATGGGAACTAGGGTTGTAATATACATGAACTGATTGCAATTTTTTCTCTCTTGACAGCGTCAACAGACAAGTCTGCCTAATACTCGGCATAGTTTCGCTTCTATGAGATGGCTTCAGTTTCACACTTTCTACTGGACAGTTTTGCAGCTTCGAAAGAGGAAGTGTCATCATATCCTGGACTGTTTATGGAGGGATACGCTTACTCATTGGAGGATTTAGTCACATGTTGGTGACATCACGTTGGACTTTCCTCAGGCTTCCTGGGAAATTGAGTTTTATGTGTTTCAGGACTGTTAAAGACATTTGACATTATTACCTGTTTATGTTTTTCAGTTACATATTTTCCATGCACTAAAGAAAATATTTTTGCTGCTGAGCCTTTCTTAAATAATTAAATATAAGAAAGAGAAGCATAATGCTCGCCTCCGTGTCTTTAATAGAATTAAGACTTTCTAGTAAGACATTATGGAAAATCTTTATTGTACTATTCTCAGTGCATATTCATAAAACATTGCCTGCATACAATATGCACATGTCATGGCAACAGGGCATGCTCCATTGGTACTGTGAAAAATAGCAAGGCTTACTATATAGCATCTTCCATCATCATCTTAGTATTTTATCCGAACAATTGAGCACTATGAGCGTTATTACGAGTTTGCCAGTCATTGCAAACGCACCTTTCGCACTCTACGTAATTAAGGGTCACTGAAAATGGGCACTAAATCCTCTGGCATAAGTAGTCACAGCAGAATCATTTCTGAGAACCGGTAGCAATTACTCCGGCATAAATTACTCCGCTGGAATTAGCGCTGGGAATAGAAATGCTATTTCCACCACATCACAAGACACAATACTGACAAAAATGGACAGTAACGCTGCCAAAAAACGCAGTGCAGTTACCTTCAAACAAAAGGTGATGGAAATGAAGAAACAGGTGCACCAAATTGGCACTGAAAAGGTATGCAAGGCCCACACATTCCACAAATCAACTTCCCAACACCATGCAGTCACTAAAGGTAGTAGGCCTCGAGATCCAGGTCATGCTGCTCTACACTGAGAGATAGAAGCATGCACATAAGCACTATAGAAAGCAAGCAACAGAAAGGCGAAGGAGACACTGTCCAAGGAGTGTGCACATTTCTTGGCCAGGCCTACATGGGCCCCAACTGATGGGCAGCTGGTAACCCTCTACCACCCTAACAGATCAACTGGCTGGTACAGGCGGATATACAAAGCAGCATCAACATTAGAACAACCATCCCACCACTGCTGAAGCTTGTTTCAGTGCTGCACTTTTTTGTCACAGACACGTTCCAGCACACTGGGAATGCTGTATGTCATGTTAAAGCACACATTTCCTATCATGCTTTTCCAGGCGTTGGACACACTGAAGCAGTATACACCCCAGCACATCTCCCTGCCCACCACCCCACACCAGGTAAATTCATCAAATACAGGGTTCTATGCAGCTGCTCACTTCCCTAACATCATCTAGGCTTCATGCATGTGACATTGGTGCCCCCCAAGCATCAGAGGCATCCTTCTCCAGCATAGAAGGAGATCCACAGACGGTAAAAGACCTGGATCCTAGGTAAGTACCATCACAAACAACCTACATATACAGGTGTGAAGGGTAGCAATGATGTGTGAGGGCAATCACCTATTTTATGTCAATATAATGCCTATCCTGTCATAGTCCTGTGCATGAAGGACCTGCCCTCTAACAGAACACCAAATATGTACCACCCCATTGGACAAGTCCCTGCAGGACAACGTCAGGCCATAAGTGAACTGCAAAAACCAAAATGTACTAAGTGTGAAATAAAGGTAACACAATGCATAGGACAAACATACCTACACAGCACACAGCGCAGTTCTCCTGTGCACGATGACAGCGTGATATTGACAGGCGGTAGTGACATATACCCTACAACCCATGAATGTCATCTCTCAATAGGAAGAGCACTATTACAAAGTACACATGATTAATTACCGGAAAGCTTATCCTGCATGCCCTGTACTGAATGTCCACAGACAACATGTTCACTAGCAATCCAGTTACAGTGTCTGGCAGTTATCTCTGTTGGGCCAGTGATTTGTGAAATGGGGGATTCCCCAAGTGACGTTAATCATTTACCTTACCCCCTTATTCCATGAGGCATGGGCCCTCATTACAATACCGGCGCTAAACCATGGCGCTATTAGCACCATGGTTGGTGCCGGTATCGTAACGTGTCCGCCATGGTGAAATGGGGAAATACCGCCCCATTCCAAGGTTGGCGGGGCGGTATTTCCCCATGGCCCTTCCCCATTCCCATTTTTGCCCCATAGGGCATAATGGGAATGGCAAAGGCGCTAAGTACGGTACCGCAAATTGCGGTACCATACTTACCACAAAGGCCCCTTTGCGGGTCCCTACTTTAACGGCTGGTCTAGACCAGCCGTTAAGGTCGGGCCCCGCAAAGGGACCTCGTAATTAGGCGCTAAGTGGTTAACGGCGCCGCAGCCTTTTACGGCGCCGTTAACCACTTACCGCCTGGGTCGTAATGAGGCCCATTATATAATTTATGGAGAGACAACTTGTGACTTTTAAATGTGCCATAAGTACAGTAGCTGAAATTTCGACCGTTATGTCATCACCAGTTGGTGCACTTGCTTATAGTTCTGGACCTAACAACTATTTCCATTTACTATGCAGGTGACTCTGGCTTTCCCCACCTCCTGCGGCTAATGACACCTCTCTGCAACACAGAGGCACACTATGAGTATGCACACAATGAGGCACATATACATACCAGGCTCTGCATAGGGCTTGGCCTGCTGAAGGGAGGAGGGTGTTGGTATCTCATCAGACAGGAGACGCCCTAATGTACAAGCCAGAGAAGTGGGGGCATAATATCTGTTGCTGTGTCATGCTGCACAGCATGTGGATTAAGAAAAATGTCCCTTTCTCCCAGGTGTCAACATGCCCCCCCCCCCGCCCCAGAGAACACATGCTGATAATGTATTTATTTCTTTTAAGGACACTTTATTGCACATACCACACACAATTGTAAATCGTCACACCAACTCAAAGATAACTAAATGCTTGTATTTAGTTAAACGTCCACTTCCCTCATTCCAAACACCCTTGCCCCCCACCTCCCTCATCCCCAAAACGCTTGCCCTCCCACTTCCCTCATCCCAAAAGCCCTTGCCTGCCACCTCCAGCATCCCGAACTTAGCGTGCTCTCCCACCACCCTTGTGCTTGGCATGAGTGTCAAATGTAGTCCAGTGTCATTTGCATGACCTTTTGGCATCGAAGGTTAAACAGACTGCGTGCTTGCCACATTTTGTTGTGACTGTTAATGGGCGCTGCCAACAGTAAGCCTTTTGTGGGGATGATGGAAGTCGAAGGCTCCAACTCCTGGCCCTGAATGTGCTTAAAGGGGAGGGGCAGCGTACTTTGTGTGATCTTGGCATCTGCAGAGATTGGCTATGTGAGTTCTATGGACCTCTAGCCCACAACTGTGTTTGATGCAATTACTGTAGATAGGTGGTGGCACTGTCTCTCCGTGGTCATATAGTGGAAGGATCCCTGCACTGCATCCTCAATTGCCTACAGGTGTTGCGGTTTCTGCTCTTCAGTATTCTCTAAGCACGCTTAGAGCCTTCCCCAGATCCCTTCTAGGGTGTACTGTTCACACTCTCAGGGGTGTGGACACGGCTTGAGGCTGGAGCTCTCTCTCAGGTGCCTGCCCCTCGATCAGTTGCATCCTCTGGTCCACTGCCATCATCGTCAGTTCCTGCGTCTGTGCCCCGATTTTGGCGCCATTGGATGGATTGGAAAGGGAGTCAGGAGCCAGAAGAGTGGTTGCCATTGCCACCCCATCTGTGGAAGGGGTGGTATGGGAGTAGCCGCATGTCTCCAGAGAGGCCTTCTGGCTTGTTGTGTTGGCAGCGGGTTGGGCCACTGTATTGGCAGCAATGTCGATTGTGGTGACAGCTAGTGGTGGTGCAGCATAGGTGGCAGTGGTGGTGGTTTCAGTTGCCACAACTGCTGGGGTGGAGTCAGTGTGTCTGGTGCCTGCAGTTAGCACACTCGATGTTTAGCGGGCTGGGAAATTCCTCTGCTTGCCAAATCCTGCCCCTCAGTCCACACCTGCCAAAATCAGCTCCTCAACAGCTGTCCCAGCAACACTGACTCACAGACGCAGGGAATGTATAAATCCAAAACGAAATGGAGCTTCGCTTTGGTAAAAATGGTCTTGGTGGAGTGCCATTCAGTGGAGACCCGAGGCCCAGACCCCCCTAAGTTGAGGAAGCTCTCTACCCCTGATTGCTGCAAGTATCAGGAATGCTGTGCATTTGGAGTCTCAATACGTGCTGCGATATCGCCTTCCAAACTGCGTCTGAAAGCCGTCTTTTGCTCACCAGGACAGCCCACTCAAACATTGAAACAGTACAAAGCTGCATATATGTCTCATGTTTTGTACACACTTTACTGTCATGATGATTATTCTGAGGAATGAAATGAGAATCTGCAGGTCGTTAAGGTGCTAGGGTTGCAAACACATTTCTTTTAGAACTGGCAGAGCCTTTCACATGCATGATGGAACATTTCCAAATCAAAGACCCCGCAAAGCACTAGTTACCTTGCAAATCTGTGATAATTAAAGTGATCAACACACAAGCGCCTATTTAAAGATTTGTCTTGGAATGCAAAAAAATAAAGTTGATTTAAGTCACTAATCAAATGTTTTCAACATCTTGAATAACAACGTGCTGGAAATTTGTGACAAAGAATTTGCATATCTATCTTTGTTTATTACACAACTTCTTTTATCACGTGTCTTAAATCACTGAACGTACAGTGGGGTTAACTAGGTTTTTCAGGCTACCATTATCTTGCATTCTGGGCCTTATAGTTTACCATTTAGGAGGTGAAATTTAAAGTCACAATGCTATTCTGTTGGCTTAACATGTTGCTATAAGGATTTACATATTGTGATATGATTTATTATGCAACTTGTGTTTTTTGTAAGTAAACTCTATAAGACATTATTACTGTAGACCTTGAAATCCAATTATTTGAGCTAAAGCTGTGATCCTGGACACCTCGCCCCCTTTACATTTGGCCACCGGTCCCGCTCCCTCCTTTTTAGATAAAACTTGAGCACTACTTCAATTTTTTCCACTTCAGCTATTGGTTCAGTTAAACACACACACAGCACCATTAAACACTCACTCAATGACATAGTTCACCCTTACATGCACACAAACATCCGTCATACACATGAAAACACCCTCGCTTGCATGCACACAAGCACGCACACACATACATCCACTTGATATGATATGATAGGTTATTTATAACACGCTTAATACCCAGAGGTTTCTAAGCGCAGACCCAGGAATCGCACCTGTGTTGCTCCATGTCGGCTTGCTTCCATGGCAAGCACGTTGCCCCTGGGATATCCTCGTGAGACTTAAAGAAAAAAGCACTTTTGTTCTTACCTGCTGTCTGCGTGAGGGTCTCCTCTCTCAGGCAGGCATCTGCCAATGCCAGCGAACACAGCCACACAGACATCGACAAGGAAGCAGCGCAGGGACAACGTCCTGCTTCCTTGTTCCTGACATGCACAGAGGGGGCACTTACATTGCAAAGAAAAGTTGTGGTTGCACAGCGAAATGGTCCTTCATCCCATGATGCAACCGGAGCGTTTCTTTCTGAAAGAAATGATGTCATTAAGAAGTCGAGCTCCGACTTCTGAAAGAAAACATTGCTTTCAGAAGATTCAGGCGGCTGGCCCCTCCCCCAGGACATGGCATAGCAGGGCCCTTCACAAATAGAAGGTAGAAAACGCCTTATCAACAGTTAGACTTCCAATACCAAATAATACAAATCAATTCAACATTTTATTGAAAAACATACTAAAAAAAAATTCTCATGATAAGAAGATATACAATACAAAAAAATCATAAAAAGCTCTAAAACATACACTTTCATGCAAGTGACAACAATAACCTTTGTTAAACAACTTTAGGGTAGGAAGAAATCTTTATGTTGTAAAAGACACTTAATAAGTCTTAATAAATCTTAATTTCGGCTTCTAAATTAACTATTGCTAGAATGAAAACTCAACATATTTCTGTACTCTAAATTACTATGGGACATGCATCAGGAGCTGTCACAATCACCAGAGGCTATAATAAAAACAACAACAATCTGGTGGGTGTTGTGGGGCCCTCGCTACGCCAGCGCCCTGACCTCAAGTCATTCTACTACTTCCTGCACCCTTTGTTGTCGTGAGGTAAAGTGCGAACCGCCACAACCTTTTCCCGTGCATCCGTCCAAATGTCACTTTTCCTCCAGATGGAGGATTTTCTCTGTTGTGCCTCAATAAAAAATGACCTGGAGCTCCACCTCACTAAATTTGGGTTTTTCCAACCGCATTTCTGTCACCTTCATTTTGCTTTTGTCACTAAAGATGTTGGCACTCCTTTGGGGCTTACGTGGCACCAGGAAATGGGTGATTCAGAATGGATTGTGTTTTTATTTTTTAAACTTCTTTTCATTAGGCTTTCCATTATGGTACAAAAGATTGTGTTTTTAAAGACGAGCTTCCCTTTTGTGGCACAATGCTATTTCCACCAATTTCGTCGGCGGAAGTGCTGTTCGTTTATTCCTTCAATTTTCCAGTGGAAACAATAGTTCTTCTGGAAACTGGAGTAATTGCCGATCTCAGTTGATTCTCTGCACTAATTCTGCCAGAAGGAATTGACATTACCGCCAATGGTTGATGGAGGCACCTGTCCACTAATAATGTGGACTCATTCTGCCAGACACCCCAATGGTAATGGTAATTCTGTCTGGTGGAATCAGCGCTGAAATCACCACCCAACTCGTAATGAGGGCCAATGTATCTTTGCTACTGTGTAGTTTCCAGTGACTCTACAGTGAGAGTGAGCTGGGTGCTGCATATTTTACTAAGTAAACCTAGTGTAAGAGGAAAGAGTAGAAAAAACGTTGTTTCTCTAATGTAACTTGTGAGTCATAGATATGAGTATTATTGCTCACTTTTACGCTCACTCTTTGTTCTAACACAAGGCTGATCCCTACTAGTGAGAGCCAACATAGTTAACTTGATGTATCTTCATATATGAAAGATCAAATGTGAATACGTGTTGACATCTTGAAAAGCCTGCAGTTCGACATTTCTTCTTAAGGTTATGAATTCCAATTATCATTTAAAATGTGACACTGTGAGAGCACAATACAAGAATACTTAAATATGTGATTTGATAAGTGGTGTCACAGACTGTGCTGTGCATGGCCTCACCCCTGCATCGATTTACATTTGAAGCACTGAATGGGCAAGTGGATCTCTCCTATGCTTATTCACTCTACGCTTTGTAAGAGATAAAACATTTAGGAATGACTGGTGGATGGGGGGGGGGGGTGGATCCTCATTTTCAGAAGTGGAAAATTGCAAAAGTCAATGGCCAGCGATCGATGAAGGAGTACTCGGGTTGCACCTACTATCCAGGGGCGGTGCCAGGCATGGGTTTAGGAGGACTGAAGCTCCCCACTTTGACACAGCAGGCAAAACTCTGCTGTTCCGCTCATCACAGGCTCAGACCTCTAGAACCTGCCACATTTTTCACCCCAGAGAGCAGTGTATTTACTTAAGCAAATACACCATTCAACGAGGTACGAAAACAGGCATTGAAGTGAAAGTGGAGGCAGAGGACAAAAGCCTGCCATCAGTAACCCCCCATACCTCATGTTGGAGCTAAAGGCTTAACTGCTGGCTCAGCTTTTACATGGTCCATGCTTTCAATTATTACCATTTAGAAATAAAAAGTGTGTTTGTGTGCATTCAGGGATTGTATGTATGTATGAATGTATGTATGAATATATGAATGTATGCATTCAGGGATTGTATGTATGTATGAATGTATGTATGAATATATGAATGTATGCGTGCATGCATGTGAGGGAGTGTGTACGTTGATGTATGTTTGTATGCTAGGAGGTGTCTGTAAGTGCAGACCTATGAATGAATGCAGTGTGAATGGTGTACATGGGTGTAACTGCAGGTGTTAATGAGCGCTCAGTCTAAATGTTGTGGGTGCTCCTGTGAATGACAGATCAGATGTGTGGGTGCATGACTGGTGGGTGAATGTGTCTGAATGTGTCTATATCTCTGTGTGTATCTGTGTGTATGCATGCTGGGCGGCATAGGAGCATGAACATTTTTTGATAAGAGCATGCCATGTTTTACTGCCGTTTTTGGGCAAAGCAAAGTCAACTTGAATGTGTGTATGATGGTGGTGTTGCATTGGGGCTGGGGGAAAATATTACAACAGGGCTGGCCTGACTGGGGCTTACCGTGGCATGGAATATTGCACTCACATTAAAGGCAAAGCCAACATGAGTGTTCTTACATGAGGAGGGCATGTTTCCTTATTTTGACTTGGCTTTTTATTTCACTGGCGTTAAGGTCAATAGCATCATAAATATTCTTGCATGTTAATGTTAATGTACATTTATAGTGTGCATTATCACCACCGGAGTGGTCCCTGGCGCTCTGGCAGTTCTGAAAAAGTAAGAGGGTAGGGGAGGGTTAATAGGGTGTAGCAGAATATGATGTCCTGTTGGCAGCTTCAGTTCGGTTAACACTGTTCGCTGAGCATGGGTGCGGTTTATGGATCGATAGGCTCCCATATGCTGTTTTGTGAGACTATATGTAGTTTGTTTTTTGTTGCAGTGTAGTGAAGTGCATGCAGTTTGCTGTGCAAGAAAGTGGTTGTGTTTATTTAGGGTGCGAAGTGGTGTAAGCAGAGAGTTGAGGTTTTTAGTAGCTGGGCTAGTGGAGTTAGCTTGTTGTGTTGGACATCTGTGTTAGGTGCTTCTGCCATTGCTCTCTGCTGGAGCGTTGCTTTGTGGTTCATTCATCTGGTCTGCATGAGGCAGTGGCATGTCTCTGTGACTGTCTAGTGACCTTTGGGTGGGAAGGTGGTAATGGCATCCCCAGGTTGAGATCACTAAGTTTGTGGGTTGATTTTTGGATGTCAGTGGTGTCTGCCTGCCATAACCTGCCTGCCATAACCTTCCTGAGCACCTAGGGCGCGGTTCCCTTCCTCCGAGCCCTAAGCGCTCCCTGTCCAGTTTTGTACTAGTTAATGATTAATGCTCCTTCATCTCCAGCAAAGCTATGGTCTCTGTCCCTTGGGTGTTGCCTAGCACTTCGCAGAGTGTGAATTCTGGGCCTCCTCCCTCCCCGGCTACTTCTTGACACGTGTGTTTGTTTGTGGCGCTTTCCATTTCCACTGGTGACTGTCAGATGATTCCGTCTGGTTCTGAGGTGAAGAGCCAGGTTTTGAGTAGTTTCCTGAATTTTAGGAGGTCCTTTGTGTTGCGTATTTCTTCCGGAAGGGCATTGCAAGTTTTTGCTGCCAGGAGGGGGAATGAGGACCCACTAAGTTTTTTTCTTATGTATGATTTTGATTCCAGGCAGATGTCGTTGCTTGATCTGAGTGTTCTTGTCAGTTGTCAGACGGTTATTTTCTTTTGTGGGAATTCTGCTCCTTGGCCTTGGCCGTGGATTGCTCTGTGCGTTATGCACATCATTTTGAATGTGATTTGTTGTTTGATTGCAGCCACTGTAGCATTTTTAGCACTGGAGTGATATGGTCCCTTTGTGGTAGTTTAAGAAGGAGTCTGGCTGCTGCGTTGTGAATACGTTGCAGTTTCGTTAGCAGGTGTTCTAGCACCCCGATGTAGAGGCTGTTTGAGTAGTCAAGTCTTGACATGATGAGGGCGATGCTTGTCTGTGTTTTATGAGTGAAGGACAGGAACAGGATTCTTTTATCAAGTGTAGGAGGAAGAAGCATTTCTTGATTATTCCGTTTACTTGTGGTTCTAATGTTAGCACATTGACCATTAGGATTCCTTAATTTTTTGACTATTTTCAATGGTGTGGCTGCTGTTCCTAATTATGTGGGCCATATTTATATAAAATGTATCACCCAACTGTAGTGCGCACTCATTTAATGAGCTTTATCTATTTATATATTTATTGCATTTATTGACAGCACCCAAACCCGTAAGTATCACAGAGCTGGTACAACATAGTGAGCAGGGCATACACAGTACAGTACAGAGTACGAGAGAGGTAACAAGGCGCAAAAGCAACATAACAGTACAAGGTCCATAGTGTAAGTGATTTCAACCCGGGAACTCCACCTAAGTCAATGCCTAGCTTGTGATGCACAGCTGGAACCCTTAATTATGTATTTATTGTCTATAAGTTATTTTATTTCTGAATGATATACCCTTATATCACGCCCCTCTCTTTGAATCCCCCCGGTCACACTGTACCAGGAAGCAGGCTGTTTTGCAAAGTTAAAAGGATTTATTTTATTTATTTCACAATATATATATATATATATATATATATATATATATATATATCACACTATTCAATATTTATACAAGGATCACCAATGGGGTGATGTCACAATAAATCTCTTTAATCACACAGATTATTGGTAGGAAAAATAATGCAGCATAGAATAATACTTTTGTGTGGGTTCAATCAAAATGCAAGTGATCACTTTTTCCCCGTGCACACTACTCAATCCCCCCAATATGCAGTATAAAGAGATGGATGGAGAGAAAACAGGTTTCAGTAATACACACTCAACAATACAGTACCAATCCCAATATCCCCCCAGCAAACACAGCGAAAAACAGGAATTATTGCAACTTGTCAAAATGGTTTTGAATGTGGCTTTAAATGAATGGGAAAAATGGATTTAATTCACTAAAATGGTTTCAATACTAGTGGGAGCCGCTTTGTATAGTTTCAGATAAACACTAGCAATGATTATTGAGTAACTAGCAGATTGAAAACTTAATTCTGAGGTCGGATGCAATGTACAGCTGTTTCACCCGTGATAGATTTGAGCCAAACGAAAAATTTGCAGCAAATTTTTTGCACGCAGTAAGCGCAATTGCGGAAAAACTATGAGGAATTGGAAAACGGTTTTAGGTTCATTGGGTTTTTTTTCAGAAAGAGTCGAAATTTGTGAAACAAGGTTGTGCTTTTTTAAAATTACAAACAAGGTTTCTTATACTAGGGAGACTATGAAGCCACAAACTACACGACAGCACAGCCACCAGTCCAGCGACGCCTCTGGCTGGATTTTTCCCGCCGAGACGCTTGTCTTTCTTCAGCAAATATATTAGCGCAAAGATGATTTTAACACTACTATCTCCAAAGAACTATAGGGATGAGAGAAAGATTCTGGTAAAACAAAAGATTTTCTACAATGCAGTTCTGGATATAAGAGAGTGGGTTTGGATAGGGATGACTTATGGATAATACATATGCTAGAGACAATCCTATGCTATGCATACTCACTATAACTGTTTGGAATGGACCCATCAGAGATCTGGTCAGGGATACTTTCTGAACTGGAATTCAGCTTGCACACCGGAGTGGACTGAAGGCGCTCTGTTTCTGCACTCAGCCCGGCACTCTGGACACTGCACAGCGGAATTGGGCTGGATCTGACGGGTTGGTTCTGGTTCACAGCGATCTGGTCACAGCTCTGCTCTACTAGGTCGGATCTCTGGATTCTGGCAAGAATTCTTAGCAAGAAAGCAGAACAGCTCAGCCAGGCTGTTCTTTTTGTTGTTCCCCTTGGCGGTCTGGGGTAAAATCTGGTTTCAGGATTTATTAAAGGCCAAGCAGAGAATGGTTCAGCTTTGGAAGTGGGCCTTTCTGCTTTCAAAGTTCTGGAGTCTGGAATATGGATTTCTCTTGTAAAGTGCTTCGCCAGCAATTGGATGGTGAGTGGATGTGTGCCTTTCTAGGTTCTAAGCTGTCTCTATTTATGTATTTTCTAAAAGGGTGGGTATGATGACTTCTACTACCCCCTGGTATTCTATTGGTTAGGGTATTTCCTCTCCCCTGATTTGAGAAGAAAACATGATGACACGGTATTTTACGATCCAGGGAGAACCTCCCCTCTGTTTCTGCACATGAAATCTATTTTTTATTCAAGACATATTTACAATTGTGCAACCTTAATACCAATAGCATATTTATATCAGATATTTGTGGAAGCAAGTATTTATCCGAGCCCTGTCACGGTGAGAGCTTTGGTCTAGATTTGGCAATTTTCCACACATTTGGTCTGGTACCCAATGTCAGATTTGTCCACATTTTTACACATGTGTGCGCATGACATCTGGGCATAATCATGTGAAGTTTCGTGTTTCTGGCATCACCACAATTTCTACAAAACCACACATTCTGTAGTCTTGTCCCTGAACATAGCACAGAGTTCTGAGTAGTTTTACCACGTGACAAGAATTTTCATACTAACAATACTGTTATTTTACAATTTTGTGCAGTCCTCTGTCAATCCTTTTCAAATATATACTTTCTTGTGCTTTAAGAATACACATAACTGTCTGTCCCGCCTGCAAAGTTTTGGTGGCTCAAGAGCAATCCCTGCCTCTTTCCCCAGGCAGGAGTTTCTGTTGACAGTTGCATCTGCATATCTTTTCAATCACGGGAGTATTTTGTCTCTCCCCAGAGCAGCAGAGCAAAATCTCCTCCCCTCTTCATTAACACCTAAATAGGAGTTCCTGTCCTTTTGGTGGGAAGCAGAAGGGTGGTGTGTTTCCCAGTGGGGGAAGCTTCTTTGAAGTTTTGCTGAATCAGGTTTAAAGTAAATTGTGACATTGTTCTTTGTTGAAATTAAAGTTACAATTTTTAAAACAGGCAAAAAAATCTCTAATTCCAGTCTTTTTAAAAATAGAAATTAAATAGTGGCAACCTATATTGCTTTTGATAGCAAGTCACTTAATTTCAACCACTTGATTTTACTGTACAAGTTTAAGCTTTCAGTGTAATTAAATGACAGCTTCCATACAGGCGGTCGACGGTACTGCGCCCATATCTGACAGATTTTCCCAGGAAAGCACCTTTTTTTTAATGTGGATATTCTTGTGATGAAATCTGCTTCTCCTGACATTGTGTGCTTATGTGGATTCTTTAAATACAGTGACGGGTAACACCCAGCAAGGATGTTGGATCTTTTCTGATGTTTGGGAACCATTATTTTGTAATTTCAGCAACCAAGGAAAACATATTTCAGAGCACTTCTGGGTTTCCTTGCAACGAAGCACTGCCTTTCATGTAGTTTCCATTTTCACTCTGTGGGCAGTCCAATGACAGATTTTAGCAGTGTGGTCTCCTGTTCCACCATTGACCTAGGCAAAGTAGATTGGCAGCCAACTTTCTGGTTTCACAGCGCAATTCTCAGAGGTTTGGCGTGCATATGGCTTTTTGCAGCCATTTTGTTGGTTCTGGTGCCACTAGCACACAGTGATGTCGCAGGGCAGAGCTAGTGGTTCAATGCATCCCACAATAGAGAAGGGTAGAGATCGAGGAGGTCACTTTGAAGTATGAAAGGATGGATTGGCCTTGCCAGGATTTGAACCTGCGAATCACACTCAGACTACAAAAGCATGTGCTAAGCCCACTGAGCTATCTTACTGGCTAGCCAGCAAGAGCATATTTTCTTACTGTGGCATTGCAGTTTATTACTGATGTTAAGTACAAAGGCACCATAAGTATTCTTACATTGTGGTGGGGCATTCATGCAGCCTGCAAGGCAATGTTTTTTTCACTGTGGCATTACATTTTGTACTGCCGTTAGGGAGCAAATACAACATGATGAGAGTACTTATATGGGGAGTGGGGGATGTGTGTAGCCATCAAGGATATGTTTTCTTACTGTGACATGGCTTTTTTTCACTGGCATTAAGGCAAAGCCAAAAGGAGCATTCTCACATGGGGATACTGGCAGGTATTGGCAGACCCAGCATAAACATGCTTGTTATAGTATCGCTACTGGCATTATGGACAAGGCAAACATGAGTATTTTCCTATGTGGGAATAGTGGCATATATAGGTGTACCAGAATGGCCATGTGTGAGCACAATCGATATGAAAATGCTTTTTTACACTTGCAGAGTACTGGCATATAGTGGGCAAAGTCATTATGCTACTGTGCATTGTCTTAGCATTTAACAGACTTGTTATGCCTTACCCTGCAAAACATATTGTAAACTGTATGGCTTTTCACCTAACTTATCACAGAAAGTGTACTGAAAAATGCACTATTTTAAATTATTATTTAAAAACTTTTTTTTTCAAGGGGACAACCCACCTCAATTATTTAGCCCTCCCTCACTACTCTTCCTTTGTAGCTGAGCCAGTGGCAGAGGTCCAGCTTGTGCATGACTGTGCAAATTATATAGAGTTTTATTGTGACATACCGTGCGTAAAAGAGAAGGCATTGTAAGGAGGGGAAATTCTCTTTATTGATGGTTCTTTGATAATTGATCAAACAAGTGGGGAGAGGCATTCTGTCGCAGCTGTAATGCAGCATAGAGCAAATGGTGAATTTGAAGTTGTAGCAAGTGCAAGCCTACCGTCTCACTTTTCAGCGCAAGCAGCAGAATTGGTAGCGCTTATTGTCATGCTTGAGAAACATGAAGGGCAGGAAGTGACGGTGTACAGTGACTCCACCTATGTGACATCAACTGTACATACAGGACTAGCATGCTGGAAAAGGAGGGGCTATCTCCGAGTGAACGGCACTCCAGTGTAGCACTCATCATTATTGGACTGGCTTATTAAGGCACTACGACTCTTCGCAGCCATAGCGATAGTTAAATGCGCAGCTAGTTGCTATTATGGTAGTGAATGAAGGATTTAATCATTTACCAAAAGCTCAGTTAATGGAGATTCAAGGCAGCACACCACAGGAAGGAACAGGAATTATGGGAGCAAAGGGGGAGTTCTTTATCCCCCATAGAAGCACTATGGTGACCGGATAGTACCGGAAAGCCGGTGAGGCCAGTAACATTATTAAGGGTAGTGCTTGAACAGCTGCACTACCCTGCACATGTAAATAGGGAGGGTCTTGCTGCTACGATTGCAGATGACTGGTTTGCGCCAAACCTGTTAGAACAAGTTGCATTTTATGTAGCAAACTGCATTGTATGTCAAATGTTTACCGCTGGGCATACACTGTAAATGAATAGAGGAGTAATTACTCGACGGAATAGTCCTTTTCAGCATTTATATATAGATTATGTTGATATGCTGCAAGTACGTAGTATATACAGGTATCTGATAGTGGTGGTGTGTCCCTTCTCCAGGTGGATCGAAGCAGGTCCTTTTACCCACCCTGATGCCAATTGTGCAGTGAAGTTTTGAGTACATTAAGTCTTTCCAAGATGGGGAGTGTGTAAAGTGCTGAGATTCAATAATGGGCCACATTTTCTTAATGAAGTATTCAAACAAATTATTAAGTATTAAACATAGGTTTTCTTCTGCTTATCACCCCCAAGCAAAAAGACTATGTGAGAGACTCAATGGCCTTCTTGAATAAAGAATTACCAAGCTTAAGTTGACGCTGAAAAAGGGATGGCTACATTGCCTGCCCTTAGCTTTATATACCCTAAAGAATCAGCCTGAATCGGACCATCACCTCATACCTCACGAACTAGTGACAGGAAGACGAATGAGAATGCCTTTAACTCCTCCATCGAAGAGTAGAAGTGATGCCCAGGGTAGTGTGAACATGTTAGGAAATTAATTAAATGAATATTTGACATGTATGACTGCTAGTATCTCTGTCATTTCAGATCAACTCAAGCGTCGGGGGGGTCGGTCTCAGAACACAGATGAAGACCATTTAGCAGCCGGATCTTCATTATTATTATCAGCACTGAGACTGTTTGCTGGTGACACTGTGCTAATCAGAAATTTCACTGGAAAGTGGCACGGGCCAAGATTTGTTGGACCTTATGTAGTGGAAGGCATTAGTCCTTCAGCAGTAAAAGTTCAAGGCAGACAAGCTTGGATTGACCAGAACGACGTCAAGCTCTACACCGGAGAGGCCGCAGCACCCCAGCCAGCATTATAGAAGCAAGACAAGAAGAATTTCAGCATGTGCAGACTTGGTCGATGACAAAGAAGAAGGACGATTAATACATATTTAGACATTACAGCACACGTGGGTAATAACATGTGGTACCAGCACATGAAAAAGGTGAGAGAGCAAACATCTAAGGAGGGTTGCTACATTTGTGCTCTTGTACCTTATGCCATGAGTACTGCCCGAACTTTCATTTCCAGAGAAATTTCAGAATATGATGCTAGATGTCTTGTTCACCTTGCCGCATGCATGACTCAAGGACAGTTTAAAGGAAATCAGGCCACTCTACGATGGAGGTCAAAATGGTCATTTCCATTCCAGGATGATTATATCAAGACTACACAGATGGAAAAGGAGCCTGCATGGAAGAGCAAGATGCTCACGTATCCTAGGGCAGGACAGGATGAAGTAGTCGTAACAGAAATGAAGAGAATGGATTGTCCTGACAAGCTTGGACGACTGGATGCTGGAAAAGAACTCAGATGCTAGTCTATGGACAAGTGAAGTCCAAGAAAGGGTGGGAAGAAGGGTTGATGTCTTGTGCAGCTCATCTACTGAAGCAGGAATATGTACAAAAAGTAAATGATGAGTGTTTGAAGTCATGCGCAGAAGATGAATCATTGTTTTTAATTTCACTAGTGAATGCGACACTGCTTTCAACGAAAAGGAAGAAGGCATGTGGGAAATAACAAAGGCTTGAAGACTATCGTTAATGCCTCAAGTATGGGAGCAGGGACAGGTTTCCTGATGGATCGATATTGGGCTTGTGGGTCCAGGGCCCACATGAAGCTGCCAAAGGACTGGGGAGGAACGTGTTCCCTAGTACTTGTCCATGCATCAGCATTAGAAATTCTGAAGAGTGATCTGAACATTGGTGAATTTCCAAAATCGGATGGCCATTTGAGAAAAAGGAGATCAGTTGAATTCCTTAATCGAATGAAGAGGGGGGAATTATTTCTCTGCTAAATCGATAGAAGCCTTTGATGCAATTCCGTATGAGGCCAGGTTGTTCAGCAAGACTGCCTTGATCTTTTTGACTATCTTTATGCCAGGAATCCAGTCAATGTCTAACACCAAATGGTTACAGATTACCAGATGGGAACTCCTATAGACAATCAACAAGACCATAAAAGAATTCAATGCGATTAAGGAAGAATTGAGGGCCAATGGACTAATGACCCTCCAGAACAGATATGTCCTAGATGTGATCACAGCAATGGATGGAGGTGTTTGCACCAAAATCAGGCCATCATGTTGCATGTTCATAACTTCACATGATGAGAATGAGACCTTGACAGAGGCCATAACGGTGCTAACAAACCTGCACAACAAAATGGAAGATGAGACAGAAGATATTGCAGATGACATCTCGTTCATGTCTATCTTCTCATGGATTGCCTAATGGATGGCGAATCTCTTCAAGCTCCTGTGAGTGATACTGGTGATGGTGATGTTCAGATTCTGTGTGATCAGGATGATAATCACACAGTGTAAGAAGACAGCAATAAACAGCAGTAGGAATGAAGAATATGATTGATGTTGAGTCGGGGTTTGGACCCAAGGAGTTGCCAGATCAAGAAATCAGAAAATACATAGAGGCCAGCATTTTGGCACTTGAGGAAAGGAAGTTCCTGTATCCAAGAAATCTCAGGAAGTATTTGGGATGATGGATCTACTGTAATCAGAATGGACAATGCAGCCACATGACCTGGAGCATTGATGAGCATGAAAAATCAGCAGAATCTCTGAAGGGAGTGGTGAAAATCTGGACTTCAATGAAGTATTTTTTCAAGATAGAATGTCAAGATGTGGAGACTGATGAAGGAATGGTCGATAAATCAACAAGAGGGGGAATGTAGAGGAGCAGCTGAATGCCTCTGCGGGAAGCCCCACCCCTATTTTGCCTATATGTTGGGAACCAGACATTGCAACATGTGCAACACCAGTGATAGTGCCGATTTCACGAAAAACCTTTGAGACAAGGTATCCGCTGAGAAAACCCTATATGACGTATCCCCAAAGATATGACGGTCTTCTGAAGGAGACCCCCAAAGAAGTGTAAAGACATGGAAAGGAGAGGCAGGTGACATCACAAGAAATTAATGTGATGCACCGAGAAGGATGCCCAAAGAGAATGCGTATGCCTTTTAGAATCTGATGTCGAAGTTAAGAATCGAGAAGACTTCCTTGTCCGGAATAAAGATTACATGTGCAAACAATCACTGCTTAAAATAATAATGCAAGCCGGTTTATAAATGTTCAGATGCCATAACGCAAGTAGTCTAAGTAATCGTACAGGCTGGCTATATGTAGTGAATAGACTGCAGGCAGTACCGCCAATATACATATGTACATAGATTCTGGACATTCGATGCCACGATTTTAGTTAGCTCGACGCATGGAGAAAGAAGGATTGATAGCTGTGTGTGTGTTGCAGCAAAGAAATAAGCAGAGGCTTGAAGATGGACCAAAGGAAGACTGGTTGGCCTGATGTGAAAGGCTAAAAGCAGCTAAAACTGTTTATCAGTCCTTGAAGAACAGTGAATGTGAGAGGCCGAGGCATGCCTTGTTAAGTTGCAAAGAGAGATCATCATGAGTGCCAAGATTCTTTATTCAAGACAAATAAATGCTATGAAATGGGCTACTTCACGGTCCCCTGTCACGTGAGTCCAGGATGGAAAAAGAAGTGGGCATGCAGACCTGAACATTGATAAGAACATGCTCACACTCCCTTATATTCCCAGAGATGAAAAGCAACTACAAGGCCAAGTTTATGAGTGATGAGAGATGTTGGGTTAATTGGGTGGGAAGATACCTTCAGGTCCACCCACCAGCAGCTGGGGTACCAGCATATGTGCTGCTAGAGAATCGAACGTTCTAGAAGGGTACAAGTGTGCCAACCAATTGTAGAGGGCAGTATAACAAAGAGCCTTATAGTTTAAGAGCCAATGGTGTGTTGTGTTTCTAATAACTGTTGAAGATGACTTGCACTAAGGGAGGGCATGAGTTTCCCATCTGATTATTGAGACCCAATCACAATCCAATCCCTTATAGAAAGCATACTTAGATACTCCCTTTAGTCCTATCACCATCCCACATGGTTTTTCTTAGATTGTCACGTAGTATGATGTCACGTATGATGAGTTGTTGTTATAAAAGTACTTTTTTATGAAATGTGTTAAGACTTTGCTGTGCAACGTCCGTAGATGTCCATTGTAACTCCCTATTTTAGATCATTGTGAATAAAACAGAGACCTTTTGCCAACATCCTGAGTCGGTCTTCTTGTTTGGTGTGAGAGTTATTCTCCATCCCATCCATCGTACAATGTGTTACCTTAAATGAAAGGCCCATAAGAGTTGAAAACAGCTCCATGATATCCTTTGTATCTCAGAGCAGGCACTGGACTACGTGCCTCCTTCCTAACTGAACATTTGTCCCAAGTCATTTTGGGCACCTTCTCCTCACCTACGTCCTTCTTCAACTGTGGTGTCCTCCAGTGTCATGCCTGCGCCATGGGCGCATCCATTTGCGCTCAATATGGAATATTTGTTTATCATTTATTTACAACAGACTCTTGGATCAATCTATATTTATTTTGGGGACTTTATTTCCCATTTGCGAGACTTTGGTGCTTTATTATTTTTTCCAACAAACTACGCATACCACTATGCACTTGGCTATAAGCATCAATTCCTGGCTGTTACACCCCCCAGAAGCCCTAGGGATTGGCTCTGCTTCCACCAACTCAGGAACAGAGAGGGAGGTGGCCGATTGTCTGCAGGTGTGCTTAGCCAGGTGCAACCAATTAGCCTGCCTCTGTGCTGGGCTAGGCAATATAAAAGGCTGCTGCCTGCAGTGGCTCAACCTCTTGCATTGAGAGACCTTCCTCCACCTTTCGTGTCTTTCTACGGATTTTTGTATGCTGTTTACCATCACTTCTGCTTGGACCCTGCCTTGCAGCTTGCTACACCCTGCTGCCTACAGCCCTAGCCTTCTGGGCTCCCTGCCTCAGTCCAGCTCCTCTGGGCTTCCTGCCTTGCAGCCTGTTACTCTTCGCTGCCTACAGCCATAGCCTTCCAGGCTCTCTTCCTCACAGCCCTGCTCCTCCGGGCTCTCCACATTGCAGCCGATCACGCTCTGCTGCCTTCCAGCCTCCGCCCTTGCCCTACCGGGCTTTCTACATTGCAGCTGATCACGCTCTGCTGCCTTCCAGCCTCCGCCCTTGCCCTGCTGGGCTCTCCACATTGCAGCCGATCACGCTCTGCTGCCTTCCAGCCTCCGCCCTTGCCCTACCGGGCTTTCTACATTGCAGCTGATCACGCTCTGCTACCTTCCAGCCTCCGCCCTTGCCCTGCCGGGCTCTCCACATTGCAGCCGATCACGCTCTGCTGCCTTCCAGCCTCCGCCCTTGCCCTACCGTGCTTTCTACATTGAAGCTGATCACGCTCTGCTGCTTTCCAGTCTCAGCCCTTGTCCTCTGGGCTCCCTGCTCTGCAGCCTGCCTCACTCCGGCTGCCTACAGCCCTTGTCCTCTGGGCTTCCTACTTTGCAGCTGATCACGCTCCGCTGCTTACTACCTACCTTTTTCCGCTGGGTTCTCGGCCTAGCAGCCCTCTACAGTCCTCTGCAACCTTCTACGGTCAGCGGCCCTGCCCCTGAGGGCTCACTCCTTGCTGCACGGTCCTTCTGGGTTCCTTGCCGTGCAGCCTGCTTTACTCTGCTGCCCGAAGCCCTTTCCCTCTGGGCTCTCTACCTTACAGCCCTGCTCCTGTGGGCTTGCTCATTGCTTTCCTGCTCCTCTGAGCTCTCAACCTTGTTCCTTACTGTCCTCTGCTATCCTATCCTGTTACACGACTTTCCCTTCATTTCCTTCTGCTAGTTTGCTATCAACCTCCTTTTCCTGGATTTGTCTGTAAGTATCTTCTCTTGTCCTGTTTGTAGACCCTTTTGTACAGAGCTTGTCTGTTGGTTCCCATCAGTCAACCTCTGCCCCTTCCCTTGTCTCGTTTCTACATTACAGACACCCATAGCTGCTGTTCCAAGTCATGAGCAAACAGTGTGGGCCTCTGTTATAGCAAACTGTGCAGAAGGCTTGAGTATTTCCTAAGGTTCGTGGAATACTCTTTTCCTATATCTGCATACACCCCAAGAGGGAATTATTTCTGTACCTTTCCTTGCTACTCTTGCCTACTCTTCGTTCTCTTTCCTTTCTGCTGTGTGTGTGCTTCTCTGTCCACTTTATTTAGGCACAACCACCCAAACCCTTTTTGGGTGTCCTGTGCCACTCTTAATAGAGTGCCATCCCTGATAGAATGCAAGAGCCAAAAATGTCTTGTTCCATAGGCCGGAAAGGCACACACAGACCAAAGATGCTTTCCTTTCGGGTTAAGAAACCTTTGCATAAACCTATGGTTTCCCTAAAGACAGCAAACAAGAACCTTAATCTAAAGGACAGTCTCGCCTTAGTAAACAAAGATTTACAAGCACGGTACTATACTCACTGGCTAGCTGACCCTTCTTCCATGTACAATTATTATGACATTTGCGACTATGATCCGCAGTCCTTATCTGTTGCAGAGCTACAGCAAGATAATGAATTCTTACAGATCTTGTTAAACCAAACAGTGAAAAACACTCCTGCGTCTTCTGACAAGCCTTCTAACACCGCAACAGCCAAGGATATAGCACTCATTGTGGGAGACTCTAAACCAGAATACGCTGTTGCCAGAGTGATATGCGCAAGATCAGCTTGGCAAGCTCCCCAGAATGCTGGAAACCCTTATTTGACAGGACAAGGCAGTCATTATCCTGAGGTTTGTGCATCTGGTCCTGGGTACAAAAGACCTATACTAACTAACCATCGGTTGTCTTAATGCTTCCACAGTATCTACTAACCACAATAACCCTAAGGTCAGTCTTCCCATTGCTACAACCGAATTTTCTGCCACACCAGCTTCTGAAGCTTTAGGTCAAACTAATGATACTTACCTGCTACACGAACAACTCCTACGCCTTAAAAGAAAGACCGAAGACCTCTATGATGACTTTGTTTGTTTGCATTATAAGAATCTTATGAAGGGACGCAAGTCACCAGACCATCTGACACTATGTCCAACACCTGACATCTTATCTTTAGAGATCGACATGATAAGGCCTGGAATTGCCATGCAGAAAAGTATACAGACTTATACCAAGCAGATGGAAGACCTAAATATAGCATATGTATCCCTTCTAAAGACTGACACAGCTCTTTCACCTTCCAGCCACAGAAACTCAGGTTGTTGTACTGGCAGAAAAGAATTAACTCCTCCGGTGGGTCAAATCACTCACACAGCCATTACACCACAAAACAAGGGTGGTCTTCTGATTGGAAATCCCTCTGAGTCAAAGGATGGTTCCGCCCTCACCCTTGCCTATTGTCCAGTACTCACACTTACAACCTCTTCTGGAATGACAACGTCAGCTGAGGAGACTGGCGCAGTTCACACCGAGCATGCTGAGTTGGCAAGCGGGGCTTGCCAAAGTGTGGCTGTGCTATCAGACAACACTCCTGAGCAATCAACATCTCCAGTTTCTTCGATACCCCCTGAATCGCCAGTGGTTGTGGTACCCGATCTACCAGTGGTTGCAACACCTGAACTGTCTGTAGCTGCTACAGCAGCCGTACTTCCAACTGCAATTCATGATCTTCCTGATGCTGTGGCTCCTAAACTCCCTGCCACATTTGAGTCTCCTGAAGTCCTGCATGCAAATCTTGAGGTTGCTACAGCTACTGTGATTCCTGAAGCTACTGCTAATTCTGATGCTCCCGATGCCCAGATTTCTACTTCCTTCGCAGCTGTGCTAGCTGCAGCAGAATCCTCTGCTACACAACCTGATCCCGCAGCACCTTCTCTTCCTGATCCTACATCCACCATGCTAACTGTTGCAGAGTCAGTGAAGGGTTTCCCTGTTAAGACTACTGCTCCAGTTGTTCCTGCTGGTGTATCTATAGCACTAAGACTGCCAGACTCTACTCTACCAGTCTCAGGTGCGTTCCAGCCCGCTGGTTCTCTCATGGCACCCACACACCCAGTTGCTACAGCCTCGATACTCTCTACAGCCATTAAAGATCTCACTGCTGCTGTACCCTCTGAACTGTCTACTAATCATGGGGAAACCGCCGTTGTGACTCCTGAACTCTCTGCGGCTAACCCTAACGTTGCCATGGCTGCTCCGGATGTCTTGGAAAACCTTCCTAAAGCTACCAACTCTGCTGTACCTATGTCTCCACCTTCCAACATCATACTGTTGCCCGTCAAAGCAAAATCTATCATGGAGCCTGCAGCAGTTTTTCGCAGTTCCTCTCTTCATGCACACACAGTTGGGGTTTGTGTTCAAAAGACTTCGTCTTTTCTGATTTCTACATCTAAAGTTCAGAACATTTGTACTGTCTCCGTCATTCAAGACTCTCACCTTGCAACCTTAAACCGTTTCTGGTGCTTCATGATGTGCCTTTTTGGATTAAGACTCTTGTACGGTGTGACAGACATTCTTCTTGTAGGTCGGTCTTCAGGGAGCCTGGAGAGGGGCCTGGAGAGGGGCATACTGCCATGCCTGCGCCATGGGCGCTTCCATTTGCGCTCAATATGGACTATTTGTTTATCATTTATTTACAACAGACTCTTGGATCAATCTATATTTACTTTGGGGACTTTATTTCCCATTTGCGAGACTTTGGTGCTTTATTATTTTTTCCAACAAACTACGCATACCACAATGCACTTGGCTATAAGCATCGATTCATGGCTGTTCCTATTGGTCATCAAAGGAACTACACCCCCTAGAAGCCCTAGGGATTGGCTCTGCTTCCACCAACTCAGGAACAGAGAGGGAGGTGGCCGATTGTCTGCAGGTGTGCTTAGCCAGGTGCAACCAATTACCCTGCCTCTGTGCTGGGCTAGGCAGTATAAAAGGCTGCTGCCTGCAGTGGCTCAGCCTCTTGCATTGAGAGACCTTCCTCCACCTTTCGTGTCTTTCTACGGATCTTTGTATGCTGTTTACCATCACTCCTGCTTGGACCTTGCCTTGCAGCTTGCTACACCCTGCTGCCTACAGCCCTAGCCTTCTGGGCTCCCTGCCTCAGTCCAGCTCCTCTGGGCTTCCTGCCTTGCAGCCTGTTACTCTTCGCTGCCTGCAGCCATAGCCTTCCAGGCTCTCTTCCTCACAGCCCTGCTCCTCCGGGCTCTCCACATTGCAGCCGATCACGCTCTGCTGCCTTCCAGCCTCCGCCCTTGCCCTACCGGGCTTTCTACATTGCATCTGATCACGCTCTGCTGCCTTCCAGCCTCCGCCCTTGCCCTGTCGGGCTCTCCACATTGCAGCCGATCACGCTCTGCTGCCTTCCAGCCTCCGCCCTTGCCCTACCGGGCTTTCTACATTGCAGCTGATCACGCTCTGCTGCCTTCCAGCCTCCGCCCTTGCCCTGCCGGGCTCTCCACATTGCAGCCGATCACGCTCTGCTGCCTTCCAGCCTCTGCCCTTGCCCTACCGGGCTTTCTACATTGCAGCTGATCATGCTCTGCTGCTTTCCAGTCTCAGCCCTTGTCCTCTGGGCTCCCTGCTCTGCAGCCTGCCTCACTCCGGCTGCCTACAGCCCTTGTCCTCTGGGCTTCCTACTTTGCAGCTGATCACGCTCCGCTGCTTACTACCTACCTTTTCCCGCTGGGTTCTCGGCCTAGCAGCCCTCTACAGTCCTCTGCAACCTTCTACGGTCAGCGGCCCTGCCCCTCAGGGCTCACTCCTT
Source organism: Ambystoma mexicanum (assembly GCF_040938575.1). NCBI lineage: Eukaryota > Metazoa > Chordata > Amphibia > Caudata > Ambystomatidae > Ambystoma > Ambystoma mexicanum. The sequence continues at coordinate 854,221,840 of NC_090933.1, read as the reverse complement.
GCTGCCCGGTCCTTCTGGGTTCCTTGCCGTGCAGCCTGCTTTACTCTGCTGCCCGAAGCCCTTTCCCTCTGAGCTCTCTACCTAACAGCCCTGCTCCTGTGGGCTTGCTCATTGCTTTCCTGCTCCTCTGAGCTCTCAACCTTGTTCCTTACTGTCCTCTGCTATCCTATCCTGTTACACGACTTTCCCTTCATTTCCTTCTGCTAGTTTGCTATCAACCTCCTTTTCCTGGATTTGTCTGTAAGTATCTTCTCTTGTCCTGTTTGTAGACCCTTTTGTACAGAGCTTGTCTGTTGGTTCCCATCAGTCAACCTCTGCCCCTTCCCTTGTCTCGTTTCTACATTACAGACACCCATAGCTGCTGTTCCAAGTCATGAGCAAACAGCGTGGGCCTCTGTTATAGCAAACTGTGCAGAAGGCTTGAGTATTTCCTAAGGTTCGTGGAATGCTCTTTTCCTATATCTGCATACACCCCAAGAGGGAATTCATTATGTACCTTTCCTTGCTACTCTTGCCTACTCTCCGTTCTCTTTCCTTTCTGCTGTGTGTGTGCTTCTCTGTCCACTTTATTTAGGCACAACCACCCAAACCCTTTTTGGGTGTCCTGTGCCACTCTTACTAGAGTGCCATCCCTGATACCCAGGTCTCAAACCTTTCCCATTGGCTCTTCAATGCGTACCTTTCTCAGCTAGCACTCCTCGTTTCCTCCTTCTCTGCCAACTTCCATTGCTACACAGATGACAAACAACTCTTTTTCAAACTTCCTGCTGACCCTCTTGCATCCTCCATCATCCCTGACTGCCTATCTGCCATCCAGTCCTGGGGTACTTCCAATGATCTCTACCTCAAAGCCAGCAATACTGAGATCATTCCCATCGAGGCCTCTGTTCCCTCTTTGTTCCCCTCACTCTGGCCATCTTCTATGGGATCTTGCTCTGCTCCTTCTTCTGAAGTCAAAAACCATGAAGTCATCTTCGACTCCTCTCTCTCCTTCCTCCCTCACACCGAGGACATTGCCAAGAAGTCCCATTAAACACTCTTATTTCTCATAGAAATACTCCCTTTTCTAACTTTTCCCCAGAAGCTCAATGTTATCCGCGCCCTGGTTCTCTCTAGGCTTGACTACTGCAATAGCCTTCTTCTGAATCTACCTTCTTCCACTTTATGACCACTGCAGCTATTCCAAAATAGGGCAGCAAGACTTATCCTTGGCCTTAAACCCAGCAGCCGCATCTCTCCTGCCCTAAAAACTCTCCACTGGCTCCTGGTTGCAGTACGGATTACATTCAAATCCCTCTGCATCATCCACAAGGCTGTCTTGGGCCTGGGACATGCTATCTACAACTCTCTCTTACTCTCCCTCTAGACCTCTGCGGTCCTCTGGCACCAACTCTCTATGCATAAAGCATTTTGCTAAACAGAGGGCCGGAGGCCAATCACTTTCTTCAGCTGGCTCCTTCTTATGGAACATCCTCATGCTTCCTCTTCGTCTAGAGCAGGACCTCCTTAAATTCCAGAAACTCCTCAAGACTTTCCTCTTCACCTCCTCCTTCCCTTCGTCCCTCCTTTTCTAATCTCACAGTGGATGTGATTTGTGGCCAGGGCCCTTGCATATCCCTCAGGGACCTGCCTCCCATACCCAATTGCCCCAGCCTCTGCCTCTCAGCACTTGCCTTGGCACTGTTCGGCCTCATTTCTGTGGGCTTGCACTTTCTACCCAATAGCAGTTACCATACTATGCACTTCATCTGCTGCTCACCCACAAGCACAGACATTCCTTGCACTACCCCCACCCACTTTTTCCCCTCTTCTCGCTGCACTTGCATGTTCTGGATGCTCACATGGCATGGTAGGTTCGTTTTATCTTCCACTGTATTCATTGGTTTTGTTTTCAATCCCAAGTTCCCTCCCTTGTTGCCCTGTGGGTGGTTTGAAACAGAATTGACTTACTGTATAAGCGCCTAACAAATGCACAATAAAATTAAAAATTAAAAAAATATAGACTCTCTGTCCTGTCCAAGAAGAGAGCCCACATCCAAGCCTACATCTCTGTGGCCTCTTGCAACACGGCCAAACTCTTTAAAATCTGCAAGGAGCTGGCCAATCTTTCTAAATTCTCCACCTCTACTGTTCCCTCCCAGGTCCTCTGTATGGCTCTGGCTTTGCACTTCACCATTAAAACTCAGGACCTCCTGTCCTCACTCACCTCTCCCTCTACCTCATGGCCCCCCTCCAGCTTCTTCTCCCTCTCTTCCTCCTTGCTTCTCTTTCTCTCTGACAACACATGAAGGGGTTTCTAGACAAGTCCAATCTTTTAAAGTGTCATCCAAACAGGTGCTCACCTGCTCCACCAGAACCATCAAGGACCACATTGACACCCTTGCTAGAGCCTTGGCTGATTTCTGCAAACATTCTTTCACCACTGGATCTTCCCCGTTCTCCTCAAGCTCTCCCTTGGGCACCCCTCCTCAAAAAAATGCTATGCCGCTCCTACCTGTCCGGCAAACTACCACCTGATCTCTATCACTCCTTTCCTGAGTCAACTCCTGGAAAATCTGGCAATCTCCCAGCTTACTCTCCACACTGAATCTATTGGTTGTCGTCTCCATGACCATCAGTCTGGCTTCAGAGCAGCCAGAGGCACAGAAACTGCTCTCCTGAACACCTGTGAAGATCTGCTTGCTAACCTTGACTCCAGTCTTCCTTCTGTCCTCATCGTCCTTGACCTTTCCTCTGCTTTTGACACTGTTAACCACTCCGAAGAGGGATGGTGTAATCCTGGCCCTTCTCCCCCACCCACAAAGTATACAACCAAGAAGAAAAACTGCAAGCACTGCAATAGCATATACCACTTTGGATCGATTCCTAGCGCTCCAATGTCATACAAGTATGAGGAGAGATGCCCACTTTGCCCACCCTACATCCCAGGAGCAGTGCAAATGCTACCCATAGTGGATGAAGAGTCGCAAGATGCGACTAGGGAGACATCAATTGACAGCGTTGACTAAAGCGCCAAAAAGCTATACTACTACCGTTGATAGAGACATAATGACATAGGAGTGTTAGATAAGAAGCACTCATGCCATCCGCACAACCAGACACCCACACAGTCGATCACATGAAGAACACAGATGCGCAGTCCTATAGTTAGAAGACAGATACATGCACATACTGTCATTTCTTTATTATTTTGTCACTAGCTTAAACTTAGCAACGTTGCAATGCAGAAACCGCAAGAAGCAAGAGATGCTTACAGATGCTTATATACAACTAACCCCATGGAATTGCAGGGGCACCTATGGGATCTGACAGTCCAGTGTGACTCATATATGGATAATATAGAATAGTTGTGACATGGCTTGAAAAATCACAGCAGACCACAGACCCTCGACAGGAGCTGAGCTGAACAAATTCAGGCTGCAGAGAAGAGCCAACATATGGGACAGAGCCAGCTGCCAAGACCACCGAGATACAAGTGACATTCCATTCCCTGAACTACAGTAACTCCAGCTGCAATAAACAGGAATATTCCTTCATAAAATCGAGTTAATTCGGAGCTGCATGGCTGAGAAACACGATCTCTGAACATGTGACCTGGCCAAGTCAATGTTGAACTGAAACTATCAGCTGTTAACGAGGGACAGTCTCACACACCCAGACGAAGGCTTACAATAAAGAAGTTACATTGAGAGACAAGTGCTTCATGATGAGAACGAGCACTCTCATATTTTTGGTGGTTCACATTTGTTACAATGCTGACACATAGTTTCTCATATTACCTTGAGAAGGTACACCATGACCTGAGAACATTTCAAATCCCAGGTCTGGGGAATGTCAGCTCTAGCCAATCAGAGTTTAGACCCTAGGGGTGGGTAGCAACGGGCAAGAACCAATGGTAAGACCCTCACACTGCAACATTGTAGAGTATTAGATAATCAGGGACGAGCCAGAGCAGACATCTGATATGGGAGAGTCAGTTAACTAACATAATATATGGTCTACTATAGGTTGACTACCACTCAGCACCCAATCCCTAAGTATGTTAGGTTTTCTGGGGAAGGCCCAGGTTGAAGTGTCACTCCGATGACATTTGGGTATGAATCTGGCCTGCGAGCCAGAGGAAACTAAGTTGGTCTTGGATTCGTGTTTATCCCTGTACTGATCCCTGTTGGTTTTGGCTGTAATAAACCACAGTTTGAACTTGCTGTCAGTCTGGGCTTGCATACCTTTTTGGGAAAGAAGGTGTTGGGCCCCCAACGAGTTCAGATACTGTGAGCTCTTAGTAGTCCTCAACCCTACCTGGAAGTTCCCTACCCAACAAGGTGGTAGCAGAGGATGGTTGCTGACACCGGCCCGGAACGAAGCTGACTCCTTCGCCGTCGAACTTGAGAGGCCGTGGGACCTTGGTGTATATTCTGAAAATGACAGGGAACGTGTACCCATTTTTAAAGGCCATTGGGAGCCGTTTGGAAATCATCCCGCTCAGGTTTGGCAAGTTGTCCAGACAGACCAGGATGTGGAGGCAAGCGCTTTGACGGGGAGTCAGCAGCGGAGCAGTGTCAGCGAACCCGGAACATAAGTATTGTTCAGGATAACAGCAATTTTGGGTGTGGGGAAGGGTGGTGAGCATTGCTTTGCTAAACAGGGGTATTGGTAGATGCTGGTGAAGTATGGTCTAGTCTTGTCATAGTATTGTCTATCATTGTTGTAGTGAGTAGTGACTGAACCAGAGGTAGAAGTCTGTTTTCTTTGTTATGGGCACATTCGGTCCTCAAGGCAAGGGTTGTGGCAACTAATATGGACCAGATTGTCGAGTGGATTTGGATGCTAAGATTATTGTTAATAAACTATTCCTTTGAGTTGGGCGGTATAGCTCATGTCATAGATGATAGTATTCCCATGAGGGCTAGCTATCCCAGATTGCGGAAGGTGAATCGACTGGTTAAGTCTCCTGGAGAGAGGCTTTTCACATGTTAGGTGACGCAGCGGGTGCATTTCAATCACAAGAGAATAGAATTATACTCTGCTCTGGAGAAGCAGGAAGACAACTGTGGTGATTTCTGTGGGGTCAGTGTAACGGAATATGGGGTATTGTTCTGTGTGTGCACGATTGTCCATCTACCTGTATTGCGATTTAGCATGGTGACGTCACCCTTAGATTGATGCATAGGACAGAGAGCTTTGATGGTGAAGAGCTAGTGTTGACAACTTGGGATTGGGAGACAAGGTGAACCAGTGGTGGTGCGCGGAAGGTGCATGCGCAGGATTGTGGTTGTGTGCACGCCTGATACAGTGCAGAGCCGAAGAGGCTCGTAGCAATAGACAAACATTCTTATTGTGTTCTAACCCTTACTTCTGAACAGCGGACTATCGAATACCCTCTACTTTAGGTCAAGTAAGCAGTGCCATGATGTACCAGGGTATTAACGGGGGTATTACCTACCCCCTTCAGCATTTGTGTAAAACGTTACCCCCTAATAAAGAAAAGCTTTGTAATTACAGCATAGAATGGTCAAAAGGTACTGAAGGTAAATTGACAAAACCCTGGCCAGCATGTGGGAGTTTCTCCAAGGATGTGCAGCAATCGCTATTGACACACATACATGGCGCTCATGAGGGGAAGAAATTGGCAAAACGTATGGCTATATTTGAGTTGTAGCGTATGTTTCAGGAGGGAGAGTGGGTAGCAAGCGGTGAGGCGCCAATGGATGCTAAGCCAGCAGGAGGTGGAGGAAGGGGGTTTTACCCTTCCGCACCTCCCCCTACCCCTCCGAGCGTAATATCCGAGGACACAGATGATGAACAGGGAATGTACCCAATTAGAGAACTGAGGGGAGCAAAGGGATATTCAAATCCCACATATGAGCAACCACCATATACTAAGGAGGACAAACAGAAGGGTAGGGGACTGCCACTGAACAATGAAGGGGCGAGTAGTGATGCAGAGCAGTGCGCGAAGAAGGAGTTCAGGAACTTGAGCATGAGCAGTTACTTCACAGGTAAGTGTTCTTGCTCGCTAATGCTGTTCTTGTTCTTCCAGGTTATTAATGGAATCCAGATCTAGGGCTTCAGGATCGGGCCGCCAGAGAAGCAGATGAGCAGGAGCTGGACATGGTGAGCGTTACGCTGCAGGAGTGCAGAATAACGTAAAGCGTGTTCTGCTGTTTGGGTGTGGTTTAAATAGCCCAGGTAAAGTAGTTCCAGGCCAAGTAGTTCCAGGCCCAGCCACACCCAAACACTAGACCGCATGGCTCGGTTCTAAAGAACTGAGCTGTGTAATGGGCCTCCATGTTGGATTAAGGTCCAAAACTGGTATTGCTTTATTCCTGAAAATGAGCCTGGCGCCAAATGTGCCAGGACTGATCCATGTATGTTTCTTTTTTTTTTTTTAATTTGGTTTTATCAGTTTTGACACAAACAAAAAAGTAGCAGTAACAGAAAGATAAAGTACACATCATACGATACACTATTAGCAAACTTCGGTTATACATCAATGACAAGGCATATTATACCATAAGAAGGTTAGGATCGATTGTCTCAGTCCACAATTTGAGGTGTCTTTACCATAACTAAAGTGCTTAACCCTCCCCCCAACCCCATCTCCCCCCTATACAGCACACATCTGGTATTCATTATTGAAGCGCAGAGACATCCAAGGAATAATAGTCATATCTCCGCTGTCTGGACACGCGGTGAGCACTTGTTTCGGGAACTGTTCCATTGTTACTGACTGGGGTCCGCACTATCATCCGAGCCCTTCAGAGTCCTCCTATTGGGAATCGTGGTCCGTTAAGTGTTTATTTTTAAAGTCCATCCATAAGGTTTCACATTGAGCAGCTTTGCCGTGTAGGGAGGCAGTTATGGTTTCCATCAAGTAAATATTTGTAGCTAAGGCGATCCATTCGTTCTTTCCAGGCACCATGCAGGATTTCCATTTGTTCACCAGAAGCACCCTTGCCGCTAGTAACAGATGAGGGGTCAAGCCCTTTACTCTGGTCCAATCTTCTTCATCCTTTTCTAAGCCGCAGAGTATTAGATAGGGGTCGGCGTCTCTGTGGATGCCTTCTATTTCTTTGATCCACCCTAGGACTTCGCTCCAGAACACTTTAATGCGCGGGCAGCCCCACCACATGTGCCAATAATGGGCTATCTGACCACACTTCCTCCAGCATGTTGAGTTCATTGTTTGGGACATTTTGGATAGCCTGAGGGGATCATATTGCCATCTATGCAAGAGTTTGATAGCACGAAGCTTATATTGGCAGGATATTGATGTTTTGGATGCCGCTCTACACATAATATCCCATTGTTCAGGTTGTATTTCTTCCCCAAAGTCTTTCCCCCATCTTGACCTCAGAGATTCCGTGGATCCATCTCCTGATGCTATGAATTCCTGGTACATTACAGATATGAGACCTTTCATTTCTGATTTAGAGTCCAGGATTTTTTCGAAAGGAGTCAAGTCTCTGTTTAATTTGTCTTTCCATTCCGCTTTCGTTAGGACTCCTTTCAATTGGATATACTGAAAGTGGATAGGGAGCCTATGCCCAATGCTTCGGTCAATTCCGGTAAAATAATGAATGAATCTTTCCTCTGAAGCTGTCCCACTCTCTCCAAGCCTGCTTCATAACATGATTGGTATCTGCCCACGTCGGGTACATGGTTGTTTATGCCGGGTGACCATAAGTGACTGAGCGGAGACAGCTAGGTGGTGATGTTGCGCATTTCTTAGCCTGGACGCTATATACTCCATATGGTGCTCACTATTGGATGACCTTTAATTTTCCATAGTACCCTTTTGTGCGGGGTCCATAGCCATTCTGACACCGTGGCCGGGGACAGGTAGTAGTTGTCCATTTGGACCCTTTGAAGGTTATGATGGTCTCTCAGGTGTGGGATTAAGACGCGCAACTGGGCTGCTATATAATAATTTCTCAAATCGGGTAGTCCGACCCCCCACTTATCCTTGGGGAGAGTCAATGTAGTATATGAAATTCATAACATATCTTTGAGCCCCCTTCTTCCCCCCTCCCCCAACTTCATATATTTGAACAATAACATCAAAAGAGTGAACAAAAATATAACGATACGTGTGTCCTCCGGCTTTTCTCCGGGTGTTCATTTGTTTACCCCCTTACTTCAGGGAGGATTGCCGCTGTCGGGTGCTGTCGTCTCTGCAGCTATCACGTCAGTTCATGCCAATAAGTGCTTGACTTCAAACAGTTCATTCATGGAATTCAGTCCATTAATTCACCAAATTCAAGAGGCCCATCTTCAACAATGAACAATGAACAATGAAGGGGCGAGTAGTGATGCAGAGCAGTGCGCGAAGATTATCAGGCGTATTATTCGGGCGTCTGTATTTTCTTGAGTCTTTTACTCTCTTTCTTCTCGGGCCTTGAAGTTCCCATTGCATACCAGGGCGGTCAGTCTCACCGCTGTTGCCTTCTCCGGGTGCCTTCCCGAGAATATCCGCGATACAGTCCTTGATCTCCCCCTCAGACCGCAAAACGATTTTCGTGCCACCATGTTCAAATGCAAGGGAGAAAGGGTAACCCCACCTATATCTCTTGCCCCTTTCCTTGAGCCATTTCGTCAGAGGGCTACAGAGGCGCCTTAATGCCAGCGTGAGTGACGACAGGTCCTGGAAGATGGTAATGCGGGCACCGCCCATCGTGAGGGTGTCCCCGGACCTGGCCTTCATCAGGATCCTGTTTCTATCCTGATATCGGTGGAATTTTGCAAGGACGGAACGCGGACCACCGGAAGGTTCCACAGCCCTGTGGATCCGTTCAGTTTTGGGTTTGTCTATTTCCTCATCCGCCATCAGGATCTTTATGATATCGTGTATTGTGGCCTTGAGTGAGTCTTCGGTTTCTCCCTCGGACTCCGGTATGCCAAAGAATCAGAGATTATTCCTTCTTTCTCTGTTTTCCAAATCATCAATTTTCAAGCATATCTCCTCTTCCTTGTTTTCAATGTTGCGTAACCTCATGTCCATTTGGGTTTCAAGGGTATCAATGGACGCCTGATAGTTCTCAACACCTTCCAGTCTCTCCTCAAAATTGTCCATTCTCTGGGTAATCCTGTCAATCTTACCACCCAAGTTGGTTCCCAGAGTTTTTATCTCAGATAGTAATGCTGCAATGTCCCCCTTGGTGGCAGCAGCCTCCGCCCCAGTGAGGTCTGTCGCCATTGTTGTTTGCTGATCAGAGGCCAGTGGGGGCGAGATGTATGTGTATTTGACCAGCCTATTCCGTGCATGCATAGGATAGTTTACGCAATAGAGGAGGCACATGCCCCTGAGTCGGGGACTCTACCCTCTATGCGGTAGTGTATGTTCGTGAGGCAAAGTAGGCCAAGTGTTCGGGGCTCCGTGGGGTTCTCGGAGGGGCTGCGGAGGTGCCCAGATGAGACCACAGCCCAGAGAGCGATGCCGATTCAGATTTGTGAGTATGTGTACAATTGATCAGCAGGGTGGTTTCCGAAGAATGATATGCCGAAACCTCATTTCCAGGGCTTTAGTGAATTGTTTAGCAACAGCTTGTCATATCAGTGTTCGTTTCGAATGCTTCCAGAATGATTCCAGGAGGTCAGTTCAGTTAAGTGCACATTCATGCCAGAAAAGCCGTGCCTCCGGGATTGCTGGCAACCGTTGGAAATGTTTGTTAACACATTTGAGGTCTGGGGCCCCAGATTCGTTCTGGGGGCGGGCTCTGAGTGGAAGAGGGCATTCAAGCCTATCATACAAGTACTTGGACGTTCTTCGTGCCCCTTAATGGATCACAGGTTTCTCCCCAATTTTCCTGTAAAGGCGATTCTGCTCAGGTCCCAGGGAGCTTTAACTAGGTATTTGTCTAGAGTGTCAGACTGTTCCCTGCTTCCACGTGATGGGGCCAGGTGAGGCATGTGGGTAATTCTTCAGGGTGCAGGGTGGTATAAGGGGGCTGGGTGGATGGTGCCTGGAGCCCAATCCGTATTACAGGAGGTCTGGGGTGGCTTGCAGTATCACCCTTAAACTGTAATCCGTAAGAGCTAGCATCAAGGGTAATGAGTCTTAGGTCACCTAGATAGCGTGTACTAGGGCATATATTTGCCGAAACTGAGCAAAGAATGCAGCCACACAGAGCGAGTGGCAGAGTTTGCGCCAGCAGGATCTAGAGTACACACGTAGCTGTTGGCATGAAGGAGGCTGTGTCACCGCCAGGCCGAGATTTCCACAGCATGGAAGCCCCACGCGTACTCACGTATGCAGGTAGGAATATATAGCGTTGCTCACCTGAGGATCGGCCAGTCTCAGTGGTCTCGTCGGAGGTGAGGGCCTGTGGGACAATCGAGTTCAGGGCCCGACAGCGGAGAGGCTCCTAAACCCCGGGGCCGGGGTGCCGCACAGGGGGGGCAGACACAGCCGCAGGAGTCTCCCGCCCTTGAGGAGGGCAGTGTGTTCGCTCCAGCACCAGCGGAGGCGCGGGCAACGAGAGTCCGTCGCCACGTGTAATCACTAGGTTCAGTGTGGGTCTCTACCCAGCGGTTCATTCAATCGTGCTGGACCTTTCACCGGATGCTCTTCACATATGGCCGCCGATGTGGTGAATCGTCCGGAGGCTTTCACTGTCTTTGCAGTGGGATCCACACTCAAGGGTCTCCCCATCCAGCACAGAGCGGAGTCGCTGTTGTCCTCCTCCTAGGCTGCGTGGTGGTTTCCTCTAGGTGCGCGGGCGCGGTGCAGCTTTCGTTTTCAGAGGCAGCAGGCCACAGCCGGGGGGACGGGACTAGTGCAACAAAGTTCTCGGGTTTCCCTGCTCCGATTTCTTCCGTGTCTGCGATCACCTTAGGGGGGGTTGGTTCCTACAGCAGATTCTCCATGTTGTACCGGGGGGGGTCCACAAGTGGGGGCTCAAATCACTTATGGGACCAAGGAGCACGGAGCTCACACGGAGGTTAGCCTCATCCGCGTGCCCCCTGGTGGCCGTCCCATGTATGTTTCTGATGGAGTTTTAAGGCCCTTGGGGCCAGTGTGAAGGGCTTTAGCCCCACTGCTGCCAGGGGGCTGTTATACTTGAGGGCGTCAGGAGCATGGATCGTGACAGTGGCATAGTGTTGACTCAACATCGAAGAGGCTAAGTTTTGCAGATGACTTTTGCAGTAATATGGACACAGGGTCCAACGATGATGACAGGCACAGTGGTGACGAGAAAGGGGAGCTGGGAGAGGCCCAACTCTTGTGGACAGAGGAATGGACATCCTGGGAGTGTAGGTCACACAGACAAAGAAGGAGAGGCCGAGGCAGTCAAGCGGGCGCATCAAGCGAGCGATAGGTGTACAACACACAGCACATATGCTAACAGACTTAGAGATCTCCCAGGGCATAGGCAAGGGGAAACGGCTATACTGTGTTCAAAGGGGGAGTTGTCTAGGGGGTATGATGACATGAAACGAGTACCTACCCTGGAGCCAATAGACATGTGCACTGACTGCAAAGAAGAGAGAGGGCCTATAGAGATTAGACAATACCAAAGGACTCACAAGGAAAGAGTAGCATATTTGCAAATGCCCTTGCTAGAAAGGGGTGGGACAAGACCTCTGTATGTGCCCTGGATTTACACAGACAAGGAAAATGTGAAGTGCAGGTTACAAACATTAAGTGCGGGAGCTGGGAAATGAATTCATGAAATGGAAAAACTGACAGCGGGTCACCGATCAAGTAGTGGGGGATGTAAAAGGACTGCTAGTTTCGATACTGGGTGAAGCAGCCGATGACATATGAAAGGGGGCAGGGTTCCCGGGAGTGACAATACAGAACATGGGGGTTATTACATTATGCAAAATGAGGGATGACGAGGACCCTGTAAAGTACATACAGGATATTCAAGAGCTCTGGTGCCTTGAAACGTGAGAGCCTTGGGATAAAACAATAGCTATCTTTTATCACATCCTAGTGCAGGGATTAGCAGAGCCTGTACAGATGAGCCTGAAGAAGCTAGTGGGGATTGAAGCAAAGGTTGGCGAGAAATACAACTCACGATAGTACACCACTGCAGGCTGTTGCAGGAGAAGGTTAAACAAAAAGCGGATGAAAGGAAGACAGACGAGGCCAGGTTAGTACAAAAGAAGTTATCAATATATGCAATGAAAGGAGCGGTTATAACCAGCCCCAACCCAAAAGCACCAGCACCGCACCAGCAATACCATCAACCACCATAGTTTGCACCACCCATGGGAGGAGGATACACGGGGCAGGATGGCCAAGAGCGGGGATTCCGAGGAAGGGGAGCATTTCATAGGGGGAATGGCTTCAGACCACAGATGCAACACAACCAAGGGGGGTTTCGGGGCTGTGGACAACAGGTGCAGCAAGGACCAGGGGATATGTCAGGTGCCTTCCACAGACAAGGGAGGGCACCACCTCATTGCTGGACCTGCAGGCATTTAGGGCACATCTCTAGAGCGTGCTGAATCAGGGGAGACATGGGGAGATCAAGGGAAACAAAATTATCAAGGAGGGCAAGAAGGCTATTATGCCCAGAGCCAGCAGCAGCAGGGACCGATGCAAGGCTCCTATCAGCAAATGCCTCCAGTACAAGCACAGACCCCACACAACTGCAGGTGCAACGCCCAAGCACCACAACTGACAGCACCACTACAAGACAGTGACACAGGGCAATACATGGACACAGTGGCAACAGTGCCAGTGAGAAGACTGGGAGGGGTGACCATGCTGGGGAACAACCTATTCACAGGGAACAGAGTAACTATGTACCTCCAGTAGGATAGCCCACAGATTAACTTGATGTGTCCCATCCTGTTGATCACACCCAACCCTGTGGAGGAACCACTCATAGGGGTGGAGATAGATGGCAAACCCTTTTCCTTTCTTGTTGACACTGGGGCGACTAGGTCGTGCATTAGGGAAGGAACATTTAAGTTGTCAGGCGATGCCACAAACACTCCAGGATTTCTTGGGGCTCAAGAAGTGGTTCCTTTTACTAATAACATCTCCTTATTATTAGGCGACCACGACTTAGCACTACCTTTGATTTACTCTCGACATACACCTGTTAACATACTGGGACTGAGCAGACTGAACATGGCCATCTCATTCACAGACAAAGGTATAATATGCTCAACACCAGGCATACACATGTTGAATGTGAGGCAGATTGTGCAAGCCTATTGTGGACGTACAGTACAGAGGGGTGTGCCAGTGGACCCCGAGATGTTTCAGTATGGGATGGATATGGCCATTGCATGGATGCCAGGCATCGCAGGAAAGGTATGGCGGGTACCAAACGAGTATCTATTCAGACCAGAGACACCATTTTATGAGCCAGACGGAACAATAGTGTCAATCGAGATTGAGGCAGTGTTGGCCATAGAGGATTGGATTGCAGTGCATTCCACAGATGACACACGGAGGGCCTGAAGAGCAATTTTTGCAGTGGCAGAGTGGTGCATGCTCACAACAGTGACAGATGATGAAGTATTTAGGGAAGAAAGACAGGAATTGAAAATGATGTTTGAGATGAGTATAACCTTTTGACTACAGATCCATTACAGAGAGGTTCCACAGAGAATGGTGATGGTGCTGCTCTCTTTCTGGGAGGATGATATGGCCAAGGTACCTGACAACCTATGGACCACAATCCCTTATGACGTGGGCTTCATAAAAAGCATATGAGGAGTGAAGATCAAACTGAAACCAGTGCCCTCATTGAGAGAGGCATACTGGTACCATCAGAATCCCAATGTAACACAGCAGTGTACCCCATGCGCATGGCCAACGGGGGACATGGTATTTTATCCAAGATTTAAGACCTCTGAAGACATTGTAGAATCAGAATATCCAGTAGCAGCTAATCCTGTGACAATTCTGTGTGGCATTCCAGTGGAAGCCACCTGCTTCAGGGTCATTGATTTAAAGAATGCATTCTTCTCAGTACCATTACACCCATAATCACAAGACCTGACCAGCTTTATGTACCACAACCAGAAGTGGAAACATACACAATTTCCACAGGGGTACTGCAAGTCACCATCCATCTTTAAAAGGGTGATCAAAATGGATATAATCAACCTACATACCGAGAGTACGGTCTTATAGTATGTAGATGACATTTTGATTTGTAGCGAGACAGAAGAACAGTGCTGGAAGGGCTCAGTACACAAGCTGACAGTGTTGGCAGACAAAGGATACAAGGTAGACAAGGCCAAGCTCCAATACTCCTAGAAGGAGGTGTTGTACATTGGACAGATGATATCTAAGGATGGTAGGCACATTGCCCCCAAAGAGAGCAGAGACAATATAGAATACACCCCAGCCTGAGACAGTGAGGGGCATGCAACGATTCTTGGGGTTGTACAATGACTGCACAGCATTGGTCTTTGATTACAGTACATACATAAGGCCACTACTGACTGCACTGAAAGAAGCATAGAAGGGAGAAAAGGCATTGACATGGACCTCAGACATGGACGAGGCCTTCAGGGAATTGAAACAAGCAATAAGTACAGCTCCGGTGTTAGGGACCCCATACTATAAAAAGGAGTTCTTCTTATTCTCACACACTGACAGCGTAGTAATGAAAGTGGTACTGACTCAGAAGACAAGCATGGGCCATACGCCAATTGCTTATTATAGTGGACAACTTTACCCAGTGATGAGAGGACATTATCCATGCCAATAATCATTGGCTGCAGCAGCCTTTGCAGTGGAAAAGTTGTCAACAGTGACAATGGGGTGCACCACCACCTTGTATGTGCAGCACACCCTTTTTGCAATTCTGCACAAGCCAAAAAGCATGCTGACCACACAGAGAGCATCAGGATATGAGGTAATACTATCAAACCCAGGACTGAAGATAGTAAAATGCAGGACGGTAAACCCAGCACTATTTCTGGCAGATGTCTATCAACCAATAGGGTATGCCCACGACTGTACCGAGAACATAGAGATGTTCAGTGACACACGTAAGGTGGTAGAAGATGCACTTGAGGGGAGAGACGTGCTGTACATTGATGGTTTGTCGACAAGTGACCAGACTGATGGGATCAGAAGGACTGGAACTGCAGTAGTGAGACTGAAGGAGGACAGGACTAGGAAAGTAGTTGTGAGTGCGCGATTACCATCTCATTATTCAGCACAAGCAGCAGAACTAGTGGCTCTCATACTAGCACTATAAAACAGTGTGGAAAAGCGGGTAACCATATACTCTGATAGTGCTTATGTCACATCAACAGTGCATTCAGGACTGGCACAATGGAAAAGGAGAGGATTCAGGAGAGCAGTTAGAACCCCAGGGCAGCATGCGCTCTTGTTAGGTAAATTGACTGAAGTGATTATGTACCCACGGGAGGTAGCCCTAGTAAAATGCCAAGCCCACACCAGAGGGATGCATCCTATCTCAAGAGGGAACGAAGTAGGAGATTATGAGGCAAAGTGACCAGTGTATTTTGGGAAGCTGTGGGAGTTGGAGGAGGGACCAAAAGTTCAAGGAGGGGTATAGAACATGGTCACGAGAGAAGGCCAGAGAC
Organism: Ambystoma mexicanum; assembly: GCF_040938575.1. Taxonomy (NCBI): domain Eukaryota; kingdom Metazoa; phylum Chordata; class Amphibia; order Caudata; family Ambystomatidae; genus Ambystoma; species Ambystoma mexicanum. The sequence goes on along the minus strand of NC_090933.1, from coordinate 854,206,309 downwards.
CTTCTGCTGCCAGAGACACAGATTATGGAACTACAGGGAGCCGCACCACCCGAAGAAAAGGAGTTGTGGGTAAAAATAGGACGTTCCATCTCTCCAACAGATGACTTATTGTGACAGAACAATACAGGGAAGGTAGTAATGCCATTAGCATTATTGAAGACAGCACTTGCACAGCTGCACCATCCAACACACACAGGGAAAGAAGTCATTGCTACATGCATTGGAGAAACGTGATTTTGCCCCATTTGAATGAACATGTAGCCAATTTTAGAAGCAGCTACCTAACTTGTCAGCAGTTCACGGCAGGGCATACCTTGAGAGTTGTGAGAGCAGCCATACCAAGACCCGCAGGCCTATTTGTGCATTTCCACGTGGACTATGTAGACATGGTCTAGGTTTGCCTAGGGTATCGCTACATGATAGTGGTGGGTTGCCCATTTTCCCGATGGATAGATGCTGGGCCAAGCTCCCATGCTGATGCACTCTGAGCAGCAACATTTCTGGTTTACCCATGATGGGGCTTGTGTGAGGTCCTGCGTTCTGACAATGAGCCTCACTTCGACAACAAACTGTTTCAATATATCACAACCTTGCTAGACATCAAACACAAATTTGCATGTGCGTACCACCCACAAGCAAATGAAGTGTGTGAATTCCTGAATGGACTCCTAAATGTGCGCATTGCCAAAACTCAGCAGAACACCAAGAGACACTGGCTGCACTGTTTGCCATTGCACTCTTTGAATTGCGCAACAAGCCAGGGTTTGACCCCCATGTAATGCCCCACGCGGTGGTAACCGGATGTCGCATGCATGTCCACTTTGCTCCTCCCACTAGGGCACTGAAATATTGTGAGAGTAGTGCAGATGTGTTAGGATAAGAAATGTTTAAATATATAATTAACTTCTCTGGTTTCTAGTGCTTATTTTATCTCTCACCAAATACAGCAGATCCAGGCGCGCCTGAAGACAACAAAGAAAACAACTGCAATAATAAACACTCTGATAGTAACTTCGAACATTCAATGAAGGTGGGGGACTTACTACTTCTTAAAAACTTTGTTAGGAGATGGAACTTGCCTAGATTTATGGGACCCCACGTTGTGGAGGCTGTGACTAACTGGGCAGTGAGGCTCGAGGGGAAGGATGCCTGGAATCACTTGCAGGACATCAAGCCCTATAAAGCGACGGCCGCAACTGGCAATGAAGGAGCAGTGATCAACAGGGCCACTGCTCAAGATTCCAATGAGCAACAAGCACCAACAGATCCTACAGAGTTAGAGAGGGCAGGACACCCAACGATTAGACAATCCCAAGCAGAAGAAATTGCAACTGATATACTTGTCCAACTAGACAGCTAGTGCAGGACAAAGACCGATATGCAGGGAAATTTCTTCTCTGTGAAAGGGACAGTGAGCTAAAGACTTGGTAGAGTCTCTCCCAGGGGTTATTCACCCAAGAAGAGGTCATTGGGTTATGTTCGTGCTGGTAGAGAGATTCCCAGACCCCCCTTTGTTTTGCAACTAGACAGCTAGACTTTTTTTATTTTCCCTTCCGCATACACAAGTCTACATGAAAGTAATAAGACACTGGGGGGTCATTCCGAGTTTGGAGGCAGCCATGGTACTATTAGCACCATGGCTGCCTCCAAACTCGGGTCCGGGTCTGGGTAGTCAGAATGGGGACTTACCGGGACATTCCGACCTATGCCCGGTAAGTCCCCATTTCGAAAACCATTCCCCATTCCCATTTGAGCCTCCATAGGGCTCAATGGGAATGGGGAAGGAGTTAATAATGGGCCCGCAGATTGCGGGCCCGTTATTAGCTCCATGGTCCCTTAACGGGTCCCGCTAAGGGCGGCTGGTAAAACCAGCCGGCCCTAGTGGGACCCGCTAAGGGACCTCGGAATGCGGCGGTAGGGGGTTAACAGCACCGGCATCCTTACCGGTGCCGTTAACCCCCTACTGCCATACTCGGAATGACCCCCACTGTCTGTTAGTTATTTTTCTTTTTGCACATGCAGGGTGCTGTGAATGCGGTTAGGATTGTGTAGGGACTGCCTAATGATACCTCCTGTCAATAATCCTGAAACCATTCCCAACAAATTTGTGCACTTTATAAGAAGACCCCTGAGATTCCGAGCTCAGTCCCACACCAGTCAATTTCCATGTGTTCATAGAATACTTGGCCCAAGCCTACCCCCAGCTTGAATACAGTGCATATCCTGTTCTGCCCACTTTAAGAGATCCCCTGATAGGACAAGTCTGGGAGGAGGTCTCTGCCGTAGCGATAAGTGACTATTTAGTTCACAGAGCTTAAGGGTACTGACAAGTACTAACCCGATAATGCTTTTCTGCGTGATTTTCAGGCAGGTAACCTTATCATCTCATCAGCTGCAAGGATCCAGCAGCATAAGTGGTCATGAAGGGGCTAATAAAGGGAATTACCATTTTTGTGTGTTTGTTGATTCCTAGTGGCGTGTTAGCAATTGTGCACTGGTCTATTTTCCATGACATGAGTAGTACCACTTTGTCCCCTACTGACATTACCCCACCCCTAGCAGGAAGGACAACCATGTCAGATGAAGGAGAAGACACTGCTGATAAGGTAAGGAGAGGTAAGCGCAGTGTTGATGCAGACATGAAGGGAGTTGACATGTATCTCACAGACACAGCATGAGTAACAAACAACATGTGGTATAAACACATGTATAAAGTAGGTAGGGATACCAAAGGCGAGAGCTGTTACATTTGCCCTTAATCCCCTACGCAATGAGTGTGACCCGAAAGTTTGTTGTTACTGAAATACCTGCAGCCAGAGCACAGTGCCTTTTGTATCTCGCAATTGTACAGACGCGAGGAAGATCCAAGAGAAGAAGACACAACATTGAGATAGATGTCCAAGAAGACTTCTCCCTATGAAGATAATTACATAAAGACACTAGACATGATGAACAACTATTGGCAGCTACATCAAGGATTGCAATACATAACTGAAGGGTCTGAGAAGGGAGAGACAAAAACAAAAACCCTAAAAGAGTTGACATGCCCAGGCACAAGAGTCAAGGAGATAGGGGAGAGCCTGGATGCTGGGAAAGGCCATAGATACTGATCTATGGACGAGTATACACCAATGATGGGTGGGAAGATGGAGTAGTAGGAAGCAAGGCGCTGATGCTGGCACAATCAGTGGTGAACAAGGTGCAGGAGAAAAAATGACATGGAGCTGAAGGAGTGGGATACAAGTGCAAACTTGCTGACATGGGTAGAGAATGAAGCCGGTCCGATGCCAATAATTCCACTTAGGACACCAGTCCTGTGCTATCAGAATAATGGACATGTAGAAGTTGGTGAGAACACTGGGTGCAAGATGATTGAACAGCTTCCAGCTATGAAGGTAGGCACATCAGTGTTAATGGACCAGTATTGGGCGTGCAGATCAAAAGCCTATGAAAAAGTGCCATCTGACTGGGGAGGAGCATGCTCGCTGGTGCACATCAACATGCCCTCATTGGTGGTGCACAAGAAAGATGTGAAGCTTGATGAGTTCCCCATGACGGACAACAACAGAAGGAAGAAGAGGTTGATTGAAAAAGTACCAGCGTCCAGACCCCAAAAGTGGAGAAACAAGGTGAAGTGAGAAGAGTGAAAAGAGGGGGGATCTTTTTCTCAGGCAACTAAGAAGCGGCTCTGGATGACATCCCGGTGGAACACAGGCTATTTAGCAGGACACAAATGTTCTTTCCATCACTAATACCCAGAATACTGAAATATACAAATTCCAAGTGGTTACAGATCACTCGTTGGGAGCTGATGGTAACAATGAACTCAACGGTGAATGGGTTCAATGCCATAAAGGAAGAGCTCCGAGGAATAAGGTTGGTGGTGCTACAGAATAGATACATTCTGGATCTGCTCACAGCAATAAAAAGAGGAGTTTGTGCCAAAATAGGAAGTTCACGTAGCACGTTCAGACCGGCAAACAACAAAGACAATGGAACCCTCTCAGACGCAGTTGCACAGTTGGCACACATGCATGCAAAAATGGAAGACAAAGCATGTGGAACAGGTAAAGACAAGGACTGGCTGGCATATTTATGGTCTTGGATGCCATCATGGCTGTCTGACGGGCTGAAAGTGATCGCTGGACTGTTCATATTAGGGACAGCGTCAACGTTCGGACTAAAGATATGCATTGCAAGGTGTAAAAAAACAGCAGAAGAGGCAATCAGAATGCAGATACTTATGGATGTGGATTTGGGAGGACCGAAGGATGGCATTGTGAGAGAGAACGTGACAGACTGAGGGAAGAAATTATGCAGTGTGACTTGTTTCCAGCAGGAACAATAAAGATGGACAACCCCCGGGACCTGAGAGACTATGAGGGGAAGTGGGTCTGGTGCAACTCGAAAGGATCATGCTGCTACATGTGCTGGTCTTTCGAAGACCACGTAAACTACTATGGAGATCTTGGAGGGATCACAAAGATATGGAGGTCAAGAGAGAAGAATTTGACTTTTCAAGATGTGGTCGACAAGTTGACCAGAGGGGAGACTGAAGAAGGATGGTCTAATCCTGCCCCGGCTCCCCCACCCACAAGGTGTATTACCCAGAAGAAGAACCACAAACACTGCGATCGCCCATACCACTTAGGACCGATTTCTAGTGCTCCAATGCCAGATAAGTATGAGGAGAGATACCCACTTCACCAACCCTACAGCCCAGGAGCAGTGCAAATGCTACCCAGAGTGGATGAGGAGTCACAAGGAGACATCAATTGACAGCGTTGACTAAAGCACCACGAAGCTATACTACTGACGTCGATAGAGACATCATCACATAGCAGCGTTAGACAAGAAGCACAAGTGCCATCCGCACAACCAAATACCCACACACTCGATCAGACGAAGAATACAGATGCGCAGTCCTATAGTTAGAAGACAGATACATGGACATATTGTCATTTCTTTATTATTTTGTCACTAGTTTAACTTAGCAACGCCAAAATGCATAAACTGCAAGAAGCAAAAGATCCTGAGTGAATGCTTGCAGATGCTTGTATTCAACTAACATCATGGAATTGCAGGGGCACTTATGGGACCTGACAGTCCAGTGTGACTCACATATGGAGAATATAGAGTAGTTATGAGATGGCTTGGAAAATCACAGCAGACCACAGAGCCTCGACAAGAGCTGAGCTGAACAAATGTAAGCTGCTCCAACGAGATAGAAGTGACATTCGATTCCCTGAACTACAGTAACTCCAGCTGCAGTAAACAGGAATTGTCCTTCATAAAATCAAGTTAATTCAGAGCTTCAGGGATCAGAAACACGATCTCTGAACTTCTGACCTGGCTGAGTCGATGATGAACCGAAACTAGCAGCTGGGAACAAGGGACAGTCTCACGCCCCCAGAAGAAGGCTTGCAACAAAGAAGTTACATCGAGAGACAAGTGTTGCATGATGAGAACAAGCACTCTCATATTTTTGGTGGCTCATATGTGTTACAATGCAGACACATAGTTTCTCTTATTACCTTGAGAAGGTACACCACAAGCTGAGAACTTTTCAAATACCATGCCGGGGAATGTCAGCTCTAGACAATCACAGCTTAGACCCTAGGGGTGGGTAGCAATGGGCAAGAACCAATGGTAAGACCCTCACACTGCAACATTGTAGAGTATAGATAATCAGGGACGGGCCAGGCCAGGCCAGACATCTGACATGGGAGATCCAGTTAACTAACACAATATCCGGTCTGCTGTAGGTGGACTACCACTCAGCACCAAATCCCTAAGTACGTTAAGTTTTCTGAGGAAGGCCCAGGTTGAAGTGTCACTAGAACATCATTTGGGTACAAAACTGGCCTGCGAGCCAGGAGAAACTGAGTTTGTCTTGGATTCGTGTTTATCCCTGTACTGATCCCTGTTGGTTTTGGCTGTAATAAACCACAGTTTGCTTTCCTTTTGGGAAAAGAAGGTGTTGGGTTTCCACAAGTTCGGAGACCGCAAGCTTCTAGTAGTCCTCGATACTACCTGGGACTTCCCTACCCAAAAAACTCTATCCTGATCAAGTGACTCCATGAGAACCTGGGCATTATGGATCAGGCTCTGTAGTGGCTAACCTCCTTCCTCCTGGACCGACTCTCCCAGGTCCAACTTGAGTCATTTCTCTCCATGACCTCTCTCTACACTTGAGGTGTTCCCCAGGGTTCTAATCTCTCACCCTAGCTCTTCAATGTCTACTTTGCCCTCTTGGCCCACCTAATCCCTACCTTCTCCCATAACTTTCAATGTTATGCCGATGACACTTTGCTCTTCTTCAGGCTCCCCTCAGCCTCCTCTCCTCTCTCGCTCATTCTGGACTGTCGATCCACGATCCAGAATTGGTGGGCCTCCAATTACCTCTGCTTTAATGCTAGTAAGATGGAGATCCTCCTCATTGGGACCCCTGCTCCTGCTTTCCCTCTTTCTTTCTGGCCCTCTTCCTTCAACTTCCTGTAAGCCAAAAAAACATGGTGTCATCTCTACTTCTCTCCGCAAATCGCAGATCTTGCCAAGCAGGCCCACTACCAGCTGCACCTCCTCAAAGGTATTCTTCCTTTTCTCACTTTCGCCCAGAAGCTCACTGTCTCTCGAGCCCTGGTTCTCTCTAGGCTGGGCAACTGCAACAGCTTCCTTCTCAATCTTCCTTCCTCTACTCTCCGCCCTCTGCAACTAATCTGGAACAAGACCGCAAGGCTTATCCTTGGCCTCAAGCCCAGGAACCATATCTCTCAGCCCTGAAATCTCTCCACTGGCTCCTGGTGGCTGAAAGTATCAGGTTCAAGACCCTCTGCATCATCCACAAGGCTTTCTGGAGCCAGGGCCAGTACAACATCCAACTCTGTCTTACAAAATACCTTCCTTCTCAAGCCCTCCATCTCTCTGAGGGTCAGAAGGTTCTGCAGGTTCAGATTAAACAGGAGTTGACATTAAATGACTAGGCATTCATCAATAGCACCCTGAAAGTGGAGGCTGCTACTAAGCTTGAGGCTATAAATAAAGAGGTCGAAGACTTCAAGAATTTCCATCTACATAAAAAAACTTAGCAAGCTGAAAAAGGACATTACTAACTTTACTAAAGCAATAACTTATCCATATGTATTGCCATATTACAGGCCACCTGCATTTAATTCTGGCCAGTAATCTAGATCCCAGGAGGGAGCAAGGTGTAAGTGGGTTACTTTTTCAGATACCTCCAGTTCCTCTAATGAGGAACCAGGCAATGCAACTATACAAGACCAACTGGAGGCCATTATCGGGCTTGGTGCCCACCTCAGAGAGACCATTGGAATTATCAGAATCAGGGCGATCATGTTACCTTCAGTACAAAGCACAGGAATTACCCCTGATAGATATTCTTATTTTTTATCCATCTTCCATCAATCCAATTGCATCCCAACCAGCATCCTTTCACAAGGGCTTAGTTTTGTCCCCATTCAATGAATAGATAGGGACACAGTGGAAGTGGAACTGCAGATACTTATTTAGGGAAATTAGTCTAGCTGCCTATTTTTCAAATATTGAAGCGATTAATGATCAGGCTTATACTGCTGTCAGCCCGTGGGTTCGATCAAACTCTTGTGCGCTATTGACCACTCTCTATTTCCTATGAGAGTACAGAAAAGAAATTGTATAAAATGTTTGAGTGTCAGCAAGCTCACTATTCCCACAAACCACCCGCAAGGTTTGTTAACTAGAAACAGTAAATTTGGGGTTTTGGAAATGCAAATCGCGCTCAACCCTCGAAATTAAGAGCAACATTTTTATATTAACAACCCCTACATGGCATGCATTAAATGTTGGAAGAGGTCCATAGATATTTTTTTCACACGTAACAGAACTGCACATCACATTCAGAAGTTCATGGAGTGGTTTAATAGTTGCAACACAAACTTACATTTCATCAACCATTGGGACAGAGATGAGGTGCCTTTCTTAGATCTTCTGATCAGGCATCACCATGTAATATATACATGAATCTGTATAGGAAGGAGACAGATCACAACTCAGTACTGCTGTTTAGCAGCCAACATCCTAGAGCACTATGGGAGAATTTATCCCCCAGCCAATTCCTCAGGATCAGATGCAATTGCTCCATTAAGGACGACTTCAGTCTTCAAGCAAACATCTTGATGAACAAGTTGAAGGTCAGAGATTATCCACGTGAACTGTTGAAAAGAGCTGCCAAGCTAGCTTAACATACAGACAGAGACCTGCTACTATTCACACAACCTAGACCCGCAGCAGAAAATAGGATGGTTTGTGTTACCACCTTTTCACAAAATACCACTTGTGTTAAACAACTTATTAAGAAATATTGGAGCCTGGTGTGTAACACAGGATATATCTCGCAACCCCCATTGTTTGCCCTGAAGAGAGGCAGGCACATTGAGGGACGATGTGGTTAATTCACTTCTTCCAACACAGATGCTGAGAAGTAACACTCTCTCGGAATGTTGGAACCTGCCACACAATTCTGTGGTGGGTTACTTCACATGTGTCAATTGCAATGCTTGTGAAATTTGTACCACAAGTACTGTATTAATTCCTGACAAGATACACTGGACATTAAGGATGCATACTAATTGCAACACCAGAAATGCTATCTATGTGATCGAGTGCCCTTGTCAGAAATTGTACATTGGTATGACTAGTAGGAAAGTGTCCACCAGAATAGGGGAACTTCAGTCTCACGATAAGTAATTGTACCCCAGCCTGCTGGTCCAACACTACATTACACATAACCACACTGACCAAGATCTCTAATGGATGATCATTGATCACATTAATCCAAATCCGAATAACTTCTGTACTACCAACCGCCTATTGAGGCTTGAGCAGCAATGGACTTTTCACCTCAGAACCCATGAAGTAGGTTTCAATGAGGATATCCAATGGTCAGTTCTACTATGCGGCTTTTCATTTACTTGATGTGGCTATGTGTGTTGACTATGGATCATTAGATAAAGTGACTATTGTATCGACCTCAGCATTGGGTTTTGACTCACAAATCACACTGCTTTGTAGTGCGGGTATTGCAGTGTAGGCATTTTCACACACTTAGCTACAGTACTCCTTTAGGCTCTTATTCATGAGTGTATATTGTGTTTTCCCTTCCAAGATGGCTGACAATCGTGTTTACAATGTTATCACACCACAGACTCGGGTACGTGACTGAGCCCTCATATTGTACATGGCCGGGCGCTAGCAGAGCTTGTAGAATATAGCCTTCTGTGTCTACGCTTCTCCCCTCGGGAGACTGAAGTGTGTTACTCTATACCTGGCATGTAATCCCCTTTTTGGTCCCTTGACGATTTTGTAGCAGCGCACACTAGGGCACGGTAGATTTTCTGTATGTTTACGTTTTGGTTTTATAGATTGTGGGTTGATGGGAATGCTCCAGTGGCCATGCTGCTGGACTTAGATTACCTGACAAATTCCAATCATTTATTTCCTCCTGCATGATCTCTATACTATTGGTCTGTCTCCTATAAAGATATGTAATTTCTTTCCACATTCAAAATGGACTAACTGTTTGGGTCCTTTTTTCACAGCCTCTGTCTCGGTTAGGTGTCATGCTTCGGTGTCCATATGGACTTCCGCAAAATACCCTATTGATCTTCTCCAAAGACAAATGCATTCTGCACATGCACAAACATCAGTAGTTCCACTTTTCTGCTTGAGTTGTCTTTGTATGTTCCAGTGGTATGTTGGTTTCTGTAGTCCCCTAGGGTCACTGCATTAACTGCTTCATCATTTGCATTAGCAGACAATACGTGCAGATGGTTGGCCATTTTCCTTTTAAACTTTCATTGGCCAGAAGAAGGCTGGGCCATCGGAACTGAAGGGCCTCCTCCAGCCAAATCTCGAGTATGAAATTCTGAATTAGGAGTGTTTTTTCTAAGGAATTCTATTTATGGGATAGAAGCACATTTGTTTTTGGTATCTACTCGGTTTCCTGAGTGCATCAAGCACATGTACAAATAATAGGTGCTGGAATGACATACAATTTCAACTCAAGGTGTATTTTGAAAATAGAGTGCAAGCAATCATTATTTGAGTAGCTCTTATGTATCACATGTTGAATATGTTGGTGATGGTAGCACATCTGGTGTGTTTGTTTTTGTTTGGAAATTGTCATGATGTTGACAATTGATATTTAATGTTTTGTGTCATTCTATTTTACCTTTCTTGCATTTCAATCTTTGTTACAAATTCTTGTTACAAATTGTTTTAGGTGTATATTGTTTTATAGAGGAGGCGAGGCTTCACCTTAATTCTTAGCATCTCTGGCATTTATGTGCCGGAAGACAACGCCCGCGTGCTACAGACCTGCAGGATGGAGTTTTGCATTTCTCCAGACAAGAACTTTTGCCTTTGGCACCCCCTGCCAGCAAATTTACTTGTGGCTGGCAAGACTTTTATATTCCTGGTCTACCATCTTGTGAACATCTGCCACCCGTCCAGGCTCAGAGCGCGTTGGATCTGGCGGTTTTGCTTCTCAGCACTCGCTCGCTGCCAGCGCATGCTGCTGACATTTATCATCTCTTGCCGAACTGTCGACCCGATCTGCTCTGCTTAACTGAGACCTGGCTTCAGGAGTGTTTGGCTCCGGCCTTGGTTCAGGCCATTCCTGCTGGTTTTAAAGTTATTCACTGTGATCGGCCCTCTCCTCAGATAGGGGCTGGGGTATCAGTGATTTGTAAAGCCATTCACTTACTCAGCTTATGTTCTCTCACTCCTTGGTTATGGAAGATTTATTACTGAGCTATGTTGTGTCTCCTCTCTTTACAAGTCATTTTTTGGTTATTGGTTATTTATCGTCCACCAGGATCCCATGCAGGGTTTCTTGAACCCTTATTAGATATAGCCGTCCTTCAAATTAAATATACTCATTTTGTTGTGCTGGGGGATTTGAATCAATCTAAAATGTAATGGCCATCGGGCCCCAGCGCTTGATCTTTTTTCTGATAGTGTGGCCGACTTGGGCCTTCAATTTGTTGAAGAGCCCACAAACAAATTGGGAAATACATTTGACTTGCTTTTGGCTAATGAAGCATCATTGACCATTAACTCAGTTGAGACCGTATTATGGTCAGATCACTATCTGGTGACCTGTCCTCTTAAAGTATCTCAGGCACAGCAAAAGACTGGCCCTCTGAGAGTATGGCAACGTGGATGGCGCTTGGCCAACCTCAAGGGTCGTGTCTCGACAGTTAGAGCCAAATGCAGTGCAGCTCCAGCAGCCACTCTCTCTGTGCTATCGCGCTCATTGCAAGAAGCAGCAGATGAGATGGCCCCTTTACAGCTAGTCCAGACCCAGAGGCTCCCGTCGGAACTCGGAACAACTCAATTTGGCCCGGCTCGGACTTAGTCAGGCTGAGCGAAAGTGGCATATAGCCTATAATTCTGGCCTCAGAGGTCAGTATAAAGCCTGTGCAGCAGCCTATTCTGCAGCAGTTATGGCGGCAAAGAATACCTACTTGTTACAGAAAATTGAGTTATCTCCATGCAAGCCTAAAGCTCTCTTTGCTGTGGTGAAATCTTTATCATCTTCAGCTAAACATGTGCCCAGTGACTCCCTCCCAGGAACTCTGTGACTCATTGTCACCATTTTTTATTACCAAAATTGAGACCATTCTTGCTAATATTGCTTCAGCTGCGATGGCACCTGGCCCTGTGAGTGAGTCTTTAGCTTCTAGTAGCTCGACTGTCTCCAGAGGCTGGGCTCTTTTTCCTCTATATTCTGAATCAGAGATATCTACGGCCATCCAACACATTAAGTCAGGGTCCCCGGATGATTTTGTTCCTCTGGCTGTAATGAAGGATATTTCCTCCAAGCTATTGAGGGAGATTACAGCGGCTATACATGCCTCCATCCAGTCAGGTTGTATTCCACCAGAGCTAAAGGTTGCTATTGTAATACCTGTGGTGAAAAAACCATCACTGGACCCCACACTGTCTGCTAATTTCTGCCCTATTTCACTTTTGACTTTTTTTATGAAGCTTTTGGAATTCTTGATCTCCCCACTTCTGTCTTCTTTCATGAAGTCTTCTGAACTTTTTGACCTCTCTCAGTCAGGCTTTAGGCCCGACCGGGGTACTGAAAGTGTTCTGGTTTCGTTCCCGGATGACATGGCCAGACTGGTCAACGTAGGAGGGGTTGGTGCCCTGATTTTACTTGACCTCCCAGCGACTTTTGATACGGTAGACCATCCTATCCTGTTGGCCCACCTGCCCCAGGCTGGAATCTCAGGTCAAGTGTTGGCCTGGTTTACTTCTTTCCTGGCCGATAGATCACAAATTCTCTCAATCCCGCCTTTTCTTTCTGGTTCCTGTTCTCTTGGGTGTGGAGTTCCTCAGGGCTCCCCCTGTCTGCCATTCTTTTTAACCTCTATATTTGGCCTCTTGTGTGTCTCTTCCGGCATCAGGTGCTTTTCTTACGCCAATGACACTCAGATCCTGATCCGTTTAGATCTTGATCAGGCTGAGATGTCATTGTGCCTGCATCGGAGCTTGTCTGTCATGGGAGGTTGGATAAACCACAATTGGCTGAAGCTAAATGGAAACAAGACCGAGGTGCTGGGGTCTCCACCTGATCCTTCACTCTGGGTTTCTTCTTTCTGGCCATCTTCTCTTGGCCCTGTCCTGGTTCCGGTTGTTAAAGTCAAGAACTTAGGAGTGGTTATATCTGCTACCCTTTCTATGAATGCACAAGTATCGGTGGTCTGTCACGCCGGCCATTTTCACCTTAAGATACTGAAAAAGGTGCTTCTCCTCTTACCTGAGAACCTGTGGCCGCCGGTGGTAGCGGCCATGGTTTTGAGTCATCTGGACTACTGCAATGCATTATATTTTGCCCGGTCTAAGTGCATTGTCCAGCGGCTGCAGCGCCCGCAATATCTGGCAGCTCGGGTGGCAAAGGGATCCCCTTATGGGTCCCATATCTCTCCAGTTTTATGTTCTCTGCACTGGCTCTCTGTGGCTCAGTGCATTGGGTTCAAGGCGCTTTGCCAGGTCCATTGTGTGATGAACAATCAAGGGCCAGAAAATCTACGGGCTAAATTTACCTGATATCTCCCCACACGGTCATTAAGATCAGCTTCTGCGGGTTTATTATATGTTCAGGCCCTCCGCCGCTCTCGTATTGGAGGCCGGGCTTTCTCGGTGGCCGCAGCACAATTGTGGAATGACCTCCCACTGGCATTAAAAAACCTGTCTAATCATTTGTCATTTAGAAAGGCTCTAAAAACCTATCTGTTCTAGTTGTCTGAGTTAGATGGGTTTATGGATTACTGATCTCCCGCTGAAGCGCCATGATACCCCCGGGTGACCGCACACTTTATACGTTTCAATAACATAACATAACATAACATAACATTATGATGTATTTGTCCCACAGTTTTAAGTAATGATTTCCATTATTATTATTTTTTTACTTTATTGTGTTATAGTTCACAAAGAACCTTTCACAAATACACAAAAACTCAGATACAAGAAAAATACATTAAAATTCATGAAAGCTTTTACAGAAAAATAACACAAGCCAACATGATAAAAGACTTCACCTGAAAAAAAATAAGAAAACAAAACTAATTTACACATTAGAAACAAACCCCATTTCATAATACTCTTTGTTAAGGACTAAAACCTCTTTCATAAAGCTTATGAGGGCCAGAGACCATTTAAAAAACTTGTCTGTTAAAAAACGTTGCCAGAGCCAGCCCTCGTCGACTACCTTAAAGTCTTTTAGAAGTTGCAGGAAAAAAGTCTTACGGCCCATAACCAGTTTACCACAATGCAAAAGAAGGTGCTGAAGTGTTGCTATGGAATCCTCCAGTTTTCAGAATGTGCAGTGCCTTAATTTACGTGCTATACCCCCACGTGCACCTACAATTTCATTTGTAGGAAGCAAATTTAAATGGAGGCGCAAACACTGGGAACGCCAGTGGTGTTTCTGACATTTTGTCAAGTAATATGGCAAATAACTATAAGGCCTAGCATCCAGGAGTATATCCCTGAACAAATGATACTTCCTGACAAGGTCTATTGTGTCAATCCAGTCGACCTCCCATAACCTCTTTCTTACCCTCAAATGGTACTTCAGAAGGTATTACACAGTGGAGGCAACCCTGGTTAATATTTCGTGACAGTGGGTCGACCATTCTATGAGGTAAGCCTGGGAGCTAGCCTCTAAACCACTCTTTAACCACGATCCCTCTTTCGCCAAGTAGATCTTTCAAAGGAAGTTTACATGTTTCCATTTAACCAAGGCTTCCAGTGAAACCAGGCCCAAATCGTACCTTAAAACAGGAGCCAGGATGCCAGGTGACAATCTCAACACTTTCCTCCAAAAGGCTCCTTCGAAATTAAGCCATTGCTGTTTAAGAGAAAGAAATAACGCATCGGCCCCATAGACTATTACCGACACCACCTTTTTACAATAGAACTCTCGAACTGGAAAAATCGAGAAGTGACCAAGTTTTTTGTTCGGGGTAAAACCCTGGGCGGCTAACGCTTTAATCTTCAATTGTTTCCCCACAAGCAACCTGGTTTTGGTTCCCTTAGGGAAAATTTGTAATCCTAGATACACAAAGTAATCCACTTTCTCGAGCGGAGACCCTCCAATAAACCATTGAAAGGGTTCACCTACTTTTCCAGGGCCTTTATTCAGGGTTAAGACTTTGGATTTATGGACACTTATCATTATCATGTTCTTCTTTGTGTATACCTCCAGGGCCTTCTACTGATGCTGCAACCCTATAGGAATATGATCCAATAGAATCAGGTCATCAGCGTACAGTAAATAGGTAATCACTGGATCATGGAGTTTTGGGGGAAAAAATGTGACGATAGGAAAGGCATCCCCCAAATCAGATAAATCGGTGAAGATAGGCTCCCCTCTCTATCCAAATGGACACATACAGTGGTTTCTGTATGTAGCGCAATCACGATTTGGATAGTGTACAAGGACAACCCCTTTTATCTAATTTGACCCATAATCTATTTGTCGGCACAGTGTCAAAAGCTATAGAAAAATCTATGAACACTGCATGAAGTGGATTGTTATTTTTCAATGCCTCCTTTTTCAAAAGTTCCAAGATAAAACCGTTCATCTCGGTTCCAACTCCCTGGCAGAACCCTGGTTGGAAGATATTCATTCTTCCGTTGTCGTTTACCCATTTTTCCAAGTCTCTTAAAATAAGGCCCTTGAAGATCTTCGCTAAGCAATCCAGGAGGGAGATTGGTCTATAGTTCACAGTACTCTAACGGGACCCCTTTCAAAAATAGGGACTACGATAGCATAGCTGTTTGCCAAGAAATTGGTAACACTTTCGCCCTAAGAATGGTTTTAAACATTCTATCGAGGACAACCACCCAAGTATCGGGCTATTTTTTAAAACACACATGGCCAGCCCATCTGGTCCAAGGATTTTTTACTCCTGGATATTAGATAGGCTAAGTCATCTAAATCCCAAATTAAATCCCATTCAACCTTTTCTATGAAATCTCCAATCCAGGTCTGCATATTGGTACCCTCTGCTTTATAGATCTCAGTGAAGTGGGCCCTCCAACTAACTTTATCGGATCTAAAGGGGCCCCGTTTGACGCTTATCGTCATCTTTCAAAAGTTTCCAGAAGTCATGCAAGTTCTTAGTAGCCATGACCTCCAGCATCTTACTGGCGTCCCCCTGAAGCATGGTAGGGAAGTCTGGAGTTTGAAAGGAGGGCGGACCCCTGCACTGTTGCTGTGTTAATGAGTGTTCGGTTGCTTCCTGCGGCCTAGCACATGGTTTGCTTGGGAAACAAAACTCCAAAGTCCCTGGCGGTAATTGTATATTGGTGAGTAAGCAAACCTAGTTAGTAGTGGTGCTGGAAATTGGTAATGACCATGGTCGATGTTGCTAGTAGAAGGAAGTCAAGGATGCCATGATTGTATTCAACATCTTGAATTTTATTTGTGGCTGAAAGTAACCATAGTCCTGACACAGAGTGTGCTAGGTGCATGAGTGAAAAGCCAACACGTGTTTCGACCTAAGTCTTTGTCAAGGCGGGAAAAGAGTGGTTGTTGATCTCTCTTTAAGGATATGGGCGGTCCGGGGGCTGTAGCAGTACCAGTTCCTGAATAGGATTGGCTGAGTAGCCACTGACAAATTATTGTGCACCAAATTCTGCAGTCCGAGGGCACTGGTCCGGGTCCCCCAGAAGCAGTTGGAAACAGTAATGACGTAACCACCTTCAAAGGTGACCTGGTATACTTAACTTCTTTCACAAGCGCTTTTAGAGCTTTCCATAGCACTCTCTTTTTAAGTAAAATGGTGCTCTCAAATTTATGTTTATGGAGAAGACCACTGGAGAAGGCCACTTTACCCACATTCCTTTTCGGGAGACGTTTCAAGATTTCTTCCCAAACAAAACACAAACCATTCCCTTCAAACCACTCTTCAAAGACAAGGTTACATTCTACAGTAGCCAGGAATCTATTAAATGTCATTCTAGAATAATTCCGTCATATTTTATTTTCCCCCACATTCACCTCTAAATCAAAGGAATAACCTCTCTGATTCTGTTTCAGTGCGGGAA
This sequence comes from Ambystoma mexicanum, assembly GCF_040938575.1. Taxonomy (NCBI): domain Eukaryota; kingdom Metazoa; phylum Chordata; class Amphibia; order Caudata; family Ambystomatidae; genus Ambystoma; species Ambystoma mexicanum. The sequence goes on along the minus strand of NC_090933.1, from coordinate 854,189,683 downwards.
CTAACCATTTGATACTAAGTGGCAGGTGATCCCTCGTCAAGGTTTTGACCATAGCAAGTGATTTACACTCTGAGTAGATGTCCTCAGAAACATATAGATAATCTAAGATATTGCCTTTTAGACCCCTCTTGCATGTGTTTTGTGGTACTTCATCTGCAATTTAAATCACCACAGATGATAATGGAATTTAAACATCTACCAACCAGGCTGAACATAAACTCTTCAACTGCCTCCAGCATCTCCTGTTTTAAGTTGTTCCAGTATATATTTATCAACAGGGTATCCATTTGGCCGGAGCACATGTCCTTATTCCACACAAGTTTAGCTCCCTGCACATAATGGTTGGGTCTGGTCACTCAATCTCTGACCAAATCATCTTAGAGGCAGCAATCAACAGCCCCGCCGCGGGGCACCCCTTTTTACCTCTAATGGCTGGGGTTAAGAGTACAGAGTACCCATCGATGATGGGAGCTTCTGACATCCAATACTTTTGGAGAGTAAACAAATCATAATTGAACAATTCCACACTGCCCAGTTGAGCAAGTGTGTAAATCCTCTGCAGTTCCAGGATAAAAAATGCAGCAGTAGATGCGGATTATACTTAGAGGCCCCTCTATGTTGATCCAATTTGCCTCGCATTCAAAGCAGCTGCCACCCAAGACCAGTCCTCTACTCTTACTGAGCGACTTAACCCTTCTGTCTGCACTGAGAATTCTCTCAAATTAGCTCCCGCCCCTACCATTTTAATTACTAGATTAACATTCTCCCCCCCAGGTACCACATGTGGTTGCCCCATAATGTGTGGTCTGGGAGCATTCTAAGGGTGCCCCACCTTGGTTGGTAACTTATAAAGGTTGTAGCCCCACGTTCGTATTGCATCCGCCTCCACTAGCACCTGGTTAAGCACCATACCTGAGGCGAAGTGAAGTATAACCTTGTCCACATTAAAACGATTCCAAAATTCCACCCCAGTAATGTCACAGGAAGATAAATCAGCCAGGGCTCGTGATTTCCATAATATTGCTAGGACCTTGGTGTCGCGGTATTGGTTTTATGGCGGTATGATAACCTTCTTGCCAACTGACGGTATATCATGGTTATCGCAGTATAGCAGGTGGAGTTAACTAATCTTAACAAATATTTTCTTAAAGGTCATACATTGTCAGCATTTTGAAACTTGTCTCATGTTTAGCTGATGTTCCAGGAATCTAAGGCAGCTGCAGATTTGGTCTTTCATGCCGCTCACTCGTTGATCACCTTGAATGAAAGAGTGACTAGTCACAAGTGGAAGTGTTCAAATGAATATTTTGAGCAATGAGCTTGCCGCTCAGTCACAGGTCATTGCTTTGAAAATCGGCCTCGACCTGCATTATTTTGGAATCACATGGCATGGGCATCATAACCCCTCGCTGCGATCAGTCATAAAAGTTTGTTTTGATAATGCTTTATCCCATTAAAGGTAGAAAAGTCACTCGTGAGGTACGAAAGCCCAAGTCATTGTGTTTCTTTTGTCAAAATGTCAAAGCCAACACCCACTCAATGAAAAGTTGCTATTGATGAAATCACTACAGCATGTTGACCATCTGCCTGGTGTATTATAAAAGTCTGATGATGGAGTCACCACTGACCAAGTAATCCTATCAGGACAGCGTTTAGTGGGTGCTGTTGATTTCTTGCAATACATGTTCATTTACCTTCTTAAAGATAGCGGCACAAAAACATTTTGAAAATGACAAAGTTAAAATACATATTGGCACAAATATGGCCTAGACCACCACATCACCACAGCCCCATAATTACCATTTTCCCCAGGTCTAAGCGCATTAGGACCCTTGTCATGTGAGTTGAGACAGAGGAATGCTTTCATGGGTGGTGTCACAAATCGAGGATAGACCTGAGAAATAACTCACCCCTTTTGCTCTCAATACTTCAAATTGAATGTAGAATCTGTCCTGCCTGCTTGAGTCCAGTGCCATATGCAGAAGGCAGGTGAAGGATCAAGCGAAGCAACAACTCTAGTGTCAATGTGTAAATCTACACAGAGGACAGTGGGGGGGACAGTTTATATGCTAGCACAAAGCATTGATAGGCCCAGTGTTCATACAGTCTACAGAGCTAACGTTTTTTGAGGACATGCATCAGAAGGGCATCAAGTTCATTCCCCCCTTTGAATTCTGGGAAGTGTAGTTCCCCATCTTTCAAATTGGTGGGAAAACTAGAAATCGGCTCATCTTTAACCCGAATCTACTGATCACAGAGAAAGAGCGGCCACAGCATCAAAGCTGCATTTACTAATGTGGCCTCACTTTACCTATGCTCTTGCTTACTGCAGCCTTTCCAAATCAGATTGAAAAGCTCACTTAATAGCTGCAGGCCCTAAAACGGTATACCGGTATAAACAATGTGACCGTTATTATAGTTCAATTAAGCTGTTCACGTCATCTATAACGGTATATCGTTATACCATTGCACCCCTACTGGTCTAGCGGTAATGTGTGGAGTACTAATTTATTTGCATGCTCCCCCCTGGCCAGGACTCCTACATTTTCTGGGTCCCCCTTTGCCCGTAGTCAGCATTCTTCAAGGGTACTAAGGGGCTATGCTCCGGGAATTAGCTCACATGGTTTAGCCTTAATCATGTGATCTAATTTTACTCGGTCTTTCCAACTGGGATACCCACAAATTGCGCATGACCAGCCCTAGCCGTGACCTCAAGGGCCACCAATCTTTGTCCGTTTTTTCTTATAGGTTCCCATTCTCCCTTTTTACCCATGGCATTACCCGAGTCAAATGAATCTATAATTTTAACATGGACATCTACCGGGCCAACCATTGACTCTTCAAGGGCGGTAACCTCTCGACATTCATGGGGTTGTACAAGTTCTGTGTCTCCCCGCAAAGATCTGCTAGCCACCGTCCTGCCACACTGGTTTGGGGCTGGAGGTGTGGATAGCCTTTGTATAAACTGGTTCACCCGCCATTTCTCTTCACACCCTTTTTATTCTTTGATTCTAGACTCGTATTATCATGATTTAACAAACCCTGTCTTTTCTTCAACTTACCCTGGTGGAATATATATCATATTTACCCTGGTTGGGAACCACCTCTTCCATGTCGGGTTCGTCAGGCTCAATATCGTTAATCAGGTCCTTGGCCACTTGAAGGGTGGCCAGGGACACCTGAACACGACAAAAAAGCCCCTCCTCACCCTCACTGGTTTGATCACCCTACTCCTGTTCAGTAGTGGGGACTCCTTCCTCCTGAACCCTATTGGTATTAGGAACCTCCTCCATCAGAGACAAAGCCCTTGAAACCATAACACCATCAGATTGATTTTGGAGCAACTCCACCTGCTGAAGGGCGGTTATAATCCCCAGACCTTATATATTCGTCAATAGAGGTTATTTTCGACATCATATCTAAAAGACTTTTTTTCTAGGTTTGCTACCGCCCCTATTATATCCCTCTGGGAGTAATTCATCGCGGAGAGGGCAAGTTCTAAGGCCCTAACCAGCGAACCCATGGTCTGCATTATTTCATTCTGCCCCATGGGTGGTGATTGTAACTCATGTTGTACATTTTTGTTCAATGAATTATGACAGGATTTAGTGTGATCCGTTGGTGTACCATCGGGTGGCTGAATGGATATTGGATGACAGACAACGGAGGTCTAGCCACAAAGTGCCATTGCACTTTGCTGAAGTCCGTTCCCACCAGTGATGATTGTTTTGGGGGCATCTGCCCTCACTGATGACCCTTTGAGAAAAGCAAAACTCCCATCCCCTACATTTCCCCCAAATTTAAACAGAGGAGGGGTGAACCCTCACACCGGGCCTTCCGCCGAGAGTGAGCAGCATCTAAATTAACCTCCTGGTCCCAAGGACTATTAGGATGGTCAGTGTGACTTAATGGCCCTGAAACCTCTGCCGTGGTTTTGGTATCCATGACTAAATTTTTCGTCCCTCCACTCAGTGAGGCACGCTTCAAAGACAGGGTGGACCCAACAGGGCACATCGTCCACTCCACTCCCTCACAAATATTACCAGATTGTTTTGAACCAAAAACTTCACTTTTCCCAGGGCCACTGCCCTGCAAAGAACTCCAGACAGGGCCCTTCCCCACCAGGCAGCCTAAAAAAGATAATTCCCTACAGGCTAACAACTCTTGATCTGTAATTTCATCATGTTGCAGACTTTGCCCTCTTAAATCATCACATCCCAGGGGAATCCTAACCAACTCCCACACACACCAGTATCACGGCTTACTGGACATCAGTGAGACTTGGGGCCTTATTAAATGCCACAACAGCCTCCCTTGAAGCAATAGGAGAGGAGGCACATGGCAAAATCTGGGTTTCATCCATGATGCCCGATAAGCGTCATAGAGTCAAGGAAGGTTTCCTTCAATGCTTGTTGTGAAAGAATCAGCATTTTGGGGGCATGAACTTGTGCCACCGTTATTTCTGGGGCGTTTTCCCCCACCAAGAATGACTTTGGGCTAATAGCCTTTTTTACTAGAGTACTCACACCCAAATCCTTTCGGGTACATTTGCTTCTCAAGCCTGATGCCATATCAGGCACCCCGGATGGAGAAAGATTGAAAGGGTAAAGGGGGAAAGAACACCCAAGGCAGTGGGCTTTGTTTAGCTGTCTTACTTCTATACACTGGTAATTTAGGTGATTAGCTGGCAAAACCCGAACCACTGCCACCAGCACTGCCCTTTAAACAGTAGTGCAATAGTGCAATAGTGCAAAGTAGTACAAAGTAGTGCAAGTAGTGCAATAACAATAACGAAGAGTGACACACACAATGGCCACTATTCTACCACTATTCCATGCCATAACACCTTCCAACCTCCCTTCTGCCCTGTTGCCCCAAGCATCACCCGCCATAGTGATCCCAGTCAGTCCCGACATAGAACTGCCACTATCACCTGCAGAATGGATTACCAGATTCGCCACCCCCCTACTCCGCTGATCCCATGCCCCACCCACTTGAGAAATGCAAGACTAGGTTCTCAATTTAGCTACAAGTCGAAGCCTTCTAGAACTCCCATCTTGCTTGTTTGTTTGTTTGTTTATTTTATTTGTATGGCGCTCCAAACCCGGAGGTAGAAGGGCGCTTAAGAATTTGGTTACAGCGTTGAGAAGTATCTTAGTGTTGCATACTTCATACAAGTTTATAATATATACATATGTATACAGTGATCAGTAAACAGAGCATATGCAGTACGTACAACATACAATTTTCAGAATAAATACAGTGTCTAAGCCAGTTACCGCGCGGGTCTGGTGTTAATGGCGTTAATCTTTGTTTAGCAGCCAGCTGATGACCTGCTTCCTAAAGATCTGGAAGGATTCGACAGTTTTGATTTTAAGCGGTACGGAGTTCCAGATTTGGGGGGCAAGCACTGTGAAGCTTACCCCTCCAGCTCTTTTTAGGTGAGGTGGAACCTTGGCACTAATAAGCAAAGCGTGTTGGAGGATCTGGTGGATCTGGTGGCAGGTTTCAGGGTGAGTTTATTGGCCAGATATGGTGGTGCTAGGTGATTGAGGGCTTTGTATGTGAGGCAGATGGTTTTAAGATCTATTTTTTGGCGTATGGATAGCCATTTGCAGGCTTTCCTAGTAGCAGAGATATGCTCTTGTCTGGGAATGTTGAGGGCTGCGCGCAAGGCGTTATTTTGTATTACCTGCAGCTTGTTGAGTACGGATTGATTAGCACCCAGGTACAGGCTGTTGCAGTAATCCAGTTTGGATTGTATTAGGACCCTTGCAAGGGTGAGGCAGCTGTTGGGTGATAGAAAAGGTCTGCTGGCCCTAATGAGCTTGCCGGTATAGGCAGCGGCTGAGGCGGTCATATTGGTGTGTTTGCTAAGGTTGGTGTTGGCATCTAGATAGAAACCAAGGGTTTTTACGCTTTTGGCTATGGGAATGGCATGGCCATCGATGGTGATGTTATTATAGCTAGGGTCAAGTTTAGTTAGAGTGTTGGGGGAGCCGACGATTAGGAGCTCTGTCTTCTCATCATTCAGGCAGAGACCATGGGAGGCCATCCATGCCTGAATGATGGAGAATATTTTGTTAATCCGGGCGGAGTCTTCTTGGTAATTACCAGAGATGGTGAGGAGTATCTGGGTGTCATCTGCGTAGTTTGTGTAGGTGACACCCAGACGGTCCAGTTGGTCAAATAGAGGCTTTTTAAATATGTTGTACAAAGTGGGGGATACACAGGATCCTTGTGGGACCCCGCATGTGATGGGGATGGGGTCTGCTGCAGCTGTAGTGGAAAAGACTTGCATGGTTCTGCTGGCCAGGAAGGATTGTATCCATGTGATGGCAGAGGAGGAGAAGTGGGCTGCGGTGGCAAAGTGATTACAGAGGACTTCATGGCTGACCAGGTCAAATGCCACTGAGAGGTCTAGCAGGAGTAGGATGTCTTTAATTTCATCAATCTGGCTTTTGAGACAAACAAGGGCGGTTTCAGTTCCGTGTTGAGGTCTGAAGCCAGATTGGTTGGATTCTAGGTATTCCTGAATTTGGATGTATACAACCCTGTCCAGGATTTTCAGTAGGAAGGGGACTGTGGTGATGGGCCTGTAGTTTGTGGGTATGGCCGGGTCGAGGGATTGTTTTTTCAGGAGAGGGAGAACCCATGATTGTTTTAAGTTGCTGGGGATAGAGTTATTAGTGAAGGATAGGTTGATGAGTTTGGTAATGAAGGGGGAGAGCTCTCTGGCTGCATCTTTTATGATCTGAGCCGGGCAGCTGTCTCCTTTACAGTTAGAGAGTTTCAGGGAGGTGATGATTTTTTGAACTTCCGGGATGGTGACTTTTTTGAACGAGAAGCCTGCGCTAGTGTTGTTGGGTGTGGGTAGGCTAAGGTTGGTGACCTTGTTGTTGAAGAGTTGTTGCCGTTTGTCTTCGATTTTAGTTTGGAGTCCTAAAATTTTATTGTTGAGGGCGTTCGGGATGTTGGTGCACCAGGATTTGTCTTTCAGGCCGGTTTCCGGAGGTGAAATAGGGTTTTCTAGTTCCTTCAGAATTTTAAATAATTCTTTAGTGGAGGAACCTGCCTGAGTGATCCTGGTGTTGTATGCATTTTTTTTGGTCCGGATTATCTCGCTTTTGTAAAGTGAGGATAAGTTAGTGAGGTTGGATTTGTTTTCCGCGGTGGGGTTGGTCTTCCAGGTGTGATGAGCCTTAGCTTTCTCTTTCCTGAGTAGTTTGAGCTCAGGGGTGTACCACGAGTTCAGATGAGCTTTGGGTTTAACTTTGCATATTTTCAAGGGGGCAACGGTGTCCATTGCTCTGGCCATGGACTCATTGAAGGTGTCGATCAGCAGGTTTAAGTCAGCGTTAGCTGGGCGAGCATTGAGGGTAGGTAAGACCAGTGGTAGTAGGGCTTCTGCAGTAATGTTGCGTTTATTCCTGGTGGGACATGCTGGTGCCATGGGGTGCTTATTGGGCGGTACCTGATTGGTGTTAACCTCAAGGGGGATCATGTGGTGATCGGTCCATGCCAGAGGTTGGGGGTCTTTGCAGGTTGTGTTGCAATTGTGAGTTGCTACCCAATCAAGGGTTCTGCCTTTTTGGTGGGTGGGGAGTGCAATGAGTTCAGTAAAACCATGGTCGGTTAGGACATTGGCTAGGGATGCAGCATGTGCATCGTTCGGGTCTTGGTAGCCGAGATTGAAGTCTCTGAGGATCATGATTTGTGCTGATGGTTTGGAATTTTCGGTGATGAGGGATGTGATGTCTTCTTCAAAGGTCCCAGGAGGGCCTGGGGGTCTATAAATGAGGTGGATGGTGATCGTGGTTTTGGGGGAGGTTTGTAGGTTGGCTGTGAGTAACTCGCAGGATGTGAGTGCAACTGTGTCGGATGGTCTAAGGCCTAGGGCGGATTTGGAAACGATCGCTACACCTCCACCTCTGCACACCATGGACAACAACCTGCTGCCTCCCCCTCCTCCTCTAGTGGCACCTACCGACCCACTCAATGATTGCAGTCTCTCCATGTCTGCTGAACATTCTCTTGAAGATCTGGCCTCGGCCAACAGGACAATCAAGGGCGCTCTCTTTTCAATGCTCGCTCCTTAGTGGTGCATGCCCCCGATATTGCTGACCTGATCACATCCAATCACCTGTACTTCCTTGCGGTCACTGAAATATGGCTACATGCGGCTGCTGGTCCCGGACTTTTGCTCGCTATTCTCGAGAATTATACTACTCTCTGAGCAGAAAGAAACCCCAGGATAGGGGGCTGTGTGGCCCTCATTGAGAAATCCAACCTGAACATTAGAGAAGTCCCCAATCCAGGTCTACCTTCACCTGAACTTTTATCAGTCAAATTCCCACTATCTAACATCTGCACTATATTACTTCACCTCATTTACCGTCCCCCTGGTGCCATCGCTTCCTTTGAGGAGGACATCTCCCATCTACTAACATTAAACACCAAACCGGCTCACAAATTATTCTATGGGTTGACCTTAACTTAGATTTGCACGATCCTAATGACGCTAACGCTTCCCTGTTCAATAACACATTCACTCAACTTGGCTTCACACAATGTATTAACAAGCCGACACACACCAAAGCTAGAACTCTGGACTGGTTAGCTCATACCAACTGTGACATCTCCCGTCTTAACATCACACATTGCGCCTGGACAGACCACCATTGTATCACCTTCACCATACCTAAGGATACTCACAAGAGCGCACCCACAACCACTGTGCCACAAGTTACATCTAGGAACAAATGTAATATCACCATAGAGAACCTATGACCACTCCTACAACCTATTACCAACATCCACGCCATCATTAACACAGACCCAACTTCCCTAGTTGACCTTTACGGCGACACCTTGGAAGAAGCCCTAAACCAAAATGCACCTTTAGAACTAAAAAAGGCTAAACCGACCACCCATCAGAACAAATGGTTCTCTGCAGAACTAAAAGCACTTCGGAACATCAAAAGATCATCCAAAGCTAGCTGGAGAAAAGCCCCTTCTTCCTCCACTAAAGAAAGGTTCTCCATCGCAGCTGCTACTTACAAAGCTGCCATCACAAATGCTAAAAAAGAGTTTTTCAACACTAGAATTCAGAATGCTAAATCTGGCACGAAAGAGCTGTTCTCTATCCTAAGAGAACTGGAATTGCCTGTGCCGCCCACTGATGACTGCATTAAGGACAAAGCCTGATGTGACAACATTCAGCAAGCTTTATCAAATAAAATAGCTCTCCTGCAATCTAAGATAGAGTCTAAAAAAGCCAACCTCGCCCCTAAAGACCACTCTCATAACACACCTAGCTCTTCTCGACAAGACTGCCCCCCATTCCACTTCTCCCTAATCACTGCAGACAAAGTAGTTAACATAATTGCTAGCCTAAAACCTTCTAATTGTCAAGGTGAGTTGTGTCCAGCCTAAGTTATCAAGGATGGGGCTAAAAACATAGCTCCATTTATCACCACCTTCATTCATTTTTCATTTAAGAATGTGTCTATCCCGAACAACTTTAAAGAAGCATAGGTCCAACACTCTTGAAAACAGTGAATCTAGACCCCAATATACCGACCAACTTTAGACCCATTACGACTGTCCCATTTCTCCTGAAAATACTTGACAGAGTGGCTTATCTCCAAATACAACAACATTTGGAAGATAACAACCTCCTAGGTCTGTGACAATCTGGCTTTAGACCCAGGCACGGGACGGAAACAGCTCTCTTGGACCTAAAAATCCAAATGGATGAAGCTAAAGACTAGGGTTAGCTGGCCATCTTCCCCTTGTTGGACTTGTCTGTAGCCTTCGACTTGGCTGACCATCAAATTCTGACTAAACACCTCTCCTCGGCTGCTGCACTCTCTCAGTATGCCACCAATTGGATTCAATCGTTCCGCTCCAACAGAACGATCAGGGTCTTCGCCCTTTCGCTGCAGATCACCAAGTCTCCATCCAATACAGAGTCCCCCAAGGGTCTTATGCCTGTCCCACACTTTACAACATCTTTACTAAGCTTCTTTTTTATCGCCTTGACAATCTGGGTGTCACATACACGAACTACGCTGACGATACCCAGGTCCTCATCAACCTCACTGGCTGCTATGAAAAATATGTTGCAAAACTAAATTAAATTTACCTTGAAATCCAGGCCTGGATGGCTACTCATAGCCTTTGTTTAAATGACGACAAGACAGAACTGCTGATCTTGGGATCCCAGGCCCGTTTTAACAAACTCGACCCCTCATACCAGTCCTTCACCATCGACAGTAACATTATAAAAGTATCCAAAGAAGTCAAAACATTGGGGTCTATCTTGACTCCACACTCTCCCTTAAAACAACAAATAAATGCTACTATCTCATCCACTGCCTATTCTAATAAAACTTATCAATGCGTGTAAACCATTTTTGTCCAAAAACAGCTGCCTCACCTTGGCAAGGGCTCTGGTTCTGTCCAGATTGGATTACTGCAACACACTTTTTCTCTGCTCCACTAATCACAATCTGAACAGATTACAGGTTCTTCAGAACAACACTCTCAGATGTGCCCTCAATTTACCATGTACCACCCACATTTCCACCTTTAGAAAAGAAGCTCACTGGCTACGTATTCATGACAGAATTAAACTGCGGTCTCTTGTCATTACGCATACATGCCTCTCCCTGACAGCACCTCAATATTTATCAGACAAATTTACAAGACACTGCACCGCCAGACCGACCAGATCCCCATACTTGCACCAACTGAAAATTCCCAAGTTTAACCTGAAAGCTTCCCTGTGCTAGCTGCAAAATGCTGGAATTCACTCCCTACGGACATAGAGCTGACTCTTCCTTTTGGTCGTTCGGAGCCAAGGTGAAGGCCCTGCTGGCTACTTAGTAATACTACCCCTGCACAGTCTGCCACCTCGGCACCCAGATACATATAGATTGCTCACTAACTCCACCATCCAGCAACATCTCTCTTGACCATTGACTCAGACCATCTGTAACCTGGTCTCCTATTGTATTGATTAGTATTTATTACTGTCATTTGTAATTTCTGTTGCATGTGCAACCTTCCTGTCTCATCTCTATATTGTAAACTATAAAGGTTTAATGTGCCCAGTTACCCCAGAGTTTGGCTGCACTATACAAATAAATAAACTAAACTAAACTAAACTAATAAGATTACCTTAAATATCTAAAAAGGAGACATTTGTGTATCTATAAAATATAGGTAAAAACCAATAAAGGACGTAATAGATGTTCATATATAATTGATTATCAATTTAAAGTAAGCGCTTGTCACCATCCACCAAACCCATATGTGGCCTCTTTCAGGCACCAACCGGGTTGATAAATAGCTTTCTGTCTAAAATAAATTAAGTCCTTGGTGCCCTATTTGGACCTACATAGAACAAAATGGAATACAATACAATACAATATGTTATTTAAGTCCGAAAGGGTCACTTTTCTCTCTCAAAGATGAACTCATACAATAGATCAACCATTTCTCCCATGAGGCATATACGACGTATATGGGTGAACCCTTATGAAATAAATAGGAGTAAAAATAGTAGTTGTTGATGTTGAGGTTGATCACAAGTCCAGTAGGTAGCAGCAAGTCCCAAAAAAATACTAACAAGAGTATTTGTGGCACGGCTCCAAGGCTTAAGGCCTGCAGTCACTGGCCTCAACTAATGGATCCAATCAGAGCAATCTGAAAATCATGAAAAGAGGTTTGCTCCAATGGTGTACTAAGGATCAGAAGGAAAGCGAATCCCAGGTCTCGCAGCAGTCAGAAGAACAAGAGCCGACGGAGTCTCCTCTGCAGTGTCAAAGAAAAGACTGTGGCCACAAGCAAACCAGAGACTTGACTCACTTGTGCGCTGCGGTACGGGAGCGGCACAAAGGGATTACTGTTTCAGCAATACCCGCAGGTACAGCTTTCCGTCCCCTTAGCACCACAGACTTTGGAAAGAGCAGCGACCCGCAGAGACCTGCCACGCCTCCACCTCTCATAAATATAGAAATCACTATTGAGTCAAATATTGGTTGGTCCGCTGATAGAAACGTAGAAAAGGTGGCCCAGCTTTTCACTTTTGTTTTATGTAACCTCGTAAAAGGCTCCAAAGAGCTCCAATAAGCTGATTTTGTGGTTTACAAGTTTCGGATTATAGGTGTTTAGGACAGGGCGTAGGAGGGGATGGGGGATGTAAAACAACCGGAGCCGACACCAACTATAATTGACCAGCCTCTGGGAACATGCAAGGGACAGAAGAAAAAGGCACTGTACAGGTGAAAAGACAAACAGAATTTAGGATGTCTCAAATAATACTGCACCAACATTGGCAAGGGGCTGAGTCCAACAAGGCATACACATTTCAAGGCATAAATTAACAAAGCATTGGGCAATTTCAGAATATTTTCAGGACCTATGTTCCTAAAAACACAGAATCACAGCTGTTCTTAGTATTTCCTATTTTGGGGGGACCTGATGAGCTGCCGGGCAGCAACCCCTCAGGGTGGACCTATGTTCCTGAAAACACAGAATCACAGTTGCTTTACAAAGCACTATTTTGGCAGTGATGGGGTCGACCACTCCATAGAAGGGAGGGACATTTTTTCTGTTCTTAGTAATTATTTCCTATTTTGGGGGGACCTGAGGAGCTGCCGGGCAGCAACCCCTCAGGGTGGTGGCAGGGATCAGCCTCGAGTTGGCTCTAAGTGGGAGTAGGGTGCCCGCTCACCTGATCCCCTGTTCCCCAAAATATTTGCGTTATGTTTTCTCATGTTTTATTATGGTTGGTTGGTTTTCTTTTGCACCATAGGTTATGTATAATAAAGCTTGTGGCCAAGGTTTTTCCAACTTACCTTTTGTTTGGCCTCTTCTTATTATACTGTCATTAGTGTCATTAATGTCGCCTGCCACACCCTGCTTGGCTCCTCCCCCCACACTGAAACACTTCCAGGCTTATAGACACGGGCCCCTGCGTAAATGGAATCCCCAGGGGCATAAACTGGGAGGTGGGCTTGGTTGTGGGTATGGACAATAGGGACCCAGACTTCTGGGCGCCCTCACCAGGGAACAATAGGTAGTCCCTGCCCCTGAAACCCTACATCAAATGCCCCCCTCCCACCCGGACGGATGCGGAGACACAGGGGCCTTTGATGTATGAAAGGAGGGGGGCCCAGGCCAGTTTTGACCTATAACTAAGGCGGGCAAGCTAGCCCCCAGCCATCTGTTCCCCTCTCCTGGCAGCTACTGGAGCTGCAGGACAACGAATTAAAAACCCTCCCTCCCTCCCGCTAAATAGTGACACTAATGGTAAAATTGAAAAACACTCAAGATAAAAATAGGCACCAAATTAAAAGACATATGGCCACAGGAACAGGCAAACTAAAGAAGTTATCATAGAACTCAATAGATCTAATTAAATCACAAAGGCAGGTTGCCAAAACTAGGGGAATCTGGATGAATGCCGAAGCCTAGGAGTGACCTACCAAGGAAGGAAAGGCATCAGATAACCTAAAAGGCAAACGCCCCATAAAGCAAATCATGTATAGTAAGTAAATAACCAACAAAAAAAGTACAGGTCGCCAAACTTGAATGTAAGTTTCATGAAAGAATAAACGAAACGCTGATATATGACTCAATACAAAGAAAAAAGGCGCACAACAGTGGGAGAAGACAAAATGCCTCTCCATTGCGCATGAGTAGGAAAATCCCAAAAACAGGAATTCAGTTGCTGAAATCCGAAGCTCAAGAATCCACCTCTGAGGATAAAAAACTAAGAACACCTCACAAAGGGCCATATCACAAGTGGATCATAGAGCTAAGAGTAAGCCGGGATATGCCTCAAAAGCAAAGGAAGGGCACTTGGCAGTGGGATAAAGGCAGAATGCCTCCACGAAAGGACATGGGAAGGGCAATGCCCAAAATCCAGATTATGTTGGATGCAAATGATGGAAGTTTAAGAACCCACCGCTGAGGATGAAAATGTATAACGCCCCTCCGGGGGCAACATCACAAGTGGGTCAGAGCGATAAAAAGGTCTACCTATGCTTCAAAGCGTCGAAAGGCATACAACAGTGGATGAAAGGTATAGACCTCTGCAGTTTGCATGGGAGAAAATAAGCAGAACGCAAGTGAAATCTCGAGAACCCACCTCTGAGGATGCAAGTTAATAGTGCCTCACCAGGGGCCATATCACAAGTGGATCAGTGAGCAAAAGGATGCCTAAACACAGTGGAACAGGCTCACACGCCTCACCACCAATGGTACAAGGGAGGGGCAACCCCCCCCCCAAAAGAAATAAGTGGAAGGCAAGCCAAGCTCCAGAAATCTACCTCTGAGGATAAATAATTAAAATCGCCCCCGAGGGGGCAACATCACAAGTGGGTCGGGTCACTAGAGCGATAAGAAGGTATGCAAATGCTGCAAAGCGTGGTAAAGCGCACAATGGATGAAAAGCACATACCTCTCCGGCCTTGCATGGAAAAAACAAGAAGAATGCAGAAGAAGGTCAGCTGCAAAGTCAAAGAAGGTACACCAGACACAGCTCACACACTGGGTCCACCAGATACATCAGACACAGCTCACACGCCGGGTCCACCAGATACATCAGACACAGCTCACACGCTGGGTCCACCAGATACATCAGACACAGCTCACACGCTGGGTCCACCAGATACATCAGACACAGCTCACACGCTGGGTCCACCAGATATATCAGACACAGCTCACACGCTGGGTCCACCAGATACATCAGACACAGCTCACACGCTGGGTCCACCAAAAGTCACAAGCTTTTGTAGTATGAAGGGTGGCAGGGATCAGCCTCTAGTTGGCCCTACGTGGGAGTAGGGTCCCTGCTCACCTGATCCCCTGTTCCCCAAAATATTTGTGTTATGTTTTCTCATTATGTTTTATTATGGTTGGTTAGTTTTCTTTCGCAACATAGCTTTTGTACAATAATGTTTGTGGCAAAAGTGTTTCCACCTTACCTTTTGTTTGGCCTCCTCTTATGACACTGTCATTACTGTCATTACTGTTGCCTGCCACACCCTGCTTGGCTCCTCCCTCCACACTAAAACACTTCCAGGCTTATCCTGGGGGAGTTTTCTTGCAATACTTTAGCGTGGAAGGACGTGAAAACTGTAATCTCAGCTGGCTATAGACGCTGTCCGGAGTCCGAGCCCTGAACACAGAACACTGTGCTTCACTCCATTATAATAAACTCCTTTTCCATAACATTTTTCTTTGAAGCATTTCAGGTTATCTTTGAAGACTAACAGGGTCCTTTCGCTTTTTGTGTCTGTCTTTGATACCACTTTTGGGCCCGTTTTCTTTTTCTACAGATTGCTCTAAGCGGGTTAAATCGCTTTTTTGTTTTTGCTCTGCTTAGACAGTCACCTCAGAAAGACACAGGGGCAGATATTGTGTCCTTTGGCAGAATCTTGAGTCACAATTTTTAAGTAGAATGCAGGAATTACAGTATGGCATTTGACTTGTCAAGTGGTGTATGTGCAGGGTGGAAGACTTTGCACATATCACAAAACATTTCAGGTGCAGTGGAGAAGATTTCTTAGAATACCAAGATTGGTAAACGTATCTTTCAGGTGATCAGTTGGGGTAGGGGCATAGTGCTGCTTATTCTGAAGGAAGCACGTGCTGTTCGGCCTGTTTGACTATGGCAATAGGTCATAGGTCCATAACAGGGCCAAACAGGTCTCCCTTGGCTATGTCTACTCTTTGATGCTTGATGCCAGGGGTGAGGACATCTTGAGTAGCTAGTCGAAGAAGTAGCATTGTGTGCCATTAACAGTCACATGCCTGTAAGCGGGCCTCATGTTGCTGTTATCATCCAGCTCGGGACTGAGCTTGTAAGTGGGACGGTTTTTCACTGCTGCAGGTCAGCAGATTAAAGTGAACTGTGGAAAGAAAATGCTTTTGATGGTGTTAAGGGCGAGTTATCATAGGAGGAAATCACATGACTTTCTGTGACAAATCATCAGCCGCCAGGCAAGCCTCAGGCTGCTGTTGTCTCCTCAGCCTGGGTTTGGTTGGGTTTTGGGCCAATTCCTCTGTGCTCGGATCCAGAAGAAGGTACCTCTGGACCCCTTGTGCTATTTAATACTGGAGGGATGCTGTGAAATTACCAGTGACCTTACTTATCCAAGTGGGCCCCGCAAAGCACACTGGGCCTGATTCATGGAACATTTTCCTATGGGATTGCACCATTATAAAACACTTCCATGAATCAGGTCCTCTTACTAGAAGAAGTGTGCACCGCCATAGGCCTTCTACTCCTTTTACCATACACATCAATAGAAACACAGGTGCGTGCATCTGAGTGGTCCAGGCTGTGCCTATTTCCACACCATGCACTGTGTGGGTGCCTCACACATACATAAAGCAAGATCAATCTTGTGTATCTGAAGGCCAGACAGAGTGAAATAAACACCTTGTGCAGGCTGAAGCCATAGGCTTTATTTTATGTACCACAAATTTAATACAGTGTGCAACCATACGCCATGTTGCTGGGAGTCTGATAAACATGCACTAACATGGCCTTATTTGACGTATTTCCTTATCACACAGAGGGCCACATGATGTGCACTGTTTGTAACATGGTAAGGAATGCAACATTGGTTGTATCGTTGAGTGGTAGGAACTTCAAAGTAATGTCATCTGCAGCTGACAAAGTAATTTGTTAGCTCATGATCACTGCATATGGGAGATACAGTTATAGACAGTGCAACTGAAACATTAGTTTTAGTTTTGCATCATACATGTGAGGTTTCTTCAAATGAAAACTTTGAAGGACCGTGTAAGTGTTTTTAAAGGTTTTGTTTAGCAGAAGATGGTGCAACATACGCGGAGACTGGATTAAGCTGGCGAAGTAGACCGTTAGACTTCAGTCTTGTTTAACTCGCGGTAGAACAGCACCGCCTGGTAGATTCTGAAAATGTTGCTAAATTGTGGGGCGGGGTTCCCAAGACAAAATGGCTGACATTTTTCAGCATTAAAATCTGTCTTGTTGCACACTTGCAAATGATGCCATTACGCAGTAATGTACAACCCCTACAGATAGGACATGGCATTTTAAATGTGCTTCTATGATAGGAAGCAGCCTGACACGTCTCAACCCTTCTAAACAGAAAATACTTCAAAAGAGAGATCGGACACCATGTGGAAATCGGTCTTTAAATAGTTCCAGAACATGTACAAATATCCGACAAATGATTGGTCTCACGTGTCAAGCTCTGCTACAGATGTGGCTCGAGTTCCGCCCTTCACCGGCGCCTTAGAATAAAAGAGGGCGGCTGAGAAGAAACAGTCTCCGCTTCTACTCGATTCCATAAGTGAAGGACTAAAAGCTGCCAACTGATCTGGGTTCCAATTATAGACCAATTTCCTGTTTATTCTCAAGATCCTGAACGTAATGTTCCATCTCCATTTTTGCGCTGATTAAAACCCGTTTTGCAAAGTGTCCGGCTGAATTAAGTGCGGCGCGTATTACCGAGCGCGCTCTTGCTCGCGCCGCCCCGCTCGCGCGTCGCTATCGATCACCGGGTTTCAATGAAGAGACGCGGCGTGCTGTTGGCTGCCCCTCGTTTGCTCTTTGCTGGCTGCAGATGTTACGTTCCATGTGCGTGTTATGGGGCTAATCCCACAGAGTGCTCTATTTCCTCCCCACTTAAGGTTGATGTCTATAAGCGTCAGTGTTCGATGCCCTTGGAAAGTGCTCTGGACGATGTTACACCGTTTTTGAAGGTGCTGCAGCCATCACAAACACGTGTAGGCCTGATAGTGGAATTATAGCGGCCATCCGTATAGGTAAGCAGGGGAACAGCTACAATAAAATAACATCATCTCGTGAATATATGTGTTTTAATAAAATATACTGTAGCGTAATATCTAAGCTTTCCGTCGTTTTGTTTGATATCAAATGGTGAAGTCGACCGGTAGAGTTAGTCCAGACATTTTTTTTAAAATATCCAATACATTGATTTTTTATGAATAAACAAAGGCATAAAAGAGTCTCGCATAGATATTTAAACGGGTACCACCCAGCAGAGAAAATGTCTCCAAGCGTGGGAGACACCCCTGAACTAACCAAGCATGGAATTAAAGACATTTTTCATTGGAGGGTCTTTTTGCAGAGAAACAGCTGTTAGAAAAAAATATTAGAGCAAAGTGTGAGAAAAACAAACAAAAAATAAACAAGGAACTGCTGTTTCAGGGCTTTGTAAAGCGGATCCTTGGAGAAGTGTTGACATTTGCAGTATTAGTGCTAGGGAGGTGTTTCGGAGTGCCTCCAGTGAGGGGTTCAGAAGACCCAACCAGCAGTGTAATCCCCGGGTGCAAATCCCCAGGTGCCCATGAAGCTCGTCCAAATGCTCTCAATGCTAGTGTTACTTTGCTATTTGGCAGGAAATAGGATGGCATCAAGGTACAATTAGGCCCATACAAATACACAACGCTATACTATATGATAAAAGGCTAAACCCTAAAACAAATAAGTAGTAGAGGTAAGCAAAACAACAAAGCATGCCTCAATCACAGCAGTCAAAACATAGTGAAAGAGGCAGAGTCAGTAAAAACAAAATGCTACATAATTAGTAGGTTATCGCAGGAGGGGGGAAACAGGGTTAACAAAGAGGACAGACCCAAATAGTCATCAATTAAGTGAGTCCAGTACGTAAGTAGAGCACCAGGTCAAAGACAAAAACAAAATTTTCTAGATACCTATATAGAATGCAGTTAAAATAGGATACACCTACTGAATGAAATGTAGGGTGTTAGTACTCTAACATAGAGATACAGCATCCCATTCCCTTTAGATGTATGCAGACTGGCCTGAAAGCAACAGGGCACCTCACAGATACAAGCAAGCTACACTCGCTGGAACAGACTTGTCAGAGTTCACAAAGGTTTGTCTATCGGATTCAACGAGACAAACCAAATATTTTTTCCCATGGTCATGCTCGAAAGGTCAATTCTACTTAAAGTGCATAGGTGCAGGTGAGGCAGCAACCACTCATCTGAGGAGTCTTGGGGACCCCAACAGAAAAGGTCCAGATTCTGGTACCTGAACCAGAGGCCCAGAGATGGGTGGCTGCAGAGTGAGTGCCTAGGCCACATGCGTATTAGGGTCACGGTCAGAGGGAGATCAGAAGAGACACCACCTGGAGCCAGAATGAAAGGCTGGCACCGGGGTGCTAGGACGGCTGCGCCTACGTAAGACGCTAGCTGCAGTGGAAATGCCCATTGGAGCGCAATTGAACAGGTACGTTTGGTGTCAGCATTGGCCATGACTAATGGCAGTTGGGATTCCCGATTTGTTAGCAGCAGAATGCCCAGATGTACCATAATCAGGTCAACATTATTCTGAAGAGTAGATGGCGTGTGACGGTGACCTTCTGCATGAGGGCCCCAGAGCTGCAAAAGTGGCAATGGAGCAGGTGATGAGGACACATCAACAAGATCCAGGTGCCTCAGGGGAGACGAAAGGGTCAGCCAGCCAACAGAAGATGGCCCCACAATGCAGGGTAGCTGCTGGAGGCGATTTAGTACATTGCATGAAGAAATAGAGTCAGACGGAGTAATAGCAAGTCACTCAGGGTTTCCACCAGGCAGCAGGGGCTGCTACCTCAGAGTTCCAGAATGGACAGATCATCTGGACTGCAACCATGGAGATTCTACTATAGGAGGCCATGTGTACCAGCAATGAGGGTTGGAATGAAGCAGAATAAGAGCCCAGCAGAGTTTGTTCCAGCAAAGCACATGCAGGCGACAACTGCAGCAGGACATTATCTAGCCAGTGCTGCAGGTTACAGCAGCCTCGTGAGTATCCACCTCACCAGCATAGTGTCAGGGTATGTTCCAAATTAATCTGGGCTTGGGACAGTGTCTCCCGAGATATACACATTAACGCTGGGGCTGGCTTAGCCAGCCCATCACATCACAGGAATGCAGTATTCACGTTTTGGCAGCTAGCCAAATATGGCTGGACAGCCACATTTCCAAGCACTGAAGTACACCCAAACATGTGTTTATTGGGAAGTCCAGAAGCCCCCAGTCCAGTTTGAACAAGTAAGGCATCAACACAGAGAAGGCCACTGTGCACTCCCAAAGATCCTATACATACATGAGAGCAGGGCTCAAGTCGAGGGTACATGTGGGTGTATGGAGTCCCCCACTTTTTTCAGAAGGCACCTTGATATGTGTGGAGTTCTGGGACCTAGCAAATTGACTCTGACATCAAGGTGTGGATGAGTAAAGTCTTTAATCAGTTTCCAAGTGTAACGTCCAGTTTCTAGAGTCATTATTCATCAGATGGTAAGGTCCAGATCTCATAGACAAGTACCGGCATCCTCTCTCTCAGGCTACATCTCTCAACTCCCTCAAGAGAACACCAGTCACACATAAACATTCTAACCAGTAACCTTCCATTTTCAATCATGACACTCACTCCAAATTCCATTAGGATGTAGGATAAGACCAGATCCTTACATATCTCCCCTCCTTAGAGATATCAAAAAGACAACCAGTTAACTCAAGCATAACACCTACATACAGCACACACACACAAACACCCACAAGTTCGATGCACCTACATCATCTCTCCAAACTAAGAACATTCTGCTAATCACTTCCTATATTCCATGAACATCCACACTGCCATGTGACAACATTACAACCAATGTCCCTTCCTCCTTCTGCTAAGTGAAGAAGAGGCATCCAACTACTGAAAACCATTACTACACTTTACAAACATAGAGGCACCCATACCTCTCATCCAAATCTTAACTCCAACAAACCCCAATAGAACACACACACAACTCCCTCACATCCTTCAATCGCAAACCGGTATGTGCCTCAACACATACCACCTCCAACTAGGCTGAGTATCCCTGATACTGGGTATCTACTTCACTACACAGTGACTCTATTACCCCAATTGTGCCCATGTTGAAAGTATTCCTCAGTACATCAAGCTCCTTTTTGGGAGAACCCCACTTCATACACCCAAGAAACACACAGTCATCAATAACTCTGATAAAATCCTCAAATTATCATGACAAGTACTGTAAAGTTTCTAAGCACAACAACCATTAACTTTGCTTAACCATCAGCACATATACACTTTAACATAACCAAACTCTCATTAATTCTGCATTATACAAGTCCTACCTGTGGAGAAAAGCATTAGTGCAGAGAAACTCTAATTTAGTTTCCACATACCAAACTCTAGCAATACTGACTACGCCACTAACCTCTAGCAATACTGACTATGCTACCAACCTCTAGCAATACTGACTATGCTACCAACCTCTAGCAATACTGACTGTGCTACCAAACTATAGCAATACTGACTACACAACCTATACTCCAATAAAAAGTCCACCTGTAGAAGCAGATGTGTGTTAGTTAAACATGCCAGTAACACTCTATTCCACTACTAAGTATTTGTTAACAGAGGCCACGACGTTTACACTCCATCCGTGCACACCAATCAATATCATGCACCACCGCTTGCAACAGGCCCCCCCCATCACAAATGTTCTTAAAACACAAATACTGAGTAACATTTCAAAATATCATTAGAACTATGCATGTTTCAATCACTTCCTTCAAAAATGTCACTTTAAACCTCCTTTAAAACCCTTCACATCAGGATTTAAATCCTGCACGCCCCTGGCTGACTGAGCACAAACACCTTTGAAACCTAAACTCAAAACAAAATTTGTAAACAAAAATTGTAAACCTTGTTCTCGGCTCCTCAGCATTCGACAACTTTTATGGAGCACTCAAATATCTGGACAACATATCCCACAAGAAACTACAACCGTCAATTTCAAGCTCACACTCCCACGCACTCACGCTCTTTAAATGTTATACAGGCCTCACATGACATTTATCACCAAACTAAACTTAATCTGCTATTCCACTAATAAGGAAATCCACAAAAGCAAAGAAAAACGAATAACTCTGTTCCTTGCTCCTTGTGTCCACATCTTTAAACAAACAGTACCTTCAGGTACACAGCCCCTCCTCATGTCCACTTCATTAAACTAAAATACCTTCGGGGATACGGCCCCTCTTCTGGCTCAATGATGCAGTGCTATACATCTTTGCGATATTGCTTTCATAACAATGTGTCAGCAGCACACCATAATCCGATCCCTAATTGAGAGCGCAGACTTGAGAGCGCAGACTCTTCCAACTTCTCCTTTTTGCACTCTTCTGCACAAGGAAACCTCCTACACAGCGCAGGCCGTTCCCTACACTTCTCGCTGGCACACATTTTGCAAGTGTGTCACTCCACCTGAAAACAGCCGGTTCCAAAGCCTGATATATGCAGCCTTTTCTCCTCAGCAAAGCCAGAATTAAGAGCCCCTGTCATAAGCACATTTGTGACTCTGAGTACCTCCAACTGTGCCATGGGCTCCAAGCCCCCAAGTGTATTCACGGGCTACAAGCCCCTTAGGTGCAGGTACGGGCTCCAAGCCCTCTCAAACGCTGGAATGGCCCCCAGGACCCTCCTCAACTCCAGGCGCTTTGTACCTTAGCCCAAACTCCTTCAAACAACTTCCCTGTCACTTCTTGGTGCAGCTTAGGTTCAAAACCTCTTCTGATGCTGCTGCCCTGGGCTCCAAGCCCCCAGCTGCGCAGCATGGCTTTCTAATAATCCAGGTGTAACTTACACCCCCAGGCCTCTTCAAATCGCTACTGCCTTGGGCACCACTCTCCATGTCGCAGCTTGGGTTACCAACTCCTTAAAGCAGTCTTTGGGACCTCAGCCCTGCCAAAGTCTCTTGATTTTCTCTGTGCTTGACCTGTCTAACTACTGACAGACCAGCTGGCCCCTGGCTTTGGCGCATCTCCTTATTTTCTGCGCCTGTGCCCTTTGCGCTGGGCCCTTCTGCGCCTATAGCATTAAGCGCTCTTCCTACCTGAGAGAGAGGGTCTTCCATGGTTTGGGGGGCGGTGCTTGTCTCTTCTTCTGTGCTGTCCCCCCAGCACAGACAGCATCCTCATCACCAATGTGGAGTTCTGGGATCTAGTAAAATGACTCTGACATCAATGTGTGGATGAGTAACTTCTTTAATCAGTTTCCAAGTGTAACATCCAGTTTCTAGAGTAATTATTCATCAGATGGTAAGGTCCAGATCTCATAGACAAGTACCAGCATCCTCTCTCTCAGGCTACATCTCTCAACTCCCTCAAGAGAACACCAGTCACACATAAACATTCTAACCAGTAACATTCCATTGTCATGTTGGGTGTCCTGACCCACGTTTGAGCTATCATGCTGCAACATTTGGTGCTGTGGGCTTAGAAAATCCAAGATGGCCAAAAAGCCCACATGTGCGCCAGAATCCAGGAGAACCACGCAGTTTGTGCGTACACCAAAATGGCTACCTAATTTGCCACCCACCAGCGCGAGCATGATGGGCCAGGGTGCCATGAGTGGAATGGGTGCCAAAGGTAAAACAGCAGCGCCTGTTAGCTCAAAAACGCTTTAAAATTACCTTTGGTTTCTCTGAATGCCAGCTCAAAATGCCTATTTTCAAACATTGCAACACATCCAAAAATCTCACTGATCACCAGAGGACATCTGGCAGAATGAAGTATGTGTGCATACAAAATCTGGGAAGATGAAGAACCCAAAACAATGTTCATAACAAAACTGGCTGAGCTATGCATGTCAGCAGCCTAACTGAAACTGGATTAAAACCACCAAAATCGAAATGTTTAAATTAACTGAGTGACCTACTTTTGAGTGTCACATAGTTTGTAACTGTTAAAATGTCATAGTTTTGAACTTAGAATCAGCATTCTAGTTGCATATGTAAAAAGTGTATTGACTTAAACTGGGGAACAAAAAATGACATGTAGCTAAAAACTGGCTTAAAGAGATTCCAATTCTGCCTGATAGGTTCCCAGGCCTGGCTGCATTCTGTTGCCCCTCCCAAAAGGAGGTCACACACTCTCTGATTGAATTACCAGGGGACTGCAAGAAACTAAACAAAGGGCCCAGGCAGATGGTTTATTTGGGGGGTCGTAAATGGCTTCCTTTTGAACAAAGCCCTTCCTTGACTCAGGCAGATGTTATATTGGGGGCGTCGTAAAAGTGGCTTCCTCTTGGCAGAAACGGGGAGGGGCAGCCCCCTCTGAGAACAGGCTGAGCTTAAAGAAAGTGGGCAAACTGGTTTCTCAACCATGTGACCTGGGAAGACACACCCCTGTTGGCCAGAATATGATTTTAAGAAAGATGTATAACTCATGGTGCAGACTTGTCAAAATTATCTAAATGATACCATAATTCTTGTGATTTTCCTGCCCACAGTTTAAGAGGTTTAAGGACCCGGTGGTATGATCTGGGGGTTTACGAGCAGAAAAGAGGTTGTTACTCTAAATGTATGCAGGTTAAAAATCTGACACTTCCTTATCTAAATGCCCATATGCCTTGCAAACGATTGTATAAATTTGGAGAAAAATCCGATATGGGGAAAGCTACTAAAAAGCGCAAAAAGTTACCATTTCTTTACCCAAGCTCCTAGAAACGCCAGGGTCGGAACCGTGCCTCCCATCAGTAATGCATGATGTGTGTATGCAATGACAAACAACTGTGTATCTGTGGAATATGTATTTGGGTCAAATATAGATTTATGTGCAAATTGACAGGGGAGTGTCCTTTCTGCAGGCCATAAAACAGCATCACCATGACTCACATTTCCTTTCCCCTATCAAGGAAGAGAGAAAAGCTTGACCAATGATCAGTTGAGAGAGGGGCTGGCTTAGTGATGCTGCGCACACACCCACTTTCAAAAGACATAAAAAGAGCCACTGGAAGCTAGAGAGGACATTCAAATCCAGTTGCTGCGGAGCGTTTTGCCGGACCACACAACATCCAGAAGATACCAGTTCCAGACTGACTCCAGCTACATACTCCAGAACTTAGAACTTATACTTTAGAACCTAAATCAGAGGCCTAAAACCACAAGCTGAGTTCTCTGCAGCAGGCCTCAAATCACTGCAAGCTACTCACAGCCGGGTGAGCTGCTTGAATCCCTTGCCAAGAACTTTTGCCAGGACCAGTGCAGAGATCCAGGAGCCGTGCAGAGACCGCTGTATCCGGACAGACCAGACCAGTGCCAGACCCGACCAGACCAGACCAGAGTGCAGAACCGCAGACCCAGAGACCAGATCGCTGTGAAGTGCCGCTAGCCTGATTGATCAGATCCGTGACGAGACCCAGTCCTTCCAAATATATTGTGAGTACAGCTAGGACGGGGCAAAACCAAATCTCTTAGTTGAAAGTAATATAATTCAATCTATTTAACCTAAGTAGAACTGCCTCCTAACTGTCACCTGTCATTTGTAAAGCTGCACCACTGTCATTTGTCAATTCTGCAGCTGCAAAGCTGTCACCTGTCATTTTGAGTTTACTTTAAATCCGAAAAACGACCTTTACAAAATCATTCATATCCCTGGAACCGTTTGTGCTACGAACTTGGGTTAACTTTCCGCTGAATGCTTAGAATCTAAGCTTTCCAACAAGCCTAGAACTGACTTCCTACTCCTTATACTTTTTCCGCAATCACGATTCACACACTCGCAAATTTTACAGCTATTTGCGATTTGGTTAAAAATCCAGCCACGTGTAACCATCAGCAGTCATTTCTTTCCTTGCTAAAAATTTGTTTGCCTCTTAATCACCATCTCTGAATCATTGCTAAAGTGAGCCTGAACTCATCCCAAGTATCTCTCACTCACCCTGAACCTCCTAAAGGGAATTAAAAGCATTTTCAGCATATTTCTCACTTCATTGCCACCACATTCAAAGCACTTGGGCCTGTGTTTTAAAACTCATACCGGTTTTATCTAAGCTTGCTGGGGGGGAACTGAATTTTGTATTGTATTTGATTGCATTCCTGAGAACTGTGTGCTTCTCTTTCCATCTACTTCCATGTCTTACATTGCATAGGGGAGGGGGTGAATTGCCAGAGAAAAAGTGATTATATTATTTTTTGCTAAAATCATCTCAAGTATTTCTGTACTGCCTTTTATTCCTCATTGCTTTTCCCTTGAAATCATAAAAGTATTTTTGCTGCTTGATCCATCCTATACTAACTCCTCATTGATTATAAAGAAGTGTGCTAGTGTCAGATTACCCATTGTTGATTAACATTATATTTATAAGGGCGATATCGATTATTAATTTATTATAAAAGCGTGGTATCTATATTTTGTCTTATTTCTCAAATAAACCTTTTAAACTTGCAAAACAGAACTACTTCTTGGCTCAGTGGGGTCAGGGGGATTCTAAGAGAGGGGTGTTATATAGGGGTAGTCATCCAGAACTCATGAACTGGACATA
This sequence comes from Ambystoma mexicanum, assembly GCF_040938575.1. Taxonomy (NCBI): domain Eukaryota; kingdom Metazoa; phylum Chordata; class Amphibia; order Caudata; family Ambystomatidae; genus Ambystoma; species Ambystoma mexicanum. Next base: position 854,163,294 of record NC_090933.1, on the reverse strand, counting down.
AAGATATATCAATAAGGGTTTCCATTCAGTATCCCAGACTAGGCATTGACTTAGCTGTAGTGTTGGATTGAATCTTCTTACAAAGTGGGGGCTCGTCCGGGATATTCTGGGTTAGATTTACCATTTGTGCAGATTAATATGGTGTGCCAGCTGACCAGATACACATATCCGGTCGGATCACCACGCTGTGTTACGCTGTAAAGCACTCCTCAAAGGAACGCTCTAAGGAAACGGTCTGTTTTGCAAAAATAAAATACAAACTTCTGTAAGTCAGGAAGGAACTCAAATTCCAGAATGACGACACTGGTAGACATTAAAATAGCCAGAGAGCACTTCTTACATAAGCTATTTGTGAGAGGTGAGTGGACTCATCAGGACCAAACGGTCTGGTTGCAGGCAATCGCGCAACAGGTCACTGAAACAGGGTCAGATAAATGGGGAGATCAGGGTCCCCTACATGTGGCCCTGAGTGAACTATATATGGCCCCTAAAGCCAAAGATGAACATAATAAGATTGCCAGGATAGCAGCATATTTGTATCTATATATGGGAGCCATGCAGGACAAATGTGCTGAAGGCCAAGATCTGGCAAATAGGCAACAGCTGGCGTTAGAAAAGGCCCAATCTGACCTGGTCTCTTCTGAGGAGAGGCTGCAGAGGAGCCAGGAGTCAGAAAATGATAGTAGGCAGTATATCATTAAAATAAAAGAGGACATGGATAGACTGCAACAGGAGAAGGCTGACCAGGATACCAGATTTCTGGCCTTGCAGAAGGAGTACCAAGAAGGTTTGGACTCCCTTCTGCAGAGCCAGAAAAAGCTGGAGCAACAACTGGACTTCAACAGGGCATCCACAGAACAGGTAGCCACCCTGCAAATTCGATTAGACAGAGAGAAAGAGGAAAGCAATAAATTGATTCTGAAAGACCTGGATACCCAGGCAGAGTTTGATCAGGAGCACCAGAAAGCTGGTGCCTTCCAAAGGCAAAGGGACGACCTGGCGGCACAGATGTAGGCTCTTAGTCAGGAAAGGGACACCTTAGGCCAGGAAGTCTGCCACTTAAAAAGGAAAATGGAAGAAAATCACCTGGCCCTCCAGGGACTGGGTGACCTCCAAAAAGAACACCAGAACTTGTTAGAGCACACCAGGAGGGTGGAGGATGCTCTGGCAAGAAAGGAGCAGGCCAATAGGGACACAGCTCAGGAGGTAACCCTCCTGCAGCAGAGACTGGCCCAGTACTCCAGGACCAATCAGGAGGCACAGAGAGAAAATGAGGCTCTCTGTCAGCACAATGATAGGCTCCAGCAACAGGTAGCGATGCAGGAGAGACTGATAGAGTTGAGTAAGGCCTTAACTGAGGAACTGAAAGCGCAGGCTCTTGCATTGCAACAGGAAGCAGGGGCGGATAGAGATGAGGTTCGCTGAGAAAGAGAAACTCCTGAGCATAACCTCAGGAGCCCTAGTACCAGAGGCCTTCATCTCTCCCAGTCCCTGGACACTGCCACCCCCATGTCCCCTCGCGCACATGAGCCCAGGGCCACGGGAATGGCAGATTACTATCCAGCTAGAAGTATGGGGCTCATAGGCCAGTACCTCCCAGGAATGGATGGGCGGGCATCCGGGTATGGGCACCCAAGCACAGTGCAATTTAGTGGGGAACCCCAGGAGAGTAGGCCCATTAAGGGCGTACTGAAAACTTCTGCCCAGTTAGGTCAGTGGGGGGGTACCCATCAAATCCTGGCAGCAAGGAGGAATCTGAAGACTCCTCTGAATGGCGCAGGACACAGGAGACCAGGTCCCCACATTCTGCCAGCCATTCCCAGGCTCGCAGAATCTGGGAAAACCTGGAAGATCAGACAGGAACCTCTGGGAGCAGTGCCTCTGAGTCAGAGGATGAATGGACCAGGGTTATCTGAACCAAAAAGGCCAATAAGGCAAAAAGGGCCTTGCTTAAGGACCCATTGAAGCAAATAAAGGCAATAAGGAGTGTCATCACGCCTTATCATAAGAACGCCAAGTATTACGTTTGGGAACACTTGGAGCTCTATGAGCAAATGATGGAGACTTTCCATTTGAAGGACAGCAGTAGCTGCATCCAGTACGTCAAATGAACATTCTCCCCAGAATACTCCAGTTTCTTTGCGGGGCTGGAGGACCAAAATCATTTAAGATGGTCCACCTATAAGGCGGCCATCTTGAAACATTTTTCTGTTCACAGAAATCCTCAAGAGGCTCGCAAGGCAGCCTACAATTTGCAATGTGGGGAGGATCAGGCCCCACAAGAGTTTGTGCAAGAATTAAAACGTGCTTTTGCGCAGACCACCAGAAGGGTGCGCATGGATAGCAGAGAATTTAACAATACGTTTTTCCATGCCTTACCCAAATACATAATGACCCAGCTCGTGAGAGATTTTCATGAGAAAAGATCTTTAGACTGGGTCATTGAACAGGCAACCCGGATCTATGAGGTGCAGAAGCCTATCGAAAATAAAAATAACGCGCCAAAAAACCCCAAAACCAACAGCACCCCTGCTGCTGCCAAGGTGGCAGAGGTAAAGGTTGCCCCCGTTTTAGTTTTGGAGATGGGGGGGGCCTAAAAACCTGCCTGCAACAAATAATTCACAGCCCAGAAGGCCCTCGGGCCAGTCACAGACAGGGAGTCGAGGAGGTAGTCCCACAAATGGGGTCCCCCGCTTCCCTGACTATGTAAGTCCCCGCTATAAGGGAAACCGACCAATCCTGGGTTATGTGTGGACTCCTCCAGCCCAAGTGGGGGGATCCAGCCAAGCTCCTAACCCAGGGAACTTCCCTCCCAACTTCCCACAGGAGGGCAGAAATTCTCCAAATCCTGGCCAGAACTTTTTCCCCAGGTATCCACCCAATTTCCAACCCCAAAACCATCCATCCTTCTTTCCCCAATTCCCTGAGCCCAGACAACCTAATCCCGGAGAGGGGAGGCCAAGGGTGGAAGGGTACCAAAATCTTCCCAATCAGGGGTACTAGCAGAGAAGGGATAGCTACCCTTCCCGGGATCAGCCCAGGTGAGAAAATAGAGCTCCGTATCAGCCTGAGCGGGTTTCACAACTTGAGCACCAGGTCCAAAATATGGCACGGGATCTGGGTCACATACTGAGGGCTCAACAGAACACTCAGATGAGCATGCCACCGCAGAATGCCCCAAACTCTGGACCTGGTGCTCCAGAACAATGACGGGGGCAGCACCCCGATAACACACCGGTTCCCAGGGAGGAGGCACAAGGGGAAGGGGGGTGTAAAGCCTTGGAGGAAGCTTCCTTCCCAACTTGTAAACAGCCCCTGGAAAACCAGGAACCGGAAACAAAATCTCCTACCCCTGAAAGCCTGCCTCCCAAGGAGCAGAGGGGGGGTAGGAGAAACAAAGGTCCAAAACAGACCCACTTTGTGGAGGAGGTACAGGTCTTCCAATTTGAGGGAGAGGGATCCTCAGAGGATCCTGGGGAAAGGATCTTCTCCTTTAGAGATGGGGGAACTCCTCCCAAGGAAAAATGGGTCCCAAGGGATGCCAATTCAGACTGGGGAGATATGGAGACTGAGCTACCGCCGCCCATCATCTCATCCCAGAACCCACAATACCGAAATCCCCTGGTTCAAACCCATCCTGATGACTGCCTCCAAAAAGGGCGGGACAGCCCAGAACCGGAACCAGGGGAACCCACAATGGCTCTGATCTCCAGTTGCCAACTTTTTCTTTCAGATTCCCAAGGCTCTCCACAGAAATCTGCCCAAATCTCTTCGCTAGCAATGTCCAAAACCAGAAAATTAGCCCACCAGTTATCCAAAAATGTGCATTATCTGTGCCCCCTTGAGGAGAAGGAGGGAAGATACTATGCCCCGGTACAAGTACAGGGGCAGGGTACAATTGTGGCACTGGTGGACACTGGATCCCAAGATACCCTTCTGTCCAAAAGGGCCTTTGAGGAACTAAATGCAGGAAGGGGGGAGAATTACCGTATTCCTCTCACCTCTCTTCCTGGACAACTGCAGAACTTTGACGGGAAGGAGATTCCCGTTGAGGGGACTGCAGACTTGGACATTAAAATTGGGCGACACAAGGTGAAACACCCGGTCATAGTAGTGACTCCAGAGGGCACCCCTTGTTTACTAGGGAATGACCTCCTGAGAAGGTTGTCACCCCTAATAGATTGCGTAAACAAGGTCCTCTGGACCCAGACTAGCCGACCAATAAAATTAAAACAGAGTGGCAACCATGTTAGTTTAAACGGCACCTGCCACATGGTTGAACAAAAATCTGACCAAGTAGAATTTCACTTCCAGAACAACCAAACTCCAGACGTGACAGTAATAGCAGTAGGACAACAGACTGGTGATGGGGGGTCCTCTCTATTTATGAAAATCAACCTTCCTTCCAGTTTAAGGTGGTATTCCACACTGGAAGGAAACACCCTGAAATTCTTTACTAATCCACAATCAGAAACTCCCACTCCTATAGTCCAGAAAGATGTGAAATCAGCTCAGAGCCTAGCTGATATTCAGCAAACTGGAGAGCAGTTGTTCATCCCTGTTCAGTTAAATGATGGGAAGGACTCTGTTCTCGCTCGAGTGTGCGTGAACAACGGTAAGAGCTTCATCAGCGAAGCCATGTTCCGCCAACTCCGAAAAGATCCAGCCATTCCCACATTCAAACTGATAGACAAATGGGAAATGGACCTGAAAGCACCTAATTCCAAACATCTCCTGCCAAGCAGGTGTATGCTCAAAATCTCCATTGGCAACAAGAGCATAGTCCATAATTGTTGGGTCGTGCGAGACGTCACTGCCGCCTTTTACTTAGGCAGTGACATTCTCAATCGCTTTGCCATTAGTTTGGACCTAATAAACTTCAAAGCTTGGTCCCGATTAGCGGATAATCCCATGGGCTTTGATGATCCAGAAAAAGCATTTAGGTCAGCTCAATTGCTAACTTATGCAGTTGAAATTCAGATCAAAGAGGAAGTCACCATCCCAGAAAAGACCTGACAATTCTCCCTGGAAGTGAAAGTTAAAAGAGGACAACATTTGAAAAACCCTGATGCTTACATACACCTAAACGCTTCTCTCCAACAGCAAGGGTTGGGGGTAAACCCAACTCCATTAGTCAACATAGAACATGACATCATTCTAATACAGGTGGATAACAGCGACTTAAAGAGTATTACTCTAGCCGCAGGCACCATTATTGGAATGGAGATTGATGACCGACATTTCTCCATTGATTTAGGAAATTAACTGTTAGGACCAATCCCCAAGGACGGTTTTGACAGTGAGGACAATACAACACCAGGCAGGATTTTCACGCGGCATGGGGGGAACTTCCTGGTGTACACTTCTTGCCCTTATGGTAAGGGTGATGTGACTTGTGACTTCAGGAGGGATGAGGTGATTTTCCAGGTCCATGAGGGTTGCCTTTCCCACCTGAGGCCTCCAGTCCAAATCAGCACTCTGACCAGGGACTTCTCCACCCAGCTGGAGGAGGCCGCTGAGATAGCCAAACCAGAAGTCTTTCCAGGCTTCAAGCAGATGGTGGAAGAGAGAGTCAACCTAGCTGATGCCTGTGTGACTCTGGAACAAAAGCAAAAGTTGAAACAAGTTTTCTTGGATTTCCAAGATCTCTTTGCGGTAGACTCATATGACTGTGGCCGCACCGACATCCACACAACAACAATCCCCACGGACCCTGGAATGACTCCAGTGTTTGTGAAGCAATATCGCTTGCCTCTTGCATCCATGAAGTCCCTTACTGAAATAATTCAGAACCTTGAGTCCCGGGGAATAATCTGTCCAGTTCACAGCACCTTCAATAACCCGGTGCTGGGAATATCGAAAACAAACGGCAAGTGGAGACTCTGCGCTGACCTCAGGGAGCTCAACAAACAGGTCCATACTTCCCGATGGCCTCTGCCCTACATTGACCAAGGGCTGGCCCAGATTCAGGGGTCACAGGTATTCACAGCAATAGACCTGACCAATGGATACTGGACCGTGCCTGTCAGTAGGGAGGACCAATACAAACTGGCTTTTACCTTTGGGGGCCAGCAGTACACATGGACCCGGACTCCCTTCGGATACCTCAACTCCGGCAATGAATTCAACGTTTTCCTACATAAGGCCATGCCCGACCTGGGTGCGAGGGGTAACCTGGCTTATGTAGATGATGTCCTCATCAAAAGTTCATCTGTGGAGAAACACATAGCGGAGATCCGTTATGTTCTGACACAGTTGAGGGCCGCCGGAGCAAAACTTTCCTTTCAGAAAGCACAGTGGTGTAGAACCCGTGTTAATTTCTTGGGGCATGAGATTACTCCTCAGGGTCTCTGTCCCCAAGAAAAGAAAGTGGAAGCACTCCAGAAACTGAAAGACCCCACAACTCTGCGGGAACTAAGGAGCCTCCTTGGACTGACTAATTTCAGCAGAAAGTTCATTGAGGGCTACGCAGAGATCACCAGACCCCTGATTCATCTCTTGAAGGGGGGGTCAAGTGGGAATGGGGTCCAGAACAAGCCGAGGCAGTAAGACAACTCAAAAGAAGCCTCTCACAAGCGCCCTGCCTAGCTTACCCTGTCAGAAACAAGGAGTTCCTCCTGGAGACAGGGTTCTCTAATACGTGCTTGACGGCAGTATTATACCAAAAGCATGACAAGGTCAATAAAGTAATCTCCTATGCGAGCAAAACTTTATCCTCTGTGGAGGAAAAATTCAACGATTGTGAGAAGGCACTCCTGGCAACGGTGTGGGCATTGAAGAATTATCGCCCGTTTATCTAGGGGGAACACATCATAGTGGAGACTCCACACCAGCCTCTGCAATATCTCCAAAGTGACAGAATCCGGGCCGGAAATGTGAGTAATTCCCGAATTACTTCCTGGATTCTGTCAATGCAAGACTTTCCTGTGGAGGTCAGATATGGCCAAAACAAGAAGAGTCCCCTCGCGCAAGGTCTGGCTGACTTGCATGATTGTGCCAGAGAAAACTGTCTCGAGGACGAAAGTCTAAAAATCAAGGACAACACGGAGGCATACCTTAATTCCCCACACAAAGTCTTTGAAGAAGACAAGTGTGAGGGAATGCCCACTGTCTATGTGGATGGATGCTCGTACCATGTTGACAACAACGGGGATCAAGAACTGGTGGCCGGCGTAGGGAATGCCTGGGTGAAGGAGTTTCCAGAACCCTTCGCTGGATACAAAATTGGTCCCCGAAGTAGTCAGGTGGCAGAGTTGATGGCTGTGCATCAGGCCATCCTCACTGCTGTCCAACATCAACTCCACAAACTGGTCATAATCACTGATTCGGATTATGTACGGAACGGGTTCGTGGAGCACCTGGGTAATTGGAAAACCAGAGGCATGTTATGTGCTAATAACCAACCCCTGAAACATGGGAAGTTAATCCAAAACATTGATGATCTGGTCACATCGAATGAGATGACCATCTACTGGAAAAAGATCAAGGGTCATTCCAAAGTAGAGGGACCAGACAAAACTGGAAATGACTTAGCTGATCAGCTGGCCAAAGCCGGGGCCATCCAAGGGGATCTAATCGAAATAGAGTCCCTGTTGGGGGAAATCCAGGTCACTGCTATCACTAGGTCCCAGACAAATGCTCACAATGATCTTTCAACTGCCCAATGGAGCAAGGAGGCCCCTGATGCTGATTTAATTACAGCTCAGAAGGGGGATCCAATTATTGGTAAGTTTTACCAACACCTTGAGGACCCTGAGAACTTTCCCCTGATGGATACCGATTACATTGGGAAAGAGGACAACACTGGAAATCTTAAGAGAGGTTGCATACTGGCCACACATGGGGAGGACCTCGACCAATACTTGAAGGGGTGTCTTGTGTGTGCACAATTTCAGCCATCATCCCTCACACACCGTGCGCCTCTCCAAAAGAGGGGGATGACACTGCCATGGTCAGATTTGCAAATCGACTTTGTAGGCCCTGTGATTCGCTCGTCTAGAGGAAACAAGTACATGTGACCGTTACATGCTTGTTTACCAAGTGGGTGGAATGTCTCCCAGCCCCAAACTGCAAGGCAGAAACAGCAGCTGCCCTGATGATTAACCACATCTTTTCCCGTTTTGGTCTACCTCAAAGGATTGAGTCAGACAGGGGTAGCCACTTCACCAGTGAAGTAATGACAAAGATGTGGGAGATACTGGGGGTCAAAAGAAAGCTACATATTGCTTACCGGCCAACTTCTTCTGGAGCAGTGGAGAGATATAACCGAACCATTGTGAGCATCTTAAAAAAGTTTGTGGCAGATTCTGGGCCAAGTTGGGATATCCGATTACCTCTGGTCCTAATGGCCATCAGATCTACCCCTTCATCTGCAACCAAAATGTCACCATTTGAGTTGATGACTGGACGCAAGATGGTGCTTCCCCAGCATTTGCTCTACAGAACCCAAGAGCAAACGTTGATAAATGCCTCCACAACTCATGAGTATGTGGAGAATTTAAGGAAACACCTTTAACATGCTTTTGCCTATGCTCATCGGAATCTAGAAAGATCAGCCGAGAGTATGAAGACCCACTATGACCTGAAAACTTCCAGGAAGGAATATCAGGTGGGGTGCCGGGTCTATTTATACAACTTCCAAAGAAACCAGGCAAGACAGCATAAATTTTTGCCTACATGGAAGGGACCCTTTGAGATTATAGACAAGATCTTCCCTGTGGCCTACAAGATCCGCATCCCAAAGGCGGTTTGGCGGAGGGGGAAGACAAGTGGGTCCACATAAACCAGTTGAAGTGTTGCCATCCCAGGCACACTTTGCAGCAACTGGAGGAGTCCTCTGTAATCCCAGAGGGTACCGCTCCAGAGTAATTCAATTCCAACCCTAAAATATCCTACATATTGCCTATCAAATTCTGCGTTTCTCAAGTTTATGTGTTCCTGTCTCTTAATTTAAAAAAATGTGCATGTTCATATCTGTTGAGTTCTAAAATGTATATGCCACCCCACTATATCAATGGTGGGGGAGAAATGTCCATGAATAGGTATTGCCGCTTTTCCTTTGTCATCCTAGGAGAAAGAAAACCTGGAGACTGGCCAAGGAGGACGATCCGGAGACCGTGAGCAGAGACCCAAGGGGCCCGGGGTACCGCCCAATATTCCCATCAGGACCGGCGAGGAGAACCGATCGATCAGTACCGGATGGAGGAAAAGATGCTGAACTGTGCCATTTGCAGAATTGGAAGAAGATTATGCGGACATACCAGTGCGTGGGTCAAAACCTTCTGTGCACCCGACTCCCCATCGACTCAAATTCAAAGTGCAGTCGCGTGGGGGGGCCTTGTTGGGTGTCCTGACCCACGTTTGAGCTATCATGCTGCAACATTTGGTGCTGTGGGCTTAGAAAATCCAAGATGGCCAAAAAGCCCACATGTGCGCCAGAATCCAGGAGAACCACGCAGTTTGTGCGCACACCAAAATGGCTGCCTAACTTGCCACCCACCAGCGCGAGCATGATGGGCCAGGATGCCATGAGTGGAATGGGTGCCAAAGGTAAAACAGCAGCGCCTGTTAGCTCAAAAACGCTTTAAAATTACCTTTGGTTTCTCTGAATGCCCGCGCAAAATGCCTATTTTCAAACATTGCAACACATCCAAAAATCTCACTGAACACCAGCGGACATCTGGCAGAATGAAGTATGTGTGCATACAGAATCTGGGAAGATGAAGAGCCCAAAACAATGTTCATAACAAAACTGGCTGAGCTATGCATGTCAGCAGCCTAACTGAAACTGGATTAAAACCACCAAAATCGAAATGTTTAAATTAACTGAGTGACCTACTTTTGAGTGTCACATAGTTTGTAACTGTTAAAATGTCATAGTTTTGAACTTAGAATCAGCATTCTAGTTGCATATGTAAAAATTGTATTGACTTAAACTGGGGAACAAAAAATGACTAACAAAAACTGGCTTAAAGAGATTTCAATTCTGCCTAACAGGTTCCCAGGCCTGGCTGCATTCTGTTGCCCCTGCCAAAAGGAGGTCACACACTCTCTGATTGAATTACCAGGGGACTGCAAGAAACTAAACAAAGGGCCCAGGCAGATGGTTTATTTGGGGGGTCGTAAATGGCTTCCTTTTGAACAAAGCCCTTCCTTGACTCAGGCAGATGTTATATTGGGGGCGTCGTAAAAAGTGGCTTCCTCTTGGCAGAAACGGGGAGGGGCAGCCCCCTCTGAGAACAGGCTGAGCTTAAAGAAAGTGGGCAAACTGGTTTCTCAACCATGTGACCTGGGAAGACACACCCCTGTTGGCCAGAATATGATTTTAAGAAAGATGTATAACTCATGGTGCAGACTTCAAAATTATCTAAATGATACCATAATTCTTGTGATTTTTCTGCCCACAGTTTAAGAGGTTTTAGGACCCGGTGGTATGATCTGGGGGTTTACGAGCGGAAAAGAGGTTGTTACTCTAAATGTATGCAGGTTAAAAATCTGACACTTCCTTATCTAATTGCCCACATGCCTTGCACACAATTGTATAAATTTGGAGAAAAATCCGATATGGGGAAAGCTACTAAAAAGCGCAAAAAGTTACCATTTCTTTACCCAAGCTCCTAGAAACACCAGGGTCGGAACAGTGCCTCCCGTCAGTAATGCATGATGTGTGTATGCAATGACAAACAACTGTGTATCTGTGGAATATGTATTTGGGTCAAATATAGATTTATGTGCAATTTGACAGGGGAGTGTCCTTTCTGCAGGCCATAAAACAGCATCACCATGACTCACATTTACTTTCCACTATCAAGGAAGAGAGAAAAGCTTGACCAATGATCAGTTGAGAGAGGGGCTGGCTTAGTGATGCTGCGCACACACCCACTTTCAAAAGACATAAAAAGAGCCACTGGAAGCTAGAGAGGACATTCAAATCCAGTTGCTGCGGAGCGTTTTGCCGGACCACACAACATCCAGAAGATACCAGTTCCAGACTGACTCCAGCTACATACTCCAGAACCTAGAACTTATACTTTAGAACCTAAATCAGAGGCCTAAAACCACAAGCTGAGTTCTCTGCAGCAGGCCTCAAATCACTGCAAGCTACTCACAGCCGGGTGAGCTGCTTGAATCCCTTGCCAAGAACTTTTGCCAGGACCAGTGCAGAGACCAGATCGCTGTGAAGTGCCGCTAGCCTGATTGATCAGATCCGTGACGAGACCCAGTCCTTCCAAATATATTGTGAGTACAGCTAGGACGGGGCAAAACCAAATCTCTTAGTTTAAAGTAATATAATTCAATCTATTTAACCTAAGTAGAACTGCCTCCTAACTGTCACCTGTCATTTGTAAAGCTGCACCACTGTCATATGTCAATTCTGCAGCTGCAAAGCTGTCACCTGTCATTTTGAGTTTACTTTAAATCCGAAAAACGACCTTTACAAAATCGTTCATATCCATGGAACCGTTTGTGCTTCGAACTTGGTTTAACTTTCCTCTGAAAGATTAGAATCTAAGCTTTCCAACAAGCCTAGAACTTCCTACTCCTTATACTTTTTCCGCAATCACGATTCACGCACTCGCGAATTTTACCGCGATTTGCGATTTGGTTAAAAATCCAGCCACGTGTAACCATCAGCAGTCATTTCTTTCCTTGCTAAAAATTTGTTTGCCTCTTAATCACCATCTCTGAATCATTGCTAAAGTGAGCCTGAACTCATCCCAAGTATCTCTCACTCACCCTGAACCTCCTAAAGGGAATTAAAAGCATTTTCAGCATATTTCTCACTTCATTGCCACCACATTCAAAGCACTTGGGCCTGTGTTTTAAAACTCATACCGGTTTTCTCTAAGCTTGCTGGGGGGGAACTGAATTTCGTATTGTATTTGATTGCATTCCTGAGAACTGTGTGTTCCTCTTTCCATCTACTTCCATGTCTTACATTGCATAGGGGAGGGGGGTGAATTGCCAGAGAAAAAGTGATTATATTATCTTTTGCTAAAATCATCTCAAGTATTTCTGTACTGCCTTTTATTCCTCATTGCTTTTCCCTTGAAATCATAAAAGTATTTTTGCTACTTGATCCATCCTATACTAACTCCTCATTGATTATAAAGAAGTATGCTAGTGTCAGATTACCCATTGTTGATTAACATTATATTTATAAGGGCGATATCGATTATTAATTTATTATAAAAGCGTGGTATCTATATTTTGTCTTTTTTCTCAAATAAACCTTTTAAACTTGCAAAACAGAACTACTTCTTGGCTCAGTGGGGTCAGGAGGATTCTAAGAGAGGGGTGTTATATAGGGGTAGCCATCCAAAACTCATGAACTGGACATAAAGATATATCAATAAGGGTTTCCATTCAGTATCCCAGACTAGGCATTGACTTAGCTGTAGTGTTGAATTGAATCTTCTTACAGTCAATCATGACACTCACTCAAGATTCCATTAGGATTCAGGATAAGACCAGATCCTTACAATATGCTAATTTATGCTGATGCCACATTCAATTGCTATGTTAATGAGTCCCCTAACTTTTCTTTTTAGAACTTGACCCCTGCATGACAGGCATTTTGGCTGTCCCTTGTAGCACCAAGAAGAAAGGACTGTGGGCCTCATGCTGAGTTTGCCGGCATTCTGGCAGTAGAGCCACCATGATACTGGCAAATGTAGATACTGTTTCTGGCACTCGTTCTGGCAGCATTGCCGCCAGATTCCGAGTGACGGTATAAATCCCCATTTGTGGAGTCCCATAGGCATAAAGAAGAGACACATTTTTTAATGGTACTCAATTTATCAACTTCGGAAACATGAAGTGATGTGGTGCCTCCTGTTGGGATCCAAATCTGTGTCCTGCAGGTTGAACACACATGTCTGGGGCAAGCATAAACACGCTGAGCTGTCCTGCCAGATGAATCTAGAACTGAAGCCCATAGTTAGATGCATGTGATACCTTACTGTTATCCAGCTATTATCAACTATGAGCAAACTACCAACCTAAAATGTGCCTTCCTTCCAACTGAAACTGTGAAAACGTAGGTGGCCTGTTAACAAGAATCGTAATGTTGTGTGGTATTGTCATTCTTTTGACCCTGCCAATCTTCTGCACTTTCAATCAGTTACTCTGCAATTTTGATGCCTTAAAAACGATCAAATTAAATAGTCTTAAACGGATAACTTCCCCTGGCACTGGTAAGGAATAAAGAAGTTGTGCTGCTAAAAAAAAGGCATATTTTCTAATACCAATGTACAGAAATCTGGTTTAATATTACTTCTTTATTGGGGAATATTTTTAGGATCGGTTCAAATAATGTGCGCTGTTTGTCTATTCTTGTTCAAACACTAGTTTGAACATGAATGGACAAACATTTATATGCAAGAAAACGTGTATGGAATAAGTAACTGAATGCTAAATTATTGAGAAAAAAGGCTTGGAAATATTTAAATGCAAGTAATTGAATTGTGTTCCATGGTTGCATAGCTATTTCAGTAACATGGGTAAAGAGTGACATCCACAACAGAAAGTTGAAAATCTGTCTAGTTTCAGAAACTGTACATTTTCCTAGAAATGATTTGGGAGGCACCAACAATTCTATAGAGGAACCTAGAAAACATTGATGCTGCAGAACACAAATCTTAAGAATTCCTGGATCAGTGATACTGAAAATTCTCGTCAATACACCGAGACCAATAGACAAAAGCATGCATACATGGGTGCCAACTGCAACATGTATCATTTATGTTCCAACTGCTTGTAGCTTAGGAATAGTTTGGTGCTACACAAATATGTCCTACCTATGCCTACATAACATACACATGCCCTTACTTACATATGACCTATTGCTATTTTTTCTAACCCTTCATGTTTTAAGTAATGAAATACGCACCTTATGCTTGTTAAGGGTGTGACAACGTGACCTTCAAGAACGTGTACCCTTTTTTTATATTTGTTCGTAAGTGTATGATATTGCAATGGCTTTGTATAGTATGGTCCGTGATGGCAAATACGTTTGATTTCATTTTTCCTTACTTGCAATTTTTGAAATATAATATATTACATAAGGTTGGCATAGTTTAAGCAACTTACCTTTAAAAGTATTACATGGAATATTAAAGGTCTGGATAATAATCCTGTTTAGAGACAGAAAACACAATTTGTCAACTAACTCAACCTCTCCATTGTGTGTATTCAGGAAACTCACTTATCCCCTCAGCAATCCAATAAATTAAGAACATTTTGGGTGGAGGAGGCAATGGCAGGTCAAGTTTTCTAAACAAAACAGAGGGACCCGAATTGAAAGGGGATGCACTGGATAATACATCAAATTTATACACAAAAGAATCCCCTCTCTTCGTAGCACCAATGATGTGAAAACTCAAGAAGCACCATAATTGGTGCTACGAAGTGATGGGATTCTTTTGTGTATAAATGTTGCTATTTCAATTAACAAAAAAGTGAATTATAAGGTTTTATATAAATAAACTGATGGTAATAGAAGATGTTCCTTAGTCAATATAGAGATTACTACTCAAATTCTATCCATAGAGACTATATATGGTCCAACTTGGTCGGATCCAGATTTTCTGTTAGATTTGAAAAAACATTTATACAAACTAATCCCTCTAATCTAATACTTTGTGCTGACTTCAATAATATTATGGATCCTTTTATGTTTAACAATCAACATGTATGTTTAGGGATACTAAAACACATGAAATTTCTATACTGCTTTTCAGAATTGGGTTGGGTGGACTCATGGACACTGGCTCACCCTACAGAATTTGATTCCACATATTACTCGATTCCACAACACTCAATACCATTGATTATGTTTATTTCTAAATCCTTGACCACAGCAGTAACTCATTCTAGTATCTTAGAGAGTAGAGTTATATCAGATCATGCCTCTGTTATTACCACAATAAAGCTTAAAGACATACATATGCATGAAACCAGATGGATATTTGACAATTCTTTATAGATTGATAAAGAATTTGAAAAACATATCTTAATTTAGATCAACAATACTTTGAAGTTGATAAGGATAATAACACATCTCCTGTTACTAACTGCGATGCCTACAAGCAGTCTTCGGAGGTCAGATTATCTATTATGTTAGCACACATAGATTTAGATTCTCTTTCTAGTAAATGTAACACATTTATAAAAATAACTATAATAATAAACCAGAAGATAATCTGTTTAGAAGTGTTTTATTGTTACGCTATGATATTAAAGTTATCTGAACAGGCTTGTGGTGTAATTATTAAATATAAATCAAACATTTATCAGACCTTGAACAAAGCCCTCCTCCTTTCTCAAAATTAAAAAAGATCAAATCAGAATCACCCCAAGTAGAGATGATCTTGGTGTTGTAGTCTCCATGGACAAATGATGTTTTAGCTACATATTGATAATTTCCATATCTTGGTTTTCCACCTCCCATTGGATATCACCTTCATGGTGTGGCTAGGCAGTCTCATATGGCTGTGGTCATGGATATCCCTCACAGCACTCAAGCATGGACTTTAATTTTTACTCCATCTTCACTTTGAAATTGTTTGCTTTGCCTCATTGCACCTACCTTGCTTTCCAGTTATTAGATGCTGCTAGAATATTAGAAGGTTTCAGGCTTTCTGACCACTTACACCGAGCACAGTTTGCTATTGCTGCTGCATAGAGAAGTCCAACAATGTTCCAGGCTGTTTTGTCACATTATATGTGATTACCTACACATTGGTAATTGCCATATCATGGTTTTTCATCTTCTATTGCCTATCCCTCTCGAGTTTAGGCTAGGCGGTATCATATGGCTTTGGCCATTACTCAAAGTACCTGAGCATGGGCGTCAATATGCTCCATCCTTATTTTGGTATTTTTCATTTTACCTTAATTTACCCATTTGTTGTCCAGCTATTAGATGCTAGACTATTAGAACATTTCAGGCGTTCAGGCCATTTAATCTGTACCTACTCACACATTGTTGCAGCATAGGTCAGCCTAGTTAGTTTCTAGGCACGTTTTGTGAATTTTCATTCACTCCACGATGGTGTTACGGCACACCTCTGCTTGCTGGTAGTTTCCCAACATCAATAGCACCTGCATATGTGATCTGGGTAACATGATCCAATATGCTTCTTTAGGCTTCACAGGCTTCAATCTCTGGGCTGCTGTCACACTGCTTAGAAGTACTGGTGGAGCACTCCGTAGAAGGATAAGGTGAGTGTCAACCTTGTGAAGTGCTTCTTATATTTGCCTCTTTTCGCTCCCGTGAAATTCAGTCCGATGCCTTTCTGTTTTTTGTTAGGGTCACTGCATGATGTGCACTGCAGCTACCTATTACGAGTAACGTGTCATTTAAGCAGCTCAGCATTGGCGCAGCGGAGGGAGTAGGATAAGACTTCCTACATGAAGTGCTTTGAAAGAGATTCACCCAGCGACATAAGGCCGGATGTGCCTATATGCCTTCCGGCAATCCCTTAGACTTGGGTGGCATATATTTATATATATTTGTTCCTCCTCTGACATTCCGATGTTCTAGTACATATGAGGCACTAGCATCCCTCCGTCTTAGTTATATCTTGATTGCCTTATTTTTGACAGATTCCCTTTGGGCCTGTCTTTCTGTTTCTTGCAACCCCTGCCCATGTACCTTAGCAAGCTACTTACTCACATTTGTGCCGGTAGGATAGCTCAGCAGCAACATGCTCGTCTTGGAAAGAAGACGACACAGGTCCGCGCTTAGAAACCTCTGGGTATTAAGCGCGTTAATAATATGCAACTAAGACACATTCCTGTAAAAGCGCTTCGATGCCCCCGTGCTGTGTGAGCGCTTTAAAAATTGCAAATGAATAAATATAAATGAAATAAAATTAAAAAATGTGCTTGTTCATTTGGTCTGGACGCAGGATCTTCATTTACTGTTTATTAAGGTATTTACAGCTGGTTGTCCTATCTGAAGGCTTGTCCCCAACGACAGGTCTATGCCTCCCTGACTTTCCCTGATTTTCGCTTTCTCTTTCTTTGTTCCAGCCTGGCAGCTATAGGGAACTTTACTTTACTTTACTTTATTGCATTTGTACTGCGCAGCAATGAATCCGTGGGCATGATGGCGTGGACGAAACTAGACAACAAGAAACATATAAGCGCAGAAAGAGCTAGGGAAGAGAACCGAGGAATCAACTGGGCTTTATTCAAAGAGCCATGTTTTTAACTTTCTTTTGAAGGCCTCAAGAGTCGGTTCCAATCTAAGGTCCAGGGGAAGGCGATTCCAGGCAGTAGGGGCTGCTGTGGCAAATGGACCCCTTTCCACTTTCAAAGATTTGCTTTTAGGGATTAAGAGCATATTAGTATCCTGAGACCTGAGAACACGAGGAGAACACTTAGGCAGAATGAGTTGGTTGATGTAACGGGGCATAATGCCCAAGAGGCTCTTGAATGTTAGGAGCATAAGACGATACTGGATTCTAGCCTCTACATGTAGCCAGTGTAACGCTCCTCTTGTTGGTGTAACATGGTCCCGCCTGTAGAGGCCTGTGACTACCCTCACAGCACCACTGTGGATAACTTGCAGATGATTAATCTCCCTTTTGCTGATACCAGTCAGCAGACTGCGGCAGTAATCCATTTTTGTGCCTTCTATGGCTCTCACCAGTGTTTCAGCGTTGGCCTGAGAAATCATGGGTCTAAGGTGAGGGAAGAGTTTAAGATAGTAGGCTGCCCCTGATACAACACTTCCCACGTGAGCATTCATAGAGATGTGTTGATCAAGAAACACCCCTAACGACTTAACTTTTTTAAGTGTGTCTAGTTTGACTTCGCCAAGCTGAATTTTGCTATACCTGGGGTCAAGTTTTAAGATCCGATTAGGGGATCCCACAACCATGAGCTCCGTTTTAGTTCTGTTAAGCGCCAGTCCATTTTGAACCATCCAATTCTTGATACAGTTGTAGACTTTGTTTATTCGCTCTTCATCTTGTGTGTGGTCTCCCGTAAGGGGAATGATACATTGGGTATCAACTGCAAAATTAGTGAACCCGATATTTTCATGCACCAACATAGAGAAAAAGGGGACAGTAAAGATGTTATAAAAACAGGGCGAAAGACTTGCTCCTTGTGGGACTCCATACTCAATCGGGATTGTGTCTGCTTCAGCTAGGTCTGAGCATACACAACTGACCCTGTTTTTGAGAAAAGAAGCCAGCCACTGAGAGGCTTTGGTGGAAAAAGCTGCCACTTGTTGGAGCCTGGTGACCAACAACGTGTGGTCAACCAGGTCGAACGCGGCTTAAAGGTCCAGCAACATGAGCATAGTGGATACTCCCTTATCTATGTTGAAAAGCAACCTGGATTTTAGTTCCAGGAGGGCCGTTTGAGTTCTATGACTCGCTCTGAAGCCTGATTGCCGACAGTTAAGAATTGGGTGGCTTTCTATGTGTTTAGCTATTTGTATATAGGCAACTCGGTCCAGGGTCTTCATCAAGTAGGCTGAGTTGTTAATAGGCCTATAGTTCAAGGGGTCATCTTTGGCGAGGCCTGGTTTTTTGAGTAATGGAGTGACCCAGGCGCGTTTCAGTTCGTCTGGTACGGCACTCTCTTTAAAGGAGGCATAAACGAATTGCAGGATGGCTTCTAACAAAAAAGGGGGACATGCTTTAATTATAATGGCTGAGAAGGGGTCACCCCTGCAACTGGTTGTTTTCAGATGTTTAACCACCTCTGTCAGCTCTTCCAGCGTAATTGCTGAGAAGGAAAATTCTGGAATTAGTGGGCTTCTAATGTGCTCCTGAGGTTCTGGGGTGTTACCTTCATTTCGGGCGTTTGCCTTTTTTAGGCTGATGTTGGCTTTGATTCCCTGTAGTTTCGAGGTCATGGCATCCTGGATAGCCTGACACCATTTCTTGTCTTTAACGGCTTCATTGACCTCGAGGGCAGGCGTCGATTCCTGCTCCTTCAGAATTTTGAACAGTTCCTTGGCCTCTGATCGTGCTTCCGTGATCCTGTTGTTAAAGAAATTCTTCTTTGCATCTAGGATGGCCGCTTTATACAATCTCGCTGCCTCTTTGTAGGCCACACGAAAGTGATTAGAATAATAAATTTTAAAATACAGTTTACGCATAGCCACTTTTAGAGTGCGTAGCGCTGGGGTAAACCAGGATTTATTGGGGGTGGCAAGCTTGTGTTTTTTCACTTTCTCTGGGGCTAGACGGTTGGTAATGTTATCAAAGGTTTCCATGAGTATGGTGGAAAGTTCCTGGGCTGTTTCTGGGAGTAAATCGTTAGTCAGATGTTTAACTAGTGGTGAGATGTGTTCCAAAGTAAGCAATTTGGGGTTACGTCCCTTTGTTGGCGGGGAGATTTTGCTTTTTGGTTTGACGGGAAAGGGCAACCGAATTGTAAAGTTAACAAAATAATGATCTGACTATGGGCAGGGCGCAGTGGTAAGGTCAGTGATGGATACATGCATTGCTGCAAGCCAGTCCAAAGTGTGTCCTAGTTGATGAGAAGGTTGATGATTAAATTGGGAAAAACCGTGTGAGCCCAAAGTGGCCTCCAGGTCAGCTCCCTTTTGATCGTCTTGATGGCCAAGCCAGTAATTTAAATCTCCCAATATAATGAAGCTAGTGTGGGGTTTGAGACAGTCCATGAGGTGGTTGGATAGGGCAGAGACAAAGTCCTCAGAGTGAGAGGGGGGTCTGTATAACAGTAATAGGTTGATGGTGGTCTCTGCATTAATGCCTATTTTCACCTGTAGGAATTCTATACCTAACAGCATGTTAATGGAGTTCCCCCAGATGGTGAGGTGTTTTTTAAAGATCAGCGCCACACCCCCTCCCCTCCCTACATCCCTGTCTGCTCTCAACATGGAGTATCCCTCAGGAATCGCCAAGTTGAGAGAGGGACCCGCGGCGCTATGTGCCCATGTTTCTGTAAGGGCGCAAATATCGAAGTCCTGCTCTTCGATATTTACGATACTAGTTCTGTGGAGTGTTTTATGAGAGATCTGGTATTGAGAAGGAGACAAGACAACTGACTCTGGGGCAGAGCAGGACTACCAGCAGAAGAACGCCTCTTACCATTTCCCCCTTCTTTTCCTCGGCCTTGTGGATTCTGCTTCAAGTCGCTGCATGAAGATAGTTTCAGATCTCTTCTTCCTCTTCTTTTTAAAACAGTGTAAACCCATTCGGGTGTTTAAAGAGTAAGGGAAGGATAATCAGTCACCTACAGAAACATAGATGTTTTGTATCTTCCACACTTGAGACTGGTCCCCCGTTAACAAGAAAATGGTGGAAGTACCCAACAGATTGACTTGCTATCACATTGCCATCTTATGTATTTAAGTCAATTAACACAATTTTACATACATTTTTATGGGGTAATACAAAGAAAAATGGATCTCTTTGAATAAACTATGTAGCCCTTATGATGCTGGTGGAGTTGATTTCTTAATTTTAAGAACTATTAAAAAGCGTTAATTCTAAAGCAGGCTCGGCATTGGTTTTTTAATGATAATTTGGATGACTCACAATAGTGGTTAATAGTTGAAAAGGAAATAGTTCAACCTTTTTCTACCAATGATCTGATTTCTATTTTAATATATCCAATTCCAAGTTCTCTAAATCCATTTATATAGCCATCTTCCTATTAAGGGAATTCCTATTGGCATTGACAGCCCCATCTAGCTCTATAGGTGAAATAGCAAAAAAACTGTGAGTGGTAGGGCTATTCTCTGTAAATCGTGCCTATGTAAGGGAATTAAGTATATTCATCAGATTTTCTCTGGCCCTATTCCTCTTTCCTTTTAGGAATTTAGGACAAATGTTTCCCTCTTACATTCAGCTATTTAACAATATTGTAAACCTGCTGTTGCATACATTAATACCTTGGGTTACTTGAAGATGTCTTATTCATGTGGGATCTATCAAGATCAAGGTGTCTTGAATCCTTATCACAAACTAAAGCCTCTGATCTTCACAGAAAAATTGTAATTAATAAGCCTTTGTGCACTAGGACCCCAGCCGGCCCATAGACCTGGGGGTTCCCCAATAGCACTTTAAGATGAGGCAGCAGCACCCGTGAGATGGATGGGGATGCAGATTAATACTCTCGCATCAAATCAATAATGACAACTCAATGGTTTGGCAAAGGGAGTCTGTTTAATGGCAAGTACAAAAAACAGGGAGTTCATGAATATCAGCATTCGCCCGATCTTCCTTCTCACTTCAACTCCAACTAATTTCAGAAAAAACACATAATTTATACTAAAAGCTCATCATCACTGACGTGTAATGCTTAAAATCCGGCATGCAATTCTATTGGTTCTAGGAAGGTAACTTTAATATAGGTGTTATATCTGTATATGGTAACGGATTGAGGGGATTGGACAAACACTATCAGGTGGGGCATCTAAGCCCTACCTTCAAAATGGCTACTGTAAACGTCAATAAAAGTATGACGTCTCATTGGTTTTACTAACTATAGGACCCTAGATTACTTGGTTCACTACAATTGGATTGGCAACAGCCCCGCTCAAACTTTTCCACTTGGCTAGAAGCGTGCATAATAGGTCCAGGTGCAGGGAGCTCATCTGCACCCCCAGCTTCCCTCCAATTATTGCTACAATCATTCATCACCTTAGTGGTCATATGTCAATTATTTCTTTGTGGTTGGCCTCGAGACTGCTGCTTGGTCTGGAAAAATTAAGATATCAATGCATGGCACAAAGCTATGCGTAGGTGTGAAAGTTTTATCCCTTCTCGCTTGGCTGGTCACGTGATTCAGACACCGTGAAATTGGATTATTCTTCGTTCAATTTGTGTATTTGATTTAATGATGCCAGCCATCTGCCTTCTGTGGCTTATCTTGACCTTTCTGAACAGGATACTCTTTTCTTCTTTCATAAATTGTATCCACTGTTGGTCTATCTCAGCCGATACGACCTTGGCTTTCTGGCACGATTTGCATGCGTCTGAGTTTCTCTCTGTCTTTAATTATCGATTTGTTCGCTGCAAAGGTCTGCTCTTGAGACCTTTAGTAACCTTTGGTTGACTCTGCTCTTGTGCATAGTGGAAGTATACTTACATAAAGTGCTCCTTTTGAGGTAGATATGTATAGGTGGCGCTTGCTGCAATCTATTTTACTACTAAGCATAAGCAAGCCTCATGATTTCTTGCTTCTTGCGGTTCCTTGCATATGTACACGTGTAAACTAACTGAATATCTTGATCTTGCATGTGGCATTATTTCTGGCAGTTTGACATCAATTATTTCACTTAAGGCTCAGGATGTCACTTATCCATAATGTTTCGTCTCTTTTCATCATTCACATATGTTTATTTATTATTCATATTTTTTTTTTAGCGCACAGCAGCCCAGGGGCATCGTGGGCTGCTGTAAGTCAGTCCGGATTCTTCTGACATCACCATTTGTCTTCCTTCAGTATCTTTTTCGTTTCTTCAGGGATTTCATTCTGACAATCTTCATTCTGTCTCATTTGTCAGTATGGTTTTCTCAATGGGTACCTTACTGTCCAGGTTTTCTTAGGTGTTGGTACTTCAACAGTTGCTGTTCTTCTAATAGGTACTCGACAGAGCCAACTGCAGCTCTCTGCTGGTTTATTTGCTCATCATACATCACATATTTTGGTGTGAACGTTCCTGGTACTTCAAAATGGACGGCTGGAGTGTGAATCCTGCTTGGGCCCTCCTCTACACTCCCCCCTCTGGGCGATTCATCGACCACTTTCATTTATTCTTTGATATCCACTTTTACTTCATCCTCTGGATCCACCTTCACTTCCTCCTCTGGATCCACACATAGAGGTTTGAAGAAATATATCTTTGGTGTCCATATCTTTAAGGCACCCTTCAAGCTTCCTGCTGTTCTTATGTGCTCATCTTTGTTCCAAGTCATTAGTTGACATTGTCCACTTGGACTACAATAGATCCATTTTCCCACATAATTTCTATGTTTCCTGGGATATTGAAACTTTGTTCCTTCTGGTGCATAAATTCTGGCTTTCACAAAGTCCCTTATTCCTTCATCAGTCAGGTCCTTGGGCTTCCATCCTGGTTCAACATCAATCATGATCTTCATCCCCATGGCCTTTTTCGCTGTTGTCTGGCATTGAGAAATGATCTTGATAACACAGAATCCAAGCAATATCATCACTAGCAGGGCTCCTAGGAATTTGAATGCATCTGCCATCCATTGTGGAACCCATGAAAATAGTGACCCAAACCAGCTGTCGTCGTCCACTTCGTCAGTTTAATCAATCATTTGATTCTGTAATTTTGTCAGCGTACCTATAGCCTCTGTTAAAGTTCCATTTTCTTCGTTGTGAGATGGTATAAATGTGCAACATGATTTTCCTATTTTTGCACAAACACCTCCATCCATAGCTGTGATCATGTCAAGGACATATTTGGTCTGGAGGGTCATGTGTTGGATTGCCCTTAACTCTTCTTGATTGTGTTGAATCCTTTTATGGTTGTGTTGATGGTCTGCAGTAACTCTCATCTGGTTATCTGCAACCATTTAGTACTTGCTCCAAACTGAATTCTTGGCATAAAAATTGTCGTGTATACTCAAGAAGTCTGACTGAACAGTCTATGTTCATATGGGATAGCATCGAAAGCTTCTGTGGATTTTGCAGAAAAGTTATTCTCTCTCTTCATTCGGCTCATCATTTCCACAGATCTCTTCTTCCTCAGGTGAGCATCTGCTTTCGGGAAACTGTCAATATTCAGCTCACTTTTTGGAATCACCAAGGCTGCAACATGGACATTCATCAGTGTGCATATACCACCCCAGTTCTTTGCCAGCCTGATATATGCCTTGGATCCACATGCCCAATAATGATCCATGATCACTGCAGTACCATGTACCATTCCTGCAGCGTCAAAGACTTGGCCACAGTTCTGGTTCTCTCCCATTTTTCTTTTGCCTTTATTCCGGGAGCACAATTTTGAGTTCTCCAATGGTACTATGTGTAAGGGTCCTCCTCTGTCTTCGAGCCATGTTAGCAGTCTTGCTAGTCTCTGCCATAGTGGCTTGCATATCCTTTGTGCGTTTTCAATTGCTTCTTGTCAGGCTCCAATCACCATCCATGCTCCACAGATCACTTCTCCTTTCTCCCACTCGTCTGGTGAAAGCACTGTTCCCCAAATTTGCATTTGACCTTTGTTCTTCCATCTCCGAGCTTCTTCTGTAGTTTTTTCTTGAACGTTCAGTTTTTGATTTGCTTCTCTTCTGATTTCTGCTCCTTTAACTCCAGGCTTCTCATATCTGATCACAATTTACTTTGTTTTTCCGTTGTTTCTTGACTTTATGTCCTAGAAATAATTGTCTTCATTTGGATCCGTTGCTTCAGTTGCCCATTTCAATGAAGCATCACTTCCCATGAACTGGCCTCTGGTCTTGCACATTATTACATGTGACAGACAGTGTGTCGTATGCACATCTATTTCAAAAGCTACAAAGATCTTCGATTTCCCCATGCTATAAGGAAGGAGTGCACAAAAAAAGCATTCCTCCTTTGAATTTGTCTTCCAACTTCCTTCATATGTTGATACCAGAAGTTATTCTGCAAGTGTGCGGTGCTGTCTAGGTAGTCGTTTAGTTTGTTGCTATCTTCTTGTGTGCTTCTCTTGACTCTCAAGGTTTTCATGTACTTTGCTATAACCACATCCTTGAACACATCCGTGTAGCTTCTTCTTTCTGGATAATTCTCAGATATCTCCATCCATGGTTCAGGCCTCTTCATTTGTACCATTTGAGTAGAAGAAAGTCTGGCAATTCTTTCCTTGTCCTCTTGTCTTTTCCTGGCTCTGGTTATGAACGGCCATATTGATTCTGCTATCATCTCTGCACGTAAGAGTTTTGCAGGGTTTGCACTTGCCCCTTTCAGTGCTGGATTAGGAGTGCTTATCTATGCTGTCTCTGTTGGTTTCTTCTCCAACTCTTTTTGTTTCTTTAAAAGTTCAGCTTTTTCCATTTGTCTTTTGACTTCGCTTGTAGTGGAACTTCTCATTGTTGATTGTCCAATCTTCTCCCATTCTTTGGATTGTGGTTCTGCAGTTATTGACCCTAGACCTGGTGTATGTGCACTCATCATTTGCATGTGTGTGCCGTTCAGTAACATTTTCTCATTTTTGCTCTGCCGACCGTGTCTCCGGCTTTTCAATTTGCTTGTTATCACATATGTGTGTGTGTCATTGCTAATCACATCCATTTCAAGTTCAATCACTCCTCTGTCAGACCTTCTAGGGACTGGACTAACTATAAAGGGGCTGGGTGCCTTTGTGGGTTTTATGCGTACATCTTTAGGTGGCTGCCTTGGAATCGGAACACTTTGTGCACCAATGAAAAATGCAGTTTGAATCGACAGTGAAAGTAAAACAATGATGAGTACAATGCGTAGGTACATTATATCTCTATAAGTTAACCTACAACAGTTTGTTCCAGGACAACGTGAGCGTTTTTCCTCCTGAGGGATGACAACGCTGCTGCTTTGGTTAACCATCTCGATCATTTGAGGAAAGAAAACTAACTTTGAATACATTCTAGGCAATATTATCTCTGGATTCTGCCGTTTCTGCTCGTGAGTTGCAGGTACTGGACTGATTTTCTCTTATCTCTGGACACAGTTCTTTTTGCTGTATATGAAAATGTCAAAATCAAGTAATGAGTTCAGCAAGTCTCTTAGTTTGCGTGTTCAAAATAAACAAGTTACCAGTCAATGCCTCTTATCTGTTTCACTCCAGAAGACATGCCGTGTCCTTGTCAGCATAAACAAGAGTGAAGCTTTCTGGCAACACTTCCTCGTTCTGTCCCTCGGCAGAAAGTCTTACAATCTTCTCCGGAAATTCTGATGATGATTAGAAAGTTCAACCTGAATTAAAATTTCATGCAGGAGCATGCTCATCTGTGTGGAGTTCGCTGGGTCTCTGATGAAAGTGAGGATGTCAACACCGGCAGGTCTCCCCACATGTTCTGGAAAGTCCTCAATCAGTTGAAAGATGACATTTCTTGCAAGTCTACTATCTTTTGGTGACAGGGACATTTGTCTTGTCATGAAGAGCAACCTGAATTATGATTCTGTTCAGGATTATACTGAAACGTTCTGTGTTTGCTGGATCTCGAAGAAATGTCAAAACGTTAGTATTTCGCCCGACAAGATCTGGGTAGTCTTCTATTAAACGAAAGTATAGCACGCTGACAAGCCTAGTCGCTTCTTCTTCTGCTTGGGACATTTGTCTTTTCCTCTCTGTACTCTGGAAGCAGAAGGAACTGCTTGGCGATCACAATGAGCAGCCTCCTTATTGTCTTTTCGTTTTCTGGGTTTTGAAGAAATTCAGTGATGTTAGTGAGCCTTCCCACTAATGACGGGTACGATCGAAGTAAATTAGAACGTCTTGAGTGATGTCACTGCTGTGGGACACCATAAGTGAGTCCAAACAAGGCTCCTGTTTGAAAAGAGTTTGAATACTGTATTTTCTTCCAATTTGTGTGTCCTCGATCAAGATTTGGCACATCGTTTTCTTATCAAGGCTTCAGTGTGCCTCAGTCCAAAGTTCAAAGTCAACAGACTATGTTGTGGCTTTTGTGTAGTTTTTTCATCTTTACCTGCAACTAGGATACGCAGAGTGTCCGTTTTTTTATGTCCTTATCCCTTTTTTTGCTAAGAGGAAATGTCCAAAATTAAGCCACATCCTTGCAAAAAGTTATTTGCCTTTGTTTTACTGGTCATGCGTACTTCTTCCTCGTCATGGATCTCCTCTGCATGTAATGTGGTTCTTCCCCGTCGTCTGTAGTCTCTACGCGTTGGGGTGTGAGCAGGCGGCCTTCTCCATTGTATGGCTTGATGTCACCCAGGAAGAGCCAAGCTCTTCTTCTTTTAGCTTAACTGCAGAGGGAGTGACGTCTTCCACTCTAAAGGGTCAGTTGAACCTTGGCTCGTCCCACTTTCTTCTCATGTGGTTTCTCACCAGGACTGTGTCCCCACGGAAAACTGGTGGTAGACGTAAACCTTGAATGGGGTCTGTTGTAGTATCTCCTTCTGTGTGCTGTGCTGCCCTGCACCCTTTTTGTCGTCGCTGCAGCTGTCCTGAAATGACAGTAAGACAAGATGTCATGCAGTTAAAGTAATTTTGCATTTCTGATCCTAGAACTTCTCCTGTTGGCTGAGCATCACATCTAGCTTTATCTTGGGGTGTCAATGGTGTGTGCATCCTTCTGCCTGTTGCTATCTCATTCAGCGTAAGATGATGGTCAGAACCAGGCTGGTTTCTGAGTGCATACAAGGCAGTGCAACCATCCCTTCTTTAGAGGAGGCTTCAACTTGGCTATCCTTTCCTTTAACAAGCCGTTGAGCTTCTCACTCATCACCTTGAGGATGATACACCAAAGAGAACGTGTTCTTTATGCCAAGCAGCAAGTTAATCAGTTCAAATACTGCATTAACAAAGTGAGGACCATTATCTGACCTCATGACCTCACATACTCCCCATCTGGGAAATACCCCTCTTACCAGACATTTGGCTGCACAGGTAGAGCCCGGGTGTGTACATGGACCTCCTTCTATCCATCTAGAGAATGGACACATCACAACAATTAGATACTTGTACCCGTTAAATACTTGAATCACATCAACATAATGGACATGCAAGTGCTGAAAGGATCCATTGGGCCTTGATATGATATGATATGGCATTTATAACGCACCTATACACAAGTGTTTCAAGGCGCAACGAGGCAAGGGAGGGGAACAAAGGGATGACGGACAACGACCCTACTAGGCCAGGTGACATTCAGATCGTGCAAGTGTGTGGGAAGGGGGCAGGGACAGTGCAATACATGGGAGTAAATAATAACAATAGGACAATAAGTAAGTGCCAGCATTTGGCAAGTGCAAGAGTAAGTGCAGACATCAGGTGTCAAGAGCTGGAAGGGGGACTGTAGGGATACAGAAACAGAGCCTAAGTGTGGGGGTTGCCAGGTGGGCAGTGCAGGTGTGTGTTACTTAGTGGGGGAAAGCCCTCGGTCCACGATCAGAGAGTGTCCATGTAGCCAATGCAGTACCAGTTACAGCCAGATGGTCAGTAGAGGAGAGGTGAAGAAAAAGCAGAAGCAAAGAGAAAGGTTTTGAGGTGCTTCCGAACCAGAGATGGTTCTCCTCAAGTTTGAGGGAGGCAGGGAGGCTGTTCCAAAGGGAGTTCCCTGCCAAAAAAAGAGATCTACCTCCAACTTGTTGCTTGGAGAAGCGACTGACCCTGAGGGAGTTGGAGGTGGATGAGTTTGAGAAGGAAGATATTTGGGAAGAGAGAGTTGAAGGTATTGAGGCCCAAGGCCCCAGAAGGCCTTGTGGAGGATGCAGAAGGTTTTAAACTTAATCCTCGCAGCCACTGGTAGCCAGTGAAGAGATTTCAGTCCTGAAGAGAAATGATCCCTGGGCTTGAGGCCAAGGACAAGTCTCGCAGACCTGTTCTGGATAAGTTGCAGAGGGCGGAGAGTAGAAGGAGGCAGATTTAGAAAGAGGCTGTTGCAATAGACCAGCCTAGAGAGAACCAGAGCTCTGGAGACAGTTAGCTTCTGCGGGAAGGAGAGGAAAGGAAGAAGACCTCTGAGGAAGTGCAACTAGTAGTGTGACTTCTTAGAGACTTCAGATATGTGGGGAGAGGAGAGTGTGGATTCGAAGAAGACCCTGAGGTTTTTGGCCTTGCAGGTGGGAGCAGGCAGAGGACCAAGAGAGGCTGGCCAAAGAGCTACAGGAAAGGAGGGAATGGGTGTGCCAATGAGGAGAATCTCAGTCTTACTGGGATTAAGGCAGAGGTCATTGGTGGCACACCACTCCTGGATACCAGACATACAGTCAGAGATAAGGGAAGGAGAGGAAGAGGCCGAGGGTAGCCTGAAAATGAGCTGAGTGTAATCTGCATAGCACTGAAAGTTGGGGCAGAGAGTGGCGATGCGGTGGGCAAGGAGTTCCAGGTATTGGTCGAACAGCCAGGGAGAGAGGTTAGACCCCAGGGGGACACCACAGGTAGAGAAAAAGATAGCAGAGAGGAAGGACCCAAGTTGGACCTGGGAGGGTCGGTCAGAGAGGAAAGAGACGTTTGAGCAGGATGGTATGGTTGACAGTGTCAAAGACAGAGAGAGATCAAGCAGAATGAGGACGCAAAGAGTGTTAGAGTCAAGGTTGGAGTGCAGGTCTTCACGGATGTTCAGGAGAGCAGTTTCCGTGCTTCTGGCAGCTCTGGAGCCAAACTGATGGCCATGAAGACAACCAACAGATTCAGTGTGGAGATTAAGCTGGGAGATAGCCAGTTTCTCCAGGAGCTTGCCCAGGAAGGGAGTGATAGAGATTGGGCGATAGTTAGCCAGGCAGGAGGGGTCGGCAGAGGGTTTCTTAAGAAGGGTGTGCACAAGGGAGTGCTTCAGGGGGGATGGGAAGACTGCAGTGGTGAAGGAGTGATTGCAGAAATCAGCCAGGGCAGGAGTCAGTTAGTCGATGTGGTCCTTGATAGTTTTGGAGGAACAGGGGTGACCCTGTTTCGACGAGACTTTCATAGATCAGACTTGTCTAGAAACCTCATCAGCGGAGAACAGGGGAAAGGCAGAGAAGGAGGGAGGAGAGGTGGCTGCAGAAGGGCCAGAGGAAGAGCAGGGAGTAGCGGGAGGGAGGGGAGAGGAAGAGAGAGAGGACAGGATGTCCTGAGTTTTTGAGGTAAAGTGAGAAGCCAGTGCCGTGCAGAGGGCCTGGGAAGGGACAGGAGAGGTAGAGACTGCAGCAGGATTGGCCAGTTCCTTGCAGATTTTAAAGAATTCAGCCGAGTTGTTAGATGCTGCCGAGATGCAGGGTTGGATATGAGCTCTCTTCTTGGTTAGGACAGAGAGGCAGTATTGACTTTGCAGCAGGCAGCAGGCCAGTTTGTCAGAGGATGTATCTGAAGAACATTTTCTTTCGGCCAAACTGCACTTACGTTTTAGGGTGGCAAGGTCTGAGTCGTACCTTGGGATGACGCCTCTAATTACTTTTAGTGTATGCCCAGCCGTGAACTGTTGGCAATTATACAGTTCACCATAAAAAATGCAATGTGTTCTGCTAAGTTTGGTATAAACCAGTCTTCAGCAATCATTGCTGCTAGATTCTCTTTTGTCATGTGTGCTGGATAATGCAATTGTTCCAATGCTATTTTCAATAGGGCTATAGGCATCACCGGTTTACCATAGCTGTCTTGTCGCCACAAGCTCTTGGAGGGGTTTAACGAACACCCTCGCCTCTTCCACAGATTTTTCTCCTCCTGTGGTGCCTCCCCTTGGAGTTCCATTAACTGGGTTTGCCCCATGTTATTATAATCCTTAGGTTTGCTTCGTACAAAACTCATTCTCTCATGCACATCAGTTATTTGCACATTCATTATTGTTTCGTCCTTGGATGCCACACGCTTGGCTTCGATGTCTGCTACTTGATTTCTGCGTGAGATAAAATCTGTCCCTTTCGGGTGGGCGGCGCATTTCACGACCGCTATGCCCACTGAGAGTTGTAGTGCCTTTATGAGCCTATCCAATAAGGCTGTGTGCTGCACTGGCGTGCCATCCGCTCGGAGGTATCCCCTCCTTTTCCAGCGCGCTAGGCCTGCGTGCACTGTCAACGTCAGATAGGAGGAGTCGCTGTATACTGTCACTTCCTGGTCTGCGTGATTCTCAATCGCAAGTATCAACAACAATAATTCTGCAGTTTACGCTGAATTATGAGATGGTAATTGTGCATTAATGAGTACTCAAAATTCTCCATTTGCCCTGTGCTTCATCACAGCGGTGTCTGTATACCTTTACCCATCATTTTGATTGATTCTCGAAGAACCGTCAATGAAGACAATTTCTCCCTCTGCTAGTGCATTTTCTTTCACTCTGGGAATCTCATCATAGAATTCTTCTTAGTTCGCGCAGTCATGGATTGGTTCTCCTTCAGTGACTGGTTCTGCTATAAAAATGGCTGGGTTCACTATCTTACATCGAATTATCTTAATCGATGGATTTGATATGATCACTTCATAAGCAGAAGCTCTCTGAGATGTCAATGTGCGTTTCAGTTTTTCTAGAATGGCGAATAATGCGTGCTCGACGAACAACGACATTGAGCATCCCATCACAATGGTTGTAGCTTTCTCTATGGTGAATTCTGCGGCAGCTAAACTTTGTTCGCACAGGAAGTGACCTCTCATCACTGGGTCCAAATTCCCACTGTAATATGCCAAGGGCTTGTACCCCAAAGTGGTTCTCTGTGTGACTATTGCTGTCATAACACTGCCATTCGTGTGTGAAAACAGGTAGAATTCCTCTGCATAATTGGGAATTCCTAAAACTGGTGCCGTGCAAATGGCTTTTTTGAGTTCAACAAACCCTTCTTCCATGGTCTCAGTCTATTCCATTTTTTTCTTTCGTCACCTGTGCTTTCTTTAGGACTTGTAACAAGGGCTTGGTATAAGAGCTGTAGTCAAAGACCCATGCCCTGACATAATTGCATAGGCCTAGAAAACTCTGCATCTGCTCTATTGTGTGTGGCTTGGCTGTGTTTAAGATGGCCTCATCCTTTTCAGGGGTAACCATTTTCCCCTCATTTGAGATCAGCTGACCTATGTAAAGTACTTCTTGCTGACAATATTGTAACTTCTCTTTGTCAACTTTACATCCCTTCTCAGTCAATATAGTCAATAGCTGAATAGAATTGTGTGCACGTCTCCTCTGTCGTGCTTAAAATTAGGATGTCATCCACATATTGCAAGACAACACTCTTTAATGCAATATTTCTTAAATCCATCTGCAGGACTCTGTTGAAAATTGAAGGAGACTCACAGTACCCCTGAGGTAACCATGTGCTTTTCAGATGCATCTGTCTGAATGTAAATGATGTCAAATCTTGTGATTCTTTGTTCAATGGGACTGAGAAAAAACATTTTTTCAAGTCAATCACTGTGAAATATTTTGCCTCAACGGGTATATTACATAGGATTGTGGACGGTTTGAGACTAGAGGGAACTCGGCCTCTACAATATCATTTATTGGCCTTAGGTCCAGGATTAAACGCTAAGACCCTCCCTTTGATTTTTTGATAGCGTAAACTGCGGTATTGCATGACGACTCTGACGTCTTGTGAGTCTTTGTTCAATGGGATTGAGAAAAAAACATTTTCAAGTCAATCACCGTGAAATATTTTGCCTCAACGGGTATATTACATAGGATCGTGGACGGTTTGAGACTAGAGGGAACTCGGCCTCTACAATATCATTTATTGGCCTTAGGTCCTGGATTAAACGCCAAGACCCTCCCATTGATTTTTTGATAGCATAAACTGCGGTATTGCATGACGACTCTGACGTCATCAAAATTGTCTGCTCCATCATAGCAGAAATTGTCTTGAAAATCTCTTCATCTGCTTCCCTAGACATGAGATACTGTGGTACTTTTGGTGAAGTTGCTCCTGGTTTCAATTTAATCCTCACTTCTCCGACTCCTTTCAATAAGCCTACTTCATCAGGGCCTGTAGTCCACATTGAGACAGGCACCTTTGACATGTCGTCATTAAAATATTCAGGACGGTTTTGTGTCAGCATCATTCTCTGGGGCACCTCACTTTTGATCATCTTCACCCAATAAATGAGATTAACCTCAACTGTTGTTTCATCTATTCCTGTTTGCTCTTCAAACAGATGGTCATACGTGATGTCAGTCAATCTGCGTCCTTCCTCAGTGGCGATCACTGCACACCATTGTCTGCCTTCGTCATCGCAGCCATTGCTCAAAGTTACCTTTCCTCGTACCACAGCTGTGTGTATTGTCTGGTGAAATACTCATCCCTTTTCCTCATGCATAGGTATTCTTGGACTGAATAGAAACTCATCAGGGGTCCTCATGGTTTTGTCTGCAAGTCCTGGTAGACCTGCCATTACTAATAGCACTCCATATGAAAATATTTCTCTTTCCAATGGAAGAGCTCTCATAGCCGTTTGTCCTGCGTATGCTCCAATCATTTCGCACATGTTCAAATAATGCATTCCTGGAGTTGAACATACTATGCCCTTTTCCGTGAACAAGATTGTCATGTTTAACTTCGTCACTAGGTCATGCCCCAATATATTTACTGGGGTCTGCTGCGAATACAATAGTGGCACGTGGTGTCCGGACATTTCATCGAAAAAAATTCGTCGACAGGACATTTGGTCGACATAATTTCGTCGAAAACCAAATGGTCGAATGTTTTTTTAAATTTATATATATATTTTTAAGGTTGTAGTTTAGGGAAAAAAAGGGTTTTTTAGGAAAAAAAGGGTTAAAAATAAAAAAATAATAATTCGACCCTTTGGTTTTCGACCAAATTGGTTCGACCATTTGTCCAGTCGACCAATTTTATTCGATCAAATGTCTGGTAACCGTGGCACGTTCATGTCACATTCTCCTATAGAAACTGAAAGTTCATTTGTAAAAGGAACACAACTTGTTGCACCTGTGAAGCCCTGAGTATTTATGGCATCGCCGGACAAGGAAAACATGCCTTCGTGTATACACGAGTGTATTGCACCTGTGTCAACTAAGAAGGAATTATCTTTACCCCCTATAATGACATCTACCCTTGGTTCCTCGTGAGGGTTTGCAATCACTGATAGGATAGAACACATCAGGTTTCCCAGTGAGCTGTCCTAATCCACATATATCTTTGTCCCATGCTGAGTGTTCGATTTCCTCCATCACCAGAGTTATTTCCCAGTCCAGGATTCAGGACCTGTCCTGTACTTGTTATCTGTGACTGTTGAGATTATTCTTGCGGAAAATTTGTCACATTCTGAGGTTGCAGGCTATGCTGTGCTCCCGGCGCTTGCTGCTATACCGTGTGATTTTGTGCAATTCCATTTGTGCCCTGCTGTAAAAATACTGGTGGATTCACCACCCCTACTCTTGTTCCTTGGTTGTTTTGCACCATGTCTTGACTTCTGCTTGTGCGTGCTAGATGCCCTGTCATTCCACATGTCCAACATATTGGCGGTGGTCTGATTATTTGCCCATTTGACATGTCCTGATTCCCATTTTGCATGTTTTGAAAGCCTCCCTGATTACTCTGGAAAACTCACTGATTATTCTACCATCCTCTTCCTCGAAAGCCTCTCGCCCTTGGGTAGAACCAATTATTATCTTGATCACCCTGCCCTTGATTGGTGGCCTGCTGCATGCTTGATCCGTCTGTGCTAGTTATCATTGCTCCTTCAATGGCATATTTTGACAATTTTTTCTGCACTAATTTTGCCTTTTTGGCTTTCGTGTATCTTCTTTCTTGCAGTTTTTCTTTTACAGAAGTCTACAATAGTGTGCTATGGTCAACTGTATATTAAACCACGGTTTTGCTTCAATTCCTACCAATTTCTTGAGCTGCTTCTGTATCTGATCTGGCAGCCCTTGGCATAATATGTGGTAAAACACGGGTATAGATTTCCCTTCAAGATTCACAAGTTTCCAGCACCCACACATCTTGAAACTTCTGAATGTAAAGCAAAGGATCCTCAGACTCCTTCATTTTACATTTCATTATAGCTCCCATGTCAGAAGTGTCCGGGTATAGCAATAATATGTGGTAAACACGGGTATAGATTTCCCTTCAAGATTCACAAGTTTCCAGCACCCACACATCTTGAAACTTCTGAATGTAAAGCAAAGGATCCTCACACTCCTTCATTTTACGTTTCATTATAGCTCCCATGTCAGAAGTGTCCGGGTATAGCAATCAGAATGCTTTATATACCGCGGCTCTGCAATTGTTAAATGGTGCTCCATCGTGCACCGTATTAACTGTAGTTAGGCCAGGGTAACCTGCACGTGTTCACACATCGTCAGCTCTATCACCGAGTATGCCGATTAAAAGACCCTTAATATCCCTTATAGCTAATGTGTTCCCTCCCGTCATTTTTTCTAACTCATGTATTCATTTTCCAGCTCCCGATGTTAACATTGGAAGCATATTTTTCAGATTTTCTCGATCCATGTGTGGCCAAGGTATATAATGTGGCCTCATTCCTCCTTTTTCAAGCAATGGGAATTGTAACACATGGCAATATTTTGTAAGTAGGCTTTAGAGTTGATTTGTAAAAGTTGTGAAATGAAAAATGAATTTTTTGCATATGGGTAGTGCTGTATATATAACATGTTATTTTAGAAATGCTAAATGCTTATTAGCCAAGTTGCTTCAATTTATGAGCAATGTTTACATATTTTTATTAATGTTATATTATGTGCCTAACAATCCTTTAGACTGTTTGGTTGTCGCTGCATTGGGTAGGTATAGTATTTGGGGTCATTATTTCATTGTTATGAGGATGTACGTTGTGTAGCTGATATCATTTTATGCACTTTGAAGCAGGAATGGTATGACATTTGTCATGTGTGATATTTCCTTATGTGGTATGCCTTGTACTGTGTCACCGGTTTACGTTTCATTGGGTCTGCCTTTTATTTTGTCCTGTAGTGTTGTATGTAGGAACTGTCTTAACATTTGTATCATCTTCTTTTTTTTATAATGTACATTTTGTAATCTGATTTATACGGTATGTTTAATGTTTTGGTGTCTTTCTATTTGTCTTTTTGGGAGAATATTGTCTGAATTGATGCCAGCATCACCTTTGGTGCTGCAATGCACTCTTTTTGTTTGCTTTTGCTAGATTTATCAAGGGAAGATCATCTATGTTGGCTAGCATTGTATATTATGTTTATGAAGTCTCCTTTCCTTGTCTTTACTTTTTTAATTAGGCAGGTCTTCTCATGAGTAGATTTGTTAGTTGGTCTTTTCACGGATCAAATAATGCTCTGTATTTAGCAAAATAAATATTTCTTGGTAGGTATGGTTTTACATTACAGTCGTGGATCAAATTATGTTCTGTAGTTATATAGATGGTTGGTTCTGGGCAGGTATGGTGTCATAGTAAATTTGCATGTGAAATGATGATGTTCCATGTGCAGAGGAATGATATTTTTGTGTACACCCACAGATAAAATGATGCTCAGTGCAAAGAGCGATAACTGTTTAATGAATTGCCCATTATGTATTTTTCTATATTTTTGATGTTTCCTGTGTGTTTCATGTGAAATGTAAATGTGTGAACTTTCTTGCATTATTTAGAATTGGAACATTGTCTTTGTAATTTATATTACTAAATAGATTTGTAGAACAAAGATTGCAGTGCACGTGTAGCAGCACCTTTCGTGACTGGTGGCCCTTGGATGCTTGGTACATATCACCAGACCCCCATGCCCATGAAAACTGGGGCTTCAGTACAAGAACTGTACAAAGACTAAAACATTTTTCCTCTAAAGAACTTGTTTTGCACTTGTATACAGGATACACTTGTCTTGTGTTCTATATTCATTATTATTCCCTTTTGCATATAGTTGCAAATGGTGCTTCCCCATTGTTTGCCATCACATTTTCTTCATCAACAGCAATGGTATTTATACATCTTAATTAATTAAGCGAAGTGGTCCCCCAAGTGTCAGTCTGCAGTACTTGCTGTTTTTTCCTTGCTGCCTGCCTGTGTGATGTGCTGTGTGCTGTGCTGTTTGACGCAATCTGGTACCTCCCACAACTTTCTCTAGAACTACAGCAGACCACGTAAAGCGGGTCGCAAAGTGGTCCTCCAAGTGGCAGTCTGTAGTACCTGCAATTTATTTCCTTGCTGCCTGCCTGTCTGACGTTCCGTGTGCTGTGTTGTTTGGCGCTACCTGGCTCCTTCCATAACTTTCTCTACAACTACAGCAGACCACATGAAGCGAGCCACAAAGTGTTCCACCAAGTGGCAGTCTACATTCCAGTCTTCTGGCTGCGCTGCGGTGGTCTGCCTTGTCTGCTTCGTGTCATTGTGAAGGAGTGAAAGTCAGCTCTGTCAGCTAGCTCCATCTAGCTACATT
The DNA here is from genome assembly GCF_040938575.1 of Ambystoma mexicanum. Classification (NCBI taxonomy): domain Eukaryota; kingdom Metazoa; phylum Chordata; class Amphibia; order Caudata; family Ambystomatidae; genus Ambystoma; species Ambystoma mexicanum. The sequence goes on along the minus strand of NC_090933.1, from coordinate 854,126,341 downwards.
TGTCAACTGTGAGCTCCATTTCTCTTTTCATGTGCCTTGAATTCCTGTTAGTTGCTGTGCTCGCCGGCGAAGGATACTAGTGTATTTCCTCCAATCGGCGCGTGTTTCCAATTACAGTGTGCTCGTAAAACGGTGCTGGTGACTGCGGGGGAGAACGTTTCTTTCTTCGAGCCGGACTTCACCTGACTTTTATCATCTGTCATCTTCGTTCATTCATGTACATTCAAATGGAGTCGATAGACAAGGGATTGCACACTACTCGAACTAGTGCATTGGAATTAAGAGTGTTTTTGCCCTGAAACCTAAAGCAGCCAAAGTTAAGCTTAAAGCGCAGTTTAATTTGACCTTTTCTAAAGTAAGACTGCCTCACTTTGAACAATATTGCTAATCAATCACATGAAGAGCGTGTGGTCACCTCGAGAATCTTGGGATGATAGTTAGAGTGAAACTGAGTGTCTGGACTGGTAAATATTGAGGATCTAAAATTTACTGTGTAAAGCATTTTTGGACCTACGCGATCACTAGTCCCTCCAGGAAGACCTAGTGGGAGAATTATTCTAACAAGTTATCAAGGAGTTTTGTCTCTCTTGCATGTTCAAGTTCCTAAATAAAATGGGCCTCTGTGGGCCTAGGGCCGGTGAACCGAACAGAAACCTTTAAATCATTCCCATATCGGTGACTGTGGGGCGAGAGCCTTTGAGCCAGGTGAAAGATCAGCCCATAAGTCATCCTGTTGACTGTGGGCATGGGGCCTTTGAGTCTGTTTGGAAACCAAATTACAGCCAACTAGGTGCCTGCAGGCCAGGGGCCTTTGAGCATGTCGGTAGATCATGTTGCAACCAATTGGGTGACTGCAGGCCATGAGCTTTTGAGCACGTTGGTGGACTGAGTTGCAGCTATTTGGGTGACTGTGGGCCTGGATGCTTTGAGCACGTTGGAAGCAATCATTCTTTTTTCTCTCTTATTCCAATTAGTGGACTAAGAGCGAGTCGATTTTTCTTTGGAAATAACTGTGTACAGCGTACATCCCACAAGCATATAAGGTGCTCTTCAATTAAGAGGCGAGTCTTTTGTGGTTGGAGCATTTCATTGTGCAAATATATTCTGCCTGGAGATAGTAAGTTATGTCTAGTATGTATTATCTAAGGAGCGGCTCTTGGAAGATGATTTAAGAGCTCCGGAACTGGACGATTCAGTGCCACTTGGCAACCTGAAAGACACAAGAATTCCGCCTAAGGGGTGGTTGGCTCAATCCTCTCTGAGGGCCCAACAAACGAAGCAAACCTGTCCTGACCAGGTAATAGGGGTGCTAAATACTACCTGTGATATGGACAACGATCTTTCCATTAATACTTTGAGACTGAAACCACTATTAACTACTGATCTGGAAATCACTCTGACAGTGTTATGAAAAAAACAGTTAAAAACGCTTTCCCTATTCGGAAATGCGAAGTGCGGGGGATATTGACCAGTGTGATGTAGACTATAAAAAGGATGATTGTGTACATATAAAACATGATGGGACAAGAGCAGTAGTTTGTTGAAAGAGGGGCATAACAAGCAATACCACACAGCAAATACATCCATTCCCACAGCCCCTGCCCTAGCTTTTAGCCCTACACAGATGCCTCGAGGCCCGGTGATGAATACTATAGGCAAAGAGAACAGAAATGGGAAGTCCTCTGAGAGGGGGATACTGGATGGAGATTCATATAAAGGGGAAAATGAAGCTATTCTTTCAGCACTAAACTTTGTGCTGTATTCCTTGGTGAATGTTTTTGATCTGTTAAGGGGAGAAGTACAAACACAGTCAGGGAAAGGTCAATGGTGGGCTTAAAATCTGCCTTAAATGAATATCTTTTTAGACAGTCAGCATAATTAAAATTAGAGATTAAACAGCAATCAATGGGAATGGACGAACAAGCTCTGCACTACCCAATTCGATGGGAAAGGGGGAAGGCCCAAATATAGATAACTTTATACTCAGCTATAATGATGATGGAATTTGAGCTATTATTCGCGGACCTTCATTGGTCGACCCTGCAGGTTCAAATCAAACGGCTGCCAATACCACCTTGGGCATAGACCAATGTAAACTTAGAATGAAAGCTTTTCGTACTGACCTTCATGGTCACTTTCTCCGTGAGTACTTGAAAGCTAATAACATTCCATCGGGCCTTGTAGTTCGCAATTGACCCTATGTTTTTCTCAAAGATCAAGAATATGAAACAAATTTCAGTTACATTGCAACTAAATGTAGTCAAGACTTTATGGTGCTTACTATCTCAACGGCACAACGGTTGGGTGTCCTAGTGCAAAAAGAATTAGATAAAGCTGAACAACAATTCCCGAATGACACCACAATTTCTTACACTCAAGATAAACTTAGAGGAGTTAGCAAACAATTTGAGGATTTCAAACAAACAACTGTAGCTAAAAAAAACTAAAAAGCTAGCAAAAGACATACAAGACTTTAAAGCGGAAACAATTTACCACTACTTGGACCCTAACTACTTACAAAATCTTAATAGCGATCGGAATTCCCCTGGAAATACATCATAGCGCAGGGTGACATTTTCCAGTAGCAGTATTAATTCTTCGGGGTCCGACAACCACTATTACTACCCTCCCTATTTTCTTCATATCATGGTTTTCCACATTTTTTAGGCAGAGGCCCACTGCGAGGCCCAGGCCCAGGCTAGAATAGACCACCCCAATATCAACAATAGGGCATGTATCAAAGACGCCCGCAATCTCGCAGGAGAGTGTCCAGACAGCCATGGAACCGGTAGGGCTTCCAATTTTCAACCTCTCTAAGTCCATCTTGTCCCGTTCAGACATGACGGTTTTGGCTAAAGTTTTAACTTTCATTCCCAGCCATCCTACTGACTGGTTTTGCATGCTGTCTGATATCAATACATTTTTTCGCACTATCCTGTTAAACATGTTCATTAAATACCAGGAAAGTAAGACACCAGAGAGTGACACATGACTCAGTCAACCATCCACCTTCCGACCGGAGGACCGCCTCATGCCTAAAGACATGCTTAGTTTTGAAAAATGTATACGTAAAGAACTCAGGACACTTCAAAACAAGCACGCTTCTATGAGATTCATCTTATCTAATGAAGAAAGAAATGCACTTTGGACTTTAGTTAACAATACACAGATCATCATTAAACCAGCAGATAAGGGAGGCGGGATAGTTGTCATGAGCCCAGACCAATACCCTAAAATGGTTATGGACCTTCATAATGTACTTGCCAGCTACCGCTGCCTATGGAAACATCCTACCAATGCACTTAAAAACACTATTCAAGAGATTAGCAACTATGCGCTACAATGAGAATGGCTTTCGGACAAAGAAGCACAATTCCTTAACACCTTTCAGAGCTCAACCCCTAGATTATATGCCATTCCTAAAATCCATAATGATGAGCAAAACCCTCCTGGCAGACCAATTGTGGCCCGTTGCGTTATCATTCTGGAACCAATCTGCCAATACATAGATACGTTTCTTCATCCAATCAGCCAGACTACTACTACATATTTGCAAGACAGCACTTCGGTCATCACTTTGTTTGAGGGCAAACCCTTTGAGCCTGAAACCAGATTTCTGGTGACTCTGGATATACTAGCACTATATACCAGTATACCCCAAGATGAGGCAATTGAATGCATACGAACAGCTCTTGTTCAGTCATCAACTAAATTTCATGCACCCATTGAATTCATCATTGAACTACTCACATTGGCATTGAAGCAAAACTTTTTCAAATATCAACAGTTTTTCAGCAATCTCAAGGCACTGCAATGGGGGCAGCTTATGCCCTGAGATTGGCCACAATTTTTATGTATAGTTTTGAAGACAGATTTATTTTTTCTGATCTGAAGCCATTTCGTCAATGTATCGACTGCTGGAGTTAATACATTGATGACATTATTATGATTTGGCAAAGTTCACTTGAACGTCTCAATGAGTTCCTAATTTGACTCAACCAATGCCACTTGACATTCATTTCACAATCACAGCTAATAATTAACAAATTCCATTTATCGACCTATTAATACAACAATTGGACAAGAAATTGATCTGTGCATTATACAAATAACCTACAGATCGCAATACTATGTTACATTTTTCTAGTTTCCATCCTCGTAGCCAGAAGAAAAGCCTACCTTACGCTCAATTTCTTAGACTCCAGCGCAATTGCACTCTCCTATCCGACTTTGATTTACATGCTCAACAATGGACAAAAAAACTGAAGGAACGTGGTTACCCGGAGAAATTGATATCAGATTCTTATAAAAGAGCTAGGTTCACCCCTTGATATTTGGTACATGCCATATCAAAAAATACGACCAGATCTATAACTAGCAGTTGGGATCTCAGACCATTGACAGGCCATTTTCCTTGTGGATCATGTTCTGTATGCAAGTTTTTGAATAAAATCAAATAATTCACAATAAGTTTGTGAATAAAATCAAATCATTCACGACTGATGGAAAAAACTGGACCCTCAGACAACATTCTAATTGCAAAACACCTTGGGCCATCTTTTGTATTCAATGCCCTTGTGGCTTGAAATACGTAGGAAAAACAACTTGCCCAGCCCCTATTAGGATCACGGAGCACTGATCAAGCATCAGGTGCAAAAATATTACATTCCCGCTAGTGAGCCATTATCTGGAATATGGCCACTCCACTGAAGATATCCTGTGGTGGGTAGTGGATGTGGTCAAAGATGTTCCTAACCCTCAATCTGCGCTAGCAAACAAAGAAGCGCAATGGATCTTTCAACTTGAACATGGTCTTAATGAGGCACTCCCCCTTTGGGAGTAGCTACTGCCTTGTATTTACGGGACTTTTAGCAGCCCAAATTTCATCCCATTTTTAGTAGTTCATATTTACATCAGAATATTAGAATCCTCTACGGATCTTGTTCTACTGCACTTACAGGGCTCGCTTTAGGGCTTCTAATTTAGATTTGAGTTTTATATGGCACTTAATCTTTCAGTTTTGCGGGACATATAACCTTGCATTCCCATACTTTGTATCCTGTTTTCCCTATAGTGGATTCTGACTACCACTACAGTCCGCTTTCTTTATCCATGAATAGGGTTTCTGACCATAGTGTTTCAGCTTACCAGGGTCAAATCACGTTTTAGCATGTCACGCTTGACGTAGCCCTATCTCACTGCACAATAGAGGAGTAGCACTATTGATCACTTTTATGCGATGTGCTACGTGTAACATGGGCTCCCATTTCTGCTGAACTCATACTGTGGAGACTGCAGCCCACACAGAGTCAGGTAAGCACACTAGCATCTCACTGTCATTTGTTCACCTGATTGCTAATTCGCCTTTTTGCGCTTCGACGTTTGGGAATTTGGCACTTGGGAGTATAGTGTCCTTTCCTCTTAATTGAGTCGTAGATGAACAGGTAAATCCATTGGGATATTCACTTTTGAGCCTCGCTTGGAAAACTCCCCAGGGCTTGTATTTCAATTTGCCTGTTTGATGTTTCTTTCTAGTGCTTTCAACTGGATGTAGGATCCTGTCCACTCCTCAAGCGTCATGAGCACAGTTATCCTAAACTGTAGTTATTCATCAATTTATAAATAGGTAAGATACTCTCTGCCTTTGATTTAGCAGGCAATGGATTAGCCACATTTTACTCATATGCCACTCAGCATTGGAATTTTCTCTAATATTAGGTTACACAGACTGTCCTTTAGTCTATAACTCACAACCTTTGGGCTTTCTGTGCTCTATTCTTCTCAGTTACACCCTTTGGTGAAGGCCTTTGGTTGTGTTTTCGGTGCACCGCACGGGTGCCAACAGTGGTCTACTCCGGCCTCTCTGGCTCCCTTCACATGGTAGCAATCCATATGATGTTCTGTACATAGTACACTAGTTCTATTGGGCCTCTGGATAGTTCTACCATTGGCTGTTTCAAAACATAACGTTGTATTCAATATTCCATTGTTATATGGGGCGAGCAGTGACGTGACGTGACGTGACGTGACTGATGAAGGTGGTTGTCCACTACATGGTCCACCGAAACGCCCAGCCTGCCGTTCACATTGATGCTCAACCCTTGATATACTTGGTCATGATATTAGTGGTTGGTGCATCATGCTAAGCTTTATTAGTGTATTTATGTTACTGTAATAGCAGGAGGCGTAGATGATTTTTCAATTCGGTCCTAAACTACAGTCTCTTTCCTGCATCTCGCTGGTAACACAATTCAAATAATTTAAAGTTGACTGATTTTCAGTCTTCGGTCAAAACATATGTTTATTAATGCATGTGTATTGTGGTTAGTCAGGGCAAGTTAGTAATGATGTCATTGCCCTTTTATTGCCATTTCTGCATGTAGTTCACAAATTTTGCATCCAATTTGTCATTTATGTTTCAAATTTTCCACTTTTTACCTTCAGCCCCAATATGTATTAGATTTTGTTTTCTGTATTTTTCTGATTTGTAATACAAATTTGTTTATTGTTCAATATTAATTTGACTTTTTACAAATTTGTCTCGTATTAGCCATTGGGTGTGTTTAGTCCAACCATAATTGTTTAAATATTCATTCAGTTTTTGAACTTTGTAAAATAAAATAAAAATTGGAAACTTAAATGATTCATCGATTTTCCTACTGGTGCATTGTTAATTCATAAATGTATTGTTTGCATTATGCACTTGCACTCATACCATGTACATGATGAATCTCATGATTAAGTTTGGTTGCACTTTTTAATGCTGAATACATTTTAAATTTAATTCTCTTTTCCACAAGGGAACACCCTTTGTTGTTCAAATATAGAGTTCAACAAAGTGAAGGGCGGTAGCATAGGAGAAGATCCTGTTATGGATCAAATCCCTTTGCTATATCTAAAATATGGGTTAAACATATTGATGCTAAGAAAAATGCCAAATCAATGAATAGAAGTGAAATCTTATCGATCAATCAGCTAGTGTATGAATTATTCCTGCTCTGAACCCATGATATTGAATACGAAAAATGTCGTGACTTAAGAAACAACATTACAACCCTGGCGTTGGACCACAGTGCTATTAGCACCATGGTCCATGCCGGATTCCGCCATGGTGGATGGCGGATTTAACGCCCCATTCCAAGGTTGGCGGGGCGGTAAATCCCCATTCACCATGGCCCCTTCCCCATTCCCATTTTTGGCCCATAGGGCTCAATGGGAATGGGGAAGGCGCTAATTACGGCACCGTAAATTATGGTGCCGTAATTAGCACCAAGGTCCCTTAGAGGGTTGGACTTTAACGCCTGCAAAAAGCAGGCCTTAAAGTGTGAATCTGGCGTTAAGGGTTTAACGGCGCCGCAGCCTTTTACGGCACCGTTAACCCCTTAACGCCAGGGTTGTAATGAGGCCCTCTCTGAATTGGAGTTAAAGTCCACATTAGGGGCAAAGGCAATTTTAAATGCAGCTCCAATATCAAGGGCCCCAGGCATAGAAACCTGCCCCCAGGCATAGAAACCTCTGCGGTGCCTTTTAGTGAACAAGAAGAGCAGGGGAGCCAAAGAACCAAAAATGAAGAGACTGGAGGATGCAAGGGCGGATCAGTGAATCGCAATAAAAAAAGTAACAACCCTAAAGTAATCAAAACTTTGCTTACTTCACCAACTAAGCAATCTAGAAATCCAAATCCTTGGTCTATGGTTCCAGATATAATTTCTCAGGTCTTTCATAAACTGGGACTGGCAAAGACCTCACTCTAGTCACAAGAGATCTGAAATGGTTAAGCTGGAATGCGAGGGGCTCCAGCTCCTTTAAAAATAAGAAAATGAGAAATACAATCTTTGATAAATACGAGCTAATTGTATTCCAGGAAACCTGCTTAAAAAGATCTCTTAAATTAGATGGGTTCACAATAAGAGAACAACTAGCTACAAACCAAGGTAAAGGTAGGCCAGCAGGTCTGCTAAATTCAATAAGGAATGGTACATTCTCAGACTCAGAAATAGTGAGTAGGGACTTTCCGGGCATCCTTATGATAAAAATGGGACCCGAAATTTGCCATGGAGCTATAGGTGATTAATATTTAGTGGAATCCAGCTAATTCATTCTTAAATTCCTTTCAGAGTCATTTAGCACACATTTTAACAGACTTAAAAGTGTAAAATGGAGCATGTAATATCATCTTGACTGGCGACCTAAATGGCCAGTTTATTAGAACCCAACTAGATGTAGATATCTGGAAGATGCCCAGTCCGTTAGGATGGAAATGGCTAACATTTTTGATTGAATGGAATCTCCTCATGCAAAAGGGGAACATCAATTATTTGGTCAAGGGGTGAGCAGGTCTCGACTATTGATTATGTATTCTTCACAAAGGAACTATTTGAAAAATACATAGACCTGAATATTGTGAAGACGGCCTGGAGTGATCATAACATAATGGTAGGGTCAATAGAGTTAGTCGTGGAAAATACTCAAGGCCAGTATCCTTCGGTGCTGGAAGTTAATAATGCTGGCAGTCGTCTGGTTAAATTTAAGGGGGATGGTTTTCAACTCAATTGAGAATTATTGAGAAGGTGTGAGAGTTTGTCATTTCAAGATCAGAGGGCCCTAAATAATCCAGTGACATTTGTAGAATCTGTATGGAAGGCAGAAATGCCCAAATATATAGGTAATCGACTTTGGCCTAACCATCAACACTCCTTTAGTGAAGTGATGCTCCTAAAGAAGAGAGAAGTACAGAAAGAACTCTATGGGTTCAACAATAAAGATCTGAACAAGGAGGAGTTGAGCGTGGAGAGAAGAAGGACACGCCATAACTATATCCACTGGATAAAATCACAAAGACACATTAGGTTACAAAATGATGGTGAACAAATGCTAAGAGCACTGGGGACCCACAACTCGAGAAACTTCTGGGCAGTTGTAAACAGGAGAGAAACGAGCCGGTGTCCGCTCAAAGTAATGTCATACAGGAGTCAGAATGGGGGAAACATTTCTCTGATTTATATGGTCCAGGGGGTGATATTCAGATCCAGGGCCATGGTACAAGTAGGTGTGGGTTAAATATTAGTAGGGACTTAGTAAAGGAGGCCATTAAAAAAGCCTCATGATCGAGGGCTTCAGGACAAAATGGCCTGACTTATCAGATCTTTAAATCTAATGATGTTTTGTGGTCAAATCTTCTCTTTAATCTCTTTGTGGAGATTATTAACACTAAAACTTTACCGGACTCATTGAGGGAGGCCATAGTCATACCAATATATAAGAAAGGCGATCGGGCTGATCCTATCAACTGCTGTCCGCTCTCCTTTCTAGATGCTGACAGTAAAATCTTTGCAAGCCTGGTGTTGAAGGACCTTGAGAGCTGGATAAAAACCTATAAAATACTTGCTAAAAATCAAATCGGTTTTAGGAGGAGTTTATCAATAACACTGAATGGCCTTACCCTTAGCACAATATCAAGCAAGAGCTTTGTGAAGGATGGTCCCCCTCTGTTCGGGGCCTGGGTTGACTTGTCTCAGGGTTTCAATACTGTAAATAGAGAATGACTTTGGGTGAAACTGAGGCATTGGGGTTTCTTAGATTCTCTCCTTTCCATTATAATAGAGCTACATAACAAGTCTACTCTGAGGATAAGGCTAGATGCCAGAGGAAATGTATCCATGCAAATCTGGACCCATAAGGGAGTGAGACAGCGGTGTATGGTGGCCCCATGCCTCTTTAATTTATACTTAGCAGATTTGGCTACTGACTTACAAAGGAAGAACCTCTATAGTCCTGTGGTGGGTAAGGAGAGGTTGAATTGGGTTGCATATGCAGACAACATTGTGCTATTGGATTATAACCCCATAGGACTATAGAGATGACTGGATGCATTGGGTGATTATGCAAGTGGGAATAATCTAAAGATCAACCGGGCCAAATCTAAAATAGTAACATTCAGACGCCCTCTCACTAGGAAATCCTCCTTTATATGGAAAATGTCCGGTCAAGTCATCTCTAAAGGCAAGGATGTCTTATATTTGGGGATTAATATCTGATCCTTCCCATCAAGAGAGTATACAGAGGGCATTCTCGAAGAGAAGTTGAATAACCTTGGGAGTCAGATGAAGAAATTGAGTGCTTCTTATTGTAGGTTTTCGATAAAGCCTCTCTTAAAATTCTATGCCAGTAAAATCATGCAAATTATGATTTATGGCATAGACGTATTGCCATCCATTGTCACAATAAATTGGGAGAGGCTGGAAGGCCTATTATGGAGATGTGTTCTCTTCCTTCCACAATCTCTCCCTGTGGCTTCTCTGAGGTACAAACTCGGTCTTCTCTCCCTCTGCTATCATGTAGAGTAGAGAATAGGGTCCACATTCAGACTCATTAACTGTCCTCAAGTTAATACTCTTGATGAAGACCTCAATGTAGAGCTTATGAAAGAGAAGAATCGGTTTGTAGCAAGTCTCACTGCCTATGCCAAGGATATTCTGATTTCCTGTGAATGTGAAACAAGTGATCTCTATGATAATGCAATGTTTGTTAAAAAAAGATTAAAAAGAAAGGATTGGATAGAGACCATCGCAGAAATGAGATCTAAGAAATTGTCACCCTCCCACTCGCTCCAAGATAAACCACTGGGCTTTTTCCCGGGTTTCTTGGGACGATTTCCCTATGCTATAGGTCGGTCCGATTTTCTTAGATTTCATTTGAACATCCTGCCCACGAGGGAAATTCTTCACTCCAGGCATAAGGAAATTTACAGTGACAATATATGCCAACGCTGCACTGAAGCATGTGTAGAGGCACTACAACATGTTATTGATGTCCAGGTACTCGCTCGCTTAGATTTGAAAAGTTCGCTAGGTTCGTGGATAAGGTTTGGTGGTTGGAGACCCAATCATTTTGGTATCGTCTTTGTTCTGGCCATGAAAGTTTACTGACCTGTGCAGTGGTTATTTTTTTACATGAGCTTAGCCTCTTAAAGTAATTCTATGAATTGACGGCCGAACTACGTGAAATGATTTTTCTTTTCTTTCTTTTTCTCTTTTTTTCTTTTCTTCTTTTAAATTCCTTTTCCTTTGGATGAAATGTATATGAAACTGTATATTTTAAGAATGTAATGTGTTTGATTTTAGGTAGTAACCTTTTTTGTATTGTTATTATAAAATGTTGTGAAAAATCATAATTGTTATATTTACATTGACTGTAACACAACAAAACATGTTTTTTTAAATCTATCCCCACAAGTAGTCTTTTAATTTTTAATAGTGGCCTTGGTAGGTGGCAAGTGTGTGTCAGGAATGTGTGCTATGAGCTGTTTTGTTTTATGTGTTTATGGCATGCTGTGAAAGTGGTAGTGTGCGATGATAAAGTGGTTAGTGTAGTTGTGTGTGACAGACTGTTTTGGTACCTGACTAGCATAAATGCTGTATTGTTTTTAGCACATATGTCTGTGCTTAAAAGATGTACATTGTTTGTATTAAAGAGGAGTGCATCTTTGTAAAAGGGACAGAGTTGTGCAGCAAATGAGTGCTTTGGCTGTTTGTAAGGTACTTGGGCGGGGTCTGAGTGAGACTGGGGGATGGCTAGGAGAGTCCCTGTTCTTAGGTAAATATGTGGGTTCTTTCAGTATGCTTGTTGATATGCTTTAAATGAGACATATGTGTTTTCATATTGCAAACTTGGAAATGCAATTTGGTTGCATAACATGTTTGCATGGGAGGTGAGTGATGGATGTGAGTGGCCAAAGGGGTTCTCTGTCACTAGCCACTACGTGTTTTGGTGTGTTTGTTCTAAACTGCAAAAGTGTACCATTGTATGTGTTTGTAAGGTAGTAGGAGTGGTTTTGCACATATGATGTTTTTATTCCAGCCAGTTTGTTTGTAAAATGGAGCATGTGATAGTTTTGCAATGTAGGTGTAGGCTTGTCTATTTTTTACACTGTGCATGCATGTTGGGAGAATTATATTGGATAGGTTCCATGTGTGTTGGATTTTATGCCTAGTTGTCAGAGATAGAATCATACATCTGCCTCTGTGTAGTAGACATTCTGTGACAGAAAAGGAGGGAACTGCATATTTTAATGTGATTGACTGGTACGTTGGATGTAAAAGTGTGTTAACTTCTATATAAATGTGCAATTGGTACGGACTGAAAATGTATGGTCCGTAGTAATCCCACTAGTAGTGATGGCTTGCCAAGCAATTGTACAGATGAAACCACTGATGCTATAGTTTGGAGAGTACAAAGGCATGCCCAATTACCATGTGCTCTGAAGTGGCATAAGTTCTGGTGGCTATAAAGTCTGTGTGGTTACAAATGGGGTCATCTGAATGGGTGGTTGGATAATGAAATTGAGTGTGTGCATGGAGCACAAGTTGCATTTTCTTTTTAACTCACAGATTTAGTGATGTTACAGATTCAGTGATGTCCATACTAATGTACATTCTGTGGAGGTCAGTTGCTGATCCTGCGCGTAGACCATGCATGCCTCAAGCTGACTATTGATTTGTAACTTCCTGGTACAGTGATGTGTGTGTAATGCTTTTCATTTTGCTAAAGGATACCTTTGAATGTATGGTTGTGTTGTGTGTGAAGGAATTTGTATTGGCATTTAGTATCTAATTATTTTTGTATTGAGGGTTTGGTCCTCCCGTTTCGATTGGAGTGTGTCTACATATAAGTAATAGTGTTGTGTAGAGGAGTAGCCAACTGCCTCTGCAGGAAGTCCCGCCCCCTACTACCTGTATGCTGGAAGCCTGAAATAGTGCCATGTTTGACACCAGCACTTGTGACTATTCCACAGTGAGTGTTCGAGAAAAGGTAACCACTAAAAAAACTATCAAAACCCTTTCAGATGTATTCCCGAAGAGATGACAATCTCATGGAGGATATCCCTGAAGGAACATGAAAAAGAGAGAAAGAGGAGCTGGTGACGTCACAAGGAATGAGTGTGACGCACTGGGAAGACTGACTGACGAAGAGAATGTATGGACCTTATACAAACTGATGAAGAAGTAAGAATCGAGTAAGCGTTCATCTGCGAAACAAAGATTGCCCGTGTGAAAAGCATTGAAGAAAATGCAAGCCGTTTAATAATTGTAAGATGCAACAACACAAGTAGACTAAGTGATCATAGAAGCTAGCTATACGTAGTGAATAGACTGCAGGCGAAGCTGCCATTGTATAGGAGCTGGACATCAGTGTCATGAATTTAGTAAGTTCAGACCATGAAGAGAAGGGCCGAAGACTGTGTTGCAGCAAAGAATTAGCTGGGAGCGTGGAAGAAGTAGCAAGAAGGGCTGTCTGGCCTGGTGTCAAGACCGAAGGCAGCCAAGAACTGGTTATCTATCCTCAAAGAACAGTGAACGCGAGAAGCTGAATTATCCCTCATTAAGGTGCCAAGAAAGAACACCATGAGTGCCAAGTTAATTAATTCAAGTCAATTAAATGCTGCAAAAAGTGCCAAATTGCGGTCTCCTGTCATGTGAACCAAGCATGGGATTAGAGTGGGCACGCAGTCCAGAACTTTGATAAGCATGTGCCCGTACTCCCTTGTATTCCCAGAGACAAGAATACATTGCAAGGCCAAGTTCAAAGACAGTCTGCATGGCAGACGGCATGGGTGATGACAGATGGGGAGCTAATTGGGTGGCGAGGTACAGTCAAGTCCATCTCCTGGCACCTGGGTCTGAGCGCACATGCTGCTAAGTGAATTGAATGTTCCAGAAGGGCACGAGCGTGCCAACCAATTGTAGAGGGTCGTATAATGAAGGGCCTTATAGTTTGCAAGCCAATGGAGTTCCGTGTTTCTAATAGCTGATGAACATGACGTGCACTAGGGGTGGGCATGAATTGTCCACCTGACTATAGAGACACAACAACAACCCAACCCCTTATAGAAAGTATACTTAGATGTTCCCCTTTAGCCAACCACAATCCCCGTAGGTTTTTCTTATTTGCCACATAGTATGACGTCACGTATGATGAGATTTTGCGGACATTTATGTCCGTTGTACCTCCCTGTTTTAGATAATTCATATTAAAACAGTAAATAAAATTTGCCGTCTTCCTGAGTCGGTTTGATTATTGGAGTACAGAGCTATTCTGTTTCCCATCCACCTGCATGACACGCTACCTAAATTAAGGCCCATGCTGTCAGTTGAATTTTTTATTTTGCTTATTGGCATGTCCCTCAACTGGTAGATATTTGGAGAATCCTGAACATACTCATGCCAGTCCTTTCTGCTGAACATAGGAGTCAGATTGGCAGAAAGCTTAAGCTGCAGCATGCACTGACATGGACATCAGAGGGCCAAATTGGCTGACATATTGTTTATTTGAGGTCTTGTAATCCCCTATTTGATAGCTTTCATGATGTACTCTTCCACCACATAGTGGGCAAGGACCTTGGTTTTACCAAGAGAATGCAACTTGTGTGGTAAATTAAGGTGGATCTAGAGTGGTTCTTTGTGCAGTTTGCAGTGGTAAATGGCAAGATTTAGTAAAATTGCCAGAATGTGAACAAATGTATGTGTACTTCTATGCATGATCATGAAATGAAACACAAATTGGCCACTTCCACAGCAATGACCCTTATACTTAAGTGATTCATTTAACCGACCCTGACGACTTTTTTCAGAACATTTTAGATGACTTTTTCATTGTGTTGCACTAAACCTTTCTTGCACAGAACATGATTTCTTCTGTGTTTGGTGCCTTGTGCCATTGAATATGCAGTCTATACATACTCTTTCGGACTGTTTCTATATGTCATTTTTAATGGTGGGGGTAGTTTGATTGAGAGGGCTGTGAGATGTGTGTGTGTGTTGGATACTGCTGATGACTGTGTACAGTCTCCAATATATCCCTTGGTTGGTTAAGCCCATCGTGGAGTGAAGGGCGTCTGGTAAACACTGTTTTCAGTGGTGTGCCGTGTCCTGTGGAGCCCGTAACACGGCCGGTGCTATCTTGCATTCTACTGAAGCCTCAAGGATTTATGCTCTGCCTATCCAGTAAGTAGCCCAGAAAGAAATTCTGCAACGCCCTTGTGGCGTTAAGACCGTCGTGGAGTGAGCACTGTCTTCGGCTGTTTTGGCTGGCGGCTGGAGCCTGTGCTACACCTGTGGTGCAGGGTTTGTAGTTATCATTCTGACCGCCGCCTTCACCTTCCAGTCGGCTTTCATTTAGCGGTTTAGTGGTCTATTTTCTTGCACTTCGTGACCACCGAACTGTCGGACCTTAAGCGCAGCCTGGAAAAATCTTGGTGAGTGAGCAGAATGCAGGAGGCGGGTCCTTTGACTCGCCAGAAACGACTTTTGCTACAACAACAACGTGGGCTTGCAAATATGAGCACGAACATTTGCAACGACACAGACTACGACACTGTCACGGCTGCATGTGATCAAGGTGAGTGTGATGCTGGTTACATGTCACCAAAAATGCCAATTCTCATTGAGCAACCTCCATCTTCCTCTCCACTTACCATCTGCCCCGTCGGGCCCCTTTTGTTTCTTGAAGAACCTTGTTCAGTTAGCCTGGATGTAGCAAAACTGAACCAAAGTCCTTTGGGTTTGTCTGTTGCAGGGACCCAAGAAAGCCTGATCCCTATAGTTTTCTACTCGCAGCCGCAGCCTGCATTCACTACACCTCCACGCCTGACAAACCAGTTAATGTCAGCACGATTATCTGCTGATGTCAACACTGTCATCTCTGATGATGAATTGCTTGAAGCAAGCCATATTGTTGATGCTGCAGGACCACAAGTAAACAGTGAGAGCAATTGTGATATGCAACCTACCACTTCTGCTAATGATATGATTCATGCTAATAAGACAGCACAATATGAAGACACTGGTCTGTCCAAATTCAAATACAACCTGATTCCATGCCCGCCTAATCAAGCGAACAATGTTGATGGACCTAAGAGTGCAAATATTGAAAGTGGTAACGATCATACAGATCAGCCTCTTGCCTCAAAGGTGTGTGTGTGTGATCCGATTGAAAATGCTCAAATTGTGGTTATTGATGCTGATCTTGACGCAACAAACTCAGAATTGATCCAAATTCAGCTAGTAGCCCTCAAGACTCTAACAAAGAGCATGTCCTCTCAACCAAAGAGCTGCAGCTTGAGTGCAGGACTCCACATCAATTCTGAGTCTGCAACCGCTAATTCATCTAAAACAAAGGTCGACGATAAGAAGTTGCGTTTTCATTTTGCAAATGCAGCTGCGAAGGAGGCTCATTTTGCTGAACTCCTGAAAGCAGATTTCATGCAAATCAGGCAGTCTATAAAAAGTCCAAGTGCTCCCGCACTAAAGCGTAAAGAGCACGAAAAACCAGGATCGATTCATTACAGCCCTTTCTTAAGAACTCTTGTTGCTGGAAGTTATAACAACCGTGAGTTGCTTGTTACTGGAAGTGGCACCCCTTCGAGTGATTTGACAAGTACCCCAAGTAATGGAAATATAGCAAGCGAACCAAAAAACTTGGAGAAACTTCTAGAACACTCTTTTACAATTGAGAAGGCGCCTTCAGCCAAAACTGGCTCGCAAGGCCTAAACAAAGACTGGTCAGAAACATCAAATACATGCCCAAAGCCACTGTAGGAAACTGGCACCAAAGAGGCTGAAGAGATTAATCATCATCTGTCGGTGACAACCGGATTGCAAATCTACAACAACGTAATGGCAGCAACTTCGACTGCCTTGATACCATTCATGACACTGTATGAAACATTACATGAAGATTTGAACAATCAGAATGCTCTTCTAGCAGTGGTAAATGCTAAGATCTCAACCCGTAAAGCCTTTGCTGAACAGACCTCGCGAAGGCTAGATAACGAAGCCGAGAAATAGTCTAAATGGGAAAATAGGCTGAGTGACTTGGCCCAAAATGAAATATGCCAGAAAACAGAACTCATTAACGCTGTACTGGAATTTGGGAAATGGATGCACTTGCATACCTCGCAAGATTGTCCCGCCAAAGAGTCGGATAGTAATATCTGTGACACCAACTCAGTACCAAGACCTCCAGTAAGAAATCAATCTAGCGCAACCCAAACTGATCTAAGTTTAAATGTGAACAGTCCTAATGTACACCAACTAGGTGCTCAGTTACCAAGATCCTCATTAGATGACATTGCCGCGCATTTTTCATGCGCAACAGCCCAACTAGATGCTACAATAGCAGCTACCAAAGCACAGATCTCAAATTCGAACTTTTTGCCCACTGGTGCATTAACCCAAGCGCCCCAGTCGGCGACGCATTTAGGAAGCGTTGAATCGATTGAAGTTTCCCTAAAAGGAGCAGTAAAGACTACTGGTCAGATTTTCCCTCCAACCTCATCAGATGGGATGAAGGTAGTCTCCTTTGGAATCTTTAATGATTCAAAAAGTACATTGGCAGGGAAACCAAGTATTAACATCCAAAAACCCAAATTAAGTGGGTAAAAGAAAGACACTGAAACAAAGAAGGCCAGTGGCCTTCAAAATCGAATTCATCAAAAAAGTTAATCAGGAATTTGACCACCCCTCCTCCGGTGCTGATGTTTAAGTGATCAGAGAAATCTAATTCTACAACTCACAAAGCAGAAAACGAACATCAAATTAACAAGAGTGTGACGGTTGCTAAGGGTCCTGCAGGCAAGCGACCCTGTCTAGATTCAGACGCCACAAACAAACCAGAATCCTTCACATCCGAAGATCTTGCTAACCTCTCAGCTTACTCTGTGGGCGAAGAGTCCTCAGACAACATCAATATTGGGTCATCTGATGAGGAACTAGAGATCGAGGAATGTGAAGTATTGACTATGAGACACGAAAAAATCAAAAATGACAACGATGTCTGAAGTGACCGAACCTCATGGACAAATTCGATCTCCAAGAAATAAGACCTTGGAAATAAAGTCCAGCAATTCCAAACACTCCTCATTTGGCATAAAGCTAAATCCCAAATATACTGCCTCTCAAGTAGAAAAATCAAGGAAAGGGTGAAGGCGGCATGACGAGTGGCAAGATACTAAAGTTAAAGAGATTTTGAAAGACATTAATTCAGTCAATTTGAACTGATGAAACAACATGAAATTGCTGAATTCAATCCCTGCACTAAGTCAAATTGAATCTGACAATATTCAAATAGTTGAATACAAATATGAACATCGCTCTGATTGGGTCATATTGCACGTTCAATCTCGTCTTGTGGCAAACAGCTTGAGGGCAGCAAAAGACGAGTTTGTAGCATTTGTTATGCCTTAAGTAATCCAACATGCGTCAGGCGCCAATCAAAAGGTGAAACTGCTTCTAAATCTTCTATCAGCCCATCACAGTCTTCCCGTTATGAGAGCAGAAGGCACATTTTACAGACTCACTTTCGATGTGACAGAGCTGAACCTGCCCAAAGGACTGACAGGAATGAACGGCATGCCCAGCCTTCCACTACAGGCGGCACTTCCGCCAAACGCCACTAGCCCTCTGGCCATGTTGAGCCACATCATTGCTCACTAATCTCATGGAACAGCAGAGGCTTTATACATTTACTCCAAGATAATGAACTGACAAAAGGAAACCATAACTTGATCTGTCTGCAAGAGACTTGGATGCGGACAAAACCTACGTGCGAAGGATACACTGTAATATTAAATCCAGCTAAAATAAACGCTACTGGTCGTCCGTTCTCAGGCCTCTTGACTATGGTAAAAAACCATTGAGGATGGCGAATAGACAGAATAATGCACCCAAATATCTTCGTGCAAGAAACCATCATAGAGATTCTAGCCGAAGACGATGGGTTACCTGAATTTCTTCTATTATTAAATGTTTACTGGAACCCAGCAAAAATAGGGGTGCATTCGTTTATTTCATCAATCACAGGGATAATGGACAAGTTCATGTTGGAGTTCAGGAATTATTCAATCATTATATGTGGAGATTTGAACCATCCCTGGATCAACTCCGATGGCCAAGTGATGAAGAAGCAAGACATTTCGCATACCACTCACAGTACCATCTGGTGGACTCAATTGACTGAATGGAACTGTGTGATGCTGAATGGTCAAACTAGCGTAAATATTCCCGCAAAGTCTACTTGGCACAGGAATCAGACACATAAAACAATTGATTACATTTGGTCCTCTAGGGAATTCACTGCTAAGATCCAAACACTGAAAGTTCTTAAAATGCGTAATAGTGATCATGAAGCAGTTAAACTTAAGTGGTTAATAAAGGAAAGTGCTCAAAGTGAGACCTACAAAGCTCAAGTAGAGATAAATCAAGGTCTCAATCGGTTACACCTGAGACCCGTGGAGATCACAAAGTTAACAGAATCACTAGGTTTGGGTCTCCTACAATATAATCCTGAGGTTGAGTATGCCCCTCTCCTGACACAATTTATTGAGGTTAAAACAGGATGTAGACATGCTAACGTTAAACACAAACATCTGTTTAGTAAAATAACTGCAGAAAAGAAAATACAGTTACGGGAAGACCTAAATAAATTGAAGATGTCCAATCCAAACACAGACCAACATGAAGTGGTAAGATTGCAACGCCAAAAATATCGCAATTGGGTCTGTTTGTTTCGATGGTCTCGAGAGCAAGAACAAGCAGAGACAATGTTAAAGCTCATTTGTCAAAGAAAGAGCCGTGAAACATGGGCTATAATCAATGAAGGAACCCATAACCAGATGGGTAGCCAGATCGTGGGATTAAGCCATGCAGATTGGTTAAAACATTTTTCAACTGTCTTCACATTTCCCTACAAACGAACAGAGAAGCAGTGGATCAATCCTGAGATCAAATGGACGCTTGAAGTAAGCAAGGATGACATCGCAATTGCAATTAGAAAACTTAAAAACTTAGATTCGACGGCCTGTCGAATCTAACCTTGAAAAAAAATAACAAACAATGGACAAGTTTCATTGACATTCTGTTTGTAGCAATCGGTGGTAGTTGTGCCCAGTTTTAAGAAAGGTGAGCGTTCCAACCCAGCCAACTACCGACCGATTGCCTTGTTAGATGTGATTGGAAAGATGTTTTCATCTTTTTTACAACTAAAATTGGCAAAATGGGCTGCTAATGAAAATCTTATAGATGGAAGACAAACCGGATTCGCAAAGGGGGTCGGTGTTGAACTGAATCTTGCCATCCTAAACCTTCCGAAGTTGGAATCACTGAGAAGCCACAAAGCAATCTACTTCTCATTTGTCGATTTACAACACGCTTTCGACAGAGTCGACCGAGATCTCATGTGGGATAAATTGACAAAAGCACAATGTCTGCCCGACTTGTTACAGATGTTAATCCAACTGCACACAAACACATCAGTTTGTGTTCGCCTAAATACAAACGGGGATCTTTCTGACAAAATCAAGTCGGAAAGGGGAGTCAAGCAAGGCTGCCCGTTGGCTGCCCCGATATTCAAACTGTATCTAGCCGATATGCCAGCTGCCCTGAAGACAGCCAAAACCTTTGCATCAAAAATAAATGGACATCCAGTTAGTTGGGTCACATATGCCGATGACGTCATGTTGATGGATTTCACCCCCATTGGTCTCCAGAGACTCTTAAAAAAACCTGGGCATTTATTTAGCCTTACTCGGCATGGAAATAAATACAGAGAAGTCAAAAATCATAGCCCTGGCTCCCCAACTTGGCTCCAAGAATAAACAATTCAAATGGTCCGTTGATCAGAAACCGCTAGCCAGAACTGATAACCTCAGGTATCTTGGAATATTGTTTAACAAATCCATCAGAGAATGGACTTGGACTGAGGATCTTAAAGTAAGGATGAATACCTTTGCTTTACAAGGTGCAAAATGACATAGAGAATTTGGCAAATTCATGATGATGGCAGTCATTTGGTTCTATCAACAAAAAGTGACAGCAGCGATCACTTTTGACGGCGAGGCCGGCTTTAACATCGATCCAAAAATGTGGGGTAAGTTAGAAGCACAATTTTGGCGCAAACTTTTAAGACTGCCAACATTTTTCTCTATAACTGCAATCAGATCAAACTTGGTCTCCAATCCCTAAGTGCATTAATCCTATGGAAATCCTTTTCTCTCTTTAGGAAACTGATACTACCGGGATCCATTGCACCTTATAATATATTGAAAGAAGCCCTGATAAGCCCCTCCCATGGCTTATTTCAAATCTGGTCCAAAGTTGTGCTAACAAATCTCGATCATGTCGGTGCATCATCAGACCTTTTGTGCTATAATCCCTGTGCAGTCAAAAAGAAAGTGAACAATCATGACTGGAGCAATACCATAGACAAGCGCCAGATGATGAAATCAAGTACATCACAAAATTATGACATGCGTGCAGCAAACCAGGTCCCGAAATACCTTCATTTTTTTCCATCAGGATACCACCGTGATATGTTCCTGCGGATGCGGCTCAATGTATTACCAACTAACGAAATGTTATTCCTTAGACATGATCCAAATACCTCCAACAACATCTGTCGATTCTGCGACAAAAGCGTAGAATCACTTTGACATTTAGTCATTGAATGTCCACAATTAACCATGGAACGAACCACTGCTTTGGGCCCTTTGTCTCACATAACACTGACAGTGAAGACTGGTGGAACTCTCTAATTGCTGGCAGAAACTATATGTTAAACTGTGCTACTATTAACTATTTGGACAAATTGATTGGAGCTGAAAGAACGAGCTGAGGACAGCCCTGCAAGTTTGTTGCTATTATTTTTTTTCCTGGTTATTCTGGGAGAAACTGAATAGGTTCTTCAAAGAAGAAATGGATTGATGACAAGTGTTTTGAAGTGATAAGTGGAAGTATTCCTTTTCCTTTTGTAAGAAAGTTTCGTATAAAACTATAATCAAATCAAATAAAAAATATATATATCCCTTACTTCACTTTGTTACTCCATGCGTTACACGTCGGTTGTGCTTTTGAATGTGGTTATTAGTTTTGTGCGGTACAAAGTTAATTCTGTTTGCCCTTCTGACTTTAGTACACATGTGTACTATACTGTGTGCAGCACGTGCAGATATTTGCACCTGTTCAGTGGTATAAACGTAATTTCGTTTAGACCTCCACACGTACTGCTTATTTCTGTAACTATTGATAACGTTTTTAGCCTTGTAAAGTGAGTCTTTTGTGTTTAACTGATGTGATGTGATTTTCTAAATGTTGGCAACATGAACCACTATTGCTGAGGCCCAAGTGTGTGTGAACAAATAAATCTAAGTAGACACAGGAATTAGGGAAGGCTCCATTCAACAACAGCATTGTTGAGCAATCATTTTTTCAATGAAAATGGGGGTGGAACTCCTACATCTGGCATGAGTGTGGGGATTTGGCCACGTCAGCTGCATGCCAAATATGGCGAACTTTCACGAATAAGAACAAATGTTACAGAGGACAGCATTCTTGCATTTTCCAATATGAAGTGCGACGTAACCTTAACCATGCCATGGCTGCAGCAGTACTGGGTCTTATGTATAGAACACAGCAGGTATTCAAACATGCATTCACTTTAAAAAGTCAACCTCAGCAGGGGGTTCGTGTAAATAAAACAGTTCATGTTCAAAAGCTAGCCATAGGAATGTGGTCCAGCACCATTTCATTTTCAGTCTACGTAATGTATTCATGCCCAATGTCAATCATTCTCTGGTCACAGGCGTATGAATGTAGTGAGTAAGGAAAACAGCAGTGCTGGAGAACCTAACCGTAATTCCTCTTCTGCGCAGTCTGGTATTTCATACATTCCATGGCTTCCTGCGGAGCAGTCAGTGAGAGAAACATCACCTTTTCGGTACCTTGGTTGAAGTGACAGAGACTCCATTTAGACTTGACTACGTTGTCCAGTATTGCACACTTTCCATAACACTACCTACTTTATGAAATGTTTATTTTACCAGTTCATTAATGTGGGGCATTTTATTAAACATATATTTTTTTTTTTTAAATATATTTTTATTTTATCTCAACCAAACAACATTACAACGAAACATAAATAAAACACCTCAAACAAATAAAACCAAACAAACAAAAAATAAGGCACTGCAATCCCCATCCCTCCCCCCTATGAGCCTGTAGAGTGTCCGCCCTCAGTGTCCGTTCCATGCGGTGGGGCCTCATCGCTCTCAAGTCCAGCCGAGGCCGACCCCATACCAAACAGCTCAGCTAACAATAACTTCCATGCCGTGAGAGAGCCTGTTTCTTCCTCCTCCCCTGTCATACTGCCATCCTGCCACGCTGCCGTTTCGGCATCAGCCCATTTCTGGAGATCTGGCCACCAGACCTCCACTCGCGGCTTATGACATTTTTTCCACCCCATGGCTATCCTACGTTTGGCAAGCACATAGGCCAGATCTTTAAGTTTCTCAACATGTCGAAGCTTACGCGCCCTGGGATACCCTCCCAGCAGACAGGCCCAAGCCGAATCCACCTCAAGTGTGACACCCCTCCCTGCCAGCCTCAGCGCCACTTCACCCCAGTAGGTTGCAATCACTGGGCACGCCCAGAACATGTGTATCATGTCCGCATTCTCTTCGTTACACTTGGGGCACGCCTGGCGCCCATTATCCAGAAATTTGGAAATTCTGAGGGGGGTCATATATGCCCTGTGCGTAATATAGAGCTGTATCTGCTTAAACCTGGCGTTCCTCGATACCTTTTTGTGGTACCCCAGGGCGCGCTCCCACATCCCATCCGCCATCGGGGCCCCCATCTCCGCTTCCCATTCCAGTCTCAGGTGCCCCAAATCCTTCCCAACCTTTGTCATCAACATCTCGTACAACCTAGAGACCTCGTGCCCACCCTCTGATGCGTCATACATTATTTCCAGCGTGGCATCCGGTTCACCGGCCAAGGTAGTTTCGGGCCACGTGCTCCGGACCTCCCGGACCACCCTATGATATGTCACATATTGACCCCTGTGTAGCCCCGACCCTGCCTCCAGTTCATCGAACTCCATCAGGGTCCCATCCTGCCAGATGTCGCCCATAGTGATCAACCCCACTGACTCCCAATATATCCGGAGAATAGCTCTCAGCTGCCCGTCTTCTTTCGCTAGGGCAACCAGAGGTAACTGCGGCATACACGGCAAGGGGTCACCTATCATCCGACAGGCACGCCGCCATATGTTCCTGCCAAGGGCTAGCATCTCAGGACGCTCCCTCATCCATGAACCGGTCACCCAGATCACCTCCCGCAGATAGAAGGGGGAACAGTCTTTCCCTAGCAGCCTGTGTTCGGAGGTCTCTTCATCCGAGAGCCACCTGGCCACATATTGCAGTTGCGCCGCCATATAATAGGCCTCAAAGTTTGGCAGCTTCACGCCACCTTTCTCATAAGAGTTCTGCAATTTCCACAATGCGACCCTGTTGCGCGTGCCGTGCCATAGGAAATTCCTACATACACTATGTAACCTAGCAAAAAACTTCCTAGGTATCATATACGGGATGTTATTAAAGTAATGCAGGAGCCTGGGCAGCACCACCATTTTAAGCATAGCTCCCCGACCCATCATCGCTAAAGGCAATCTTTCCCAGAACCTCATACACTTCTCAATCTTTCCCACAGCTAGTTCGGTATTATGCCTGTGTTCTTCCTCGGTAGTGTGATGCACGTCAATGCCCAGGTACCGGAAGGAGCTCGTCGCCCACGGGATCCGCAGCACTGGCAGCCTCTCCACCGGTATCCCCACATAACTGCCTAGCGGGAATAGTGCGGATTTCTGAGGGTTGACCGATATGCTGGACAGCCAGGCGTACCTCTCCAATATCTCCAAGATATACTGCAAATTCTCTTCCGGATGTTTCAGGTATAACAGCATGTCGTCTGCATACAGGGATATAAGATGGCACTCCCCTCCCACCTCTATGCCCACCGGATCATACTGCTGCCGGAGGTAAATTGCCAAGGGTTCGAGGGCCAGTATGTACAACATTGGGGACCAAGGACACCCCTGCCTAGTGCTTCTGCCTAACTGCCATCTATCTGACACCACTGCGCCCGTACGGACCCTAGCCAGGGGCGCACTATATAATAGCTCGGCCCACCTCATGTAGCCTGGTCCCAGTCCAAACCGCCCCAAAGCCGCCAACAGCCACGGCCATCGAACAGAGTCGAACGCTTTAACCGCGTCCAACGCCACTATCGCCATTTCGCTGTCCTCATTGCGCCCCCATTCAACCACCCTGAGAAGGCGTCTATGATTCTGAGTAATATTCCGATTCGGGACATAGCCCGTCTGGTCAGGATGGATCAGTTTGCCTATCACCCTCCGCATTCTGGCCGCCAGGACAGCTGTTAGGATCTTGCTATCCTGGTTCAGCATCGATAGGGGCCGGTAGGAGCCACAATCATGTCCCGGTTTATTGGGTTTGGGGAGCGGTACTATAATCGCCTCCCTGAGCGATTCCGGCAGCCGCCCCACCTCGAACGCTTCATTAAGCATCTCCAGAATGGGCGGGAGCACCTCCTCTCCATACGCTTTATAAAATTCACTGGGGAACCCATCCACTCCTGGGGCCTTGCAAGTGGGCAGCTGCCGCACAATCTCCTGCAGCTCCTCCAGAGTGATCGGAGCATCCATCTCCTCTCGCTCTTCGTCACTTATCCTGGGCAGGCCTATGTCTTCAAGTACTACCTCTATCTCCTCCCGGCTTCCCCCTTCTCGATCCTCATATAATGCTTGATAATAATCCGCGAATGCCCCGTTCACCCCTTCCTGGGTGTCCTCCTCCACGCCCTTTTCAGTGATAACTGATCGGATCGGGGATCTCGGGGTCTCGCTCTTATACAGCCAAGCAAGAAGCCTGCCCGTCTTGTCCCCACCCGCATGCAACCTCTCAATGTACTTCCTGTAATTCAGGTTACAGAGCCTGTCCCAGTGTTCTGCGCACCTCTGCTGCAGATTAGTGACCGCCTCCGTATCAATCCCACCCTCCCCCAGCTCTTTCTCCAACTCAATCTCGGCCTTACGCAGATCAGCTAGGACTCCACCCATTAATCCCTTGGACTTCGCAAGGGCAACCCTCCTCATTACAACCTTAAAGGCCTCCCACAAAGTACCAGCCGACTTGACACTACCTGTATTCGCCTCAAAGTAAGCAACTATCTCCTCCCTCATGTCCTCCCTGAAGACTGGATCCTTGAGCGCTTCCGCCCTAAGGCGCCATGTTGGAATTCGCGCACGTGGGTGACAAAGCTGCCATCGCATGACCAGGGGCGAGTGGTCCGAAAGGACTCTCGCCCTGTAGTCTATCTGGTCGCACTCCGCGACAACGTCCGGAGTGGCGAAAAAGTAATCCAGCCTTGTGTGTAGCTGGTGCGGGGCCGAATAATGCGAATATTGCCTCACGCCAGGGTGTCTCGTCCTCCACACGTCTGCCAGGCCAAGGTCTACCAGCAGCATCTGCAGTACCCTAGCCGCCGGGCTGGGCCTGACCACCCTGTCATCCGACCTGTCCTCCCTGGGGTTTAGTACACAATTAAAGTCCCCACCCCAAATCACCGGACCCCCCATCCCTTCACCAAGTCTAGTGATCAGCGTCCTAAAGTACGTCGCCGTGTCCTGGTTGGGAGCATAAGTATTTATAATACACACTACTTTATTTTCCACAAGCCCCCTTACCATGACCAGCCTCCCATCAGACTCCACAACCTCCCCAAGTAGCTTAAACGGGACATGTGGTGCAATCCAAACCAGCACACCTCTAGCATAGGCCGAAAATGTAGATCCCACTACTGTCCCTCTCCACTTCCTCCCCACCAGTTCCAGTTTATCTCTTGTCAGATGCGTCTCCTGTAACAAGGCGACATCTATCTTTTGCCTTTTTAGGTACAACATGACCTTGTTACGCTTAAGGTAGCTGTTAAGCCCTCTAACGTTCCACGTTAGTATCCTAAGGTCCCCCATGATGTATCAGTAGCTCCCTCCTCCCTCCCAGGTCTGCTCGCCTCCCCCCCACCTCAAAGACCCCTATTTCCAGTTTCTCTCCCAGGCTCATACAACAACTAACACACCCCACCCCCTAACCCAACCAACTGCCCAGCTCCATCCCTGGATCTCAGGCATCCCCGTGTTCGGTTCTCTCTGGAGCCCAAGTAGAGAACCCGACAGGGTGTCACCCCACACACAGTGACTAACCTAAATTCAAACTGGGGTACAAAGAACAGCCCCTGGAGGCTCCTCTCCCTCGTATCCGTATCCGCGCACACGGACCGTGTTCCAAACTCCCAACGCATACACTTCCACAACAAAGTCACAAAGACTATATTCCAGTCCCAATGTTCATAGCCCAACCGGGCCCGCAGCGTCACTTATCTCTTCCCGTTCCGTCCGCCGTCCGCTCATCTGGCTCCTGAGGACAGTTTTGTGCATCGAGCCACTCCAGGGCCTCCTCCGGAGTGTCAAAGAACAGCATCTTAGTCTTGAAGAAAACCTTCAGGCTGGCCGGGTAGAGCAACATATACTTGTACCCAGCTGCCCGCAATCGCCTCTTAACCGCCCCAAAGTTCATGCGACTGCGCTGCACTTGCAAGGTGTAATCGGGGTAAGCAGTAATGGTCGCCTCTCCTCGCCGTATGGTGCCCCCCTTACGAAAGTGTTCAAGGATCCTTTCCCGATCCCGATAATTGAGGATCTTGGCAATCACAGGCCTAGGCGGGTTCCCCGGCGGTGGTCTCCTGATCAAGGCCCTGTGCGCCCTCTCCACCGCAAACCCCTGCGACAGGGCTCCCCCAGTGATCTCCTGCAGCAGCAAGTTCTCAATAAACTCCGTGGGATTCTGGCCTTCAGCCCCCTCCGGCAGGCCCACGATGCGAACGTTGTTACTCCGGGCACGTCCTTCCGCCTCTTCAGCCCTACTTTCCAAGTTGCCCACCCGCTGCACCAGGGCATGGATATCGCGCTTATGTGCAGTGCAGTCCGCCACAGTAGGGCCCATTTCCTTTTCCAGAGATTCCGTGCGCTCAGCCAGGGCTCGCACATCCTTCCTCAGGAGGTTCACGTCCTCCTGCACCGCCCCAACCTGTAGTTCCATCGCAGTTTTCAATTCGGCCACAGCAAGTTGGAGCTTGGTCTCCCACGTCGCCTTCAGGTCCGCGATCGCCGCGAGGACCTCCTGGTTCGCACCACCAGTGGCCATCTCCTTGGTCTGAGCCTTATCCTTGCTCTTGGCTCCTTCCGGGCCGGGCGGTGTCTTGGCGTATTCGTCGAGCGTGGGCTGTTTATTCTTCGCTCTCAAAGGCTTGTTCGACATATCTCCAGTCAGGAGCGTCCTTCTGGCCGCGCTCAGGTCCAAGGCAGGGAGGCACTATGCCCATACACCACAACTCAGTTTGAAAGTCACAGCTCGCCCAACAATCTCAGGCACCGCTGTTGTCCGGCGCTCCCCCCAGATTGGCCGGGTCACGCTGCCCCCTTCGTAACGCTGAGAGGGCGCACGTATGCTGTGGTCCCGGTCCACCGCTCCTTTGTCCCCTCGTCAAGCGGCGGCGGCCATTTTGTCGTCCGTCGAGGTCTCGCCACCAGCGCTTCACTCGGCTCCTAAGTACACGTACGCAATGCGAGCCCGTGTAAAAATGTATCCTCGCGTGCAGCCGAACTTCATGTACACAGTCATCCCAATCTTCGCCAAATCGCAGCGGTCCTTGCGCGGTATCAGTCGGATAATGTACGGATCAGCGGGAGCCCCCGTACAGGCACGTCTTTTCACATGGCTTCCAAGCCACGCCCCCCCATTTTATTAAACATATACATTGGAGTTGCTTACTTCTCCATTCTGTTCTAGACTATCTACCTATTTTAACTCAAGGTTCTATCCCCCAAGATTCAATAAGGGCCTGGTGACTGACATGGGAGAAACCATGCAGGAAACTGGCAATATCTAATGCTCCACATTACATGAAATACTTCTTTCATCATAGAGAGCTTAAACTGTTCTTATAATTAATTTGGGCTCCCATACTAAGAGCATTTATTCAGATGGTTATTCCTTTGGAGCGCTCTGACAAAATTTCAAAAATAAAAAATAAATGGGCATGTTCCTATCAGGATGAAAAGTTATAGGGTGGTTACAAATGTTGAATTTCCAATGCAAACGCCCAGAGGGAAAGTTTTATCTCACGTACAGCAAAAAACACAGACTGGATTTACACTAAATCATCTCGATAAGCTGGTGTTTGGACCCGCTCACTGTTGTCACCCGGTTTGGTATCAATATATTCAACTGTTTAAAAAAAAAATATATATATATATCTAAAAACAGTGAATTAAAACTCCGGCACCTATTTTCAGATCCACATACTGCAATTGCAAACCCTCATAGTCCCATTTTGGGTCGATGGTCTTGGCCAGATCAATGGACTTCATTAAAAGCCAATTAAATGGTTTGAAAGAGACATATTCTAATTGGTATGGGCCATGGCAAATGTTTTGTGGACTCCATTGTATGCTGAGAAATGTGCAACTGGTCCAGTGAAAGAGCTGTTTGGGCTAAAAAACCCACAGACACCGGTCTGGTTCTGCACACCCTGGAGAAAGCCTAGATACTCAGAGTTATTTCTGGGTTTATAGACGCAGAGCCACGTCAATATAGGCCTCAGGACCTGGCATTGTATAGACAGAGAACTAGATCTGTGTGGGCCCACTGACCTGGAATGGTGCTGCAAGTCCCGTGCCAGGTCTGAGCTGAGACTGCCCAGACAGTTCTTTGTGGATCGCATGACTGGATTTAGACCTGCAGGCCTGGCACCTAGTCTGAAAAGGGCAATGGAAAAGAGGCAGTACTCATGGTCGCTGAGCCAAGTGAGCTGGGTCTGCACATGCCAAGAGGCCTGGATCATGACTTGCGGGCCCCAAACTGGGTCTGAACCAGGTCTAAGAACCGGAGCTGCATCTGTGTGAGACCCGCAGACCAGGAATGGGGCTTCCAAGCCGTTAACTGAGTCTGAGCTGGGCCTGTAGACCTGGAGCCAGGTTTTTACAGGTTCAAAGGCATGGATTGCTACCTGCAGACCCTCGCCTGGTTCTGTGCATGCCTGTCCAAGGGAAGCTCGCTTTGGCCGAGAGCCAGGTGTGCCATATCTGTGCAGGCCCACAGACCTGGAACAAGGCCTGTAGGTCACAAGTCATGCCTGAGCCAGGTCTGTATGTACCGTCACATTCCGAAGATGGATTGTAAGCATGAGTCACATAGGAACTGAGTCTGCAGAATGGGTCCAGATCTGCCTGGCTCGGTTCTGCAGACCCAGAGCTGGGTCTCGAGACCCGGAGATGTGTCAGCAAACATGGATATGGGTCTGAGATAAGTACTTCCCCATGGGTCCACAGGCCCTGTGGAAAGTCTGCCGGGACCCGCACGCCTCATAATGGTTGACTTTTGTGCTCAAGGCATATCCTAATAGGATATCACAGACAAAGTATCTACTGGGCATGACTGCAGACCATGAACAGTGAACACATTGGATATCCCGGAAGAGTCCAATGTATGGCTGCAGGCCAAGCCCTAAGCACAGTGTTCATTGAATTTGCTATTAGTCAAATCTAGTAGACTTAGCAGGTGGTTTTGTAGATGACTGGGGCATGCCCAAAGGCCATATCCAGGTCACACTTACTTAATCTTTTATAACACGCTCAATACTGGAGACCAGACTCTAAGCGTGGAACTGGGATTTGAACCTGTGTTCCTCCCCATTGTATTGCTTCCAAGACAAAAGCATTGCCACTGAGCTATCTTCCCAGACCAATGTCCACAGATCCTGGCATTGGGCCATACCTAGTGATCAAAATAGGTGTCTTGGTGTGTTTTGGACATGCCAGGAACCTGGCCGAAGGACCTGCTAAGGAAAAGGAGTCCACTGGGTAAGGCCATGTTCCATGCAGAGTGGGCAATATGGATGTTTTGGTGGTGTCCAAGGCATGGCCAAAAGTAATGCACCAGGCAGAGTGTGCAATGTATGGCCATATGGCATACTTAGTAGGCTACATGGGTATCTTGGAGGTGTCCATGGCATGGCCAAAGTCCAAGCCCACTCAGTGGCCCACTTTAAATGGCTAAAGGCCAAAAGCATAGCCTAAGGACAAAGTGGATACTGGGAATGGATGCCCATTGGCCACATCAGGTGGCGTGGAGGTACACTCAGAATGCACTGGGCATAGCCAGAGGCAATGCTCAGTGGGCACATGGGTTTCCTTGAAGGTGCCTGTGGCAAGTTTGAAGGACATGCTCCAGGTCACTTGGATACTGGCAATGGCTGTATACGATGCACTTTAGCCACACCAGGTGGCTTGCAGATACCCTTAAAATGGTCAAAAGCCTTTCCCCAAGCAGAGTATCCACTGGCCACGTTAGGGGACTGAGTGGTGCTTATCACATGGGAAAAGAACATACTTCTGAAAAAAGTGACCATGTCTGCAAGGGCTAAGGACCCAATATACGGGGTTAATTTAGCAATACACACCGGCAACGTGTCAAGTAATACCCTACGGCCAAGTTACAGGCATGAGCGAAGTGAGGGCCTTAATGTTAGCAGGGACATCACCAGACTCGTTAATGCTCCTGCCTAGAGGGGTCTATTGTTATTAGCATGCCTGCATGTCTTACCGTGATGCTAATAGTTTGTTTTTTAAGTTGAGAAAAAGCATGTTTGCCATTTCTCAGCTTGAAAAAAAATATTAACCAAGATTGTTCCCATGTACTGGGGTGAAGGGAACGTCAAGTAGTCCTTGCTCCCTTTCTGTGGCAGCCATTGCCATGACAGGGATGCGCCAGGAACACGAAGTGTTCCCGGTACCTGTGAGGAACAAGGGAGTGCCAGGTATGTGGGGCAGGGGTGGCAGTCGGTGAAGGATGTGGAAATTGGGGTTGTGAGGTGGGGAGGGGGGCACTGGGAGCACTGTACACACTTACCTGCTGCCCTGGCATCTAAGATGGAGGCCTCCTGCTTCTGAGGAGGCTCAGAACAGGGACTTTACCATGAGGGAAATACCCTGTTCCGATCTTCCTGATTGGCTGTGCTATACTCTTAATAACAGGATCTTGGAAGTGGAGGGATATTTTAGTATTCTCTGTTGTAAAATCTAGGGATTAAAGAGGACACTGGGCAAAGGTGTTTGGGTTGCATTTGTAGCAGCTTCTTATATATTTGTTTTTCACACTTTAAGGTTCATGTTACTCTACACTAATTGTCGAGAGCACACTATCACCTTTGACGAAGCCTCATTGTGCTGGGCAAAAAATGCTACGGCATCACCTAGTCTTAAATATTGGTGAACTAGAGGGGTCTTTAAGATCTTCCTGAAGGAGCCATGATCCATTGTTACTTTTAGGATCAGCAGTGAACTATGCTGTTTTACTGAGGAACATTCAAAATTGAGTGCCATCACAGGATTGCTAAAATGATAGATGTGAATGAGCTAATGTAGCAGAGCACAGAGAATAGGGGCGCACACATTGGAAAACTACCAAACAGCAAATGGGGGTGTACGCTAAACCGGGCCATTTGGCTGCGGGATAAGACACTGGAGCGAGCATCCGGGAGATACTGTGGTATCAGAGAAACAGTGATTGTTGTGGACTCCGGTGTTGAGGAAAACCAGAGTAGTGATCAACGAACTTCAGTGCTGCTTACCTATAAAAAGTATTTAGAAGATGTGATGCGAATAGTGTGTGCAGTGATGGTACTTAGAGAGTCAGAATTATGGGAATCACGACTATGATGTAGGGTGGTGCCAATCAGGGAAACCACTTTATGTGCTCACAAGTGAACACGTATCTGAAAAACCACTGTGGGTACGAGAAAAATTAACTACAACTATTATTTTGCATTTTGCTTTTCAGAACTGTTGCAGGAGATCATGAGAACTTGACCTGAAATCTTTGGTGGAATTGGCTTTTCTTTCAGGTGTAACGGGTGGAATTGAAATGCATTTCCTAGTGGGGCAGGGAGCAAAAGATAGCTAGGGTTAGCTGGCTGTGAATCTGAGGCTAATGAAAGAAACAAGAGATTACATCTGTTGCCGAGTAGAAAGAAGCAGGGGACCTTTAAGAAAGGAACACATGATGGGTTAGGACAAACTGGAGTGTGGAGGAAGGGGAGGGACCGGGAAAGCAAGGGTAGTTAGGAAAAAGTTAAGAATAAAGAAGTTGGCAAATGATGTGTGCATTAACCTAGAACCAGAACTACTGGCAATTTGGCGATCCACGCATTGTGTCTGCAACGTATCTGCTCACTCAGAGTAATGACGCGGCGCAGCAGAGAACCAGGGCGGGGTGTGCTCTCGCTCCAACTGGCGAGCTAACGCACTCCGTGGTGGCAGTGCCACCAAGACTTGGAGAGCGGGGCCGCGAGTGGCTCTGCCCCCAAAAAGCAGGCTGCAAGGCCAAGTGGTGGACAGCGCACCCGCCTGCACACGGCCCAGAAGATGGAAAGTGTTCTGAAAACACGGAACATGCAGCAAACGCTGTGTACAGTTATTCCAAGCCAAGGAGGCACATGAGCAACACGGAAGTGGCGGGAGATGGGTCACACAAGAAAAGACGGCGAGCGCACTTAAACTGCACATTAAATGTAAAGAGAGACATCAGAAAGAAATAAGAAATACACACATAAAGGACCCCAGAGGCAGAAGGCGTGCATTGATTCACAGACAAGAGTGATACAAGAAAACAGAAAAGAAAAGGTACACAAGCAAAAAGGCAGAGGGAAGAGCTAGGACAGTACAGCACTTGCCGGAAAGTGATAACAATATGTTAGGGAGAATTCTCTGTTTAGGCTGAATTTCCTAACCTAGTGAGTCCCCCAGCAGCTTTGCTGGATTTCGGGAGTTTGTTTTTTTCCATCCTGCCAAGAGTGAGACCCTTTTCCTCCCACTCTTGGACATGTATGTGTGTAATTCCTTTGAATGTCAATGTGTTCTATGGGCTATGGGGTCTTTTACTCCATAGGGTCTCATATGTTTTTCTATGTGTGTTACACCGCACCCTATGTGCCGTAGCACTGGGCGTCCTAGCGGACCCCCACCATAGACTCCATCCCCGGGGACTGACTACTGTCTCCCCGGGCATGTAAAGTCACCATTGGCTTTACTAGACCTAAATTTACTAACAGGACTAGTACAAACCATCTTATTGTGGATGTACTAGTAGGGGTAATTCGATTACTCCTGGATCTGTTACTTGAGGGGGCACTGTCCCATCCCCCCTCGTCGAGTTTTGGCTGGTGGCAGTGGAAGCTACTTGTTATGTTCGACCCCGAACATAACCCTATGGGATTCGTCCCATTGTTGGAGATTGATACTTTTTCTCGTTAATCTCTAACGTACCACCGATCTACTTATCTTAAATAGGTTTATCGGATGGTATTTTCTGCCAGAACTCGGTTTGTAAAATGGCGTCTGTGTTCGTCTCTGTGACTCCTAAACCAAAGGTTGAGCCCTTTGTTCCACTTTTGGCGGGCTCTGTACAGAGACCCTCCGAAGTGGTGCCATTCTGTCTGGGTTACCACAGGGGTGTCGGAGGGGGTTTAGGCACCCTGGACCGAGTTGCCTTGCCAACTCCAGTCGCACTCTGGAGTGATTGGCCCAAGTGGTGAGCCTTCCCGCTCACCACTTAGCATGTGTTGATTGACAGCTAGGCTGAATGAATGGGGGTTTTCTGCATAAAAGCAGGGCTTTTGGGACTGGATCTTCAGAAGTCGCCACAGGACCTAAGAATCTGACGAGGGTAACGCTGAGCCGACCTGCAATGACGACACCTCCGGTAGAGCCCTGCTGAGCCGACTCACCACTTCCCGACGACAGAGGAGATCTCCCTGCCGGAGAGTCTCTTCCCCTGACTGGTGGGAACAACCAGTCCCCTTTGCTTTGTATTCGCCTCAGGATGCAATGGTCGAATTGCCCTTGCAGCGCACCTCGGCAACCGGATAGCCACTACCCCTGTACCCCGACCAAAAGGTGGTGCCTTGTGACGGAGCACTCCGCGGCTGGTCTCTTCCCTGGTGGTGCACCGGACTTCACTTTTCTTCGACAACGAGAACCTCTCTACTCTTGGCAAAGACCCGACGTGCATCCACCACCAGGAACAACTGCCCCCGCCGGAGCTGCCCTCCACAACAAGGTACCGTGTCCGCCTGGATTCCCTTACGATCGGTTCGAGTGAGGTGTCTTAATCCTCTCCTTTCCATTGGGTCGCCTCCAAGCTTTTCTCATTTATTGTTCTGAACTGGTTCAATCTGCCAATAACAATTTGCTACAAAGACTTGGATGCATCTCCACTAGAGACTTTTTGGGACATAGCGCCTTGCCTCTCTCCGAGTGGGCCTGGCCTCTGAACTTTATGATCTATTGTGGTTCTTGCCTTCTTACCGTACATTTTGCCCGTGAAGTATTGAACTGTGTTGATTTCGTAACCTGCCTATCTTTTTCTCTCCCGTCCTAACTAATATTCGAGTGCCATCTAGGTTGAGGTATACACCTCTGTCTGTAAATAAGTGGTGCCGGTAGAACCTAGACTTGTCGAAATATTGCTAGGGGGATTGATCGTTTCTTCTTCGTAGAGTAATTGTATTTGATTTGTTTGCCGTGAAAGTGCCACAGTGTTTTTCATAGATGTTTCGTTATAAATAAATACCTTAATATCTTTACACTAAGCCTCGTTGCGTGTTTGCTTGTCTTGCTGGGAAGAATTGCCCTATTTTGTATACTCCACATACTCCTCAACTCTTCTTGAGGGAAGTCTGACTGCTCAGCCACAGCTACCAAGTGAATCTGTGTGGTACAGACTGCTACCAAGGGGGTTCACCGCCAAACACCTGTAGTCCTAAATCTTTTGCAGTGGTCCCAGAGGGAACTGCACAGGTTTCCGCCTAACACAATAAGGAGAGAAACTTTGATAATCACGGCAAAATATTAAAGACAGTAATAACCCCAGGAGCAAATGCACAATCTACCAAGAACACTGATTGGGCTGCCAGAGGGCCCAGCCCTGTGCAGCAATCCACTCCGGAAGGAGAAGGTGAAGTGCTGTGCACACCCAGCACACTACCTTAAGAGGAAATACCAGGATTTCAGGAGGCACCCTGAAAGGAAAAGCCCACAGAGACAGTACAAGGTCTGGCAGGAGAGGGTCCCAGCCTGAAAGCAGGACCTGAACGGCCCGGAGGCTAGGCATAGCCATAAGTAGAAGGGAAAGGCTGTACCACCAAATTCATGGGCAGCAACAGGTGCCAGCCCAAGAAAGGAGGTGGTGGACAACGCACAAGCAGCCGCTGACCCGGGGTCTCAGGTGGAGGCAAGGGCACCAGCAGGCATCATGGTGAGCATGTCATCGAGAGCAACATTTGTAAGGAGACCAGGACCCTTTTCTCTACAACAGGACCATTGTCAGAGGTGGGAAGAATGGATGGATGAATTTAACTACTTTATAAGGGCAGTGGGTGACCAAGACTCACCTAACATGTTCACCAACCTGGCAGCAAAAGAAATAAAAGGTATCATAAAGAGGATCCCGCCCCAGGAGAAGACCACATATGCAATGATGATTGCTGCAGTGAACAGAGAACTGATTGTGAGGCCCAACCGGGACTATGAGAAGTACGCACCAATCAATGTGCCCAACTTCCCCATGAGACAATAGGGGAGTTTGCTTCCCCATGAGACAATAGGGGAGTTTGTCTTCTGGCTCCAGAGGAAAATAACCCACTGTGACTTTGTAAACCTCTCAGACGATGATACGATCCACCTCAGAATTATAGAAGGGTGCATATCATCTGTGCTTCAAAAGCAATTAATTAAAAAAATGCTTTAGTGCCATAAATCTTAGTCATGGCCAGGGTTTATGAGAGGGTAGATGTACAAGCTGCTGCTGTGGAGAACCACAGGAAATTGGACAGCATGGCGGCCATACAGAACATGCCAATGAAAGGCTTCAGGAACCAAGCCAGTCAGTTCAGGGCAGGACACAGTTGCCCATACCAGAGACCCCGGGGAGTATGACAGTACTACAGATGTGGATTCGAATTTCCCCATCAAGGACAGTGCCTAGCCCTAGGACAGATGGGCATGAGGTGTGGCCGAAAAAACCACTTTGAGGCAATGTTCAAGCAGAAGGCCCCAAACTCCCAAGCTATACAACCCCAATGCCGACAGGGTCACCTGGGTGCCAAGACCCACCCCAGGGATTCAACACCATGGTGTACCCCCAGCAGAATTTTCAACGACTACCTCAAGGGAGGCATGTAGCGCTGTTTCAATCCCAGGCCAGATTCATCAAAGCAATGGAGGACCTGACCCTACCACATCACTGCAACACCACAGGGAGCGTGCATACTTACCAAACGGAGCCGAACTCTATGCAGGCCACCCAGAAAGGTATGAGACTATGTGAGAGACCCATACAAGAATCCACTGATCGAGAGGAAGACACATACACTCAGGAGAGATACACTTAACGTGACTGATGAGGTGACCGGAATGCACTCCAACTAAAAGCTGGAGGTCATTCCGCCACCTTACTGGCAAAAATCACTGGTAATACCAGTGCCAGTATTACCAGTGCCTGTAATACTGCAAAACCCCAATGGATTCCAATGTGACTCCATGGAATGTGGATTTACCACCATCAACGGCACCCGGAAATCAGTGGACATTCCACTGGACCGAGTGCTGCTAATGGTATTATCATTTGCTGGTGTCATGGTACAATTACTGCCAAGATACCGGCAAAGTTGTAATTAGGGCCACTTTGTGGGCAGAAAGCTTCCAGTCCTGTGCTGCACGGGTGATGCTGCTTTCTTAGCCAGAACACTCAAGACTGAAGATTAAACAGGCTTCTGACAGTCTCTTCAGACTGGGAAAACTCTGGCATGATTCCCAAGTGCCTCATATGTTAACTGTGTATAACAGCCAGGGGGCGGGGGTGGGTGCCTCTGGCAGTGAACTAAGCGACATAAGTAAGCTTCGGGGGACATAACTCTGAGGAGAACATGTTCCTCACCTGTTAACTGAGGATGCTTGCATCAACCACAGCTTATATGACACATCTCGAGACTGGCCTGACTTTCATCTTGGATGTTCTGCTGATTAAACCTATTTATTCTGGTATTCAATGTGGCTATCAGAGGAAGATTATTTTACACAATGTTTGATGAAACATATATTTTCTTTGGGCAACTAGCAAAAATTAAGTGGCTGGTATATATAGTGTGGGATCTTTGGGTATGGGCCTCTATTTTGATAACGAACCTTGTCTCGCTACCTCCCCTGTTTTAGCATTCAAAACAAAGTTTCTAACACTCTGGGCCAGCAATAGAGAGAGCATTTGTCCTCAAGGGTCTACAGTGTATTATTATCTCACACTCTCACCCTCCAATGGGATGGATCCATATTTTCTTTTTGTTACTAATTCCTATCACAGGTCTATACTGCCCTATGCTGAATTAAATGTGATACAGGTTGAAGCACATCCAGCAGATGGGATGTTGAGTGTCCTACAATATACAATAATGTGTTTCTGCGGTGCTAATGAAACCCTGATCCATTTGGTTATTTTATGTCCTCTGTATATGGACTAACAGAAACAATACTTGTATGATCTTTCTAAGGATTCCGGTTTACGTCAGTGGTCAACGGCTTTTCTATTTTTTACTGTCACCAACTGATGCAACTGGGGCATTTTGATTTGCCTGTTTTTTACATTATGCATGGACAACTACAGCCGTGTCTCAAGGATTAATTTTATGATATTGATATATAACTGCAACAAAGTGTGCCATGGATATTTTATAGTATTATTGGTGCTTTTATGACTGCAATTTCTTGATGACGTTTTGTGTATTTTATGTATAAATGCGTTTTATGGTTTATCATTTATCCAAAATAAATGATGTATGTATTAATTAACTAAGCTTTTATAACTGCACTTAATACTTAATACTGGAGACCAGTCTCTAAGCGCGGGACTGGGATTGCTCCGCATTGCCTTGCTTCCAGGGCAAATGTGTTGCCCCTGAGCTATCCTTCCAGCCCATGTATGGATCCAGGAACGTCATTTAGGGGTCGCCAGAGGTCGCACTGCGACCGCTAACAAAAACTAAAAAATAAAGTGCTTTTTTTTTTTGTTATGCAAGCTCCTGGGCTGTGGCCAGCACCATGTGGCTCTTTACTTCTGTAGTGCCTGCCTTTCTTGTTCAGGCCCCTTAAAAAAAAGAAAAATAAGAACAGGAGTGCCACAAGTCTAACACCTTCACCACTGACCCTAAATAAGAAAGAATAGGAATCCCAAATAATGTGTCTTTGTGGAATTGTATATAATAATTGCTGTCCTCATTAAAGGTTTATTTCAGGCACACTTCATGGGGTGAGTCACTGATTTACAGGGTAATTCATAGATTTCAGCACAGAGGCAGCGCAGAGAGGGAGCGTGCGCCAGCGTGCGCCAACCATGTGCACTAAACAGCATTCTGGTGCACCGCGTATTCATGGAATTCCCAAGCCATAATGAGCGCTGGCGCAGAGAACATCCTGCAGCGCCAGTTATGCCCCCAAGAATGCCCCTTGTGCAAGGAAAAGCCATTGAAATCTCCAATGCAGCGCAAAGGGGCGCGTTAACCCTGGACCAGCCTACAGGGCCGCTACACTGCAATCGCGCGAGCGGGGAACGTGTATTCCTGGGGTGCGCTGGAATTATCACACGCGATAGGGCTTGGGCGATCGGGTACATGTATTTCTGGGGGTGTGCGGGAAGTGTCCCACGCGATAGGCCTTGTGCGAGTGGGGTACATGTATTTTGTGGGGTGTGCGGGAAGTGTCCCATGCGATAGACCTTGTGCGAGCGGGGTACGTGTATTTTGGGGGTGCGTGGGAAGTTTCACACGCGATAGGGCTTGTGCGAGCGGGATACATGTATTTCTGGGGTGCGCTGGAATCATCACACGCGATAGGGCTTGTGCGAGCGGGGTAGGTGTATTCTGTGGGATGCGTGGACAGTTTCACACGTGATTTCGCTTGCAGAGCGGGGTATGTGTATTCTGAGGGGTGCGCGGAGACCTTCACATGCAATTTCGCTGTCTGAGCGGGGTACGTGTATTTCTGGGGTGCGCTGGAATTATCACACGTGATCGGGCTTGTGCGAGCGGGCTACGTGTATTTCTGGGGTGTGCAGGAAGTGCCAAACGCGATAGGCCTTGGGCGATTTGGGTACGTGTATTTCTGGGGGTGTGCAGGAAGTGTCACACGTGATAGGCCTTGGGCGAGCGGGGTACGTGTATTCTGTGGGGTGCGCGGGCTGTTTCACATGAGATTTCACTTGCAGAGCAGGGTACGTGTATTCTGAGGGGTGCGTGGGGACCTTCATACGCGATTTCGCTGTCTGAGCGGGCTACGTGTATTTCTGGGGTGCGCGGGAAGTGTCACACGCGATAAGCCTTGGACGACCGGGGTACGTGTATTCTGTGGGGTGCACGGGAAGTCTCACACGTGATTTCGCTTGCAGAGCGGGGTACGTGTATTCTGAGGGGTGCGCGGGGAGCTACACACGTGATTTCACTTGCAGAGAAGGGTAAGTGTATTCTGAGGGGTGCGCGGGGGGTCACACACGTGAATTGGCAGTGTGGGTCCTCCCAGGTGTGCCCTCTACCCCCTCCCCAGCCCCTGCAGGCAGCCCACACCACAAGGGACTACCCTGCACCCCTGGTCATGTCCCGTAGGCAGCCCATCCACTATTGGCATGCCCCGCAGGAAGCCCATCCACCCTGGGCATGCCCCCCAGCCAGGCCACATGTCACCATGCACTAGTGAGCACCGACTCATGTACCCCTGGACCCCCACCCACCCAGCATTGACGGGCACCTGCCAGCAGGCCCCGACTCATGTCCCCCTACACCCCACCCACCCAGCATTGAGGGGCACCTGCCAGCAGGCCCCAACTCATGTCCCCCCAACATGTCATAAAGATGCACATTCATGGGCCTTATGTCCAGCAAAATCCCACTGCACGCTACCACAGTCTTGAGACCCAATCAAGTTTACCATCCACCC
Source organism: Ambystoma mexicanum (assembly GCF_040938575.1). NCBI lineage: Eukaryota > Metazoa > Chordata > Amphibia > Caudata > Ambystomatidae > Ambystoma > Ambystoma mexicanum. The sequence continues at coordinate 854,085,340 of NC_090933.1, read as the reverse complement.
CACACTGAAAGGCCTATTACATGACACAAACCAAAAGTAAACTATGTACATCAACACATGTCCGTCACACACACACACTGGGTGGCAGTGATTGTGTAAACCCACATTGTGACATGCAGTAAACCAATGAGCGAATACCACACATGGAAGTAATAAATCAAAATGTATTTTGCACAAAATGAAGGTCATGGAATGAAAACATGAAAAATATTTTAAACAAGAAAAGAAATGCATGTCCAAAATTGAAAAAAAAAATGAAGTGTCAATCCAAAGTAATCCTAAAGAAAGTTTGTCCAAACTCTCCGTCCACCAAAGCAAATCCAAAGGAAACGTAAATTGTAAAATCCATTGATCCATGGTGATTAGAATTTTTTTTTTCATGAATCCACAGTTGAACTATGTACAACGATTCAATCCAGGGTCCATGAGCCCAATGAATGAAATGAAACCTATAAAAAAACTACCTAAGAAATAACTATATACAAAAGGGTGGGGCATTGTCCAAGAACCCCAAAATAAAGCAAAACGAAAATGAAACCTAACACTACAAACTATATACAATGGCGGCAGGCTAGTCCGACGCCTCACTTATTGATTTCGCGGGCCAGGGCATCATCAAACTCCTTGTCTATGTCGTGGAGGCGGGCCTCTTCCATGGCCCTGAGGTTTCACAGGGACGAAGCCATGTTCAACTCCAACTCCCTGCGAATTGCCTCGAGGCACTCGGCCCGCCTCAGCACCTTATTCATGGAGTTCTCCACCCAGACCATTGTGAGCCGTGCCTCTTCTGCCTGCCGCCGCTCTGTGTCTATGGCCTGGCCCAACCGCTGCCACACGAAAGACACTCCCAAACCAGGGTCCTCCTGCCCTCTGGCCGATGCCTGCCCCTCTGATGTTGTTGGCCCTGAGCCATCATCACTCCCACCTTGTGCCTGCTGCTGCTGTGCCTGTGCCCTGCCTCTTGCTGCCTGCACGTCCTCTTCCGGCTGGGGTGCAGTTGTTGTGGTGGCCACCCCTGCTGGACGCCCGACTCCCGACTGTGGCAAGGATGTGTCCTCCACCTGCCTGGCCGCTGGGTCAGAGGCAGCTCCGCAGGGTACCCAGGTGATACATGGGTGGGAAGATGGCATGGAGGACGACTGGCACATAGGGGGTTCAGATGAGGAGGGGGTCGGAAGAAGGGCCAGCACATGGAGGAATCCAGCACTGGTGACCCGTCCTAGTGGGTCAACGCGGTCAAAGAGGCATCCGAGATGACGTGCAGTGTCTTCACAAAAACACTGCAGGTCAGCTTGCATGCCCCGTTGACGCAACGCCATCACAGCCAGGACAGGCTTAACCCGGTCCCGGATTGCCACATCCGCAGGGAGAGGAAGGCCAGTTGTTGTGAGCTCATCCCCTCCCTGAAAACTGGTCTGGACGTAGGCATCCCTGCTGGTGCGGGATGATGCAGTCACAGGAGTGGGGACAGGATTACACACAGGCACCTCCGTGGTGGCCTGTGCTGCCTCCTGTCCCCCCCTCCAGACCCCATGTGTGTCCCTTCCACGGCCTCCTCCTCCACCAAACCCCCCACCAACCTGGATGACTCTGTGCCATCTTCCTCCGTCGGACCCTGTGGGGTCTCAGCTGCCCCTTCTGCTGCCGAGGAGTCCACCTCCGACCTCCGCCTCTTGGACCCACCCTCGGCAGCTGCAGTCTGGGTCGCGGCACCAGACTCCTCACTCCCCGACGAGATGACAACATGGGAGGGGAGCTGGGCCTTGCGTCTCCGGCTGGCGGTGCGATCGCTGCCACTTTGCTCCACAGCACCCTCTCCGCCCTCTTCATCAGTTGATGCTGCAGACAGGGAGAGATAGAACACAGGCATCAGGGCAATGTACAATGGTCTGATACACACATGACAGTTGCACATGAGTGGCAGTGTCAAACTTCAGACATGGCATCACACTCCCCAGCACACATGTCATTTCAACTCACACACATGAGCAAATCAACAGGAATGTTGCACCAGGCCGCACCATCCGTACACAAACAACAGGATGAGCAGCCGAAGGTGAGCCTGACGTCACATGCAACACGGTGAGTGCAGAACACATGCACACACGCCACCAGACTTACATGCATCTGTACATCTCCACCACCTGTCGCAGTGATAACATCGCCATCCATGTCACATCTGGCAATCAGTCTCCTACATGTCAGTGTCACATGCATCCATGTTGTATCACAGTTGCACACTTGTCAAATACACACACATGCACATGTACATAGTGCAGATATATGCAGGTGGAACCAACATCCATGTGTGACACCACAACCATGCCACAGTACATACACAGACATTTTAACATGTGTGCACCCACACATGCATTTGGCCAGCATGCTTACCAACACATACACCATCGATGTGTCTCACACATGAGAGGACTCACATGTGACAGATTACCTCAACACGCACAGTGTCCAATCAGAACACATGTACACTTACCACTCGACTCCAGACAGGTCTGCCTATCAAGGACCTGGACGTGGAGCGCTGGGCGTATACATTCCAGGACACTCATTTGGTTGTTGGTTAGGCGGACTTGGCACCCCTTGGCATACGCTGCCTTCAAGAGAAGCCGGCCCTTGTTGAGGGTCCTGGACCTGAAGTCCTCACAGCGCTTCCGGACATGTTGAATGTCACGGACTGCCACCCCCTCCTCATTGATGGCAGTCACGATGTCTATCCAGATCCTCTTCCGTCCTTCATTGTCGGTGCGCAAACTTCCAAAGATGGCATCATACTGCCCCAGGACTTGCTCCACCAGGATACCAACTTCACTGGCACTGAAGCTGGTAGCCCTCTGCCTCTCTGGCTGGGGGTTGCCAGTGGTACCAGATGGTGTTGTGTCCGATATGGCAACTGAGAGGCAGGCGTGGGTGGGCAACTGGGTCCTGGGGCTGGGCTGTGGAGCGATGGTATCCCAGTCGGGAGTCTTCAGTTCCAGCAGGGGTGGTCACAGCAACTGTACTCCTGCAGATGGCTGACGTGCAGGCTCCAAATAGCAGGGCATGTGTGCAGCAGGCAGCAGCAGATGGCAGGTGGGAGCATGCTCGGGGTTCTGGGGGGCAGGAAAATGGCCTTCTGGGCAGGAGCCTGGTCTTCCGTGTGTTGTCGCGTCGCCAGCTTGATACGGAGTAATTTGGCACATGAAAAAAGTGCACATCAGTGTGAAATTCGAGGAAAGGCCCTTAGCGTGTAAGCGCGTCTGTGACGTTACACGCGCAGGCGTTTCCCACAACACATGTGCATATTTATTGTACACGTGAAAAAACTACACGTCCGGGTGTCAATGCGTGTAATTGGAGGAAAGGCCCTTAGCACGTAGGCGCCTAAGTGACATCGCACCTGTGGGCTGGCTTAAAAGGTACGCGTAGGACGCCATTTTCTTGTACGTGCTTTTTGTGGAGAGCGAGCGGGTGATTCTTGTACTTCTTGTCGGTTCATACGCGATTACTTCACAACGGTTACAGTTCGTACTCCCTGTTTACTCAGACAGCGTTCAATTCTTCTTTTGGCGGGGGTGTTGCCAACACGTGCGCGTCTTTTTCACATTCTTTTTACAGGCAGACGGTGAGTCACGCACATATTTTCCAACTGTGGTTGCCCCCGTGTGTCACGTACCGCTTCAGAGGTCATTGTAGGCTGCGTGTATTACGCATACGCTTCTTTTTGTGTTTCGGGGTGCCACAGCGTAGTGCAGGTTCATTTTTCCACGCACATGGTCTACCAGGGGTTGCATGCACATTTAATATTGTTTTCGGGGTGCCTGTGCATTCCGTGACCCGTCATCTTCCCCCAGGGGTCGCAGACAGCCTTGCTAGAGCACTAGGGTACGAATTCCATCTAGTGCCCTACCCCTTTCACCCCAATTGCCCAGGACAATTGTTTACTGCAACTCCCATACGCACAACATCATCAGGGCCATGGTTGGGAGGCGACCAAGCAGTAAGGGAGGCAAAGGTGGCCGACCTCCAAAAGGTGGGCGCGGTAGGGTACGTGGCCAGGATGTGCAGGGTGGCCCAAGAGGCCAGTGTGTGGAGGACCAATCGGGGTCACCTATGCCCCCCCAATGGTTGGGGGAAATGTAGCTGACACCATCCCAGCTCAGCCCTTGTTAAACCGGCCTGTATTGTCAACTGAACCGGCACAGGATGACTCCCAGGCTGACTTCCAGGTCACCAAGTCTAAGCCACGTGTGGCAGTGAAAGTTGCTGTCACCAGGCCACATGGATCTGGGGCAGCAATGTCATCTGCTGCCCTAAGTAGCCAGGGTGAGGAGGCTGCAGGGGCAGCTGCTGCTCAATCCACCCCAGCTCCGAGTCTCCCAGCCGGGACAGTGTCGGTCCTAGTCCATCACACCGAGGTTGGTCCTGCCAACATCACCCTGCAGCCAATGCCTGCACCGAGACCTTTGGTCATTGTACCTTCGCAAACTTACAGTACCCAGTCCACCTGCGCTTCTGCCCCTACCAACCAGAGTGGTGTAAGCCACTCAGGATCTGCACCACCTTCCAAGAAGAAGAAGGGTGCTCTTGCACTACAGGCTGGGACCCCAGACACGGCTACACACTACGGCACGTCAAGGAAACCTAGCTTCAATGACGCCAAACTAGATGTACTTGTGGCCTATGTGTTGGCACATAGCTGCGAAATGGTGGTGACTGCAGGGCGCAAGACTACGCCTGCTCAACGTAGGGCCCACTGGCAGACCATCACGGACCACATTAGTGCCCTTGGATTTGTGAGGCGCACAGTTGATGATTGCTACAAGCGATGGAATGACCTGAAACGCAGAGCAAAGAATAAGCTGGCTTCCAATCATGCCTCTACTCTGGTGACTGGTGGTGGGTCTCCACCAGAGGACGACCAACTCACTGAACATGAGTATGTCACTGGAACTTTCGTCACAGAGGATCAGATCCGAGGCGTGGGAGACCTACCAGATCTTGAAGCATTGTCCGGTGAGTGCCCATGCATGTGTGTGCAATCATTGTGTATGTTGCTTGGGTGAGTTCTGATTGAGTGCCAGGTGAGGCTGTGTAGTCATGACTGGTATGGGTCACCCATGTGGTTCCTCCAAACCATTCCCCGGCCTTGGGTTTGGGAATGACAGTAGCCCTTCTGACCACAGTAGCCAATTTGCACCAGATTACTGCAGTTGCCCTTCAACTGTCATCTTGCAACAACATTGTTCAAAATGTTTTCCCGTTCATTCAGCCTGATTGTTTCAATCCTTGCCATTTTTACGACGCATTTTTCTGCCGCACTTCTGTCATAGATTACAACCCACAATGGCCCACATTTATTACCTTGTTATGGGAATGATTTAACCATTCAGGCTGATTGAGTAATGGTCTGCACGCAATCATTTTTGGGCCCTGTTTGAATGTTGAACATGACTGTTGTCTTCTGTCATGTTGAAGTGACCAACCATTGATGTATCCATCTGCCAGCCATCACTGTATAAGTGAACACTGGATCTGTTGCAGTGTGTGGCACATGCATGTTTTGTCACACTATTTTGCATGTTGTATCTCATGATGTCCATCTCACATGGATGGGTGACAGTACTTGTTTCCTACCATATGGCTGTACTTGTCAAATGTACCATGGCTATGCTACGTGCCATCTGTGTGCTGGCATGTGTCATGTATGTGTATTGGACATGCCACTTACAGGCTAATGTGTGATGCCAGTGCTATCCAGCATGCAGCACATGTGTTGCTTTTCCATCTTGGAGTCCTCAGTGTCTGCTTTTTGCCTCCCCTTCCAACTCATTGACAGTGCATGCATGCCAGGGTTATAGTCATGTGGGACATGTGTTATTAATGGACTGGATATCTGCCTCGTCAGGCCTATGTGTGTACTATGGTGCTCATGCCTGTTTCTATTTGTTATCTTTCATGTTTTTGCAGGTGATGAGGCACCTGATGCTGTTGAGGAGGAGGAGATGGTGCAGACCCAGGAGGAATCACAGCCACAACCGGGCACCAGTGGAGGACGTGGGGTGGTGGTGGGTGAAAACCCGTTTGTCCTACAGACCATGCTGTCCATGGGTGTCTCTGGGTACACCTCCGCAGACCTCTATGAATCAGGTGCTGATTCGGACAGGGAGACATATGTGCCGTCGCAGGTGATTGTTTCTGGCAGGGATGCTGTTCTGTCCAACCCACCTGCACCGGGGGTAGACCCCTCTATGGGGATTTCAGTGTTGGTAAGTCTGCCTTTGGTGGTAACGGATGCAGGGCCACACTTCACAACATTTGTTCCTGTTCCTGGGCCAGCAGATCAAAGGAGGAATGCAGTCCTGCAGCCTCAGGCAGTGCCAGCACAGCAAGGTGTAGATCACCTTGCCCCAAACAGGTGTGGTGCCCGCCAACGTGATGGCTGTGCGCCACCAGGAAATACTGTGTGGGAGAACTCCATGTACAGTATAGCAGCACAACAGGGAGCATCATGTGAAATGATGGCTCAGGCAATGGATAGGGTGGCCATTTCCATTCTCCCCCCTGAAAGGCAGATGGAGCTCCAGCAGCAGGCAACAGACTCCATTTGCCACTCACACAGGGAGGACATGTTGGCGTCCAACAGGGACCGACGGGCTGGACTGGAGACTCTGCATGAAGCCATATCTGTAGAGTCACAGGCCCACAGGGAAGCCCTGAGGTTATAACACAGATTCCTCAGAGATACTCTGGGTGAACTTGAGGCATCCCGGAATTTTAGGTCAGTACAGCAGCTGGAGCAGCTCACACGTTCACTCTCAGCTGAGCTCCAGGCAACCCGTGCGGAGATCCGGGCATCACGCGAGGCCATACAGGCAGAAATTCTGGCTACCCGTGAGGTGCTGCATGGGGATCTCCGTACCATCATCCTGCAGAACCAAACTTTTCATAACTGCATGCTTGCTGCCATGGAGGACCATACCAGGGCTTTGCGGGGCTGCCTCCCATATCACGGCCACCACCTGATGTAACAGCAGAGGGTGATGACAGCGACGGCAGTTCTCCCACTGTAGCGTAACCGTGCAGGCCATGAACCCATGGAGGTATTTTCTTTTCTCAACATCCATGTATGTGGGTGTTGGGGTGCACCCTATACCTTGTCCCTCCTGGGTGGCCTCCCCCCCTGGTCCACACATGGCCATTTTTGATTATTTTTTTTAAATATATTTTTTGTACAGTGTGTTGCTTTGTGTGGCTCCCGTGGGCATCCACGGTGTATTCCAGCTGGGCACATGCAGACTTGTCCTGTCTTTGGGTTAGATCCTTGGTTTCCTGACACACACACCCCTCCTGCTTCCCCTTTCCATGGGCTTGCAAAGGGTGTGACCAAGTGACAGTAACTTACACAGTGACATTGGGCTCCCATGAGTTGTGTGGGCAGTCTGTAGTCAAAACTGTGTGTACATCCCTAGTGGGGATTGTTGTTGGATTCCACACTGCATGGTGTATTGATATGTGCTTGTGCATCCATGTCTTTCTCCTTATATACATGTAGGTTCTTCATGTCTTCATAAGGCCGTCTCCTTTGTAGATGCAGTTCATGTTGTGTGCAGTACTCTGAGACATTTGCCTGAAAGCAACACTCTGCAGTTGGAAGGGGTCGATTTGCTGCCTTAGTCAAGTTGTGAGACTTTCACTACTTCAATTTTTCACTGTCATATATTGCCACGGTTTCATCCTGTGCTGAAGTTTTGTGTTGCTGGTAAGTATTTGTTCATGTCTGCTGTTTCTTATTGATTACTGAGAGCATAATGGCTGTGGCCTGTTTACATTAGGGACAGTGCACTTTGTGACACTTGTGTCATGTGTTGTGCATTCATTTGGTTGCTTTCACATTGCATGCCAAGCCATGCTGTGTTGGGTAGCTGAGATGGTGAGGGGTTGGGTGACATGGTACTATTTTCATGTGGTATTTTGCAAGGGGGTAGTCATTCCTGCTGCATGAATGTGGGTCTTTTTGTGACACAGCATTGGGTGTTTTTAAGTAGGTAGGGATGCACACAATGTAAAACTTCCAGGTGAACAATCTCACGCGGGTATGGTTGTGACAGTTGACTGTCCCTTTTGTCATCATCATTGATTGTCAGCTGGTATGTGCCAGACCTGTGTGCACTCCGCAGGGGTGGAATTTTAGGTGAAGTAATTTTCCACAAGCTGGGTACGGACTGCCTCACCATGTGCCCTTTCACCTCCCATGCGCAGCAGCCGTGCATGTGGTTGGGGATGGGGGGGCACCACCGTGTCCACCGGCACGCCCCGGTGGGTTGCAACGTTGTGCAGGACACATGCTGCCACTATGATCCTGCACACTATTGGGGGCGCATATAGCAGCTGCCCACCAGAGAGGTCAAGGGAGCGAAAGCGTGACTTGAGCACTCCGAATGTGCGCTCCACTATGCCCTGGGTTGCAATATGGGCTGTGTTGTATCTTACCTCGGGTGGTGTGTGGGGTTCCGAATTGGCATCATCATGTAGGTGCTCAGAGGGTAGGCACTGTCCCGTGGGGAGGTGATAATGGTTGTCATTAGTGGGGTTTTCCCATTTCTCAGTTTGTGACATGCATGCATGTGCCGAGGCATTTATACTCACCAATTAGCCATGTGTCGCCATGCCGGCCAGCTTCCAGGTCCCGGTTTAGGGGTGACATTCTGAATATGAAACTATCATGGCTGGACCCTGGATAGTTGGCATATACTGAGGTGATGATTCCCTTGGCATCACATACAACCTGCATGTTGATGGAATGCCAGTGCTTGCGGTTCTGATAGATATGCTCAGTGGCCCTGGGTGGACGTAGAGCCACATGGGTGCAATCAATGGCACCTAGGACTTTGGGGAAGTGTGCCACCCCGTAAAATTGCTGGACAACAGCCTGCCTTTCTGCAGGTGTTCTGGGCATGTATATGTGCCTGCGACCTGAGGGGAGTGCAGTCATGATGGCCAACACCTGGTGTAGGGAGCGTGACTGCGTGGCCTGTGACACCCCCTCACTATGGCACTTGTCCGCTGAAATGAACCAGTAGCCAAGAAGTGCAGTACATTGAGCACCTTTTCCAAGGGGCTCAGTGCTTGCGAGCACAGGGTGGGTGATATGAGGTCATCCTCCCACTCCCTCACCAGGTCTAGGATTATGTGTGATGGCAACCTGTACCTCCCACACACCTGGTCATCAGGCATCCCAAAAAGGCTAGTCCTGGGTAAAAAAATGCGGGGCCTGGCTATCCTCCTCCTCCTGCGGTGTCCCACGACCACTGCTACGAGGAACGGTATATACATTGTAGCGGCTTAGCTTGTTTGTTGTTTACGTGCACTTTTATGCTTCGCAGGGCAGCTTACGCCTGCTTCCTGCTGGCGTACGTGTTTCTGGATTAGCGCGTCTTTTTTGGTGCACGCCTTCTGCTTGTTCCATTCCATGAATACGTGTTGTTGGCGCGCGTGTGGGCGTTGCGAGCATTTACCTCCTGTACTTCCCCCGTAACGCCCACATTTTCATGCATTGTTCCCCATTCTGCGTGTTCCGCCCTGTGTTCCGCCCACTTTTGTTGTGTGCGCTGCACTATGTGCGCTTTCCCTGTGCATTTAGCGCACGCCGTTTGATGACGTGTGCGCCCGCGTGCCCCATCCATGATTTTAGCGCACATCCCAGGATTTACACACGCACTGAATTCCATGAATCGATGAGCGTGGCTTTGGCATGCGTGCGCTGCGATTTTCACGCCTACTCTCACCTTTTCGGCGCACATTTATTCCATGAATCGGCTCGTTAGTCTGATCTTAAACGCCTCAACTCAGCCTTCCATATATTGATATTTTATTTCTATCGCGCTCATACACACGTGTTTCAGGCAAAGGAAGGGGAACAGGGGAGAACAAAAAAACGATCTTACTAGGGCCAGTGTCATTGAGAACGTGCAAGTGCAGGGTAGAGGGGGAAGGGGGATAAATGCATGGAAGGGGGAACAAAAGGAGAGTGCGGAGCAAGAAGGAAAAAACAAAAATAATAAATAAAAAGGCAACAACAATGGGAGTGCAGCCAGCAAGTGGCAAGTGCTGGGTTTATGGCAGCAGGCCGGGTAGGTCTGAAAGTGCAGGAAGAAAAGGGGAGGGCTGTATGAGTGCAGATACAGACCCCAGTGCAGGGGGTGGCCCGGAAGCAGTGTGTGAGGGTGGCAAGATGAGCAGGTACCTGGGCCCGGAGGACAGTAGGTGGCCAGGTGCATAGTGCTGAGGGAGAGTAGAATCAACAGGGGAGAGGGGAAGAGAAGGCAGAAGCAAAGAGGAAGGTTTACCAGATAATGGTTTCAGCCTTATAAACGCCCATCACTACAACTCATTTTGAATGTTTCAATGCCTTTGTTCTTCAATGAGTTGTTACATCACACAAGTTCAAAACAACACCTCTCTTGTAAAACCCTAATGGTGCATAGTCCTCAATTTCAAATCTCAAGTCATTAACTCATTAGCCATTTAAAAATGGTACATATACTCCAGCATAAACACAGATGACTGAGATTGGCAGAGGGACAATTATTTCATGTATTGTTTTAATTAGTGAGCAAAGAAGCACATTACTTTGTGGTGTGCTGTATTTCAACAGTCAATATTATTATATATCAGGTAGCTGCAGCCTCTTGCTCTCCAGATGTTTTGTACTACAATCTCTATGATACCTTGCTAGTGAGTATGATGGCTAGGGATGAGGAGAATTGCAGTCCAAAACATCTGGAAAGCCTAGTTTTCAGACCCCTGTTATACATAAAGCAACATTGTAGGGTGATGCTTTTCTGATGAGCTTACCCTGACAATCAAATCCCTCTTCGGGGCTGAATGTTATGAAACCTTGCGAAACTGGCATTTTTGATATGTTGGGGACCAAGGATCACACACTTGGGTTACGAGGAGAAGATGGGATTTGAATTTAGTCAGCTATTTCCACACAAGACCATATTGACCACCACCTCTTGTTACTGCAGGGCACAATGGGCTTCAATACAAGTTTGCTGGTCTGGAAATAAGGGTGTCAGTAAGCTCACCAGCACCCTTGTTACCGTACCGGCAAACTATGGGTGTGCCTGCCAGAGCCGCTGTACCTGACAGGTCTGACCCTGCCTAGCACAGTGGTCATAGTAGGTAAAGCCGTCATGGAAGCACAGGCACTGTCAACAATGGTGCCGGTGCTTCTGTGTCCCCACTCCCATAGAGTCCTATAGGACTCTATGGGAATGGGGATTAACGAAATTACTGGCGCCTGACTTCTCGGCTGCCAGACTTGGAATAGCCCGGTGGCACCGGGAAGTCTGACGCCAGTAATTTTCTACAGTCCGGCTGCAACCCACCGGTAGCACCAGCAGGGTTAGCGCGGACCTGTAATGAGGCCCAATGTGTGCATGTTCTAATCCATGAACTGAAATTACTACCTGTTTTGCAGATATCACTTGGAAATTGCCAACATTACAAAAATAAATGCAGAATCATTTCTATGTGAGAAGGATTGTAGCTGTATATTCGTCTTCATCAAATAAGGCATAGTATACAATTACCAGGTTAATAACTGATTTATTTTACAGTATACAAAGAAGGCATTGGCCAAATGGATGATGAATTAGGCCTTTAATTCTAACAATAACAAATTCACAATTTCAAGAAGAGCACAAGAGATTTTTATTTAAATTGGCTACCAAGTTGTGAATCAATGGCAGACTTTGCAGGATGTTCTTTGGGTGCAATGTTATTGGCAGTCGTTCAGCACATGGACTAGATCCGGTTTCAATGACATAACTCTCCAATGCCATGACAAATAATAGTAGATCATAGATGATTTTATTCTCCAGATATTGGCTTCGCTACGCAAATTCTTTCCTTTCAGTCAGTCAGTAATTGCTTTATTCAGCAAATTTGCCTTTGGCACACAAAATAAAACTTCTAGATCAAATATGTATTTCCCATAAAATACAAAAGTCAAACTAAAACCTTTTTAGCATATTCAGTTACATCACAAAAAAATCCATAGAAATACATAACAAAAAACAAGGCCCTTCAAGCGACAGTTAAATGTTTTTGCCGGAGCCAGTCACAATGGATATATTTTGCAACAAAATGTGCATCGTTAATCACCACAGTCGATCGACAGAGGGCAACAGTCTCTACAATATTTTTAACCTGAGGTTTCCTTAAGAGTGGGTACAGATAAATATTTCTCAGATCAAAAAAACACAAACAGAAAAAGAGAAAATGAGTAACAGACTCAGGGAACAATCTGCAGGCAGGGCATAAAGCCAACCCTCCAGCCGCGAGTAAAAGTTGCGACCTGGAGAGTGCCTATCCTGAACGCCAGATACAACGTACGTGCATAGGCTGGGGTTACTAAATCCGGTATCTCTTCTCTCCTTGAACTGGTTTTACCAGGAGATAATCCAAACCAAGTTTTATATTTAAGCAGACATTTATAGTGCATTCCTGAATAACACGTATGACAGCCAAAGAGAAGGTCTCTTTTCAAACCAGCCGTCATGCTTTGAGGGTTCCACCAAATTTCTTCCAAACACAGCGCTTTAAGTTGGTGTTTTATGTGCGTCAGCCATTGTGGTGAACTTCCTCCTGTATAATTCAACAAATCCGTATATGCTTCTTGATACATTACAAGCCCAGGGGACCCCCACCGTTTTACCCAATAAAAAACTGGTTACCAGGTCAGCTGATAGATAATAGCTTCAGTTTATGTAGAGGCAAAACAAAAGCAGGGCAAGACTACAGCTTTGACGCACACCTCTGTCAACTGGGAACTGTTTAGTGTTCTTGCCTGCTGGACCCCATCTCACAATTGCCTTGTTGCTAGAATACAGCCAGGCAATCACTGACACCAATTGAACAGGTAGCCCTCGGGTTAGCAAAACCTGCCATAGCTGGACCCTGGATAAACTGTTAAAAGCAGTTGGTAGGTCTATGAACACTGTAGAAATGTGCATTTTTATTTTAACACAGCGTACTTCCATAAAGTTGTAGACAATCAAAAGCACTGGTTAACTGTGCTCATACCCTGCTGAAACACGGCGTGCAAGTGCGAAAATAGAGCCTTACTAGTCATCCAATTCTGTAACTGTTGTAAAATCACCTTGGCAAAATGTTTCCCAATTGCTTTGAGTAATGAAATGGCCCTGTAATTGCCCGGGCTTTCTCTACCACCTTTCTAATAGATAGGTACAATCTCGGGGCAATGCCATGATTCTGTGACCATGTTAAGGGTAGCCACGACTTGAAAAAAATCTCGGTCGAAGGTCTGCTGGGATTTTGTCAGGGCCAGGATTCTTCAAGCCCTTAGGGTTCAATAATGCCTTTTCTACATCTGTAAGAGTGATAATAATATGTGGGCTACTAGGATTCCTTAATACTCTACCTACCCTGTTGAATCCCACTTTGCACACATCTTCACTAGAGGTCTCCTCTGCATTAAAACCACTAAAATGGGATAACCATTCCTCTGCAGAAAAAATATATTAGAGGACATTATCATTTGTTTCCTTTTAGTCAGACACCAAAAGGCCTTGCTGTCCATCTAGACTGCCGCTTCCCTAAACTCTTCCTATTTCACCTTAAGATGTTCCATCGTCCTCGTCTTCACTATGCTCTTATAGTTTCTTCTCTTAGCCTGTAGGATCTCCCTATTCACCTTCCCTTCAATTGCAAGGTAGTACATAAGATCCTATTTGGCCCAGCTAAATGCATGGTCAAACCGAACAAAATTCTGCACTTTTTTTGCTTTTCCAGAGGCACTAAACTGACAAACCAGGGATTAAGCTGAGCAATCAGATGGTCATATTCAGCCAATGCACGGCCATCTTCAAGATTATAGTCACAGAAATGTTTAATAAGGGGCAAGATTGATGAATGTGTGGAGTGTTTCAGCCCTGCTGTAATAATGCTACCCTGCTTGACAGTACGTCTGGCATTTCCAGAGATGGAGATTGGCACAGTAGACACCATTCTCTCCTGCCCACTGCCCGACCATCTTAATTTAAGCAAGAGGGGTTTGTGATCACTAACCCTACGACAGTGAATCCAGTGAATGCTCTTGTCAATGAGGGAATCCTCATTTTCAAAATCACCAGGGGTTAGTTTGGAGACGTTGCACATAAAAAATGACTTTTGGTGCTGAAGACTTGGTCCCCTTCTATTACTAGGGCAAACATCCCTTTCATGTGAAGACGAACTGAGGGTATTTCCCCATTACCTATGATTCAAGGGGGGTGAGCAACCACATACTTATTAATAATATCCATTATAGGTTTCACCCACGGAGGATCCTTCACCACCCTTGCCATGGAAATATTCAATGGTACCCCCCTGCCCTTAAGGTTAGTGGGCTTATCCTGGTACTGCACCACAGAAACCCCTTGACCCTTATTCTTTGCAGTACAAGGTTTACAATGAGATTGAAGTTTAAAAATAGTAGAAGAAGTTACTTTCTGGGCGTCTGAGAGCTGTTTGCCCCAGTCCACAACAGTTTTGGATAAGGCAACCACTATTTCCTTATGTTTGCTTAACTCATTCACAAGCTCATTATAATTACTTCTCCAGTCATATTTACACGCGGAACATAGATGTACAGAAGGTGGGCTTAAATCCACCTCCACAGTTCCAATTTCAGGTTAAGGGGCTTCCACATACCTCAGATTCCCACTCTCTGGCGGCAACACAGGTTCCAAAGGAGAACATCTATTCTGAAAGGGAACTTCTGGGGCAATCATAACAACTTTGTGGGTGCCAGAATCTATACATTCCTCATGTAATCCCTCACTAGTAACCCTTTTCTTTTCTGCAGGTGTCAGGGCTCTCAGGGATATCTCAGAGTGGGATTCATTGTTGGGAACTGGGCTAGCGGACTCATTGCAGTGGGCAACATGGGGATGAACCTCAATTATGCTGCTCACCCAGGGGCTCAAATGCCCCATTAATTTGGGGCAGTGGACCCGGAGAACATAATATTTCACTCCTTCTTGACCCACTGCATGTTCCACTATAAACTTCACTAGTGGATCTACATTAACTAACCTCATTTGGCTGCTGCCTCGTTGGGGCTTGCCCTTATCATTGTTACATTTAGCCTTACGCTCATCCCACACTTGTATTGCATCGGTAACAATGAAGCCTCATCCAATATTGCACAATTAGTTTTAACAGTTATTTGTACAGGCATGTCCAATGTCCCCCAATGAAGGTCAAATAAAAGACCCTCAATTTTGGAAATCAAGCCATTAGCCTCCTTAATGGGCTCAAACAATTTATAAGCCTTCTTTGGGCCCACCCCAAGCAAAATAGGAGAATTAGTTTTCCGTTTGCCGATCCATTTCCCTTGCTTCAAAATCTCAGAAAAACAACAATCTGAGATACAAAACACAGGGTTTTAAGATACCCAGCAAGGCGCAAGAGATATTTATCACTGGAAGGATGGTTAGCAGCTACAGAATACTAGATAATGTGCATAAATCCACAGTTATATGTGCAAATAGCATGTACAAATAAATGCCAATAAATAAAAAAGATACAAATACAAATATATATAACACACCAACTTCATAAGAACTTCACATAAATAAACCCTAGTGCTTTGAGCAAAAACTGGCAATTGATATAAAAGTTGATATAACAGTTTGAAGATAATACCAATAAAACCAAGTATAAAACACTTGTTCGTGCTTAATAAATCGCAACAAGTCACAAGTTATACAACACTGCAATCCCTAAGAACCAGGGCCCCAAAAGAATCACAGAAAGTAATTCATAGATCTGGATGAAATGGAACAGGGTAGCTCTGGAGGGTAGGGAATGGCCAACAGCTCGAGGAGCTGCCTTAGTCTGACTCTCCTCCCCTGCCGCAACCAGAAACTGACTGGCAAAGTCCTGTCCAATCTAGCAGTTATGCAGTTCCTAGTAGCCAACATTCCAGGCAGCGGGGCTTACTTTTGTTAATCGCTTCTCAATGCCCAATGTTTGGTACAAACATAGAGACCCAGGGCCTGAGAGTGTGCCAAGTGAAGGTGAATTCATAGAAAAAGACTCCACTACCTTTCTTTCCCATCGCACCAGAAACAGTTCTTTCTTATTGCCTACCCACATTTGCACCGTGGCCAAAGACTGCTAAGTGTGTCCTCGCCTCCATGCCATCAAGGCTGAAATGCAATCTTTTGGGATTGTATTTGAGACGTATGTTACAGAGCACCTCTAAATCTCCTGTGTGACAAAATTCTCTTAAGCCATTTCCATTTCTAGTCCGCCACTTGTCACATACAAACCTCATAAGGGCTACATGAGGCAGTGATCAAGGCTCCAGACATTTCTTGCTCCTCTTCTGATCCTCGCTCATTGGTGGATGTTTACAGGCATTATAGTGTCTGTTTAGTTCACGTAGATGTTTGTTGACAGTATGGTGCAAACGTGATTGCCAATTTCCAACCAGGATTTGCGCAGAGTGATTACAATTATGACAACTCCATCAGAGATGATTGTTTATCGATTTCAAATAATTTCTTAGTTTTTGTAACCTTTTCTCTCCTTTTGGCATTGTTTTTTTGATAACTGAACACATACCAAACATTGAATTGATTTGTGATCTGTAAGAACCTCTATGCCCGTTGGTGGCTATCAGTTAAACTTCTAAACCTCTGAATAAAATATATTTAATTGATTTTATAAAATCATGCTTCCCCATCACAACAGATTAAGTAGATTCTGTAACCTGAACCACCACGAGCTTAGAAATGTTCTAGTGCTCAAATCCCGTAAAAGATAATTACAATTATTTGCACTAAATCCAGGACTATTGCAAGCCCCACCACAGGCCAACCAATGCCTTTTTTTCCAGTGCAGCTTGCTCTTGACACCATGCACAGTCTATTGCAGGAAATAGGCATTTTCTCTGCTATATGTAGTAGAAGTTCTCTAACATGAACGGTAGTCCAAAAGATTAATATAAAACTAAACATTTTGGAGAATATTGAGCCATTAAACAAAAGTCCAAATGAACTCAATTGATTGACTGATGCAATATAGCCAATAGAGGTTGAGTAAGCCTTCGAAATCTGCATAGTTAGGTTCCCAAAACAGGACCTCATTTGGTATTTCACTTTCTTCTGCTGCAAACATTTTAGTTATTTCTTCTACAATAGACATATTGTAGGCTGGGTCAGGCTCTTTATTATCTGCAACGTGTTCAAGCTTTTGTGATGATTCTTAATGTAATATTTCTGGTGCATGGATACAAACAGTGATGTGATATGATATGATATGGCATTTATAACACGCCTATACACAAGTGTTTCAAGGAGCAACGAGGCAAGGGAGGGGAAACAGAGGGAAGACAGAAAGCGATCCTACTAGGCCAGGTGAAATTGAGATCGCGCAAATGCAGGGGGGGAAGCGATGGGGAAATGTGCAGGGGGAAAGAAAGGGGTGGGGGCAGTGCAGTACATAGGAGAACAGTAAATAAATAAGACAATAAATAAACGTGAGGCCAGCTGGTGACAAGTGCAAGGGTAAGAACAGACATCAGGGGTCAAGTGCTAGTAGGGGCTATAGGGATACAGAAACAGCCCCCAAATGCAAGGGTTTCCAGGGGGCACTGCAGGTGTGCAACTGGCAGGGAGGGCACCTGGGCCTGAGATCTGAGGGTAGCCAGGTAACCAGTGCAGTTTCAGATTCAGCCAGGAGATCAGCAGGGGAGAGGGGGAGAGAAAGCAGAAGCAAAGAGGAACGTCTTGAGGTGCTTCCGGAACCGGAGATGGTTCTCCTCATGTTTCAGAGAGGCAGGGAGACTGTTCCAGAGGGAGGCCCCAGCAGAAGAAAGAGATCTACCACCAGCTCGCTGCTTGGAAAAGCGACTGACCCTGAGGGAATTGAAGGCGGATGAGCGAAGAGCTCAAGAGGGAAGATATTTAGGAAGAGAGAGTTAAAGATATTGAGGTCCCAGGTCCCGGAAGGCCTTGTGGATGATGCAGAGGGATTTGAACTTAATCCTCGCCATCACTGGAAGTCAGTGAAGAGATTTCAGTCCTGGAGAGACACAATCCCTGGGCTTCAGGCCAGGGACAAGTCTCACAGTCTTGTTTTGGATGAGTTGCAGAAGGCAGAGAGTGGAGGCAGGAAGATTTAGAAGGAGGCTGTTGCAGCAGTCCAGCCTAGAGAGAACCAGAGCTCTGGAGACAGTGAGCTTCTGGGGGAAGGAGAGGAAAGGAAGAATACCTCTAAGGAGGTGAAGCTGGTTAGAGATGTCAGAAATGTGAGGAGAGAAAGAAAGTGTGGAGTCGAAGCTGACTCTGATGTTTTTAGCCTCACAGATGGGAGCAGGAAGAGGGCCAAGAGAGGCTGGCCAGAGAGTGACAGGAAAGGAGGGAGCAGGTGTGCCTATGAGGAGATTCTCGGTCTTATTGGCATTAAGGCAGAGATCATTGGCGGCACACCACTGATGGATGGCGGACAGACAGTCAGAGATGAGAGAGGGAGAAGAGGCGGCGGAAGGGAGTCTGAAAATGAGTTGAGTGTCATCTGCATAGCACTGAAAGTTGGGGCAGAGAGCGGCAATGCAGTGGGCAAGAAGTGCCAGGTATTGGTTGAACAGCCAGGGAGAGAGGTCAGACCCGTGGGGAACACCACACATAGAGCTAGAGATATAGGAGAGGAAGAGAAGGAGGTCATTCAAGCCAGGGCCTGATTGGTGATACCCAGGTTATCACAGAGACGATTGAGCAGGATGGCATGGTTGACCGTGTCAAAGGCAGAAGAGAGATCAAGTAAGATGAGAACACAGGGGGTGTTGGAGTCAAGGTTGGAGAGCAGATCTTCACAGATGTTCAGGAGAGCGGTTTCCGTGTTTCTGGCAGCTCTGAAGCCAGATTGATGGTCATGGAGACAAATAACAGATTCAGTGTGAAGATTAAGCTGGGAGATGGCCAGTTTTTCCAGGAGTTTGCCGAGGGAAGGAGTGATGGATATTGGACAATAGTTAGCCAGGCAGGAAGGGTCTGCAGAGGGCTCTTAAGAAGAGGGTGGACAAGGGAGTGCTTCAGTGGGGAGGGGAAGAATATGGTGGCGAAGGAGTGGTTGCAGAAGTCAGCCAGAGCAGGAGCCAGGGTGTCAATGTGGTCCTTGATGATTTTGGAGGAACAGGGGGGAACCTGTTTCGACGAGACTTTCATAGATCGGACTTGTCTAGAAACCTTTTCAATTGGAAAATTGGTCTCTTGAACATGTAAGTGGGGCATTGATGGGGTTGATTGGAGAATATATTCTTCTGCATTGAATCAAGTTACCTATTCTGTAAATCATGCCTGCTGGGTAGGAAGCAGTGCAGGGTAGGAAACATTGCAGAATAGCAACGATATTTGAGAAATGTCCATGGCTCTGCAATGGTGTTTAGCTCAAATTCTGGCCACAGCACAGGCATTGTTCTTGATTACATTTGGTAATGGTTTTGATTGTGGCAAAACCAAATATGCCAAAGTCAATGGGCCTCATTATGACTATGGAGGTAGCCATGCCACTTTTAGCGGCATGGCTACCCCCATACCGGGTACCGGGTTCGTTGAATGGGGAATTACGGGGCCATTCCGACCTTGGAGGGCCCGGTATTTCCCCATTCAGGGAACCCGGACCCGGAACATCCCCATTCCCATTTGAGCCCCTACATGGCTCAATGGGAATTGAGAGGATGCTAACAACGGGCCGGTTGTTAGCATCCTGGTCTGCTCGCGAGACCCGCTAAGGACAGCTGGTTTTCAGCTAAAAAACCATCATAATAAAAAAAGACAGTCACAAGGGGGCATGGATGGGGTGGTGTTCAAACCAGGCTTCCTTAGCGGGATCCTTGAGCAGACCTCGTAATGAGGCAGTAGGGGGTTAACCGCACTGGCAGCTCTACCGCACCGTTAACCCCCTACTGCCAGGGTCGTAATGAGGCCCAATGTCATTTGACAGCCTAGTCCCTTGTTTTGGAGTGGTCTATGCTTTCCAGTTTTTTTCCTAGGTCTCTATTGGGAAATAATAAAATTAAAAATCAGTATGATTGTGATACGCCTTGAACATTAAAATCATAAGTCTGAATAAAAGTGCTTTTGAAGCACATATGGTAGTTATACTTCAGAAATAATAACTAACAAGTTATTCAACAGTTTAAGCATGACAATGAAAGCAGAATTTCAATGAGAAGCAATACAAATTCAGTGTTTTGTTATTCTCCCTTATTTTCTTTGGACAGGGGGTCTTCACAATGAACCTACCTGACGTGCCCCTCTCCGGCTACAACAGTTTAAAAACATATATGAGAATTATTAGAATTTTTGTAGCATATGGCTAGTTTTGGTTTTTTTGTCCATCAACACAGAACACAGTGAAAAGATTCCAAAGAAGTTTTTGATGGTGTTTCCTTATATGTTGGAGGAGAGTGTGGTAAATGTTCAACTATTCTAAATATTCACAGTCCATGCTTTACCAAAGAGAATGTTCACGCTTCTGCACAATGCAAATGTGAATGTCATACCTGGGTGGGCTGCAATGTGTTGGTGTGAATGGAGAACACTCTGTTTTACCCCGTTTCCTCTGTGGATAAGAAATGAAATGGCCAAAGAGTAAAAGGCACAGTTTTTATTTTTTATTTTATTGTTTAAAGCACTGACCTAGCTTGAGAGCATCGGAGAACTGTAAAGGGATGTGCGTATCACATGAGAATACAGAATGTGTCAATACATTAAACTAGCCCTATACACAAGGCAGACAGATTTTAGTGACATGATTGATCAGAATTATAACTCAATGCAACATTCACTCTATTCGACAAAACATCTAAATATACACAGTCCACGGATTCCATAAGTGATTTTTTACGCTACTGCACAATGCCACTGTGACTGCCGTACCTGCCTGGACTGGGGTGTGTTGCTGTGTGTGGACAAAGCCCTGGCTGTACTAATCTCATCCTGCAGGAAGTAATAGAGTCAAGTAGAGAGTAGCAAGTCATCTCTAAATCAGTACTGGAGGAATCTATCTTCTTTGTCAATTAACTTGTCTTGATCTGACTTTATGTTGCCAAAGGATGGCCATGGCAAACAAGGGTGAGAAACAGTGAAAAGTGCATCGAAATGTAAGTGATGCTCTGTAGAAAGCACACATACAATATATCACTAAGAGGTGTGGATCTGGTGTACTGATGCTTCATCATGAAAAAGTGTGGGGGTGGCCATTTCTTTAAATCCGTGTTGTCTGAAGTTTTACCAATCTTGACAGTTTGTGTGTTCCTGTTTTACAAATGTACAAATGAGATTTTGTGTGGGTGATCGGATTCAGTGAGAAATGTGTGATAATGAAAGTGAAACTATGATGCAATGTTGTGCGGAGTGTATGGTGTGCATGATTTCCTTTTAATTCCACTTGTTTTTAAAGCACCCATGTGTGATATTAGCATGATTGGTGTGTGTTTGTAATTTTGGAATAATTGGGATAATTATGTGCATGTGATTTTGGGTTATGCTTGGCAATGCTTGTAGAATCATTTTGTGTTTGAAGGCATGTAAATGTGCATTCATGCGTTTGCCTTTGTCAGATTAATCATAGTTCTGTAACTTTTCCACAAGTACTGTGCATCTACACAAGTTTCCATGACATTTCTGGTCTTTCAAATGTCTTTCATTTTGTTCCTTAGCATTTTTCTTTTCCACAGCATATTGTTTGCGTGTGTCTCGCATTTTTGTTGACACCATATAGATCATGGCAATATGTAGTTGGGTGTTTTTTGTATTAAAGTTAATTTTGTTTACTCCTCCCCACCTACTGAACCTATTTGATAGGTGTAAATGTCATCTCTTTTGGCCCACAGCACCAACTGCAAATGCTTCTGCTGTATACATTTCATGCTGCTTGTCACTCTGCAATTAGGACTTATGTTTAAAACATCAGTTAACTATTCAGCATTTTGAAAGTAAATAGCACATATTTGGCTGATGTGATTTTCAAAATGTGTACCAAACGTCTCAAAAAATCAAAATGGAAAAGTTTGAGATATCATGGGTTAAGTAGCCCACACACAGGTTGCATTGAGCAATCTTTTAATGGCATGACAATATTGGTGAAAGGTCTCCATATTTGGCATGTGTGTACAGAGCTGGCCAGATCAGTGACCTATCAAATTTGGTGAACTTCATTTCATGGGAAATACATGTACAGAAGTAATCATGTTTGCCTTTCCTATGTACTAAGTTCGGTGTAACCCTAAGTGAAGATTTATAACCATGACTCTATAATATTTATGCATTTTGAAACATGTTTTTAAAACAGTTAAGTTTACTACCTTTAAAACGATCAGAGCTATACACTATGGGAAAGGTTTAATGTATTATTAAACACTAAACATAGCATATAAAAAGATGAACCTTCCTGAAACCCTAACTCATGTTCTTCTTTTGGATTGTTGTTAATGCGTTGATGTTTGAGTAGTGATTTCTTTTTCATTTGTATATTGATGTTTTTTGTAATTCCTATGCAAATGCTTAGTTTTGTTTGTTGTGAAATGTAATATTAAAATGATAATATGGGTATATGTTGTGAGGTAGTTATTTAAGTGAGTGTGGGGGCATGTTTTTAGGTGAGTTACTTTAAGGTTTTTATTATTGATGGATGGGAGAGAAAAAGGCAGTCAGTGCAACAGTGAAGTGGGCTGGCCTCTACAGAACCCATCAGCAGTGTCCGGGGGTCCTTTTTGTGTATCTTGAACAAGCTATGGATTCACGGTTGCTGTCTCCAGCTTGTCTTGGGAAGACTTTATTATTCGGACAGTCTTTCTCTCTTGGCCAAGTAAAGCTCGGCTTTCTTTGGCATGATTGACTCTTGATTTGGTCCACTTGTCTAGTTTCTCTAAACTCTTGCTCAAAATATTCTCTCCTTTGAATATTCGATTCTTTTTGTATCAAGTGGCTAATGACTTTCCACCTTTCCCAGGGCATTGTTATCCACAGTTCCTTTCTCTTAATATTACTTATTTATCTTGTATCACAACAGCTTAACTTAATTTGCTTTAAGAGTAACTTTTTCTCTTGACTTGTACTGAGACACGTTGTTTGTAGGATATACTGATGCCTTCTCTGCCTCCTGTTATGCCTGTTCTCCCCCATACCTTCCGTTGGGAAGGGGAATGCCTTATCAACACGTGCTACTCGATGACCCTCTCCCAGGTCTTGGCCCGGCATCGCCTCACCTTCTTCTGCGGGTTCCTCCTTGCAGTCTCTCTTCTCTTTCCAGTGTGCCGATCCTCTGATGAGCGGTCGGGCACACTGCAACTCTGTGCTTGCTTTTTAGTGTATTGTTTTTGGAGGAGCCTACAATTTATTGTCATGTTGCCATTTAATAATTTGCTAGATTTTTAGCTTGCTTTTAAAAAAGATATATTTTTAGGTGTAATTTTAGCAAAATACTGACTATATGTGTACTGAACATATTCCATTTGCTATATTGCGAGGGAGCTTACGAGGGGGAGATTTAACTTGTGTGCCGACTTCGTTCGGCGCTGGGACTCCATTTCCCAGACCTGCTTGCATTTGGCGCACCGCCTGATGCGCCACTCACAGGTGCAACATTCCTTATCAGACTCGCTGTTCGGCCTGTTTCCAGCCTGTGGCGGCAATTGGCATGATACAGTGCTTGTTGAGACGGGGCTGCAAATATGATTGCCAATAGGTTAGTAACATTGTATCTGAGGAGCACTGTATGAAGTTGATGGAAAAGATGGGGGGAATAAGCTGTGATGGGCTTATCCTGAGAACGCTGGACAATGAAAAGGTTTTTTTTACACTTAGAAAACTGAACAAAAGTCGCAACTTTGGGATACTCAGACCTACTCTGGAGTCAAAGAGTGGTTGTGGAGCGGAGGATAACTCCTGGATTACAGCAGCACTGATTATTGCCTGCTCTGCCATTGCCCATGCAGTGGAAGTGGCTGAGCTCATCAATTCGTACAACTTAGATATGCTCCTACTAACTGAAACATGGAGGAGTCACAGATGACATTTCACTACCTAGTTCCTGAGGACTATTGTATTCAGTTTATCAACCAGATTGGCAAAAGGGGGGAGGCATCGCAATGATTTATAGATCTTCACTGCATGTCTCCCACCTCAAGGCCTTAGAGTGGACCGATGGGTCTCAGGTGGGCCAGGTCTCCATCGGGTTATCACCTACAATATTAGTGAAGGTCATCCTGGGCTATAGACCCCCAGGTCCTGCTGTCAGATTCTTGGAGAAGTTGGATATTTTTCTAACTCTATCTGGGAGCAGATACAAGGAACTCTTGTGCTTGGGGGATTGGAACATCTGGACAGATAATTCCAAACACCCAGATTCTGAAGAACTGTGTGAATTTATTGGGAACCATGAGCTCTTATTAATGCCCCTTCACATGTTAGTTGTCACTGTCGAGACAGATTGCTGGCCATGGCAGTTCTGCAGTGTTGAAGGGGATGGTCCCCATTCACTGGTCCGATCACTTTCTTCAACTTTTTGACTTGGTCATTCCAGGGAGAGGGAAAGGGACGGGGAAGGATGGACCACTGATGTCTATTCAAAAAGCTGTTGTGATGTAGTGACTGAAAGGTTGGCTAGTATTGATGGTACGTTGTCGAGTGAGGAATTTTTCACAGAGGGCACTATCATATTGGATACAATATGTTCCAAATTCGCCCATTGAAACACAAGAGCAATAGGATTTCAAAACCCTGGTTTACCCATAACCTAGTTCCTCTCTGGAAGCAGGTTCCCCAAACAGATAAAAAATGGAGAGAGAATAGATCACCTGAGAGCTCCGAGCGGCCCAGGATAGCATTGAATAACTATAAACAAGCCATTTTTAGGGCCAAAAGGGAATTTCTTCTTGAAAAAATTGACAATGGGAGCAATCAGCAAAGATAAGTATTTAAGGTGGTTCCTAGGTTCTATAGGCCAAGCTGTATATTGCTTCATCTCTCGGACCATCGTTAGTATAGGCCAACATTTTCAATGTATTTTTAAAGAAACAATAGAAGCAATAGAGGATAATATTGTGGCAAAGGGCCAGTTGTGCCCTGTTTTGACAGATGACTCAGGATTGTGTCCCCAGCCAGGCGTATTAGCTGCTGAAAGCAATGAAAACTGTGTTATTTTCAACCAGTTACAGAGGATTTTATACAATCAATCATTCTGAATCTCAAGCCCACTAATGACTTTGTTTATGCTACCCACCAGTATGGACAGATGCTTAATCCAGAACATTGCTCTTTTTATTACCATCTTTGTCAACAAATCTTTGGGCAAGGGCACAGTTTCTAGTGAGCTAAAAAATGCCATCATCACACCACTATTAAAGAAATTGAACTGGAATCCGGCCTGTCTGAAGAACTATCGACCGATTGCAGGCCAATAGTGGCCTGGAAAAATATTGGAAAAATATTGGAGAATGTGATTACCTCTCAACTTCAAACATTTGTTGAGAATGAGGCAATGCTGGGTGAGTTCCAATCAGGATTTGAGGTAAGCATGGGACCAAAACAGCTTTGCTATAGGTGTATGACGAGTTGTTGGAGTCACAGACAAAGCGGGGGCTTACAATTTTTGTGATGCTGGAACTGTCTGCAGCCTTCGACACAGTCGGTCACAATATTATACTTGAAAACCTGAGAGTGCCTAGGAATGTTTGTGAACAGGCGATGAAATGTGTCAAACATGACAAAATAATACTATGTTTACATAAAGTAAAAAGTAAACTCTTGATTGTAGACAACAGGACGACCCCCTTGTGTTTCAAGTTTATCTAGCCCACAGTCCTGCCGCCTTTAGGGCTGTCCCTTTTGTTACCACATGAAATGGTTTGGATAATTTCTAGTAAACAGATGTAGCCGGATGAAATTTGGGGGTTATACCTCAGATCCTATTGTAATGAGTTGTGGAGTTCCGCAAGGTTCTTCATTATCTCCCCTATTGTTTAATTTGTATATGCTAACCATGCTGAATATTGCGAAAAGTAATGGTCTAAGTTACCACTCGTACGCCGACGACACACAAATCTACATTAAAATTGATAACATCGAGGAGGCCTTCATTAAGGTTAATCATTGACTGGAAGACATAAACAAGCGGGTGGCTAATAATCAGCTTCAGCTGAAAGCAGCCAAAACCTAGCTTACCCTGTTTGTGCCTAGACCGCTGGTTCTGGCTGCAAAGGAATCATTTGCCCCATGTATCCTCGTTGAGGAGCTTCAATTTGCCACTAAAATTTAGAATTTAGGCTGCCTGTGGCAGGAGAACCTTGGCAGCGAAGCACAGGTTGTGGCTAAGGTTAAGTCAGTCTTTCATTCTTTGTGAATAGACCCTCGGGTTTTACCATTCATCCCCAAGAAGGATCATGCAGCAGTGGTGGAGGCCATGACAAATACACACTTGAACTACTGTAACAGTGTTCTGATAGGTATCCCTGAAAAACAACTGTAGATGCTCCAGAAGGCCCAAAATGTAGCGTTTAGACGGGTTGGCCGGCTTGGTAGATCGGCTCATGTTTCCCCACTTCATAGAATAATGCACTGGCTGGCAGTGAAGTACCGCATTAAATTCAAGGTGGCATGCTTGATATTTAAGTATGTAAATGGGTTTGACCCCGGAGTGCCTAAGCACTAAGACCAGCCGTCACAATCCCCTTAAAATGCTCTGGTCAAGGGGTCAGCTGCTTCTGAGTATTCCCTGCCCGGTATGTGTTTCCAGAGGAGACAGAAGATTTGCTGTCTTTGGTCCCAGACTCTGGAATAGCATACTTCTGGAAATTAGGGGCTGTCAGACACTCGTTCAGTTTTGGAAGGCCCTTAGAACCTTCCAGTTTAAATAGTAACAGGTCAACTAACTTGGAGCCTTATTTTTCCCCCTCTACTTCTGTGCTATGAGTGTTTTGGTCCAACTCCGCCATTATACTTTTTAAATTTATTTATTTTATTTGTTTCAGTAGTTTGGTTTATATAAACCCTTTCATATTTTATACTTCTTGTCACTTACTCTTTACACTCAAGACAATTCTTATCAACATTGCTTAAAACCATATGATATTAATATCTTTCCATTGAAGTGATTACATCAATATTTAGCCAATCATCAGTTCATAATTTACGATTGCAGTTTTAGTTTGTCTAAAAATCTTATTCTGTTGGTTTTTACAGTTTTTGTATTCGTTACAAAATGTAAAGAAGTGTGCTTTACACAGTTCAGCCAAAGTTTCACATTTAGTAAGTAAACGTTCAGGCGTTTCTATGATCTCCATTTTATTGCAGAATCTGCATCTTGCACAAACGTTTGTTTGTATGTGTGTCTTCCTTGCTATGTGCTATTTGAAAGTGAGGTGCCTGTCAATGTTGTACACAAGGGACATGGCACAGAGGGCCAGCTGGGATGGGAATCCCTTGAGGTTGATAGCGAAGAAGCTGGTCTGTATGTCAAGGTGTTCGGTTTTGTTGGTCAGCGGTAGGAATTCATTCTTGGAGGGGTTGAGCTTCAGGTAAGCACTGGGCATCCATACTGTATCAATGTGAGGCAGGCCTTTAGCCTCGGTATGTCTTCAATGGAGGATATCTTGAGGTAGATCTGCATGTAATCTATGTATTGGTGACTGTGGATGTTGTGTGGAAAGAAGAGGGTTGAGAGCCTTTACATGTAAAGACTAAAGATCACAGAGGACAGGATGGATTGTTGCGGGACTCCTTGGGTGATGGGTAGAGTTGGTGATCTGGAAGAATCCAAATGTATGAACTGTTTGCAGTTCGCAAGGTAGGATTTGGAAAATCTGAGGCCAATCTCAGTGATTCCTCTGCAGCAATGTAGATTGTCGGTGAGTGTCTGGTAGTCTACTGTTTCAAATGCTGCTGAGAGACCAAGGAGAACTAGGAGGTAAGGATGGCCATCATCAAGGATTTTAAGGGCATTGTCAATCACATTGATGGCAGCTGTTTCTGTGCTGCAGCAGGGTCTGAAGCCAGATTGGTAGGACTGAAGGAGGTTATTGGCTTTGATGGGTGGAATGAGTGTGTGGCTACTGCTTTCTCAAATATCTTACCTAGAAAGGGAAGATGGCTGATGGCGCAGTAGTTCCTGAGTTCATCAGGGTCCAGTGTTGGTTTCTTAAGAAGCAGGAGGATTTGTCTGGTCTTGATGGTGAAGGGAAGGTGCCTTGAGTTAGGGAACTGTTGATGATTGTTAGGTAAGGGAGGAGTGCTTCGGTCAGAAGGGTCATGAGTAAGGAGGAAGGGAGGATGTCATCCACATGCAATGTGGCCTTCAGGGATGCTAAGGTGGCAGTGAGGTCTCCATAGTCTTGAAATGTGTCCATATAGTTGTGGTTTTGCAAGATGGGATGTTTAGTGTTCTGCCAATTGTGGCATTTGTGTCTATGTGTTGGCAGATCATGTTGATCTTGTTGATGAAGAAAGAGTTGATGTCAGTGGATTTTTCGATGGTGGGTCAGGCAGAGGGTGTTACATCTCTCTTGACGGATCCTCTTACCCCTTCCGTACATGCTGTTTTGCTTAAACAGAACACCTCCAGCATGGAGGACACTGGACCTATCTGTAGCGGTCTAGCGTTTCTTCCCTCTCAGACCGAGCGGGTAGCCACGCTCTGACTTCCGGAATCGTACATCCGGAAACACGGACGTTGGATCGGCGCGTTGCTTCTCTATTCAGAGTTGCGCTACGCTCTATAAGTACAATTACTTTCCACCTTCGGGTATTATTAATTACTTGAACAACAAACTCCTAGTCCTTCTTTCTTGAATTTACTTCCATCTGTCTCCTGATTTTCGTGTTACTAGATACACCTCTCCACGCCCTCTACATGTGTGAGCCATAGGGATATTCTTCAACAGTCAGCCCGTTTCCAAGACCCGTTTGGTGGGTAATCCTACGTAGCCAGAGATTCTTCAAGTCCGCGCTTTAATAGCGATGCGCATATTTTTAACCCTTGTCCTTGTTGCATTCTGCGTTAGGAATCATCTGCAGAATTACCTTACAGCCTTCCACTTGGAACTTTCCGAACTCCTGTCTTTCTAAAAGGTTGCTGAGCAACGATTATTTCGGTAAGGCGATACGCAAAGCTTGCCTCAAGTTTGTGTCTTTCCTTCCTAATTGTGTAAGAACCATCTGTTTATAATCGTTCAACCTTCCACTTCATTAGCTCCTTCATTCTATAGTTCTGTGTCACTTCCGACCTGGCTGACAGTAATCAGGAAAATATCCTCAGCTCCAGGGTAAGCCTATCCTTCATCCATCTGATTTATAATATCCCTCTCATTTCTCTTTTCACAAAACTGTCATTCTGTCTTTATTAGAATCCTTCACAAGAGGACTTCTGTCTTGTTTAAAGAACCCGCTCATCACAAGGGAAACACACTGCTGTCTTCAGGAGTCCACACACCCTAGCAGCACATCACAGGGTTTTTTCCCCTTTGGGGTTTTCCCTGGAGGCTTCACTACTATCTAGCCCTTTCAGCTGGTTGGTAGAGGGGTTTCTAGGTGAGACTCACAATCTCCTAACTACAGACTACTGGATCCTTGAGGACCTGAGTGGAGGTGGGTGCCATTTATGAATGTCGAAGGACGTTTGTTATTGTAATTTTGCTTTTTAAACCATAATATAAAACAGAGGGTTTATACAGTGCTTGATGGCTTTTTAGAGGGGTTGGCTTTCATTGTTGGCTTTGGCTGTAGTGTTTTGGTAGTAGTTGGCCTTGGCAGTGTTGACCAGTCGCTTGGATGTAGCACAGAGTTCCTTTATCAGGGCGATTTTGGTTTTAAGGCTCACATCAATAATTTAAAATGTGCAGATTAATGCAAAATGTCATGGACTACGAATATCAGGATTTACAGAAAATTATTTGTAGGCACTATTTCTGCATATGTTTTTAGAAACAAGAATGTGCATGAAGTAGTGATGTTAGGTGAGAAAATTGGATAGTATTTTTTCCACATTACTAGTTTTAGCAGGCTTCAAAATTCTAATATTCATCAGTTAGTTTTGATATAAATTGCTGTTGTGTGGCAGAAAAGAAAGCATTTACTCCTGCCAATTAAGTGTATTTGCATATGTAAATCTCCAGAGGTCGTTGTCCTTCATATTTGAATTCTGACAAGGTTTTCTCTTACTAACATCTTTACGCAGTTTTTAAAATGTATTTTAATCTGTGTTGTTATGGTTAAATAAACCGCATAACACAATCAAACACATTACATCTTACACTGTATACAATAAAATAATAACAATACATATTCTTGAATAAAAACATTTCTTAACATAAAATAGTGAATTTCATAATTAATAACCTTTGCCTATTTTAAATTATTACATAAACTATGTTAAAAATGACCCTATACAAATTCCTTAAAACATTCTAAAATGTTCATCCACATATGGTGCATAGTAAAATTCAATATTGTGCAATTCCCTAAGTACAAGTGGCTCCATATTTGATCACCGTGATAATTATCCAGTTTGTATATAATACTAAGATATCTCTTTCGATGTATCACATTACATTTTCCACATTTCGTTAGGAGATGTCTAGGAATTTCGATTTCACAATTACATAATCTACAAAACCATTGTGATTATGGTATATTTTCCCATGCACCAGTTCTAGACAAAGTCAGCAATAATTCCAATCTTAATAACATTATGAATATTCTTACATTCATATGATAATGATTTAATTTGCATTTCATTTATAGTTATATAGCTTAAAAAAACTGAAATACATTGCCTCTCCATTGTTTAAGTGCAACGTCCCTGCTATCTTACTGTAGTATATTTTTGAAATTGGAATATATACAGTTCTGATCATCAATTCTGTTCATCATACGAATATAGGATATGCACATCAATATCTTTTTCTGTGCAGTTAATGATTTCAATCCCAATTCGCAGTCTAAACCTTCTACAGACCTATTAGGTGGTAAAGGAAAAGCTTTCTTCCATATTTTCCCTTCTACTTTTTTAAAGAAACAGCATTCTCTTACAGTGAATACTTCAAGGCTATAACTCACACATGGAATTAAACAAGATTTATATAATTTACTTAGTCCTTCAATGGAGTAGCCACTTTTAGTTCTCACAAAAGTTAATACTGCCATAATTTGTTTTTTCTATTTTCTGTCATATATATGTCTCCAAAGATCTCACATTCAAAGTATCTGATATAAACATTCCAAGATATACATATGAATGTACAGTATCTATTTTATGGGAATTTAATGACCATGTGAAGTTGCCATACTTTTTCTTTCTGGGCCCAATCACCATAATTTTTGTTTTACGAATGTTAACTACAAGGTTATTCTTTTTAGAATATTCCAAGAGCCCATCCATACTATGCTGTAGTCCAATTGGGGTTTTGTCCATTAATATGGTATCATCCGTGCATGCAAGCCATGCAAGATGTTCAGCCCCAATTTTCGGCTGGACATTCCTACAACTATCTAATTTTTTTACCCATATCTGACATGTTTAGATTATTGAGAGTGGGGACCAGAGAGCGAGCTTGTTTTAGACCCACATTCGTCTTGATTGCCTTACTCAGCACTGCCTCCTGGTTCAAACATATTTGGGCCACTTTATCAGTGTAGAATTCCTGTATGAAGTAAAGTACAATGCAGTTTAAATTCCATTTTTGCAGTTTAGTCCATAAACATTCTCGATCCACTGTATCGAAAGCTGCTTTATAAAAGTGATCCATTTTTCATAGAGTTTTTTTTAATAAGATACAATAACGTCTACACATTATGCATGGTTGACATTCCCTGACGGAAGCCCGACGGTTGCTAGGATAATATATTATATTTTTGTATCCATGTATTCATCTCTTTTACTAGTATTTCTGCAAACATTTTAGAGCAGGAATTTGTTAGGGCCAGCAGTCTGTAATTGAATGGGTCATCACAAGCACTTTTCTTATATACTGGAATTAAAATAGTAGCCTTCGAACTAGTGGGTAAAAATCCTGTGCATCTAATTGCTTGGTGAACTTGTGAGAAGATATGTGCCCAATATCCAGGATTACTTTAAATATGAGATTGGGAATACCATCAGGTCCGGGAGCCCTAGATGATTTTGTTTTATTAATGATACATTCTACATCTTCCATATTAAAAATGATATCTTTAGTTCTATCTATATCACCAATTTTTTTTTGCATGTTGTTGTAATACACCTCATTAATGTGTTTCACCCAGTCAGCCTCACTTATACCTTATAGGAATTATATATACATCTACATTTCCGACCATCAGTTTGTCTTATCATATTCCTCATTAGCACCCACTTCTTCAAATATTCATAAGCCTTGTGTCAACAGACAATTTATAGCATGTTTTTAAATGACTTATTTTATTCCTCTTTGCATAGTCGTTGTGAATAAAGGATTTGACGCTTTTGATCTCTTTGTAGAGTTTTCGATTCTCAGTTCTGATGCCAATGTTATAAAATGCCTTTACGCAGTTGATAAAATGAATACTATTTAAGTTCAAATGAACATGTATTATTTTAAATGTTTTTAAGCTACTATTTCTCAATGTGATGCACTGACATGTACTGTATGCGTCATGTAGTGTTTGCATTGTAGCGGCTTTGCTGAAAAACAGCTTGGTAACACATGAGGTTGGCTAGTTTGATAGGAAAAGACCCAGATTCCCATTAAACACAGAAAACTTTACAGATTTACCCTGCACTCCTACCCTACATACTCCCCTGAAAAAGTCAACACTGCTGAGGACCTTAGCCCCCTGAGGATATGCAAAAAATTAGGAAAGAATGGACC
Source organism: Ambystoma mexicanum (assembly GCF_040938575.1). Lineage (NCBI taxonomy): Eukaryota > Metazoa > Chordata > Amphibia > Caudata > Ambystomatidae > Ambystoma > Ambystoma mexicanum. Next base: position 854,052,441 of record NC_090933.1, on the reverse strand, counting down.
ATTGGATTGAGAACTGCATGTGACAATTGCATGTGACAAGTTTTCCTACATGTGTGAATGATTGAGTGATTGCTGTGCAATATTGGCATCCAGCCTCTTAGACCCAAAATAGCTAATTCCACAATCTCATCTTCCAAGACAATAAACTGAGTCAGAAGATTTTTAACTGTTTAATTTATTGCCATAATGTATTAGACATTAAAAAAACAGTGTTTTCTTTTGTGATAGAACTTCCATTTGTTGTTGCATCACAGACACTTGTGTGCCTATGTCAGGCAATGACTACTAGCACAAAATCCCTTATCATATAATTTCTTTCGGTCTGTGTCTTGAAAACGCAAATGTGATTTATTTGGGTCTAACATCATTTTGCATTATGGTACATTGGAGGTTGCGCTTTCATGAATTTTATCTTTTTTCTCTTTAGTTAAATGTTTAGAACATACTATAACAGCTCACAATGTTGGTCTGTTGTGCAGAGATTTGTTAAAGAAAATTCTCTGATAAAGTAAATGCATCGCCTTTAGCTTGTGGGGACCCCACTTTAAACCCACGTATGAAAATATATATATTATAGAGTGGCGATATCTGCCCCATAGTGAAGGTGAGTCGGACTCCCATACACACCCCTTCAATACTATTTTTAACAACTTTTGATGCGAGCGACAGATTTGACTGAAATTCCAAATGTCATTAGGGACGTGCAAGCCCCCTCAGACTGCAAAGGTCTGTAAAAATACGTTATAAAATAAAAGCGTTATTTTTTTCCAAAATTCATTTTTCCATAGACGAACAAGGTCCATTTTGCCAAAGCGCACAGCCCAAACCGCTGGATGGATTTTGACCAGGTCTCAAACAACTTGGGCATGAACCATTGATTCATGGCCCATGCTTTGTTTGGAGTTATTCCATGCAGTAGTTTTTAAATATTTGAAGGCGAAGGGGGTGCCCCCTCTCAAAAATAGATAGCCATATCTCTGGGAATTACCCAAAACTGGGTGTTTTTAGAAATGAAGCAAGCACCATCTTGTTTTTTGCTCGATGCAAGAGGTCTTTGAGGTTATAGCTGAGGATATGGGAAAATGAAATGCAGGGAAAAAGCTATTTGAAGGTCAAAAGCATGCAAATGCCATCAGGCTACAAGTGGCGGGGGTGGCTAAATGGCACCAAGTGGAATTTGGGAGTTGGAGAGGGTCTAGGGACTGAGTTTGCAACAAATATCTTTCTGTAGCCTCAACTATAGTCGATGTCTCAAAGCAAACTGCATCACAGAAACAGCATGTGTTGTGGGGGGAGGGAGAGGGCAGGGTAGGTGAGGAGTCCATTTTGGCAGTGGAGGAGCTGGCACAGATGAGGGGGGCACTTGAAGAGGGCCTGGGGGCAGGAAAGCATTTTTATTCACCATTTTTCTGATATTCACAGCTATATCCGTGGCTATAAAAGACTATGGCTAGCCGAGGGTATGTGTAGTTCATTACCCGCGGTTACAGTATTTTGTTTATTTTTATTAAATATATTTTTACAGCTATAGGGATGTAGTAGTGAAAAGTCACTGGCCTTGGCTAGTGACACAAGTGCCATCCCGCTCTCCCATCCATGCAGCAACCAGGACAGATCCTGCTTAGTTTCAAAGTGAGGAAGGGGCCAGCCTCCTCAGGCCATGTTGCCCGATCAAATGAGCCAAACTTACAAGACCACTTAGAGCAAGGGGCCTTTCCTTGCTTTGAAGCTAAGCAGGGTTAGTCCCGCTTTCAAGCTAAGCAAGGTCAGGGCCTGTTACTGAATGGATGGGCGACCGAATGGGCATCCAAATGACTATTTTTTTTAAAAAAAACTGTGCTACTGTTAGTCCTTGAAGGTTTTGCACTCAGAGACCATTTTTTGACTTTTGCTGAATTGCATTCTGGTATTTGTAGTCTCCCAGTCCACAATAAAAAAAATGATATTTTTACAGAAACAGTGGGTTTCCCATCCTTGCAGTAACCAAGACCGACCCTGCTTAGCTTCAAAGCAAAGAAAGGGCTAGCCCCCTCAGGCCAGGTTCCCTAATAAATGAGCCCACCTTACAAGACCACTTAGAGCAGCTTGGCCTGGGGGGCTGGATCTTTCCTCCCCTTGAAGCTAAGCAGGGGCGGTCCTGTTACTGCATGGATGGAAGACAGTCCTCAGTCCTGAATGCTGTGTGTTTTTCTAGTTTTAAATATTTCATAACACACAGCATTCACGTTATTTGTTTTAAACTGTGGTACTGTCAGTCCTTGAAAGTTTTGCACTCAGAGACAATTGTATTGCCTTTTGCTAAATTGTATTCTGCTATTTGTAGTCTCCCAGTCATGAAAGGGGGAATAATGCTATAATTGTACACTTTTTGGCTAACATAGTTCTATAAGGATTTATATATTTGAGTAACACTATGGTACGAGTAATTTTCAAGTTATCTTTATAAAGCAGAGTGCTGTTGAAAACAAGAGATGGGGATGAGAAAGGGAAATGATGACTTCTGCCCCCCGTGTGCCCTCTTCTTGTAGCTAAGCTCCCCTCAAGTACAGCGTCTCGATGCCTAAGGGTAGCTGTGTGCTATACAAATGTAACAAATAAATAAATGAGAGGGCAAGTAAGTAATAAGTATTTGCCAATGATGCGGCAAGGTGGTTTGCAAACCTGGACACCGGTGCAGTTATGTTCCCCTAATTGTGGCTGCTTTTCAGGGCACGAGTAAAGGACACATGTGGATGGACAGTGTAATTTTTTCTGCAGAGGGCGGACGCAACACCTGTTGTTTTTTTTTTTTAGGTTGGCAAGCTCGCTCAAATATTTGGATACCAGGATTTTACTCAGGTTGTCATGTTCCCAGTGCAGACGCTTACTCACAAGACCACAAGCACTTGTTTCGTAATGGGATTTAGTTTTCCAGAGAAATATTTACGACATATTGCTGGGTTTAAAAGGTGAGCACCTTTTATACTTTGCCAGCATATTTATTGGAACATATCCTCTCTCAGGTTATTTTTCTGGTGTTTATTATTTTCTTTAAAAGTCCAATACTATTTTGTCGTGTGCACTTTCGTCTAAGTAGTAGGTCTATTGAACTACATTTGTATATTTCACTTTAAGATATATGTTCACTTACTGTGCATATATTCATGGGTGCCAGCTTTCGATTTTCACTATGGGGGGAAAAGTACCTGGACATATGTTATTCTTGCAGCTGGTCATTTTTTTCCCTTTCCGTGCTGTTTAAATGCAGTTAGTTGGGGTTATGTGATGAATCACAACAATTACCATGAAACCAGCAATAAAACAAGAGGCTTGTACCACGCTGCTTGAACCAAGTGTGTGATACTTGACAAATAATGTAATCTCACTGTGCTTTGCCTAAAAACACTGTGAGTTCTCAAAGACTGCAAACTTTTATACATAACAATACCACTGTCAAAACAGGACAAAATCAGTTTGTGATTGATGAATGTCTTTGAGTGATGGGCTGCAAGTGTTTTAAAATATAGAGTGGCCGTGCTCACAAAGGCCATGTCTAATGGTTTGGTAGTGCTCTGCTGTGCCCACCAGCCATGGCCAAAGGTATTGGCTGGTGGTCTAGTAGCATTTGAAAATTGACAGTGGGCACGGTCAAAGGCTGTGTCCACTGACCATGGCCGAAGACCATGCTAGTGATCTGGAAGCGTTCTAAAAATCTATGGAATAACCAAACACTTGAAATTAATGGAAAAAACTTTAGTTGTAGGGACGTTAAGGTGAGCCATACATTGTACAACACCTTTGAAATTCAAGGACAAATCTTTAGTTGCAGGGACCTTAAGGTGAGAACTTAATGCAACAAAACCCCTGAAATTCAGCTAAAGCCACATAAACCTCACACCCCCTCTTGGGCAGCCTATAACCACAGTGATGACATCACAGTTCACATCACTGATGACATCACTAATTTCATGTTGTATGAGAACACTGATGACATTACAAATCACATGTATGAGAACACTGATAACTTTACAAATCACATCAATGATACCATCACTGGTGACAACACTAATTACATTGGATACAACTGATTACATCAATAATGGAATTAGACATAACATCATTAATAAGTCAGCTCATGAAAATATTGATTACCTTAATAACAATTTAGGCTGTGTAATTTGACAAAGGCTGTGGTCACTGGCCATCACCAAACACCATAGCTAGTGATTGGTTACAGTTTAAAAAATACCAATATGCATGGCTGAAAGCCATGCCTGGTAGCCCATCACTGTTTTAAAATATACAGTGGGCAAAACTGAAAGCTGTAGTCAATGGCCATGGCTAAAGGCCATAGCTAGTGTGCTTTCATATGTTAGAATATACAGATGGCACAGCCAAAGTCTGTGGCCACTGGCTAGTATCGTGTTGAAGATCATGGCTAGTGGCTGGTTAGTGTATGCACTACATAGTGGGCATGGCTGAAGGCCATGGCTAGTGGCTTGTTAGTGTTGTATGATACACAGTGGGCACGGCCGAAGGCCATCAGTTATTGCATTTTATTATTTTAAAATATACAGTGGGCATGGCCAAAAGATGTCCAAACTGCTCAAGGTCAAAGGCCATGGGAAGTGGGACATTTATATGTTGGAATATATCGAGGGCACAGTCTAAGATTGTGGCCACTGGCCAGTATTGTGCTAAAGTCCATGGCTAATGCCTGACCAGTGCATGTAATATACAGTGGATACGGTTGAAAGCTGTATCCACTGGTAAAGGCCAAAATCTATGGTTGGTAACCTGTTAGTGTTTTCAAATATTCAGAGCACATGGGTGAAGGTTGTGACCACTGTCGATAACTGAAGACAATGACTAGTACCCATTCTTGTGTTAAAATATTTTTGCCCATGCACACTGACCATGGCTGAAGGCCATGCTTAATGCCAGTTACTGTTGTAATGTAATTTGTGATGTCCTCAGTGATGTGATCTGTGATGTGGTCATAGGCTGTGCAGCAGGGGGCATGAAGTTAAGGTGGCTTTAGCTGAATTTCAGGGGTTTTGTTGTGTTAAGTTCTCACCTTAAAGTCTCTGCAACTAAAGTGTTTTCATTGAATATATGGTGCAGAACCATCCTGTCAAGAAATACTGGCTCTACCAGCAGGGGCATGCATATAAGCAAGCATGATCAATTAGGGCAGTTTCACCTTGCATGGGCTTCCATTAACAGGAAACGTGTGAGCAGAAGTTCAGGGCTCATGTTTTATGGCTGCTAATTCCTGGGAAATCAGAACTTGTATAATTAATGCATACCTCCCTTAACCCGTAGCAGCAGGGCTTCACATCAATAGTAGGGGACAGGGCACTGCATTCAACTACAATTCTGCTCAACCTGTCCGACTCAAAACTAGGGCAAATTTCTACAGTCACTTTGCGACACTTTTCAAAGATGAAGTTCAGGCATGCACACTGACCCAGGTCTTTTGCGGGACATCAAAAAAGTTTCCAACTCTGACAGCATGTGCCACTAAAACAGTGTAAATGTATGATTAATACCTGGAGGTTTCTAAGCACGGACGGGGGGATCGAACCTGTGTTGCTCCGTGTCGTCTTGCGTGAAAGGCGAGCACGTTGCCCTTGAGCTCGCCTCCGAAGACGCTAATGTGCTATGACTTGAAACTTTATCACTCACTTGTGTTATTACATTTGAAATATAAATCATAGAGACATATTTGCAATTCCCTCCAGCCATATATTAAAGTTAAGATTAATTTTGAGAAAGAGGTTTAACAATAATGACACTGACTTTCTTCCTATGTCTCTCTTGGCAATATATGAAATCACAGGCGATCACACTGTCAAATTGCATCTTTGCCCACAGAGAGCCAGTGTGGATGTACTGTGCTTGTCTTTTTCGCTGCAGTATATTGACTAGGGATATGCGCTGTGCTGAATACAAAATTGGAACACATTGTGTATCCCCCTCAACCTGACTACCACAGAAGCACTGGAGAGAACGGAGTGTAATTAGACTCACGCACTACTGATGTTTTCAATTAAATAACTCTCATCCGTACAGTCTATAGGAGCATAATTAACCACGCTTTTCCTCGCCTGTGCTTTTTAAGCATGTTGGTCTCCCAGGTGCTAATTCAGAACCAGACAGTCGTGTTTTGCATTTTGCGCTTGCACACTCAGCAGAAAAGGGAGGAATCTGCAAGTTCAGACTCCTCAATGACTGACCAGACTGACAGTTAGAACATGCTGACGTAAAATATGTTTGATACTTTATATAATTGCATTTGCAGGTAACCACAGCCTGCCACAGAATGCAGTGCAATGCTCATGTTCAGTATGAGGCAAGCAACGGTTTGTAAGCGACATTGTACCTGATTTACAAAGCCTTTTCAATCAGGCCCAAGCTGTCTTCTGTTAAGGGGGGGGATGGTTTGTGTGTTATTTTGTAAAATCAATAAAAAGAGTTTACAAAAAAAAATGTTTTCATGGAATTATTTTGTGAGCATTCTCGAAATGCAAGCCTTGCCTGATAGCCTCCTCTTATGGCTGTTGATAATCACGCATATAAGAAAACACACACAGACAGGGGAAAGCGAAAGACAGTCGCCACACTAACATCTGATTTTGACAGCATATACAGGCTAGGGCCCCTATGGATTTCTAGCAGCTTTTTACACCTACAAACAGTAGGCGGAATCCATAGGGAGTCTCTGTAATGTTGGTGTTGGCGCTACATGGCGTTCAATAAGCACTCATTTTGCAGCCTGGTGGCAAAAGTGACAGAGATCCAGGAATCCCATGAATTTCCATGACCTTTTGCTCCCCCAGCCATTAAATCATCAAAATCTGCCAGAGTGGGCCATGGGGGGCAGACGCCGTTGAAGAGGTGGTTCCAGCGTTGGACTGAATGGCACACCTGAAATGAGAGTGTAAGAAGAAACAACAGCGTAGTTACATGGTGTATTTTAATTTGAAATTGTTGTAGTTGCTCTTGAAGAGAGGTCATTAATGGTTTAGCGAGCACATTTAGTTTGACCATTTATGATATTACATGATATTTATAACGCGCCTTTACACAAGTGTTTCTAGGATCTTCAGTGTGAGATATCAGTGTGGGGCTCTTTTTTATTGCACGGAATGGAGTACATATGAGTTCACTTCCATGCAATGTTGATTAGTTGCATCTTGAAGTGGAAATAATACATGAAAGCTTGGCAGGTTCATGTTTCCATGCATTTTTACATCTCATAATACACACAATGGTAAATTAATTCTGTCATGGAAATGCATGGCGGGAGGCATTTATGTGGAGTCAGCCTGACTTTACCAGGAGCGGAAGCAGGTGCTTTTTATAGGGACACATGGCATCTCTGCTCGGAACAAAAAAAAATTGCATGTAAGGGGTGATGCTCCTGTATTATCAGATAGAGCAGAATGGGGTGGCGAGAGCATACACTTTTAGTTTAAAAGATTTTTTATTGAAACAGATATATACATGGCAGTTAATTATCATAACAAATACATAAAGTGTGCAATAAGCAAATGAGAGAAAAGTAATGATATTCCATACGTGTGCAAGTGCTTTTCATAAGAAAGGTGCCATACATATCTCAATAACTGGATAATAAACATTGAATAGATTTTATGTGAAAATGGGGGGAAGGGTGACAAACAAAGACACATTGAAGGACAGGACATCACATACATGAGAGGATAGAGTTAAGAGAAATAAGAGGATGAATATATTAATATTAGTGAGAATTAGAGTTGGATAAGTAATCAAGAAAGGGTTGCGATTTCAGTTGATGTTTACACAACAATTCAGGAGAAGATGCAATACAATGTTCTAATCTATGGGTACTACAGATGCTGTTCCACCAGATTTTATAATGGATATGATTTAGGCTTTTCCGATTACTGGTAATGGTTTGGATTGCAACCATTAAGGATAAGTCAAACAGAAAGTTTATGTATTTGTTAGTTTTATTGGTTTGTAAGAAGGTGTTGCCATAAAGAAGAAATTCAAAGCAAATATCTTGATGGAATTTAAAAGTAAATTTGATTGTGTTCCAAACAGAGAACCAAAATGTTTTAACATACTGGCATTCTATAAACATATGTTTGAACGATCCTTTTACTTGTAAGCTGATCCAACAAAGATCATTAGGTACAAATCCATATTTGAAAAGAGAAAGATGGGTAGTAAAAGCTCTGTGAAAAGGGTTTGAGTTAAACCTGCTGAAGAAGTGATTTTAGGGATGTATTTCCATTGCAAAGGCCAGCATAGTTGATGATCCAGTGTTGAGCAATCATTCCTCCAGTCGTCATGGAGAAGGCTAGTAACCAGTGCGGATGATGTTGATGTCAATGATTTATAATAAGAAGAGGCTGAAATATCTGGATTTAGCATATGGAATAGTCTTAGAGCATCAGGAATATTAGAGCCATGCATAAATATTTCGTAGTTGTCAAAAAGGGCAGCGACAATCATCACAAACTGTTTCAGAAATGATGCAGGTAAATGACATTTGATAGCGAAATCATTAAAGTTCATAGGATCATTTTGCACAAATAATTGATTATAAAATGTAATGCTTCTAGAGAGCCATGATCCCCACAAAAAATCGATTTGCCTTTGATTTTAATGAGAGGATTAAGCCAAGTTTAAGGGGAAATAAAAGTTGATGGTTTAGTTAGGAGTGGGAACAGGTAGAGTTTGAGATATAGCATAGATTGGCGAATACAGGAATAGGTTATCAATTTGCTCTTACCTTTTACAAGGTAAATATCCGTAAAGGAGACTGGGGAAACCATGACTCTCTCCAGGCCGACCCAGTTATGTACATATACCAGCTCTACTTGGGTGAACCACATCTGTGTTTGTTTAATGACAAAGGCCATGTGGTATTTTCTAAAATCAGGAAAGCCAACTGCTCCCAAAGAGCTGTTTTTTAAAATTTATTTAGTGAGATTATATGCTTTTTCTTCCCCCATAGAAACCTAATTAAGCAGGAGTCAATGGATTTAAAAAAGGAGAGGGAAAGGAAAATGGGCAGCATGTATAGGAAATAGAGGATTATGGGCGATATCATCATCTTTATTGCCTCTAGGCGGCCCCACCAGGATATGAAGAGGGGTGACCACAAAGTTGTTAGATCTTTTATTCTGACAAGTATAGTTTCTGAGTTTTACTTACAAAAATCTTTAATGGAAGCTAAGATGTGAACCCCAAGATAATTAAGGCCTTTAGGGCACGACTTCATTCCAGGGGTGAATGTATGGTGAGGTGTGCAATGGACATTGAGGGGAAGAATTTCTGACTTTTCAATATTGAGTTTATAACCAGAAGCTTTGGAGAAGTCCGAAACAGTATTTAGTAAGTGTTGGACACTATGTTAAGGATTTTTGAGAAACAGTATAAGATCATCTGCGTAGACTGCTGTTTTGATATGGATATTTTTATATTGTACTCCAATAATGTTTTCATTTTGTCTAATGGTTTTCTAAGAATTTTTAAGAGAAAGTCTCATTCCACTCTATCAAATGCTTTTTCCGCATCTAAAGCTATTGCAACATCGGGGTCTGTAGTGTTACAAATTAGGACTATAACATCTAGAAATAGTCTAATATTGGAGGCTGACACTCTATTCTTGATATATCCAACTTGATCTTGTTTTATGAGATGGGTAAGAAGGGAAGGAGTCTGTTGGCTAACATTTTTGCATAAATCTTACAATCAGTGTTGATAAGGGAGATGGGACGATCATTTTGAAGGAGTTCAGGGTCTTTATTGGGCTTGGGAAATACTATAAGTGTGGCCTCTAGAAATGAGCCATAAACCTCCTCTTTTGATATAAGATGAGAGTAAAGTTCACCAAGTTTATAGAGTAGCAGTTTGGAAAAGTGGCCATAAAAATCAGTAGAGAACCCATCAGGGCCTGGGGTTTTACCTTTCTTAAAATGTTTAATGGCTACAAGTATCTCAGAAGGAGTGATTGGAGTATTAAGGGATTGAAGATCTAATGGGGAATATGAGGTCCTGGGTATATTATGAAGGAATTCATCAACAAAAGGGTTATTAAGAGGAGCTTCGGAGGTTTATAACTTAGAGTACAATTTAGAGAACATATTAATAATATCTTTATCTGAGAATTTTCTATTATCCAAATGATCTTTAAGGACAACTATCCTAGACCTCTATTTTTTTAATTTAAGGTAGGCCGCCAGAGATTTACCCGCTTTGTTAGATAGCTGATATATTTTCAACTTATATTTATTCATGTTTGCCATAGCGGATGATGTGCTTTTTGGATATGCTGGTTCACTCACACCATGAAACGTACATTGACGCTGCTTAAGTGAGGGCTGCCCCTCTTTGTGCCCACTACGTAAATGGGCTATCATGCTTTAAAGGAATTTGTTTCAATTAATTTTTTCTCTCAGTACACAAATTTTATGCGTGCATACTTACCGCACCTTCCAAATCAAAATATGTATGTATATACTTTTCACAACTCTTATGAATGCCCACACCCTTGTAGTGAGGCCTTTCAACTGAGTTAGCCAACGCTTTTGTTATCAGGAGGGAATTTCACAAGTCTCCCTTCTCCCTGCTCACCCTGCTTACCTGCACCGCCAAACAGCCCAACAGCCACTTCTGATGGCACTTCACGATGCGTGCGCGCGATGTGCGTGCCCACCCCAATTATAGGCTGTGACAATGCTGCGTGGGCGGGCTGTGTAGGAGGAGTATAAAAGTGGAGGAGAGGCAGAGCTGAAAATAGAAGGTACATAGGTGTAAGCGTGACTTATCAAACGTGGCTAAGAGAGTTAGAGTTGCCGTGGCAAAGCCGCGGCTCGGCAGATTACAAGTGAAGATAGAGTCAATTCAACAGTAAATCCAATGCATGAGCAGATATTTACTTGAGTACTTGCCAACAGCCACTTCTGATGGCACTTCATGATGTGCGCGATGCACGCGCACACCACAATTATAGGCTGTGCCGATGATGTGTGGGCGGGCCATGTAGGAGGAGTACAAATGCGTACAACAAGAGGGGATTGTCCTGACTGGGGAAGTCTAAGCTGACTACAATATATTTTTTGCAGTATAAGTTTAAAGACAGTATCCTATCTTTGGGTGTCGCAATTTGTACAGTTACCAAAGATAGCAGTACATGAAAACCAACAATAATCATCCACATGTACAAGGTCATTAGTTTATGCAAGACAAGCTTTTATTAAGTGGCTTGTCCTTGTTTCTTTAAACAATTTATGAAAAACTTGTAAATATCATACAAAACAGGGGGGGGTTTTGCACATATTTCACCCCTAATAGACAATAAAGTGTAAAACAATAAAGATGCAAGGCATGAAACACAAAGTAAAGTCAGTTCATACAAGCATGTGCTGTATATTGACATTAATCCAAAATATAACAGTAGTATGAATCAAATATTTGATCAAATACCATTTTTTGGTCACCCTTTAGCCTGGTTATGTTACTATCAGAACAATATAAAATCAGAATGTATTAGTAGGTAACATGATGCCTTCATACTACTGTTATACTCCAGCCTTCCCATTCTTTCAGATGTAAAACCCATGTTGTTTTTCCGGGGCCATTTCCGCTCAAGTCCTACCTCCATTTCAACAGACAAATAAAGCTGAAGTGAATGCCCCTGAAAACAGGCAAGTCCTAAAATATGCAAAATCCCTTTTGATAAGGGTGTGCTGTTCATTTCTCAGATCCCCTCTCGGATTCCATGACCAGGTGGAATCAGGGCTGCCAGAGACGGATCTCAGCTGGTGCAGCCAAGAAAGAAGGGTTTTGTTTTGCGGTCAAGATTTCAGAAGCCTGGAGCTGCAGGGGGTTGGGATGGGACAGTTTGGGATGACCCGACAGTTGTTCTGCAATGCTCACACCTGGAGTCCCTAGGCTATTTGGGCATTTGACACAATACAATGACTCGCTGTATTAGGAAGGAAAGGAAGCAGCTGTTTAATGATTTATGTTGTCATTTGTGCAATCCGCAGCATCGGCAGAAAACAGCCATGGGTGCTGATAAACCTTTAGAAGAAGAGATTGCATTTTTAAAAAGGAAGCCTGGGGCAGCTAGATGTCATGCTGAGCTTAGGATGACAAGACAATTGATCTGCGATGGTCAGTGCCAGCTGAGTAAACAAATCAGTAGGGAAATACACATGTGATCTGATCTATCTTTAGCCACCCGTGGTGTCCTGCTATTTTCAGCTTTTGATACAGTGACTCAAGTTGTTAGCCCGCAAATCATGTGCAATGTTTTACATTACAGTTTGCTTGTGTCCAAGACACCCAGATACCTGTAACTGTTTCCAGTGGAACCTAAAGCCATAGAGCATTTGACACGGAAATGGAGTTTCACTGAAACTGTGGTAATTTTTCCAATGAGAATAAATGACGTAGAAAGCCTGTGACACGCAACACCAAATACACAGAAGTGTGTCCAGGAGCCCTAGGGTACTGGACGGGTCTGCCCACTAAGGACACCACCAACCAGCAAGCGGGACACCAAGCACTGAATGTGGCAAACACCCCAGAGAATCACAGGGTGGTCTTGTGGCACACCTCAAATCACGACCGGGGAGGTTGTCAATTTCATACAGAGCAAGGCAATTTACCTCAAATATTAAGCCCTTAATCTATTAAAAAGTTCCAGAAGGTGGTTTGTTTTTCTATGTGCTCCTCAAAGCGAAACACATCATTGTGCGGGTATCCAACCCGACAGGCCTCTAGATGTCAAGGCTTAGACCATCTACAAAAATGACTAGGGTGAGAGTGACACAGCTCACAGGGCCTTAAACTAACTTTGGCACTGCCCATGGCATGCCTGAACTTGTACTCCACACCATTCAGCTGCCCCCTGCCCTCCACCCCATCAGCAGCTCAGTCTGGATTCCTGCATGGATTGGACAATGCGACATTAATATCCAAGTAGCTGCTATCATTTACTGCATCTGCCCAGAGCCAGGCACAATGGAAGGTGTCATTTCATGACATATCCACAATGCCTCTATGCACACAAAACCACAGTTGTACGTGTTCAGTTCAACACCATTTGGGCAGTCCTAGAGCACCTTTTAATAAGGTCTTGGTCCTAGCATGTAAAGGCTGTCTTCTTCAAGTTCTAACTGTAAAAGGTTTCTACTGGATATGGATGTAGACACATCTGTATTGTGATACCTTCTAAAGTTCTGTGTAGAACATTCTAGTTTCTTCTCTGAATGTTTTAATTAATGTCTAATGTGGTCTATTTGACTCATTTTGTATTTTCAAGTATGCATTACAATTTACATTATTCGTTCTGTGTGAGCAAAGTGATAACAAGCTTATGCCGCCTTTGGCCTATTTTCTGCGTGCAATGGAAGCTAAGAATATTAGGGCTCATCATTTTCATGTGGAAGAGGATGCTTGGTGATACTGCACACTGCCCTTTATTTGTTAATTGTGAGATAAGTAAGATGCCGCATGATGATGATTTAAAATACAGTTCAAACTTTTTTCACGTGTGGCTGGATGTCGAATACCTTTTTACTCTTGCAAAGGTGAACACTCAATTTTACACCATTGAAATCATATTTACTCTCAAAGTTTAAAATAAGGAGTAAAATACTTCCACATCAAACATGTATCCAGAGTACCGGGCGTAATGAATCCCTTTCAATTGAACGGAACCCCCAGATTACAGTTAAAGAAATGTAGGACGTGGTAAATAGCTGCAGATTATTAGGTTTATATTTGATATAAAAGTGGTGTTTTGAAGAGTCAGCAGTTCTATGCCATTTGTATGGAGTGCTCTATTGGAATGACCTGTGACAAAGACATGAGGATATTTTTAACAATTAAGGAACATTTCATTTATGTGTGACAGGGCCTATGGCCAATGTCATAGCCAATATTTCAGTATGATATGTGGCGAGCCATCTTGAATTTCATAATCTGATCCTATATTCTTTTTGTATTCATTCTAATGCAAATGTGTAGTCGTTAACAATGGATCTTGGATTGCCCATGAATATGGAATGTGGAACCTGCCAACCATCAGACGCTGCGAATATGGAATTTTCTGCATCTGGTTCAACAAGCCCCGGTGCTTTGGGGGGCCAACAGGACCCAATGGATGTGAGTGCCCAATCACGAGGATCTACAGTTTTTGCGCTGTTCCAGCAATGGAACTTGATAATTGACTTTGTGGGAATGTCTCGGAAGCGGATGGGGCTCTTAGACCGCTCAGTGATCCACGAGCCACAAGAAACGTGGGAGCAATGGTGCCCATTGCTTTGTAATTGCAAGGGGGTATCCAGCAGTGGACCCTCATCTGTCAAAGTGAGTTTTATGCTGTAAGGCAGGACATTGAAGCCCCTCAGCTGGTGCTACAAGATGTGTTGGCAGATATTACTGTTGTTTAATTCTGGAGCATTGTTTTGCATGTCTGGGAATGGACCCCATACGCCGTGATCATAGCGCTTAAAGGTATGTCATGTGTCAAACACAATGGAAGTAGGGTTTTGTACAGCATTTAAAGGCATATTATTGAGGAAAATACACAAAGTTGGAGCATGTTTTTGAGCAGTTCCTAACTGTGGGTATTTATATAGCGCTCGCTCTTGCAGTTTTCCACAGCACGGACGACAGGTGGTTATTCTACCCGGTACAGCGAAGTTTGCTTTATCAGCCCTGTTATGGATACCAGGCTACAGCATTCGTTTGCATGGGCTCTGGCAGGGCCTTCCAGCTGTGGTAAGAGTTACTTTGTCAGAAAATGTCTAGAAAATGTCCAAAGAGCAATGACTCGTATCCCAAACAACATTGTTTCACTATACAGCTGTTGGCAGCCTCTTTATACAACCTTGCAACAACAGTTTAAGAACCTTCATTTTGTAAAATGTATACCTGACAGTCTCGACGACAATCGTTTACTACCACCAAGCATGGTGAATGGGAGATTTGCTGACCAAGGGTGACCAGAGCGATGAGTTAGAAAAAGCCTTTACTCGATATTTCCATCACTGCAATGTAAGCATTTGTTATATCGCGCAAAACGTTTTCAACAAAGGCAAGAGCAACAGATCTGTAATGCTAAACACTAGCTATATACTGTTATGTAAAACCCCCTGCAATAAACAACAGCTAGCAGTAATAGCTCAACATATGCATCCGTCTAAAAGGTGTTTCTTTATGGAGGCTTTTGAAGCCGCAACGAGTAAACCCTACAGTTAACTATTGGTTGATTTAAAAACAAACAAAGCAAATATGAAATGGCTATAGTTTCAATGGCGGGCTAACAACAATTGCATCAACATGGAACAATTAGAAGGGGTACAGTTGGAATGCGGGCAGGCGAACATAAAATGTGACTGCAGGTGTCATGGGGGTCGTCAGTGTGACGCAATTAGTAGACTAGCTAGTGAGGGGCGCACATGGGAATAGCGCGGATCAAGGGTGCAGCAAGTAGGGTTCAGATAGAGCACGGTGGGTAAGACATGCTGTAAGGGAGCGCACAGGAAGTAGCAAAATCAGGTGTGCAGTGGGTACCATTTGAAAGGAGGACTAATAGCAGTAGCTTCGGCAAGCAACATTGTTAAAGGGTACAAATCGAAAGGCGAGCAAACACTTGGCTCGTAAGCAAGGTACAAATTGGAAGGCAGGCTAGTAAGGAGCGTGCAGGGGCAGCGAGAGACAATGGGCAGCATATTAGATTAGCCTGGCGGGCTAGCTGACATGGGTGGCGATCACTCGAGAAATGGCCTGAACCTGTAGAATGGCAAATACGGCTTGTGTAAAAGGCTAATTACAAAGACTGGGAACACAGATACATGGCAATAACACATACCATTAGGGGTACCATACAGTTCGTGGGAAGCCAAAAGGGCAGAGTATCTGGCCAATGGCACGGATGGCTATGGACAGACTTAGGACAGGAAGCAGCCTTTGTTTGTTGGCCTTGGTGCAGTGAGCCGGCTTACGCCTGTCGGCGTGTCATTGGAACACTAGTAGCGCAGATAAGCCATTTGGGATGCAGCCAGCAGACCTGGGTGGGGGCTAGGCTGAGATGGAGCTAGTGGGCTTCAGGGCAGCCTTCTTAACTTGGTCAACCTCGTGAGAGCAATGTTGAGTCACTGATTCAAGTGGTAAATGCACAGCGCTGCGAGGTTAATATGCCTGCAGCACAGTTTACGTGCTGTACTCAAAAATCCAGGATCTGCAATAATTGCACAAAACCAGGAACTGCTGCATTTGACTCACTGTGTTTGGCTTTGGCATTTTCATAATTGCCTCAGCTCTTCCAGATGTCACTTTTTTTCCTTCATGTGAAATTAATTGACCTGTGTACAACCCTTCTTCCTTAAAGTACTGTAATTTCACCTTGTCCACCGTATATCCTGTTTTCCAATATACTCATTAACTGTAGTTATAGTCTTGTCTGCATTCCTCATCTGTTTTACTCCAAATCAATATGTCATCTACGTACTGAATTGATGCACTCTTGAGTTCAATATTACGAAGATCCATCTATAGGACCCTGTTAAAGATCAATGGGGGCTCACAATACCCTTGAGGTAAACAAGTATATTTTAGTACCTTTGTATAAACGTAAAGGAAGTCAGCTCTTGTGAGTCCTTAGGCAACGGGATCGAGAAAAACGCATTTTTCAAATCGATCACCGTGAAATACTTAGCTTCAACTGGGATACTACATAATATTGTCACAGGATTAGGAACTAAAGGACACTGTGCTTCTACAATCTGATCAAGAGGGTGTAAGTCCTGGATAAGTCCTGCATAAATCTCCATGACCCCCTGCTACACTGCAGTATTGCACAGTATTGCACAATGATTCCAATGGCACTAGTATTCCCTGATTCATCAGTGCTGAAATAGTCTGAAATATGCCCTCCTCACCTTCTCAGGACATAGGGTACTGTTTTGCTTGCAGTAAAATTGCTCCTTGCTTGAGTTTTATTGTAACGTCCCCAATTCCCTTCAATAGCCCTACATCATAGGGCCCATAGTCCAAAGGACACGTGGTACCTTTTCTAGGTCTTCCTGAAAGAATGCAGGTTGTTGCCGCATTATCGCCATTTGCTGTGGGATTTCTTTTTTTGATCTTCATCCAGTATGTAATGCTCATAAAAAACACCACCTTGTTGTCGATACGTTCTTCTCTGAACATATCTTCATCTGTTATATCAATCTGTACCCTTCTTCAAGAGCTAGCACTGTTCGCCATGATCTACCTTCGTCATCCACCCCTTCAAGCATCGACATCTCTCCTCTTACTATAGCTGCTTCCAGTTCTAGAGGAATAGTCTATCCACCTTCCTCATCCATAGTGATTTGTGGTCTAAATAAGAACTCATCAGGTATCCTCACACTCTTCCCCACCAGCCCAGGATGCCATGTCAATAAAATGCTCATTCCATACAGGAAGACTTCCGGATCCACCAGGACTCCTTGTAGAGCCACTTGCCCTGTGAATGCTAGTGTGAGCTATGTTTAAATAATGTATTGCTGGAGTGGAGCACACTATTCCCTGATCAGTAAATGAAATTGTCATGTTAAGTTTTGTCATCAAATCTCTTCCCAGAATGTTGACTGGTGTCGGTGTGAATATAACAAGGGAATAGACATGTCACATTCCCTTTAGAAACAGATAACTTATCAGTAAAAGGAACTACATTTATAGCACCAGAGAACCCTTGAGCATTCATGCCAATTACCAGACATTGGATATTTTCCCTCTCATATACAAGAGTGAGTCGCCCCTGTGTCTACAAGAAAAGAAAGGATTCATCTCCTATTGTCATATTGACCAGTGGTTCCTCTTCGGGGTCTGGGGTCACTGATAGTACTGAACACATCAAGTCATCCTCCTGTGAGCTGTCCTATTGAGGATATGAACTCATACACATCCCAGTGGAAGGATTTACTCCTACCACAATTAAATCCCCTATCCTAGGTGTCAGTATGTGCCCTTTATTTGCATTTTGTTGTGTTTGCATAGGTGCTTGTAGCGACTGCTCTTTCGGTGGGTGCATTTGTAGTTGCCCCTGCTGTTGCACCTGCTGTACATGTGGTGCCTGTGCCTGATAGGATGTGTGATCCTGGGCATTCCCCCTCTTGCATGTGTGCTGTATGGTGGTGGATAAGCTGTCCCTCCTCTTGAAAACTGTCCATTTTGTTGTGTATTCCTTCGACCCCTAAAACATGTGCAATATGCCCTGTTATTCCGCAATTCCAACATACGGGGGCGTGGCCTTCGGTCCTTGATTATTTCCTCCCTGAGTATTCTGATTCTCTTTCTGAGTGTTCTGAAATCCAACCTGGGTGTTCTGGAACCACCTCCTCTTCCTCTAAAACCTACACCTCTACCTTGTGGCAAAAACCTGTACCCATTTTGATCCATTGGGCATACATTATTCACCTGTGATGTAACCATTGCTTCTTGCATTCCTACTTCTTCTCCACTTGTCAATACTGCCCTTCTATGGCAAATTTTGACACATTTTTTCTGAGCTAACTTGGCTTCCTCAATCTTTCTGTGCTCATTCTTCTCTTTGCTCGTCTCTTGTAATAACTGACAATAATGTACCGTCATTAACTGTATTTAAGCCCATGGTTTTGCTTCCATTTTGGCAATCCCTGACACAATATATGATAAAACAGTGCCACTGTCTTTTCCCACGGTTCACGAGTTTCAAGTAGCCATTTCTCCTGAATATCCTCAATATACGTGATTGGGTCTTCATCTTCCTTCATTTTACGTGTTATAATTGCACCCATATCTGATGTATGAGGATACTGTACCTTGACAGCCCTCCAAATATCTTCCCTGCAATTATTAAATGGCGCTCTATCATGCACTGTGCTTTACGCTGTCACACTCGCATATCCTGCTCGCCTCCAAATGTTGCCAGCCCTCTCCACAAGAATAGCTGTCAGTAGACCTTGTATTTCTCCCATGGCCAGTGTGGTTCCTCCTGTCATTTTCTGTAATTCGTATATCCATTTCCCAGCCCCCGAAGTCAAACTAAGGAGCTTGCATTTTAATTTATCCTTATCCATCTGTGGCCATGGAATATATTACGGTCTTGGTCCCTCTTTTCGAACAAGGGGAACTGTGAGAACCCCATCCAATAGTCGGATCCCACTAGCCGTCTATCTATGGCAGAGGTAATCATCCATATTTGTCTTCATGCTGGTAACGACGTAACCTACTCAAATAAGGTGAAGACTATCCTTTCTCACTACACGATTGTCTTCAGGGAAGCTCAGGATGTGATATGGAATCCGGTGTTCTTGCCTTAGGATGTTCCAGATCTGACCATCTTACTTCCTTATCCATCGGTTGGCTTCTTGGCGGGGGCACATGCACCCTCTCCCTCTGTCCCACGGGCCAATTCTCTTTCCTCGTCTGACATTGCTAAACGCCAACTGGTATGACTATCATCCTCTTCTTGGTCTAAATCTAGCCTACTTAAGGACAATGCTCTATGTTCACTAGTGAGCATATTTCCTCCTCAACCTATGATTTCAGTATTTGAGATTGCCCACGGCTTCCTCATGTTCCACACTCACTATCATGCCCGAGTTGTTGGGATATGTTATCGATCCATTCCCCAATGTTTTCAACATCATATCCTTCTTCTTCTCATGCTACCGTAGGTATTTTTGGCATTATTCCCTCTATCAGGGGAATCTCTCATTTTTTATCCCACCGTATTTCCTTGCTTAGTCTTGTTCAATCCATGAGAACGAGACTGGTGTCCAGCCCTCGCTGCCTCCTATTCTGAGTTATTTCTTGGTCCACTTCCTTTTGCTTTGTGGATTCCTCTTGCCTTTGTTCCTCCCTTCTCACTTCCTGTCTTTGTTCTTCTTTGCCCTCCTACTCTGTAACCTTGTATCCTTCACCTTTGTGCTTCTTCTTCCCCTCTATTTCTTTCCCTTTTATCTGCCTCTGTCTATTGTCATACTTCCTTTGTTCCTCAGCCTGTTTTTCATCTTTCGCCTGTTCCTCCATTTATATATGTTCCCTTCGATCCCTGCTTTTCCTTCCTTTCTCATCCTCCCTCAATCTCTTTTCTTGTTCTCTGTGCATCTTTTCTTGCTCGTCCTTATCTTCTCTCTGCCTAACCTCCTCAATGCTTTTCCCTTCTAACTTGAGTAGTATCTGTCCTCCCATCCATTCGTTCTGTACCAGCATTACCTCATCATCCCTATCATTTTCTCCTTTCCATCACTTTCTTCCTTATCTCGTATAGACTTCCAGGTATCTTTCTTATGCTCTTTTCTGGACTGTCTTCACTACTGTAAGTGGGGGGTTCATATATCGGGCTACTATACACCGCTGCTGCTTTCAGTTCCTTTAAAGAATAGACTCCTATCTTTTTGTATTTACACTTTTAATCCATGACAAGGTAAGAGGAGCTGAGGGCTCAATGCTCTCCCCCATATGCTGATTAAGCACTCACTACTCCGGAGGTGCGTCCTATTTCTCCTCTTGGTGCATTTTCCAAAGTTCTAAAACTGCCAGTCTTTTCTCTAATTTCGTTCCCGTGTACGCAGTGTGCACATATGTGGTCATGTGTGGCAATGCCGCTTTTGACAATGATCCCCCTTGTGGGCATGGCATGAACATTTTATCAGCTGTGCCCTTTACTCATTCTGTGCTGTACTGTTTGAGCTTAGGTACATGTGTTGGCAGTGTCTTACAAAGGTGCATGAGAGTAGTGTCCTCCATAACAAGTAGCAATTGACTGTCGATTCTTACCAGATTGTTAATAAAATCTCTATCGCAAAGCTAATCAGCCACTACCTTTTATCTTCAAAAACAACAAATATGGGCCAGCACCATCAATCCCCGCTCAATCCTCTTTTGTTTCAACAACCTGTCTTTTGATTGGTGCCAATCGTTTACTACACCTTACTTCAGACAACTTCACTTCTAAACTTAACAGCTTGTTTTTTTCTTAAAGCAATAACACAATACACATTAATACCCCCCGTGACCACCTTCTCTTGTTTATAACCATTTATAATAAGAGGTATACTTCTCCCGCCTCACTTATTTTACCCTATACATGGTTTAAGACGTCACATTTTACAGCCCTGACTGCGTATTCCCCTTTTTAATACTCCCATTGTAGTTTGAGACGTCGTCTTCTATCTCCCTTGAAATAGGATCACTTATGCGTTCATTTAGCTACACACAATTTCCTGCTACTCAAAATATCACAATCCCGCCCCTTTATATTGCCATTACCTTAGCCTACTTACATTCGTTAATCAACTCCAAGCCTTCGATATCAACTCCTCCTTCATTCCGACCAATTCGCCTTCCATCTTCAGAGCGCCCGGGGAAACAAAGCAGGGATTTCTTCAAAGGGCGACCTGCCCACCATCTTGATTCTTCTTGCAAGTTTATTTCTGTCGGCCACTCTCTACAGGAAACTCTGCGATCTTCCAGCTAAAGGCAGAGGATGCCTGATCATCCGAAACTCTGGAGCCAAACACGTTTGGATCTGAAACCATCCTCTGCTACCACGTTACCAGATTAGACCAGAGTAAATAACCAAACCAACTCAGGAAGATGGCAAAGTACTATTTTATTAACACTCATCTAAAAGAGGGAGGTTACAATGAACATCAACGGACGTACGCTCAGTCTCTCAATGATCTCCACGCAAAATATGGTCTTTATACTAAATAATGCGTTGTTCAAAATACAAATCAGAACCCTCATCATTACACACTCCCTACTGAATACCAAATAAAGTATGAACATACAAATGCCACAGAAAATGTCCCAGAGGAAGAATTCTCTCTCCGGTAGCCCTCTACCCATGGAATGCCCTCCCAGACCACCTAACATTTGAACCTAAAAGCCACACCTTCAAAAATGGTATCTCAACAAATGGCTACAAGAATAACGACTCACCCCGATACTCTTTTGACAGGAAGGAAAACTAAATAAAACTGCAGTGCAAGTAGAGAATGTCTATTTATGTATCCCATGCTCATGATTTTATCAGGGTGTGTAAGGGACACCAACCACATTGAACTTTAAGAAAAGATGTTGCCAACATCTGCAGCAGGAATCCTGTAATATTGCTGCCTGTGGTGGGTGTGGGAATGTTCCGATCTGGAAGTCAGCTGAGAATTAGCTGGTAAGGGAAACTGCCCAGGTCAGGCTGGTGGGGTTATACAATCAGGGGTAAACCCATCAGAAGGGTGATTTGTGAGATTTTAAAAATGTTTTTCTGAGGAACCGTCGGCACTGGAACACTGCTCAAGGAATTTGAACCACCTTGCCTCACTAATCTGGGCACTGACTGAAAGAGACTGAAAGAGAGCAGTTCTCTCTGAGAGTCCCCATTCTGGTGATCAAGAACCATCATCCTTGCTACACCACTATCCATTCGGAACGATTTGCTAGTTTCCTGCTGAAAGAGCAGTTCTCCTCACCAGAGTATGAGAAATGGTGGCTTAGCAGCATATACTGCCACTGATTGAAAAGGGGTTGGCCTCACCTACAGCAGAAATGCAAGATATGATTGGCCTAGCCATTTCATTAGTGTGCACTACACATTTTGTATGTTTTTGACACTGTAAAGCTGAGTACAAACACAGAAATGTTCTTTTGTGGCCTGTTCCAGGTCTACAATTCCTCTGCAGCTGCAGTCAGAGCCATTTGAGGACTTTTAGTTCAGTGAAATTAACTGATAGGTGACTTAAGGTACTCTGAGCTGAAGTTGGAGGGAGTGTGTTGGGTGTTGGGGTCAATGAGAATTGTATGAATGGTTGTTTTTCTTTTATCTCTCCAGAAGGCTCCATGAAGAAAAATATATTGGCTCAGTCTGTTTACTTTCAGTGAAGTAATTAAACAATGCCTCCCAAGATGGGGGGCATTAGCACTTGGTAATTTACACTTGGTAAGGACATGTGGCCCAATTTAGAGGAATGAGCAAAATGAGGGAATTAGCCTAGGTGTGATAAGAAGACAGTAGTGCCCCACACCAAATGAATTATTGTCATTAGTACCCGACAGACTGTCCACAGTGGCAATAACATTTTTCTTTTAAATTGTGAAATGGTGTGGCTGCCGTTTCATAAGTGTAACCCGTTGTATGTGATGCACAAGCTATATTTGGTTACCGAATATGGGAATATTCATGGTACATGTAGGTGGGAAAAACAGGAGATGGGTGTAGTGTTGTATATTCTGATTCCATGCATCAGGAATGGAATCAGAATATGGAAGACAAACGAGGAGTATGACAAGGGTTCTTGGGAGAACAGTTTGGAAGTAGTTGCACTGCTGTAGGAGAAGACGGAGTGGAGTCTGTGGGGTCATTGGAGATATTATCTAAATAAAGAAGAAGTGAATTACCTATCTGTTTTGATCTACTTACATCAATTGGCGAGAGTGGGTGACTTGAACGTGTGCAGAAGTGACATCTTGGCATCTCCGCCAGATACTGCGAAGAAGGCAGCAATAGAGCCTAAGGTGTCGTGTGTATCTGTTGTCAAATTCCAGTGAGAGAATTTAAATTAAGACTTTCCATTGAGCAGCGCCAGCTGGATTAAAGGTAAAATGGTTGCCATGGGCTTGAGAGGGCTCGAGCAGACTATCGCAGCATTGCAATATTCAATAAAGGGGCGCGAGCATGGGACACAGCTGAAGCTGGGCCAATGCCTGATGATAGAGGAAGTGCACAGTGACACTAGAGGAAAGACCCCTGCAATGTGAGTGTACGTGAAGCCATTTTGTGCACCTTTGAGTTATTTAGTTCAGAATTTGTATGCAATAGCTTCATCGGAAATGAGAAAAATAGGAAATTGAAATAATTAAAAACTAAATCCTCCAATTTTGAGTGACATTAAGGATATTTGGGAAATTCCTTTTGTTGCCTGGAGCAATACAATTTGCGTAAGACATTGCAAAATAACCGGTGCAGGGTGATCAACATTACTCTTCATGGTTTTCTTCATCTTCATCAGTGAAATATAATAGTTTAATAAAGGAAATAATTATTCCAGTAGATTTGAACTGCCAATTGTAGGTGGCATGCAAGGAGTCACTATTCACCCTCCTCAACCATTCCAGGCAGTATCTGGTGAACCGCCGATTTCACGGAGTGAGTGGAAAGAGTACTGGGGAAACTACATAGGAAAAATTGAAAATGAAAATTTGAAGCAGGCAAAGAAGAACACGTTATTGCTACACTCGTTGGGTGTGGAAGGGCACTAAGGTTATAAAGAATTGCCCACGTTGAGATCAGGAGAAGGAGATGGAGTTGATGAATATGAGTAAGCGTTGAAGCGCCTAGATACATATTATTACCCAAAGTCTAATGTTGCAGTGAACAGATATTCTTTTTATTCAAGGAAACAAGAAATTGATGATTCTGTCTGTGGATGAATATATAAGTGCTATCAAGAAGTTGGCTTTGACATGCAATTTTGGCAGAGGACTGAAGTAAGATGACTTCATAAGGGATCAAATTATAATACATACAGGGGACCCTTTGTTGGAAGAGACAATTGCGATCACTAAGAAAGTAGAGCATATTACGATCTGTGCTAAAGCCATAAAGTAGAAGTATAAAGGCTTGCAGAAACTGACGAAAATCACGATTGTCAAGCCTAAGGAAGGGAAAGAGACATCCTGTGGAAAATTTAAGGAGAATAAAAAGAAAGAGGTTGGGAAAAATGCAAAATTGGAAGAAACAGGAGGGGAGAAAATGAACGTTTTTTAGGAAAATGTAATTGTTGTGGTAAAAAAAAGGCATTATGCAACTTCACAATATTGTCCTGCTTTAAACATAAATCTTCTAATTGTGGAATGAGAAGTAATTTTGCAGTTGTTTGTAGGAATAGAAAGCAAGGCAGTAAGATAAAATGGGGGCAAGAAGGGGAAGAAGAGGAGCAAGAAGCAAGGAGAAAGAAGTGGAAGTAGCCACAAAGGTGCAATGCAATAGAAAAGGAGCTCAGAAACGCATATTTAAAAAATTGATGAAGTAAATTCTGAACTGATGTGGATTCAGGTTCATTGTACATGATTATCATGAAGGAAGAGTGGGAAGAAATATGTAAAAAGGGTTATAGCCCAGAGCTGAAGAAACCTGACCTGAGAACATTTGGAGTCTAGTAATTAAAATGGTTGAATATAGCACACCATTAATTGAATTTAAAGGGAGATTAGCTGAAGTGTATGTGGCTAAAAAAGGTGTGAATGTGTTAGGAGGGGAAGATCAAGCCCTTAAAATAAAGCTTAATCCGGGGAGCGAGGAGCCACAAGTGTAAAAGAGGTTTATGAATACACCAAAGGTAAAGAAAGATATTTAGTTTCCTGCAGTGTTTGGAGAAGGAATAGGGAAACTCAAAGGATATGGCCATAAAATCGAGCTGAAGGCTGGTACTGAGCCAATGTCTCATACAGTAAGGCATATACTGATTACCCTAAGAGGGATGTTAAGGTGAAACTTAACAGATTGAAAAGAGAAGCTGCAATTGAAGAAGTGGATGCTTAAGAGTGGGTTTTCCCATTGTAGTAGCTAGAAAACCCAATGGAAAAGTGAGCAATTTGTATGGATTCAGGAGAATGAAACAAAGTGATTGTGGTGGAAAAGTATCCTTTATCAGTCATATCTGAGACGTTGAACTTAGTAGGCTGTGCAGATACATTTTCCACAATCGATTTATTTGCAGCATATAATCAGATACAATTACATCAAAATCAAGGAAGTACACTACATGTATTACACCTTTTGACATGTATCATTATGTGAGGATGCCCTTTGGTTTGACCTCAGCGACTGCAGTATTTCAAAGAATAATAACACATTTGTTTGGGGAAATGACAAGACTGTGTTTCATTATGACATTTTGGTATATGGACAGGCTGAAAAGGAGCATAATAAAAGGTTGTGCATGGTGTTGAAGAAATTGGAAGAGAAAGGACTGACTGTGGAACATAGTAAATGCAAATTTGATCAATCTGAGGTGGATTATTTGGGGCATAGATGGTCAAATGGGGGATATAAACCAAGGTTGAAGGCCATGGAAGCAATTAAAAAAGTGTCTTATCCTATTAACTCTTTCTTAGGTGTGGCAGAGTATTACAACAAATGTATTGATGGGTTTGCAGTAATTACTCAGCCATTGAGGGAACTTATGAACAGAGATGTGACATTTGAATATTTGAATGGAAAGAAAGTCATGAACTGGCAGTGAAGGAAGCTGAAAGGTGCATAATTGGAGCACCATTCTTAGGAGGTTTTGTGCCGGGAAGGGATTCCATAATTACTGTGGATGCGAGTTGTAAAGGTATGGGTGTGGTGTTATCCCAGACGGATGGGGATTGTGGAAGAACAATTATATTTGCATCTAGAGCTGTAACGGACACAGAAACACGTTACTCAGTGATTGAAAGGGAATTGTTAGCATATTGTTGGGGAGCAGAACATTTTAAGCAATATATTTGGGGACAGAGGTTTGTAATGAGCATGGATTATAAACCTTTAGTGGAGGTTTTACCAGTACCGGGAATGTTCAGAGTGATGCAGAGAATTGGTAGATTATGGCTGAGACTGGTGGAATACAATTGTGAGGTAGAGTACCTACAAGGAAAAAATAATTATGTTGCTGATTTCTTATCCAGGATGCAGTTAAAAGAGAGGAGTGATGTTCCGGAAGAGGAGGTTGAGAAAAGATGAGAAAAGGGCATGTGGAATTGTGGATGCAGTGAGTAGCCGTTCTCATAGCACAGTGAGTCGAGCGCTCGCTTTGACATCTGTGCAGAGCCTGCTGAAGCAGGTTTGGATCTCAGCAGGGCCGAATGCAGCCTTTCATCCTTCCGAGGTCGGTAAATTAGCACCACACACCGTGGCTAATAATAAGCAGCGCTCAGATACCGGAGGGTTCATAGCGCTATATAAATGCTAAATGATTATTATTAGTATTATTATTATTATTAAATTAAAGATGAATGGGAACAATGTAATGAATATAATCAATTACTTGACAAGAGAAGAGAATGGATTGGAAAGAGATTGCCAGAAAAAGATAAAAGTTGAAGAAAAGTAAAAAGGATACTTTATGGTCATGGATGAGTTGTCCATTGAGGGAGATTGGATTTTGAGGGGTTCTAGAGAGATACCACCAGAAAACTTGAGAGAACGGATAATTCAGTTAGCTCATGAAGGTCATCCTGGGGTTACCATGACAAAAGAAACGTGAGAGAGAGATTTTGGTTTCAAGCACTGGATGTACAAATAGAGAGGATACTTCACCAATATTTGCCTTGTGGAAATTGTTACAAAAATATGGTAACTAAGACTCTACTGTTTACTCCGATTCCTGTGCCGAAGGGAACATGAATGGTGTTGGGAATTGATATTCTGGTTCCTTATGAAGGATTGGGATGTGTAAATAGATTGTTTCTGGTAATCATGGCCAGGTATTCACGTTTGCCAGATGTGGCTGTGGTAAATAGTGTTACGTCAAGGAGAGTGATTGAATATATGGAGAAGATATGGAGGAGAGAAGGCAATTCCGAGGTTATGCTCATTGATAATAGTTCTCAATTTAAAATGAAAGAGATTATGGAATTTTGTAAAAAATTGGGTTTTCCATGGAAATATTCAACTGTTTATCACCCAGAAACAAATGGCATGGTGGAAAGATTAAGCAGAGTGATATGTGAATGTTTACAATTAGCATTAGCTAATGGTCTTAACTGGAAAGAAAATGTGTGTTATTTATTGTGGAGTAGTAGAATTACACCACATATTGCTATAGGTGTTTCACCTTTCCGTTTGATGAGGGGTAAAGAACACAACAGTAAATGTTCTACTTCATGGATAAATGAGATGTTCGGCATCAAAAAAGAATGTGAAGAATGTATTGCTAATAAGATGTGGGAAACTCATGTGAATAATAAGGAATAGCATGAGAAAAGGAAGTTTAAAAAGAAATGGCCAAATATCAGATTGGAGATATGGTAAAAGTGAAATGGGGAACACAAAGTAAAAAAGTAGTGTTGACATTTGTGAGATCCTTAGGATTATGCTATATTAAAGGATGTGGGAGAGAATAATGATGAAGGAAGAAGAGATGTGGATGGTGCTATTAGAGGTTTGGAGAGAGAAAAAGGTGAATGTGTGAGACGAGGTATAAGAATTTAGAAAATGGCAAACAGATTTCAAGAATATGTAGTTTATAATATATGATGCAGTTTTAGATTTAGGAAAGTTCTGAACAAATTTCAAGAATATGTGATTTAGTAAAAAGTAATGCAAGTTATTCTTGTATAAGTTAAACGTTCTTTTTTTATTTTTTATTTTATTTGATTTAGTTGACAATCAACTTAACAAATACATCTACAAGATAAAAGTAATTTTCTCAACTTGGAATTTTTACAAAATTAAAATGTACAGTAACCGCAGGGCTCAGTTATTTGCATTGATCAGACAAAATAAAATAGTTGTGGCAGAATTCTAAAAGTGATTGTCAAGGCATATGTCCAATAAAATGAATCCAAAAATCATTAACATTTGTGCCAGCTAGACAAGTTTGTATCAAACAGGTTCCGTCATGTAGGGTTGTGTAATGCAACAAGTCTCATTGTAGTTTTCAAGGCTTGATTTCCATGAGTTCAACAAGGGATTCACTCAGGATATGGATTTTAGTCTGATATTTAGTCTTATTAAGTATCTAATTGTTGCTAACTTTAGTGATATGTTTTCAGCATTGAAGATCATGATCCAAATTCGATGCATTGTTAGGAGATGATAATCCATGAAGAACATTTGAAACTATTCTTGCCTCAGTAGAGAGAAGTTTTCACATTCTACAAGTAGATGCTCCATTGTTTCTGGCGTGTTAAGCAATTTGCAAAAGCTCCATGTATTTTCAGTTTTATCTTTGAATCATGATGCCAATAGTGCATTTGTAGGCCACAAGTTGAAGCGTAGATGCATGATTTGTGTGCTGTATTCTTCATCCAGGAATTTGACCAAATATGTGGATATTTTAAAATAAAGTGTCCAGTAGAAAAGCTCATATATATTGCATTCCTCTTGATTTGTATTCCAATCTGCGAGCCAGCATTTTTGTTTCACTCGATTGGGCTTTGTGCTGATCAGAGTTTGATTAATGGCAGCTATATTCATATTCGCTATAAAGAATTGTTCCTATGATGTCAAAGAGAATGGCTGCGTTGATCCTAGTAGGTTGTCCAAGTATGGTATCATGGTGTCCTGAAATTTGTCTTTATCAGTGCATTTATTGAAGAGCATATGGCATTCCACGTTACAATCCCTTTCATTGAGAGAAGGCCCAGTTCATATCACACTATTTGAATCGGCAAACTTGGTGGTATGGTAGAATAGACTTCCAGAAGAGACCTTCAATGTGATTCCAATTTAGATGATTTTCCTGTAGTTTGGTATGTGCTGTGTAGGTTACCATTGGAATGACCTTTTCTTCATAGTATTTAACTAGTGGTAGGTATGTAGTTATGAGTAGGTCCCATATTTTTTATGAATACATTTTGCTTGGGAGCATAAGGATTACATCTTGTGTTTCACGGTGTGTTTATACGGGAGCTCTCCTTTGTCGTTATTCACATTAATGGCTAGATATTTATATCCATTAATTACTTCCACTTTTTGTTTCCCAATTGTCCATAATCAAGACTTATTCAATTGATGGTTAGGCAGTATTCTCAAGAAGTTTGATTTACTTATGTTGATGGATAGTTTGTTCTCATGTGCAAATTGTCTTAGTCTCTCGAGTTTTCTTTGCAGCCCTATTAGTGTTTAATCAAATAGTACTAGATCGCCTGCATATAATAGATGTGTAATTGGGTGGCGGCCAAGTTTGGGAGGGAAAGCTCTGACAGAGTTGATATATTTATTTATTTGTTTGATGTAGAAGTTAAAAGGGGTTGCTGCCAGGACACATCCTTGTTTCAACCCTCTAGATGTCAGTATGCTTTTTGTTAAAAGTCCATCTTGAGTTACTTTTACTTGATTTTTTAAGGCTGTTATCATTAGTAAGTTAGTTGCTGTTCCAAGTGCTGCTACAAAGCCAGATTGATGGGGGTCCTTCAATTTCTTTGTGCTTATCCAGCTATTTAGATCTTTTAATAATAATCTTGCAAAGATTTTTCCTGGTGTATCAAGTAATGCAATTGGTTTATAGTTGTCAGTATGTTTTTTGTTAAAGGTCCATCTTGAGTTACTTTTACTTGAATAGTGGTAGTCGTGTATAATTGACGTAATGCTTGAAGAATATAGTTCGGGCAACCTGCATCTTTAAGCTTTTTCCACAGGGTATCTCTCGGTATTGAGTCGAACACCTGCTGGAAATCGATAAATGCGATATACAGCGGTTCGTTGGAAGTCCATGCTTGATTTTTTTAAGGCTGTTATCATTAGTAAATGAGTTGCTGTTCCAAGTGCTGCTACAAAGCCAGATTGATGGGGGTCCTTCAATTTCTTTGTGCTTATCCAGCTATTTAGATCTTTTAATAATAATCTTGGGAAGATTTTTCCGGTGTAGCAAGTAATGCAATTGGTTTATATTTGGTCGGAGAATTCTGTTGCCTTTTTTGAAAATTGGAATGAATATAGAGTGCTTCCATGTGTTCTGGGATTTTGACTGTTCTGCGTACTTCATTAAATATTTCGTAGAGGTCGGCGGCCCATTCTTCAGGGTGTTCCTTTAATGTTGCATTTGAAAGGCTGTCCAGGCCTTCGGCTCGAGATGAACTTAGTTTTTTAATTTGGGTCAAGATGGTCAAATTGTAGGGGGGTAAGTGCAGTCTCGTTAATTGGTATCTTGGCTTGATTGAGTGATGGATCTGCCAAAAGGTTTGCGAAATGATTTTCCTATGTGTCTTCTGGTATTATATTTAACATCAGTGATGATGTTCTGGTGTTTGAGGCTTCATTTAGAAGTTTCCATATTCCTGCACTATTTTTGGATGCAAGGGCTGATATCATTTGCTCGTTCAATTTTTGTCAGTTCAGTGCTTAGTGATTTTTTACAAAGTTTTCATACCTGGTGCGGATGTTTGAAGATTTTTCTTTTTGGTCCTGTACCTTTGAATTGTTTCTCAACTTTAGTTCACGTCTCATTTTTGCTCTAGCATTTTTAATAATTGGGTCAAAGGAATATTTATGTGGAAAGATTGAGCGCAAGCATGGATGGTTGATCTTCTTAAAGAACATGAGAGCTTGAGTATATGTATGATGATTTATAAGTTCCTGTGGAGTTTCTGTCTGTTAGTAGTTGGTTTAGTTTTGGTGTTGTCCATTTAATTTTGTACCGCTGTTCTATTATGTTGCATATTGGTGCATAGAGTACTGTTTCAGAGTTGCTAAAGCATAGTGCCATTTGATGGGTAGAATATTGTGGCCACTATGATCGTTTGGCACAATTTTGAAACTGATTGATTTAAGTTATTGCTTTAGATGAAATAAAGACGTAGACAACAGGTTACTGCTGCTGAGTGATTTCTCTTCCATGTAGGGTTAGGTGAGCAGTCTGTCTCGAGAGTTCCATTGAGAATGTTCAGGTTTCTGTCTCGCATTAGATCTAGCCATCTCTTGGCATTTGGTTGTAACAGAGTATTTTCTTTATTAAAGCAAGAGATATTCAAATGGCCTGCTAGCAACACCATGTAGGGGATCGGTTTGCTTGCAATCGTGTCTAGCGCTTTGTTTAAATGGTCAAAGAATTCATCATTGTCAATTAAGGCGGGAGTCCAATAAAGGTTCAATATAGTTATATGTGAGGTCGTCAGATCTACGGAATCAAGCAAAATTAATTTTGCAACCTGAATACATGGATGTGGTGTCACCCATGGCGTTAGTCTGAAATTCAGGTCAAATTGTGTGTTAATTAGGAGACCAGCCCTAGGTCGTCCTTTTGCTTGTTTAATTGCAGGTACCATTTTCGCGCCTTGAAACACTTGTATGTAGGCATGTTACAAATGCCATATCATATCATATCATATATCATATCATATCATATCATTATGAGGTTGAAATTAGGCCATACTGGATGGTTTATTGTCCACATCCCTTGGAATATAATAACAACACAGGCCTTTAGGTGAGTATTCGTAAAAGAGTTGATTAGATGTTTAAAACCTCTAGTATTCCATATCGCTATATTTATTGATCGAGGGCTATAAGCTGTCTGGCATTAATAGCTTGAGTTATGAGTTGTTTCTTTTACTGCTTCATTTAACCAGTTCCATGTTGTCTTCTGAGGAAGGGAATTGGGGTTGCCAAAGTATTCTGCTCGTGTTAGTTTTCCTCTTGTTCCTTTACAGTTTATGATTAAGGGATCTACATTATCAATTGAAGCATGCCTTGTTCTTTTAGTGTCCGAAGGAGTGTATTCTTTGGCAATTGTTTGAGAAGGGGCTTGCCTTTTTCTTGAGGTTACTTAGTTACTGCTGAACGTTAGCACAAGTCCAAGATGCGCAAAGGCTGCTTTTTTGCCCATATTGCTTCTTTCACCAATTGAGATCGAATGGTTAATTGTCCTGTGTCAATATTTTTCAGGTTTTCTTAAAATGTATGCATTGAATGTCATGGGAATCAATTAATTTTAAATTGGGTATGTGTGATATGACAGTTAACAGCGTCCTCTGGTTGGGATAGGGATAGTTTCTTTGCCTATCTTGCACTGCTATATTTATCATGTCGTCGCGATGGAGGGAGTCATGCTGTTGAGCTGTAAGCTGGCTCCTATCAGAGTTTGAGAGACTTATTGTAAGTTCCTTAGTCATGATAAGGTCTTTTATAGCAGATATTTTTCGACTTATATGAGGCTTAGATGGGAAATCTCCCTAACAGATCGAGTGGATAGTTTGGTTATTTTATGATCTGCTGTAGTCCAGTGAGTATGCTCTTTTAGGGAAAGATCAGCTATTTTTTGTTCAATCGTTGTAAAATTATCAACATTGTTTAGGTAGTTTGGAGAGTGGATGGAGAGAATACAATCTCCTCTAGTGTGTCAGGATTCTTGACCTCTAGTTATTCCATTGGGTGTGAAGAGATTGAATAGGTTGAAAAATGTGCGAGGTCTGCCACGTCGTCGTACTGATTTTCATTCGTTTCTGTGGGTTTGCAAAGTGTCTCTTGAGTTGCCATGTCATCAGATTCTTGAGTTACATTTGTGTTCAGTTGTGTGCTGATTGTGTTCTGTTTACAAGTTGGTTGTCTATCTTGTGGGCTGTTTTTGGGCAGTGTTGTTAGGGCCTCTATGAATTTTTTGGCTTTACTCTTCTTTGTTTTCGCTCCCATTTCTTGGTTTTTCGCTTTTTTCAAGTTAGTTTGGATTTAGACTCTTTTTTTTTTCTTTTTTTTGTTGTTTTAAAGACTTCAAATACTTGATCTTGAGTTAAGTGTGAGACCATTGTAATTGTTTGAGGATCATCCTCAACTGATGGTATCATTGTTTCTATGTCGCCGTTGGGAGCATTTCTCGCAGTTTCTTGTGATGTGAGATCTATTTCAATTGCTTCATTTGTCTCTTGGCGGTTAAGGTAAGGGGTGCCAATTGTTTCTGTCGAATCATGTGTTTTTTTTTTCGTTCGTAGGTGGGTTGCTAACATGATTTAAATGAATTGCAATCCAGTCTATTTTGTCGTTGAGTGGACCAAGTGTTTTAATGTGATTGTCCGTTTTGAAACTAAGAACTCATACATTTTCGTTAATGTGTATAGCCCATTATTAATAGTAGATAGGGTAGTTTCAAGTAATGTGGAAGGATGTTGATTGAAGCCAAAGGATGGCCTAGGTTTAGTGAAGGACAACCCAGACGTAGTTGAGGAGATTGAGGATGCGTTTGGGGAGTCTGGGTAAAGTATCAGTGGGTTTGACAGGTGTGTCAAACCTTTTATTTTTTTTTCTTTTATTTTTTTTAACATTTTTAAAGCGCATCGAGGCGCTGATACAGGAATTGTTTTCTTTTTTAGTTGCACTTAGTTCAATATTTATAATGCGCTAAAACACCCAGAGGTTTCTAAGCGCGAACCCGGGGATCGAACCTGTGTTGCTTCGTGTCGTCTTGCTTCCAAGGCGCGCACATTACCGCTGAGCTATCCTCCCGGAACCTTGCTCATTTCATTCTTCTTGTTGGGTTTCCGTAACTAATTTGCGTCGTTTGTTTGGGCGTTGTCGTTTGTTTGGGCTCAAAGAGTCATTTTTCTCAATGTTGAGCTGTGATAGCTGTTTGACACATGATTTAGTGGCTGGTTTGTGCTGTGGGGGGTATTCGAGATTGGATTCATATTTGTGGTGTTCTGTACCACCTGAGTGTAGAGAGTGGGAAAGTTCATAGTTGCACAATTGTTTATTTGTGCTTGGCAAGAATGAAGGTTTGTATTAGATGGTAGTGCATGCAATCCTTCTTGCTGGAATATTACTTCATTTGTAGATGGAACACCAATTTGCAAGGGTTGGGCTAGAAGTTCTGCGTCTGTGATAAGATTTGTCACTATGTTGTGTAGTTTCATGGCGTTCTCAGATGATGGTGGGGAAAAGGTCCTTGGAGATTCTATTTGCAATGTGGAGAGAGTTCAAAGTGTTGTTTTTGTAAGCAAAAATCTCTTATGTCAATCGTTATTGATTTGGAACGTTTCCCATTAATGGTGGATTTTATTAAATCTTTTTTTAAGGAGACAGATGCCACGTTTGTTAACTTTTAATTTGGGGAAATATTTCGATTTCCAAAGAGCACAAACGCATCGCTCGGCATGGTCAATTTCAGCGTGTAGAGAGGCATAATATACTTACTGCTGATGTTACTATTGAGTCTGTTAAGTTGATTAGGGCTGATAAGTGATGTACGCCAGAGTGACGGCGAGTTAGTCGGCTGCTCGGCTGAACCAGGTGAACAGCCGAACAGCACTCACAAGTGCACTCTCAGGTTGCGCATGAGTTCCAGTTTTTATAGGTTCAGTGGTAAGTAGGCGGAGCCTAGGCTACCGCTGCAAGAAAGAATGTTATATTTAGATACTACTTTACAATGGAGCGGCAAAATAGATTCCAAAGTCAATGTGAAAGTATCCTACCAGAGTTTGTCCAAGTAGTGGTGAATAAGGACACAAGCTGTAATTTGATCTGTAAATCAAGGAATCAGAGCAGTGTCAGATCAGTGTCCCAGCACGAACAGCACTCTCACGTTGCGTTCTATTATTGTTTTTTTTTGTGATATTTATTTTTAAAGGGGGGAATGCGTAGTGCTGTATAGCCATTAATCAAGAATGAAATCAATATATGGAAGGTAGAAGGGGAGTATGGCAAGGGTTCCTGGGAGAACAGTTGAGAAGTAATTGACCTGCTTCGGGAGGAGACAGAGTGGTGTCCGTGGGGTCATTGGAGATATATCTAAAAAAAGAAGAAGTGAATTACTTATCTGTCTGTATCTACTTACATCAATGGGCTGCACACTCATATAAGCAGCTAAATTCTTTAATATGATCAGGGGCTGGGCGTAAGGAGGTATATATACCACCTGCCTGTAACAGCGTCAATGACGTGCCTCCATCTGGAGGAAATGTGAGGCATATTCTGGGATTCCCCTTCTGCAAAGATTGAACGACTCTCCAAAAACAAGTATAAAGTAATTTATTAAAACTAGGAAAATCTCAATACGCGGTTCCAGACACAAGTGTATTTAAACCCCCTCTAAGGGCAACTTTATATAGCATAAGTTGATAAATAAATAAATAACAGGACCAACCGTAGGGTAAGAGCTGTTTAGTAAATCACCACATGGTTTTGCATAAAATACAGTTCGTAAAGAGCTCCCTTAAATTAAACAGATAAATATGCTAGCAGAATTAAATATTAATACATTTTTAGAGTCTGACAATCTGATCCAGCTTTTTATTAATGTTGAAATATCAAACTGTATAAATGTGCAACTCTACATATCTTCTTACAATATTTCCCCAAACTGTCTCTTATACCAAGTTATTTTTCTCTGTATCATACCTTTTTAGCTAGTTTTCTCCTTGTTTTGAAATTCTATGCACCACAGTTCCTGCGCAATGGCACTTTAACGTGGCCACCAGTCTTTGGAATGGGCTAGAAAAATTAAATTGAACAGATCTATGGTTTTCCACTGGTCTACAAAGATACTTCTAACCAATGAGTAGCTGCAGTATACTCAAAAAATGAAAACCGCCATAGTAAGATTCCACAGAAAGTGTGAAAATAAAGCCAAATCTGAGGGCTACTAAAAATAAAATAGGCAAATCAGAGCAGCCTTGCTTGTCTAGACCCCACAATCAGCTTCTGAACGCAGTGTTGGTGTGCTGGTGGCTGGTGCACGAAGATACAAGTCTGGCAGCGGGGGTCACCTGCAGGTTCCTTCTTCTGTAAGAGTCTTCAGTCTACTCACTGTAGCTTGAAAACAGATGCTCCCCTAGAGGCTGGAGGAATGGGTAGTCGTGCAGCTTCCTGCTCCTATGGCAGGCCTCTCCTTCTATAGGTGGCCTGCTGCAACCGTAGATGAAGCACTTGGGTCCCAGGAGGGTTGGTCTGGGGCCCTTTCCGTGTTACAATTGGCATGCCAACTCTGCACATGTTCTTCTTGTTTGAAAGTTGGTGCATGGTTGAGCTTTACAGAATCCACTAAACCCACTTAAGGAGTCTAGACTTCTTTCTTTTTTCTTCACTGTGCAGTCTCTTTGCTTTTAGGAATAGGACTGTGGCATGAATCGACTCCCTGTTGTGTGCTTTTTAAGTAAATCGCTTTGCCAGCTGATGGAAAACAATGCTAAGAATTGAGTGCAGTCCTCCTCTGACCCTAACGAGAGACAGGGCGAGTCTCGTCTTGGGTGGCTGACAGTCTGGAGCCTTAGAATGGCTTCAGGAAGGTGCGGTCTTTCATATGTATATGTTTTCCTTTCATGATATGTTCTTATTACTAAATGGCCGTTATTGGTGGCGCGCACACCTATCCTGAGGCAGTGCCACGTCTCACAGCTACATGTATTATGGAACGTGCACGGCACCGGAAACTAGACATATAGCCAGGTGCCGTATGGCAGCAGAAAGTGCCACGCAGGGCCTTGTCACATCCGAGGAATGTAAATGGAGGCCTAGCAGAAACCTGGGTTGTTTACTCTTCGCGGTGAGGACGGACAACCAGGCAAGAAAGAAAAGAGCTGCACTGGAGACAAATACTTTACTAACCGGTTCCAAAAGTGGACCAGCCCTTCAGCGCAGTATTGATTATTGGGGTATTTATTGAGTGCATGCGCAGCTTCGGGAAGCAATGGAGCGCTTTACAATCATAGGGGGAAGGACACAGTGAGGGGAGCAGAGAAAAAGGGAGCGTGGCGCTAACAGGGGAGAGCAAGGGTGGGCAATTGGCAGCAAGGTATCTGCAAGCAACCAGGGGAGGAGACAGTGGGGAGCAGATCAGCCAGTCTCAGGTAGGGTGGGGCGTGCAGAGTGTGTGGACATAGGTGTTAAGGAGGAGCCCTTCCTTGAAGAGAAAGGCCTTGGGCTCTTCCTCGTCACAGTGTTGTTTTTTAGCAGTGCCTGAGAACCTAAAGGGCAGTGCTCAAGGCTTGTAACAAGTGGGGAAAAGCTAATACAGACTTTGTGGTGCTACAGTCTTTTACTATGCAGAAAACATGCTCTGCGAGTTGGAAGGAGAGCAAACAGCCAGAGATAACATCGCTCAGAGGGCGACTGATGCCCAAATCAGCAGAACAAAACTCGGGGCACACGCACAGCTTACTTGATGGTCACTCTATGTGACCATCTCTCACCTCCAATTCCTAGCTGTGGTAAACATGCCTGGGCAGGGCCCCATCAACACCAGCATGGCAAGCCCTTCTTTCCCAACAGGATGGGCAGTAGGCATTTCTACAGAAAGGCAGAGATGGAGGGTACCATTGGCCATAGGCAGGCCTGAAGGGCCACTGACAGGGACTGTGCGGAACAAAGAGTATCCCCTCACTGCAGCGTTCTCTCCCTCTCCGTCTAGAAAGCATGGGCTTTCCCTCTAATAGGCATGGAAAAGTGAGAACGAAGCTACTCATAGTCCCTTCTCCCTTTCCATCCTGGCCAAGTCAGGAGGCGGGAAGAGGTGTGCCAGCGAGGAACAGTGAGTGCAGTGGAGAGGTTGTGACTGGCAGAAAGAGGCAACTGGATGCAGAGGGAGTGTGTTGGGTGAACAGGGGGAGACGAGGAAATGTGGCTAGGCAAGGAGGGGTGACTGGAGGACAGCGTCTGGGTCTGGGAGGCAAGATAGCACCCCCACTTCTCATGGGGCTCGAAACACAGCAAAAACCATGAGGTAAGGCCCACATTCCTGGCTCAATGATTGTCTGGAAGCTTTATTTAAATCCCCTGCCTGGTACTAATGCCCATTATGAATGCCATGAGAGTGTGAACGTATTCATACATTCCTCAGGTTTTCCCAGCTTTGTCCCATAATAAAGGCTGGCAGAAGCAATATCCGGTCAGAGGCTGGCATTTCACCACATGGCCCCACATGGCAATAAGGAAAAAGGGTTCAACGTAGGATAAAAGTCGTTGTGAAGTAATTCCTGCTGTTCAGATATAGTGGGTGTGATTGCCTCTGGACATCACAGAATTTTCATTTTAAAGGAACATTTGATCCAAGATTGCATTCAGCGATATAACATGAAGATATAGCAGGACTTCAGCAAAACCAGATCTTTGTGATAGTCCGTACAGGCAAAAGTCCATTATGTCTGGACAATGGGGCCATTATGGAACGGAAAGCAAGGCGGCAATACGTTAGAAGGCAAAACTACGTTTCTTGTTAAAGTACATGTAATCGGAAAAGCATGTGTTATCTTGCATGAAAAATAAAGCACACATGGAGCAGAAAGAAGCGCGTGTATTCCTGGCTGACGAAGAGTTTTGGTAGAAATGTGGCTGGCTTTTCTACATTTTGTTTCATGCTACTCCAGTACCCCTTCATCGGAGAACTGGTATCTTATGGGTCTAAGTGTACCTCTGAGCTCTCAGCTTACGCCACTGTGTCCACAGCTTTTTCCAGAAAAGCACCCGTTCTTTATTTACCAACACTGTGTAATTCTCGCGACGGAGTAATAGTGACACCGTGTGGAGAGATTGCGCGTGGTATAGAACTTTCAGTTACACGGTTTTTGTCTCTGTTACAGTCAAAGACATAATTCATGCAGGTCACGTTGTTAAAACCACACAGCCCAAATAAGCTTATGAGCTTCATTCGTCATTTAGCAAGATATGCATTATGAATATTGAAAGAATGACAGTCTTGCCACCGAAGAACTCATATGACAAGTCGTGGGTGGCATTGCGTGTGATAAAACTAAAGATACGTTTATCTTGACTCCTAAAATGAGACACATCTCCGTAGGGGCGTTCAGAGAGAGCGAGGCAGAGTAAAAGTCAATGCCTTCCAGGAGGCCATCGTACCAGAATGCATTAAAGATGTAACTATTACGCTTCTAATTAAGAAGGCAGGCCTGGACCCTAAAGATCTTACTAACTTACGCCCTAAGACAAATTCTAATTTAAATCTAAACATTTTGGATAAGGTTGCAACAAACCAATTCCAAAAATATATTGAAACACAGGGGATTCTAGACGAGCAACAATCAGGCTTCCGAGAGGCTCACAGCACCGGAAAAAAAATGTGGACATGGGGAAAGCGGGAATACTGATGCTGTTAGACCTTAGCGCTGCTTTTGACTTGGAGGATCACCAATTGTTGCAAGTAGCATTGGAGAAAATAGCGGGATGCTCTCCAGCCGCTTTAGCTTGGTTGACATCTTTTCTAGCGGACCGGAAAGCAAGGGTACATTGGGGGCAAAATTCTCTGAGGCCACACACATCAAATGCAGAGTCCCCCAAGGGGCAAGCTTATCTCCTTTGCTTTTCAACTTGTATATGACATGCTTCTGTGACCTTCTGGAGAGCGTCGGCGTGTTCTTCACGAACTATGCCGACAATACCCAGTTGGCTTTTGAATTGGAAGGTGATCATCATAGTGACAGTGCCAAAATAACTGAAATATATAGGTGGATGAAACAGAAATGGATGTGTCTGAATAACATCATGATGGAACTACTGATCTTTGGAACACACCAGGCTAGAGCACAATTAGGTGTAGAATATACATCATTTTGCATCAAGGAGGCAATCATCACAGTAATGACTCAGGTCAAAACACTAGGGATGATGGTGGAAGCATCAGTGGGGTCTGTGGTTCAGGTGAAATATCTTCATAACAATAATGCATACTACCTGCGCCTATTGAGAGCCATACGACCCAATCCTAAATGAAGAAAACACGGCCGTGATTGAATTATGGCAATGCCTTATTGTTAGAGGCCCCAAAGAAAGAAATTGAAAAATGCCAAGTCATGGAAAACAGTGCTGTTCGTAGCATCAAACAGATAAAGAATAGAGAGCCTATAACAGAAAGTAGGAAATCAATACACTGGTTAAGAATAGAGGAAAGAATTACTTTCAAATCCATGACCATTGTTCACAGATGTTTATATGGCAAGGCCCCTACGTATTTAAAGAAACAATTCTCCAGGTACACTCCATTGAGGTCATTAAGATCAGAAGATCAGGGCTGGTTGAATGTGCCTCGTTTTAGTCGAGAAACTGGTACAGAGAAATCCTTCCCAGTACAGGCAGCACACCTATGGAACAAATTGCCGTGGACACTCTGGCTAGAAAACAACTACCAGACCTTTAGGAGCCATCTTAAAACTCAACTGTTTAAATTAGTCATAGCCACATCAGCATACATCCCTAGCTAGTGCTTTTAGGAATATTCGTACTGTTCGTCCTTAGGTTGTCCCCGTTTTGGGTTTCACGTGCCCTGATGCCTACAGGCTTTCGGCGTAATATAAGCACACAAATAAATTAAATAAATAAAAGGAGCCATCTGAACAAACTGCTGGCATTTGGTGAGGTAGGACTTGAACCAGCGTAGGACAAGGTCGCTGATCCCCATCCGCTGATGTAGGGTGTCCGTGAGCACCTAGTGGTTCACAGTGTCGAAAGCGGTTGAGAGGTCGAGTAGAACGAGGAGGCAAGGGTGGCCATTGTCAAGGATGTTGAGAGCATCATCAACCACGTGTATGGTTGCCGTCTCTGTGCTGCATCTGGGTCTGAACCCAGATTGGCAGGTTTCAAGGAGATTGTTGGTGTTGATGTGTTGCTGCAATTGTGCGGCTACCGCTTTCTTGTTGATCTTACCTAGGAAGGGAAGATGGGTGATGGGGCAATAGTTACTAGGTTGTCGGGCTCTGGAGTGGGTTTTCTTTAGTAGAGGGAGGATTTGTCCTGTATATAGGGTCGATGAGAAGGTGGCGTGAGTTAGGGAGCTGTTCATAATCTCCAAATAGATGAGGGTTTCTTGCGTGTGGGTCTTGAGGATGGATACTGGGAGGATGTCATCTGTATACAATGTGGCTTTGAGGGAAGCCAGTGTTTCTACCACTTCCTCTGTAGAGAGTGTCTTGAATGCTGTCGAGGGTGTGGAGATTTCACGAGGAGGGACGTGAGGTACATCTGTGAATGCAGAGCTGGTGTCTATGTTCTGGCAAATCTTGCTGATTTTATCAATGAAGATGGTGTTGATGGCGGTGGATATTTCGATGGCGTGTGGCATGGCAGGGTCAGTTAGCAGGTTGATGCAGTGCTTGACTGCTTTGAAGAGGGCTCTGCTTTTGTTGTCAGCTTCTGCTATGGTGTTCTGATAGTAGCAGGCCTTGGCTGTGTTGATTAGTTGTCGGCGGGGGGTTGCTTGGAATTCCTGTAGTGAAGGGAAGGCACTGCATTGATGATTAGGTTGAGTATGTTCCCTTTCCCGTGCATTGGGACTTTCCGGTGCTGTGTGAGGCTGAGGGTACCTGAGGGTGCACTATAGCTGTACAGTTTCACATGCACAAATGCTGTTTGCATATTGTGGCAGATCAGAAAGACACCAGGCCTCATTACTGGTCCGGCAGTAACCCTGCCGGTGGTACCAGCGGGTTGCCGCTGTACCCGTAATAATTTACCAGCGCCTAACTTCCCGGTGCCACTGGGCTATCACAAGTCTGGCAGCCGGGAAGTCAGGCACCGGTACATTTATTAATCCCCATTCCCATACAGTCCTACGGGAATCTATGGGAGTGGGGACACGGGAGCACCGGCACCGTTAGAAACAGTGCCGGTGCTCCTGTGATAAGACTGCCTACCGTGGCTGCTGCACCCAGCAGGGTCAGACCTGTCGGGCACAGCTGCTTCAGCAGGCAGTCTTGTAGTTTGCCGGTCCGAGCAGGGGTGGATTTGGAAATAAAAGAGGCCCTGTAAATAATTTTCCATGTGGCCGTGTATTACACATTTTCAGCAAGCCCAACCATTTTGGAGATACCACAGACTTCCCTAAAGGCCAGTCCACCCCAGCCTCCTTCCCTTTGACAGTCTTCCTGACGCCCTCAGTTCCTCAGTTCTGCAATATCATTAGCTGCTGGTCTTTACATTTGAAACTCTATAACTCAGCTCATTTGATTTGTACGGTCTCGAAGGGCAGCCTTGTTTCTTTTCCTCAACATGGCCCAAATTTGTGGCAGCTCTGAAGTGTTCAGTCAAAGCTTTGCCTTGTCTTCGCTCTCTTTGCTGGCAATTCATCAGCTCTTGCTCCACCTCTGTTTATTTTGATAGCATTCGCTCTTTCGAACCCTCTGCTCAACTCTACCACTTTCTGTCACTACTCAGAAAACTTGACATGTCTGATATTGGTGGGCCAGAATTTATTTTTCTGCCACCAAACCATGTATGGGGGTGGGGGGGGGGGGGTACTTGTTCTGTGCAGAAAATCAGAGCCTACTGTTATGTTGCTTTTTCTCCTGCGTGCTTCAATGCCAACCCAAGCGCTACCCGCGCAGCATAACATGCTAACCTGTTGCTCAATTTCTCATAAATGTGTAAGGTGTAGTGCCCTTTGATAGTGGAGAATGGGGTGCAAGAACTGGTAAATAAAAGGATAGCTGAACGGCTAAGCAGCAACCTGTAGGGGAAAACCGAAGGACACACAACTCATCACGCACCTGCGCAGGTGTTTAGAGAATCCAGGGATAGCAGGAGATAAGATCAAGCTGAAGGCTTAAGAGGGTGGATTAGTGCCCCCACCCAGAGCAGCTCACGGGCCTCTTATTTACCTGTAAGAGAAACTACCCGCATGTCTCTGTTCAATCAGGTTATACTTTCAAATGCATGTTCATATTAAATAATATCCACACACACCAATGTCTTATAGGCCCTGTAACAGGATCACCTTTATACTCATACATATTGCATTAATAAATATCTTAATGTCACATTAAGTTAGACACCTGAATATAAATTTGCATTGATGTCAGACATGCATTGCTGCATCGTGGTAAATACAGATGGCTTCTAACTATACCTTCAAGGCCTCACAACTATACAGACGCCCTACTGTGGACGCTCAGAAGTCTAAATGCATATTAAATATTGCATAACATAGTGATAAGCAACACATGTTTGATCACCATGGCTGGGACCGCCGCTTGGGACTGTGGCAACCACTCTGGCAGTCGGAGGAGGAGTCTGCCGGTCTCGCGGCGTACCGAGCCCACCGGATCATGGGGTACAGTGGATTGGCCCAATGCACTTCCACTGGCAGCTGCATCCCTGGCGGTGACCACGGCGGAGGCCTGCAGAGGGTCTGACCAAGCGCTGTGGCTCTCTGAGCCCTGGAACCACCAGCAGTGAGGTGGCGCTGGCCAGGCCGCCCAGGCGGGCAGCTCACATCAGCCCACCCCCGCACGGGGAGGCCCCTGCACCTTGAAGATGGGCCTGGTGACACTGCATTGATGCCAACTACCAGCTGCCCGGGGCTTGCCGCCTGTGACCTTGGCCGTCGTACACGGTAGGACAGTGCATCCATTGCTCA
Organism: Ambystoma mexicanum; assembly: GCF_040938575.1. Taxonomy (NCBI): domain Eukaryota; kingdom Metazoa; phylum Chordata; class Amphibia; order Caudata; family Ambystomatidae; genus Ambystoma; species Ambystoma mexicanum. Next base: position 854,008,426 of record NC_090933.1, on the reverse strand, counting down.
GCGTGGAGATCCCACACAACCATGGACCCTGCTAGCCTGCCCGATATCACCTTCCTAGCCCCCGCTTCAGGCGACACTCTGACCTGCATCAGGGTACAGTGCTTTTTATACTCAACGTGGGGAAGCCGCACAGCCCCTTTCTTCTGCAAGCATGCTGGAACTATCTCTCTTTTTCCCATGCTCTTATAGGCCGCCCCGTGGATATACTAACTGGCACATCCGGGCTCCATTAAATCGCAGGGCTCATGTTGCTCGATGGGAGGTACCTACACAGCCCTGGAACTCTGCTGGCCTACGGGATCTAACTTCCCTGGTCCTATACAATTCTAAATCTATTGGAGGGTATGCTAGCCCACTTGTCCAGGCTCCATTGCGCTTCCACTTCCAGTTCATTCTCTTGAACGCTCTGTAGACTGTGAGACGAGAGGTGCAGTGTGTTTTGACATTCAGGTCCCCGGGTAGTTGCCTACACCTGCGCACCTGCTTTAGGACCACAATCTCTCCGGCAGCCATGACCAAGGGGGCAGGAGGGTGGAAGAAAACTGGAGCCATGGACAAATTCAGCAAGGCAGCTCCCCACGGTGAGCTGGAACCTACGGCCCAATCCCAGGCTGCTAGTGAGCAGTCACTGGAACCCACGGCCCCTGACCTCAAACAAATGATGGAGACGATGATCAGAGGATTTGCTGCTGTCCATGAAAAACTCGACATCACGGCCAACCTATAATCAATCCGCTCACAGTTGGCGAAAGAGGTCCTACGAATAAATGAGGCGGTAGAGCAGATTGGGACCACAGAAGATAATGTATACACTCTACAGACCACAATCGCCTCAATGACCAAAGATGTCAAACAGATACAAAATAAATACGACAACCTAGAATCAAGGTTGCAGAGACACAACATCTGTATTGTGGAAGTGCCAGAGGATGTGCTCAATGGTGGAATGAAGCCTGCGGTTGAGCGGCTGCTCAGGGATCTTCTCAGTGACTCTCAACTCTCTCCCTTTTTCACCATCAAGCGGGCCCTCCATGCCCTTGCCCCACATCCAAAGCCGGGAGATTTCCCCAGACTGATCATTGCCAAGTTCCTCAGCTATCGGGACAGAGACCACATATTAAGACTAGCCAGGGATAAGGAAGAACTGCAAATGGGATCCCAAGTCATCTGAATTGTCCCGGACTTCTCGGTTGCAGTTCAACAGGAGCAATGCCACTTTAATGGGATCAAGAAACTTCTGCGGGAGTAAAACATCCAATATGGCATGCTCTTCCCGGCAAGCGCCCGATTCCAGATTCGGGTGAAACTTCATTTTTTTACTGTCCTGGAGGAAGCGCTAAAATGTATTGAATCCCAACTCCCGTTGGTCAGCCATGGTGAGCACCTGCCGGAGAATCGCTCGCTAGACTGAACTCTCGAACAAAGATGATTGTGTAATGCTGCAGTAATAATGGTTTGCCTAAAGCTGCCCGAAGTAAGGTATCATATTGTAATGGTAAGAAGTTTAATGTGCTGCCACAGTGGCAGCTGTCCCCCAAGAGATGGCTTTGTTCTGGTTTACACGTTTGCCTGCTGTTATCACGGGCCAGTTGAGGTTCGAGGGAGTCTAGGAGGGGAGGACAGGGGTTGCATTACACTGCGAGTTGAGGAAGGCGGTGGGGGTGGGAAAGAAGGGGAGGGTGGATGAATGGGTTCTAAGTTCAAAGTTGAGTTGGTGGAAAAGTTTGAAAATCCCTTGGCAGGAGGGTGCAGGCAACCGATATGCAAAATGACCGAGGGGTGGCAGGCAGAGACAATACTGGAGCGGGTCACTGTGATTATGCCTGATTTGCAACATGGTGATTAAAATGATGAGTTGGAATGTCATGGGGCTGGGGAACTACTCGAAAGCAAGGAAGATTGTGGCCTATGCGCACCGACACAGGGTCAATGTTCTCCTGTTACAGGCAACCCACATTAGGGCAGATGCTTCTCGGAGCCTTGCGCCTGCCTCGGTTGGGAACAGATACTACACCTCCTATTCAACTTAATCGTGCAGTGTTTTGACACTAATACATTAATCATTGAGCCTCACCACATGGAACACTCACATAGATGTGAAGGGACGATAAGTTATTGCGCATTGCACCTTGGCAGGGACAGCACTCTTACTAGTTAACACGTACTGACCGAATGTGGACTCCCCGGAATTCTTTTATGAAGTTGGCGGGATTCTCTCCACATATGCCGGGGTTCTGATAATTTGGGGGGGGGGGCCTGATCCTAGATTTGGGGCTTGATCCCTCTCCAAGGTTGCCTGCCGACTATTGACGCATATGGCGGATCTCCAACTTAGGGATGACTGGCGCCTTATGCACCTGACGGCCTGAGAATGTACCTATTAGTCACCCACGCACGACATGGCTTTGCGCATTGACATCTTTTTGGTTTCCAGTTCGTTGCTGGGCAGGATAGCTGAGATAGACATCCAACCACGCACATTGTCTGACCACTCCCCTGTAATCATCCACTTGCGAACTGACAGTTTCCCTAACTGAGCTAACTGCTGGAGATTCAAGTTGGACACATTTAAAGACATTGGGCCTCATTAAGGGCCCAGCGGTAGCCCTGCTAGTGCTGCAGGTTGCCACCGGACCCGTAAAACATTACCGGCGCCTGACTTCCCGGTACCACCGGGCTATTACAAGTCCGGTGGCCGGGAAGTCCGGTGCTGGTAATTTCCACAGTAAAACTCTTAAACGATGCTGCACCCTCCATGTATGCGTGCATCCCCAATGTGCAGCAATTGCATCATGCAGCAACCACAAAATATTCAAGGATTAGACTTACTTTCCTGGTGTCATTCCCATAAATGGCCTGCATTCCCACTTTAAAATGCTTTCATGAACCTGCAAAAACTATGCCATCATTGCCACTGCAAAAAGTGTCATGATGTTGCACCCAATATGAAAGCATTCCCATTATAAAATAGTATCATGATGCTGTGCACAAAGTATTTGCCAGCATTGCCACTAAATCACACTTTCATGGTTTTGTGCCCAGAATACATGCCAGAATTCTCACTGTAAAATGTAAAATGGTGTTATGATGGTGTGCCCACAATACATGTCAACACACCCAGTATATGCACATCTATTTGTATATGCTATGTTTTAAAAAGCACAAACCTAGCTGTGAAGAATCAGTGTACTGTACAATTGTAAGAGTTTTCATGATGCTGCACTCTCAAAGTATGACAGTACTGCCACTGTAACACTTTCATGATGTGTTGTTTGCAGCCTCTCATCAATTTCAAATAAGCACACGCAAATCATATTCGCTGTGTGAATATGCACTCGGGCAGACGCACTCGCACGCACGAGTACATATGCAGACACACAGACAGACTAATTCACATGTGTGCACACTCGTTCCAACCCAGGCACATGCTCACACATGCACATACTCAAAGTAAGCTCACCCGCATACGTTGTTTGATCAGTGTTAGCCTTCCATGTATTCTCTGGTCCAGGTGGGGCTGCAGGACTCAAGTAGCCTGGAAAAGGCGGAGGACGTGGGGGGCAGGTGCCATGATCTAAACATGCAGCCTGTCTGAAATGCAGCACACAGAGCATTACAGATTCAGCACTCAGCTTCCAGCACCTGCACCATTCTCTTGAGATATTAGAAAAGTGGATATATTGGAAAAGTGGCCGGCCAATTAAGAGGTGGCAAGGGTGCAACAGGATGGAAAGGAGGGGCCTAAGGGGATCAACTGCCCCTCTGTATCCGATGCTGATCCAGCGCATCCGCTCTCTTTCTCTGTCTCTCATGCTTACTTTTACTCTGGCATTTCGGTCTGTTTGTCTCTCTTTTTTCTGTGTCAGTGTAATCTGGCTATCTCTCTGTCTCCCTCTTTGTGTTTGTGGTGTTTCAGGCACTCATCTCTCTGCGTCAGTGTAGTATTGTATACACATACTCCTCAGTATGTTCCGGATTTTTCTCTCCCTATCCCCTTCCTTGGGCAGTGTCTCCCTCTCCTGCTATCTCTACCTTAGTCTCGCTTTTGCCTTCTTCCCCTCTCTTTATTTCTCTCTCTCTCCATGTCTCTTTCTCACCAATTACTCTATGTCTCCGTGTCTCTCTCTCTCTCTCTCTCTCTCTCTCTCTTTCTCTCTCTCTCTCTCTTTCTCTCTCTCTCCTTCTCCCTCTGTGGGCATCTCTCTGTATCCCCCTCTCCCTCTCTTTACTATGATCTCTCCCACAGTGGTCTCTCTTTCTTACCCGATATGCGGGTGACCAGTCCACTTGCAGATGGTGTTGCAAGCCTTGAAATGTGCTCTTATTATAAGTTCCCAGTTGACAAGCACATTTTCCTTGATACAGATTTCATTCAGTATTAACACATGTCCTGGAATGTAGCAGCGAGGGTAGTGATATGTTCCTCAGTCTACTGAGATGTGAGGGCACAAAGTTGGAATTTTCACATAATTGGGCACCTTGTCACAAAGGTCATAACATTACATTGGCTTGACAGGCTCTCAATGGAGGGTCTAAAACAGAAGTGAGAAATACACAAGACAGACGAAGATTGGAGGACATAGGGGTGAGGTACTAACAATGAGAAATAGAGTGGCATGGTCCCTGGGGAGAAGAGAGGTGCTGCCCTGAAGAATAGAATGGTGCTGCCGATGTGGAATACAAGGGTGTGGGTGTGGGTGCTGGTGGATGTAAGGTTTGTGTGAGCTCTGGCTTTGGGGACTATAGGTGTAGCCCAGAGTATGTTTAATCTAACCTGCAGATGAACCTTTTCCCACCAGGCCAGAAGGCGACTGCTATAATCCTACAACCCTCCACAGACCAGCTGTGGAAGAAAGACAGCATTAAGCATCCAGCAAGGTAAAGGTTTCTTTATCTAGTAATGATCACACAGCACCAGACTGTCATTTTGTTCCCCAAATGGAATTTGTAACATTATCTTTAACATGGGTAACATGGACATCAACACAACACTTATGTCACTGTAACACCAGGCACTCCCTCAACTTGCCCTGTGTAGTGGTACCCTCAAACCTACCTTCATAGCTGTGCTAGGTGGGAGCACAGAGAAGGCATGGGGTCAGCAACCATGCCCCCTAATTAAACCCCAAATCAGCGCTGTTTGCTAAAACATGAGTGCCTGTTATTTAAGCAAAGCCAACATTCAATGACATTGCTGCATAGACCTTAACATTCTTACTTCACCCAAAACTTACGACCTGCTGTAGCCTGACAGGGATGGCCGTTATTCGTTATTCTCAACATGGGGCCCCTTTTACCATAACTGGCCAATAGCAAGTAGTATCCTCCTCACTGTCAGTGTGCATGCATATCCTACAGTGCAGAGCCTCTCACAGACCTCTATCCACTGTGGTCATGTGTGCACTCACAAGGGAGAGGACCGCTCACCACATAGTACTGCACCGGAGCAACGCCTATGCCGAGCAGGCCCATCTGTCAGTCTTGAAATATGAGTGATTATAAAAAGCAGGAACACACAGGGAATAGGGAGGTGCTGACTCTGCAGAATAGGGGAGGGGGCTGTCCTGGTTAACCAAGCAGGGCTGACCCTGAGGAATTGAGGTGGGTCACACCCTTGTTTATAGAGGAGTGGTAACACCGGAGACCAGAGGGATGCTAGCACCCAGGAGAAGAAGATGTTGACTATTGGAAATATTGGGGTGCCCACACCGGGGAATACACTGGTGATGACACTGGGGAATACAGTGGATTGGGAATAGAGGGAACTGATGGATCAGAATTAAGGAGTGCTGGACCCAAAAAATAGAGGGAAGGAGATTCAGAAGAAAATGGAGGTGCTGACACTTGTGTTGAATCCAGGAAATGTGTCCCTTCTACCCAAGGGGAAGCCACCCCCTGTGTGACTAGGGAGGTGGGTCTGCTATGCAAAATCATCCATAGGGGTTTGGGCAAGCAGGGTCTCACTGGGAGTGACTCCCCCTTAAGTACTGCCTGAACCCCAATGTCCAACATATTTTCTGCATGCATGAGAGTAGATGATGGTATCAATGTATCAAAGCTCTCACATGTGTTTGGCTTGGTTGCTGACCCATCCTTAAAGAAGAAGCCCCAGGACCAATGGAATGGAGTTCCTCCATTTAGGGAACAGCATAGGGGACATAGTCCTTACCTGGGAAGAGAAAAGAAATTGGCATGCATCCAGCCAAGCCAGACAAAGTCACACAGAGCAGACGTTGCCACTATACTGCAGAGCCGGCACAGGTTTGAGGAAGGACCACAATTGCTATGTGGTGGACAGAGAGCCAAGATGTGCTAAAGGACCGCAGCTCTGAGGTCTCTGTTGGTGAGAGAATTAATTGCAGCCAGCGCAAGAGGCAGAATTATACAAGAGAAGGAAACCATGAAAAAGGCAAGTGCAACAAGAAACAGGGAACCGGCATCCAGGACAAGAAGGTTTTGCCTCGGACGGAGCAACCACCTCCCTCTGGGAAGGAGACTGAGGAGGAACAGGGACACAATGTGCAATAAGGAGAGGGATGAGGGTGATCAAGTTCCATGGCCCTATGTAAGAGACTCTGATTAATGAAGCCATTGAAACAGCTCATGGGCCACAGGAGCTTAGCTAAGAAGAGAAAATAAACTCCAACTAAGGGGTGAAAAAATCCTGAACGCAAGAAAAGATTAATAGAAACCAGGAGATAAAAGGATACCTAGAAGGGGGCAAATGAGGAGCTTCTACCATAGAAAGGGGAAGAATAAAGAAGCAGAACATTCCAGAATGAGGGTTATATAAAAGACATAGCCCTCCTGAAAGATACACATGGCCGACAAACATTGGCTGGAACCTGACAGATAACCAAAGCCACAGACGGTGGTTAGATACCCATAAACAGGGGCTTTGGGGGCCTAGTGAAGAATATCAAATAAACTCCATCACAGGGGTTCATGAATCCTGAACAAAAGAGGGGATTACTAGAAACCAGGAGATAAAAGAATCTCTAAAGGGAGGCGAACGAGAAGCGAATGAGAAGCGTATACCCTAGAAAGGGGAAGAGTAAAGAAAAGGAAGAGTCAGAGAGGGGTTTTTGTAATGTTTGTACGGACTTGGTTAGAGGGGCATCAGAGTTTTACATTTTCTTCATTTCTTGTTATGGTATGGTTTGGTAGAGGATTTGTAAAGCATGACTCATCACCTCGGAGGAAGCATACAGGTACTTACAACATCTCTATTCTCAAGACAGTGGAAAACCACAGTTGGGAATTGGTAAACCTCTTACTCCGTGGAGTGAAGTCTAATATCTACAAAAAGAAGTTTAAGGTTTTTTCTTAAAAAAAGGGAAGAAAGTGCCACCACTTACATGGGTATCCTGTCTCACAGATAAGTTTTTAGGCAAAATTAGATATAAATTTTATTAGTCATACAAAATTCATTTTAAAAATAAAAAATTCATCATAAAAAATGATCATATCACATAGAACAAACAATCAATTCTAAAACCACACAAGTAATTCAGCTTCAATCGGTTCTAGTCTCAAATTTGATCTTTTGGTCAACCCGTATGACCCAATCACACTGAGTCCCCTCGCCTCGAAATCAACTTTTGGCTAATTCAGTTCTTAGTTTCCCAAAAACCCAACTTGTACAAGTTTCTGTCCCATTATCACAACAATGTAGGACATTCTTCAGGGGTGTGTAGTGTCTTGTGTAGATCTTATTCAAGATGAAACCACATTTCCAAAATTCTATCTTCTTTTAGAAGTCGGTATACCCTGTTGATATAAAGGAGGCACTATATTACTCTCTCTTATCACAATGTTAGTCCATTGATTATGCTAACTTTTTAACCCTTATCCCCATAAGGGTGAAGAAAATGTTATTAATAACATACCTTCCTGACTCGAGGGTTCTCTATCCCGGAGTCTTCTTTCAACCTCAATTGGTTAAATTAAGGCAAATATCCAATTAATTAAGGACTTCATGCCTCTGTTCCTGTATCTTCTGTCCTAGTACACAATATACACACGTATTAGACTCTTATTACCCATAACTATGAGCTCAAAAGCCCTTGTTTTCCTCATGGAGGCATCTTACCATATAGTTCTAGACTTATGCCATCCAGGTTTACTCCATCAATACTGTATCCTTTCACTTGGTTCTGAAAACTTCATCTACCCTTCAGGCTATATATACCTGAAAGACATCAAAACGAAAACACAAGAAACCTTACAACATCAACACCACCAGCTGGTGAACCCCGTTCAGGCCAGTTATCAGGTCTATATCTAGGGCAAAACAGCATCTTCAGCCTTACTAGAGGACACCAGATAAATGAATCTCTAAAGGTGAATGAGAAGCGTGTACCCTAGAAAGGGGAAGAGTAAAGAAGAGGAAAAGTCCAGAGAGGGGATTATCCTGAAGGAAACACACCATACAGAGAAACAAAGGTCATAACTAGACAGATAATCAAAGTCATAGACAGTGGCTAAACACCCAAGATCAGTTAATTGAATCTGAATCTACAGACCCACATGGGGCCACAAAGATCTATCCCATTCAGAACGAAAGAGACCTGACGGGGTGAGCTAAAGCAAACTCTTGAACAGTTGAAATATATGCCAAAACATGCGCTACATATAGAAGAGAAACTTGTAAAGTTTGTATCGACTTGAATGGAGGGGCATCAGAGTTGCCTGTTTATTTGTTATGGTATGATAGAGGATTTGTAAAGCGTGACTCATCACCTCGGAGGAGGCATGCAAGCGCTAACAACATCAACAACAAGGCCAGTGATCAGGTCTATGTGTAGGGCATAACAGCATTTTCAGCTTGCGTCAAAACTCAATGTATTTTTACATCGCTGTATGCAGGCAGGACATTGTTCCATGGGCTAGGAGCTAGACATCTGAAACATGTAACGCCCCTTCACTAATATTGATCTTTGTCACTACCAGTAGATTGGCCACGGACAGACTAAGCTGTCTGTCTGGAATATAGTATATTAGGCGGCTGTGGAAAAAAGTTGGTCCATTAATTTGGATGGAGTGCTTTGTGGACCACACATAATGGGAATCATTATAAGTTTGCAGGTCCGGAAACAAGGGTGCCGGTAAGCTCACCGGCACCCTTGTTTCCGAACTGGCAAACTAGGAGTCTGCCTGCCGGGGGCCGCTGTGCCCAACAGGTGTGACCCTGCCGGGCGCAGCAGTCATGTTAGGCAGCCCCGTCATGGAAGCACCGGCACTGTTTGCTATGGTGCCGGTACTTCCGTGTCCACACTCCCATAGAGTCTTTTGGTACTCTATGGGAATGGGGAATTACATTTTACCAGCATCTAACTTCCCAGGCCACCGGACTTGGAATCTCGCGGGAAGTCACGTGCCGGTAAAACTTTACGAGTCAGGCGGCAACCCGGAGGCCCAATGTCTTAAAATCAATCCTACTGGCCACAGGTTACCAGTGCAGTTCTCTAAGGACAGAAGAGGTATGGCCCAATTTATTTAGATGGACATTAAGGCATGCAGCCACGTTTGAATGAGCTCCAGCTTAAAAATCCTTTTTTCTAGCAGTCCTAGATATACAGACTTACAGTAGTCAAGAAGACCTGAAATGAAAGTGTTCATCAGCTAAATCTGTGCAAGAAATCAAAAATAATCGAGGAACTGTTTCAGGGATTTTAACTGAAAAAAGCAACTGCTGGTGACTTTATTAATCTGGTCTGAAAAAGAAAGGTAAGAGTCGAACCAAACCTCTGGGCTCCGAACAAATGGAGCTGGGGTAAGACAGATGCCAAATTATACGGACCAGAAATTAAGTCTATCCAGTTCTCCCAAGATTGTGGGGATAGTGGAGGCTTGTGTTTACAAAGTAGAATCTCGGTTCTGTGAGTTAAGTAATAGTCTGTTTAGTGACATCCAAGATTGAATTTGTTCAATACAGACTTTAATACTCGCCATAGGGTCTGCTTCGATACCATCTAAGCAGAGAACAAGTTGGGTGTCTTCAGCGTACATATAGAATTGCAGCCCAGCAGAGGAGAAAGATCTGCCAAAGTCTTCATATAAAGATTAAAAAGAAGTGGGCTCAAAGATGAGCCTTGCGCAACAGCACAAGTGATGGATTTGAGGAAAACTGAAAGGGGGCAGTGACATCAATTGGGGTCTCTCGGTCAAGAAAGATTTCACCCACTTCCAAGAAATTCCTCCCAGGCCCATATTATATAAGGATCCCAAAAGAATGTCATGGTTCACTGTGTCAAAAGCTGCAGACAGGTCCAATAAGATGAAAATTCCAGTACCAATGGAGTCAATCCATCTTTTTAAGTCATCGAGAGCTGCTGTTATTATTGATTCTGTGTTGTGAGCCGGGAGAAAGTCTACTTGGTCATCATGAAACAATTTGCTAACGTGAACATCTAGATTTGATGGGTCACTTCAGCCTCCAACAGCTTAGCAATGTAAGGCAATTGAAAGATAGGGTGAACATTTTCAGGACAGGAGGGATCCAGAGATGTGTTTTGATTGATGGAACCACTACTGCCTTCTTCCCTAGTGCGTTTCTGACTCTTCCTCTCCCCCTTGGGAGCTGCAACCCCTCTGTTGTCCCATGGCTGCTGCAGCGTCCCCAGTGGGCAAACGGCTGCTTCTTCCCTTCTCTGACAGGGCCTCTAGGAGCACCAATCACTGTCTGCAGGATATCGGTCAGCAGAGTTGACACAGTGGGGCATGAGTGGTGCCGAACCACGGGGCTGGTGGTGAGTGGGGGAAGGAGTTCACAGATGTTCGTGGAGTTTGATGGCTCAAGTTGGAGGCAGCACACTTGGGTGAACATTCATGCTGAGGATGTCCTAGCACTACTGTGGGAAGGATCCTTTGTTTGGGCTCCACACAGTGATCCAGTCCTGATCCAGGACAATAGAGTTTTGGCACTGCATTGGCCAGCTTTGGTTAGAAATGATCTTGTTTTTTTAGTATGTTGCAATGAAATGTATTGTTGTTGTAAAAAATAACCTAGTTGTCAACATTAAACCAGTGTGCTGTGGCGCACTAATCCAAGGTATACAAATGTATTGCATCAACACTTTCATTGTGCATGTGAAATATAGTACAATGGAATACTCTTCACTTTGGGTGTCCTCACGTTAAATGTGACTTGCTAGCCTCACATTTGTTTTCTTTTGCTACTGCAAGAGGTTTACTGTAGATGGAAAGGGGTGGCATATTATTTCAACAAATGTATATGCAATGTGCGATGTCATGTGCATTACCCACCGTGCCATGGAGATTTAAAAAAAAACTGAAAACATTCCTGTTTAGAGTGTAAGGAAGACATGGTATCAACAGCTGACACAGACACACTAGATGGATGTTGTGAAAACCTTTATTTGGAATTTTTTAGTAAAGTTGAGAGAATTCCTAACTGTCCCTAAATCTATAATGGGATTAGTCTTGACCATTAAACAAACAACAAGTCAAAGTCAGTCTAATGAAAATAAAAAGGTCTATATGAAAAAGAAATAACCTTTCTCTCCTTTTCAAATTACAAACATTTGTAAAGGGGATATAAAAGGAAAAAAGAGTCTTAAAAGAAATGTCAAAATGGCTTTGGTAACAACTACCTTTCCCACGTTCAGAAGCACAGGGTCTCGAGAGTTTCTTATAAGGATAGGTGGATGGCACAATTCTATGGGCCTCATTACAGCTTTGGCAGTAGCCATGCCGCTATTGGTGGCATGGCTGCCACCAAAACCGGGTCCGGTCCGGGTTCCCTGAATAGGGAATTACCGGGCCATTCCGAGTTTGGAGGGCCCGGTAATTCCTCCTTCCAGGTACCCGGACCCGGACCTTCCCCATTCCCATTTGAGCCCCCATAAGGCTCAATGGGAATGGGGGAGGGAGCTGACAACGGGCCGATTACTACCGGCCCGTTGTTAGCTCCCTCTTCCCCTCGTGTGACCCGGTAACGACACCTGGTTTTTTACCAGGCGTCCTTAGCGGGTCCCGCGAGGAGACCTCGTAATCAGGCGGAATGGTGTTAACGGGCCCGCCACCATTAGCAGAGCCTGTTAACCCATTCCGCCTGACTTGTAATGAGGCCCAATCAGTCTTGCACACTTTGGCTTACTGGTACAATTCCATAGTTCAGCCTTGGGCTTCAAGCATTTGACAGTTCAATAAGTTACTTAGGCTTTGTCCACCTTGCCACAAATGCACAGTTCTACTCTTGAATTTTGCTTCTTCACAATTCAAGACATGCTTCCCTTCGCAGGGCTCGAGCCTGCTTTTCCTTCACATTGAACTTTCACTTCACCACAGGATTCCCTCCACCGGGCTTAAGTCTGTCTTTCCTTTCACATTTAACTTTCACTTTATCACATGGCTCTCCCTCTGCCAGGCTCAAACCTTCTTTTCTCTTAGTAGGGGTTCCCTTCCCCACGTTTTGTCTTTAACCAACCTTTTACTGTTGAAGACTTTGAAACTGCAAGGATTTTACATAGACCTCTGCATGACCCCTGCAACCTCTCTTTAAAAAATGTAACAATCAACAATCTTTATCACCTCGCAACACCAATGCTAATTGGTACTTGTAGTTTCTTATTCTCTTTACTTTGCCCTCTTGGCATCATTCAAAGTTCATATACTTTGCCATCTTGGCATATTGAGAGTTCACATACTTTGCTTTTCACTCAATCCAATCTTGTTCTGGATCGTGGTTACTTTCTTGCCTTCGCTTCCCATTTCATCACAACTCAAGACATTTCACAGAGACTTTCGAATGTGTGATTCTGCCTCGCAGGACCACTCTGTTACTTTGTATACTCTCCTCAAAATTCAGCAATTGTCCTTTCCATTACACATTTTATGGGCAGACACACAACCTTCAACTCTTGTTACAGTCAATTTTGCTTTTAACACAAACCAGGCTTTTGTTGCCTTCGGAAAGTCTCACCGGTCGTGTTAATTGGGTTTCTTCCTTCAACGCCTTTCATGCAGCAGTGAAATCCGTTACCAACGCCTCCTCTGCTTCGGCCCAACATTGTCACTCACTCATGAGAATAGCGGGCCACCTTGAAGTACTTTGAAGATATCTCCGTTCCGCTCACTCGGTTTGAGTCTTGCAATGCTTACGGCATTCCAAAAGTGTGGAATTCTAACCTGGCTCTCTCTTCTTCTCCGCAACTGCTGATCCGCCCCTTGGCCTTCCAACTTCGATAGCCTGGTTCGCTTCAGCCCCGAAAGAGCTGCTCCTTCTCACACTCGGCCTCGCTCCCTGTGTACCTGTGCATGCAACCTTTTATCCTGAAAGGGGGTGTTAAAAATAGGTGAAGATAGGGGTTAGATGGGTTGTGGAAAACGGGGAATACCATGTCTCACCATCAGGTTCTTCTCCCGCACTGCCCAAAGATCCTCTACCCAGGTTATCCTCCATCGCTTGTCCACCCCGAGGGTCAGGATCCAAAAGTGATGGCCTTTCCCTGGCTACCGAGTATGGTATCCCCGGGGACTAGGTTGTGAAACACCCACTGGTTTTTCACAATAGCCTCAGACTGGTGGGTTTAGATTAATTGTTAGGACTGTGTTGTAAATTCTCTATTTTTGTTTTGTTCACCTTCGGGGAAGTCCTATTCTCCTTGTGCCCATATGCCCCCGGGCCTTTTGGTTGCGTTTTTATAAATAAATAAAAATAAAAGTAGAGTGCCATCCATCAGAAAGGACCTGAATTCCTCCAGATCAAACTCACACACTATCTGTGATGAATTAACTTCCGGGGCACTAGTGGTCTAGGGATGAATATCTGTTTCTAAACCATAAATCAGACCCACATTACTAGTACACATGAAAGAATCCAAACAGATTGGAAACACAAGTCAATTATAAACCTCCTTGTCCAATTTTGGTAACATGGATGGAACAGCAGGCTTATCTCCGAAATGTCGTGGATCGATGGTTAGTTGCAACATAGCGAAAATAAAATGATTACCCAATGATAAAAGGGACTGTCCAGTCAAGTTTGTATAAAAATATCTACTTTATTATTATCAAAACAGACAGTTCTAGCACACTACAAAATACAATCCACCCTGTAAAGTAATGCAGGGGACAGACAGTTTCAAAGAAGGAAAAGGGATGCACTCTGGATACTGGCAGCAGGGTAGTTGGATTAGTAATTTATCGCAATAGTTGAAGGATACTTGGTTTCATCACAAAGGGAGCAGTGGGTCATAAAATGTCACTCTGGGTCTTCAGAGAAGGACCAGGGGGACAGAATCACAATGTACCTTGTGCTTGTAGAGGTTACTGGTGCTCGACAGCTTTGAGCCAGTTTCAGGGCACTTTGGAGCTTTTGCGACAGAGTTCTAGACAGGGGACAGCTGCAGGTATTAGGCAGAAGGCAGTCCGGCAAGCGAGACTGGATGGACGGCTGTAGGCTGGCCTACACAGCGACTCTGGGTCAGGAATCTTTGTCTCAGTGCTAGTCTGCAGTTATGAAGCATTGGTTGACTCATCTCAGATGTTCGCAACCGCGGCGTAACAACAGTCAGTGATGCAGTCGGTTAGAGCTCGAGGGGCTCGACTGGCTTAAAAATTTCCTTTAAGGTGGTCGTTGGTAGATGCTAGTCGATGCACTCTCTGTAACTTCTTCACTGGGCTTGCGTTGTCCTTTGAAGTGGACGGCCCAAAGCTGAGGAAATTGCTGCAGGCAGCTGCCTTGTTCTTGGCTTGGTTTCAGAGACTCTTTGGCACTTCCACCCTAGGAAGTTTGCAGCAGAGGCTAGCAGGGCACTCTCTGTGCTGGCTGGGTAGGGGTTCTTGAGCTGCTGGAAGGTCCTCTGGATTCAGCATCTCCCTGTGTTCCCTGGGAGATGTTTAGGGGAGGGATCTTGCTTCCCTCTTGGAGGTCCTGGCCTTCCTTCACTGGCAGAAGATGTAAGGCAGACTGTACCTTCAGCCATGGTCAAATGAGTTCTTCTTTGCTGCTTCTGGTGAAGCCTTCAGATGATCTTCCCTAAAGAGGGGCCCAGCCCTCTGTTAAAGCCAAATGGACCACAGGGATTGGTGTGGGCCAAGCCTACCTTAAAGAAGCAATCCTGGGTCCCCAAACAACATTCTCCTGAATGCATGAGGTTATAACCAGAGGGCTTTGCAACATAAAAGGTAAAGGGGAGAAAACATGTAATACTAAGTCCCACCAATCTTCTTGTTTATTGTGGATCAAAGGTTCTCTCCAGTTAATGGAAATCTCTGGGGTTCCTGATTAAAGCAACAGGTTTCCCTTGAAGCTGCAGTGAGAACAAACTTTGTCTTCATCAATCCACATACTCGCACCTTCTGAACGGGGTTCCCCTCGGGGGATGACTACTGTAAACATGCTGTCTCAGACATGATATTTCCCTGTCAATCGTTACCGAAAAAGGGAGCTGGCATCAGGTTGACACAGTGCATATGAAAGAGTGTTGGGGGGTTTCATGTCTCCTTTGTTAAACTCCGATTAGTATACAAAGCTGCCACCATTGAGGATGGCCAGAGTGAGGGGAAGAGAGAGGGAGTAGGGGTCCCAATAGGAAGGATCTCAGGCTTGCTGGCATTGAGGCAGAGATTGTTGGAAGTGCACAAGGACTGGATGGCAGATAGGCAGTGCAGGAAGATGGAAGAAGCAAGAGGGTCAGTAGGAAGTGTGAAGAAGAGTTGTCTGTCACTGGAAGTTAGGGGGTAAAGGGGGAAATGAGGCGTGCCAGCAGAGCAATGTAATTGTTTAAGAGGCAGGGGGAGCGGTTAGAGCCCTGGGGCACACCAAAGGTGGAGGAAGAGGTTGGTGAGGAGAAGGTTCCCAAAATCACCTGGATTGACAGTCAGGAAGGAGGTCAGCCAGTCCAGTGCCCACTCCGAGAAACCCAGGGTATCATGTGGCCATTTTATGAAGATGGAGTGGTTGACCGCGTCAAGGGCAGAAGAGAGATTGAGTAGAATGAGGATAGCTGGTTAGAATCCAAAGATGCAAGCATTTCTTCACAGCTGTTCAGAAGAGCATTTTCCGTGCCTCTAGCTGCTTGAAATCCAGACTGATGGTTGTGGAGACCTCCAACAAGTTCAGTGTGTGGTCAGCTTCTCCAGGAGTTTCCAGGAGGAAGGGGGGTGATGGAGATAGGGCGGTACTTGGCCGGACAAGTAGGATCTGCTGAAAGATTTTTCAGGAGGGAGCGCACAAGAGAGTGTTTGAGGGAGGGAGGGGGAGATCCAGTAGCAAATGAGTGGTTGCAGTATTCAGCAAGTGCAGGGACAAGAGAGCCAATGCTGTCCTTAATGGTTCTGCAGGAGCAAGGGGAAACCTGTTTGGAAGAGACCTTCATAGAGCGGAAAACCCTGGTGACCTCATCAGATGTGACAGGACAGAAGGAGGGAAAAGAGGAAGAGGGTGTGAGGCAATAGGAGGCAAGGGAATGGGGGAGGGGTAGGTGGAGAGGGCAGCAAGGCTGCGAAGGATGTCCAGAGGTTTTGTGGTAAAGTGTGTGGCCAATGCGTTGCAGAGGCCCTGGAACGGAAGAGGGGAGGAGGAGACTGCGGAAGGGTTGGCTAGTTCCCTGCAGATTTTAAAGAGTTCAGCCATGTTGGTGTATGCACCAGATACCCATGCCTGTATGTGGGCTCTTTTCTTGCCATGGATGGAGAGTCTGTATTGTCTTTGGAGCAGGCGGCAGGCCAATTTGTCAGAGGGTGAGCCTGATGTTTGCCACTTGCGTTCCACAGCTTTGCACTTGCGTTTCATGGCTGCAGGTTTGGAGTCGTACCAGGTATTACGCTTAGAGGCAGGTTTCAGGTGGATCCTCATTACTGGGGCAAGAATGTCCAGAGTTTTAGTAATAGCCAGATGGAGGTTGCTGAGAGCAGAGTGAGAGTTAGAGTCTTGGTGGGGAAGAGGGATATGAAGGCAGCAGCTGACACTCGTTTTATTGGGCGGATGTTCGTGAACAAGGTTGGCAGGGCTGGAGGAGATGTGGTCAGAGGAGAGGAGAGGTTGGTCTGACCAGGAGAGAGGGGTGTTAAGTGAGGTGGAGTGAAAGATCAGAGTGGATGAGGGTGCCAAAGGTGTCTGGCTGAGTGGGTTCGACCAGAAGGGAGAATGGAGAGGGAGAGTGAGGTGCAAGGGTCAAGTAACAGAGTGGGTGCTGTGACAGAGGAGTCCAACTGGATGTTGAAGTTACCCAGGAGAAGGAGTTGAGAGGTGGTTGAGAGGAGAGAGGAGCAGATATCATCCCATTCAGAGTGGAATAGGGTGGTAGTGCCAGGGGGCTGGAGATAGTGGCAATGGTCAGAGAGGAGGGCGGGTGATGACCAACTTGCAGAGCAAGCTCTGAAAGGAAGACTAAGGGTGGGTATGAGGGAGGAAGGAACCCACTCTGGGAAAATTAAGGAAACCCCACCGCCAGCACAGTTAGGTCGTGGCTTGGAAATGATCTTGTAGCCATCGGGTAGGAGGGAGCCAAAAGCAATGACTGGGCTAGCATTGAACTATTTCTTGGTCAGAGCCAGAATGTCAAGGTCAATGTGTTCAAGAATGAGGCAGTTGTCGGTGGAGTGTTTGCAGGCAGAGCGGGGGTAAAGTGTGGACAGGTGAAAGAGGTCTCCACCTTTGAAAGTTTTCTGAGGAGGGGTACAGGGTGTGGTACACCAGTCAAATGGGGAGGGACAGAGAGAGTGGTTGGGGGAGAGGCAGGTGAGGGAAGGAAGTCAATGAGGGACAGCAGGTGCCGGTCAAAGAGAAGGAGGTTGGGTTGATGATCCTGAACCAATATAGTGCCAGTGTGGTAGACATTAATGAAACAGAAGGATGATGAAAAGCCCGCCGAGAGGACTTCTCACTTGGTGCCACCATCAATGGGAGAGGATGTGAAAGGAGAGAGAATACAGATGAGATGAGGAGCCCATAGATCTGTGTACGGGACAGAGAAGAGGATATCGGTGCAGACTGGTCTGGAAGTTGCGCTGACATAGGTCTGCGATGGGTAGGCCAGGGTTGGTGCTCAAGATGTCTTTTTTGTGCTTTCTCCTTCCAGACTTTGTGAGAGAGGGAGGGTAGGTGAAAGTATAGCAGTTAGAGAAGATAGGAGAGATGGCGAGTGCCATCAGGGTGGCAGAGGATAGTTGAAGGAAAGTGCACAGTCCTAGGCCGAACTCAGCAGGCGGCCTAGTAGTTACAGCAGGGGCACACAATGCAATGCAAAATATGAGGTGCAAGATGTTAAAAAACCCACACCTAGGTTCAAAAAGCAAATCAAGGGCACCAAATGCAATGCAAAATATGGAGTGCAAGATGTTAAAAAACACACACCTAAGTTTGAAAATCAAAACAAGGGCACAACATGCAATACAAAATGCAATGCAAAATATGGAGTGCAAGATGGTAAAAAACACACACCTAGCCCCACACGCTTACCTTCTCTTGAATAGCAGCAACATAGCTCCAGGTGGAAAGAGGTGTTGTTGGGAGCACAAGAACTGCCCTTCTGCTTTCTCCGGTGGAATGGGGAAATCACCTAGCCATCAGGAAGGCCCTCAAAACCTGGCTGTTCCCTTTCACATTCCGAACCCCCACCAGTATGCCATTCAGCTAGCCTGCCCCATCTCTCATTTATCAGCTGAGCTCTGCCCCCACATACTTCCTCCTGAGCCACTGCCCCTCCCCCATCCGGAGGAGTCAAGAGGACATCCAGTAACTTGCACATGATAAGAATTCTGAGTGGGCTGGGTAACACACTCAAATGGGTTCTGAGGGTGGGCAATGCATTGCACTTAAACACACCTCTAGGTCAAGTAATTGGATCAATTCAGAGGAGGATAATAGTTGCATTTGTA
The DNA here is from genome assembly GCF_040938575.1 of Ambystoma mexicanum. Classification (NCBI taxonomy): domain Eukaryota; kingdom Metazoa; phylum Chordata; class Amphibia; order Caudata; family Ambystomatidae; genus Ambystoma; species Ambystoma mexicanum. The sequence goes on along the minus strand of NC_090933.1, from coordinate 853,989,577 downwards.
TCAGCATCTGGATTTGGGAACGTGATGTAACTCTAATGCATATGAGGGTGGGCATTGCCACTGCAACTAAACATTTAAGGTGGGAATTATCTAGCACTTAAAGGACCTGGAGATGGGCAATGTATGACTCCAAGATCCACACAGAGGATGGGTATTTTACTGCACTCAGATCTTATGTGAGAATAAGCACTGCTCTTTGTACCTCGATGGAACCCAGGGGATAGACAATTTTGAATATATAGCTAACCCATGTATTAGCGTAACTGAATGCACTGTCTCACTCCCACACACATCTGCTCTCACATATAACTCAAACACTGTTGCACAACACCCCTGCCATAAGAATTAAGCTACCTTTCAAGACCAAAAATGTGAACTGCAGCTACTCACATAACTGTTGTATCCTCTTACACAACCCCTGCTTAGCTCCTAGTATACCTTCATCTACCTATCCACATACAATTCAGACATGGGTGTCTAGCAGGGTATTGGCGTCCTTCTCATAACTTTAATGGCTGCAATGCACACACGCATAATAGCACCTCCAAATTTCCCCGTACTTTGGACTTTGGTTCCTCCGAGAGTTTTCAACCACCAGCGCTTTGGGACCATAATTATGGTGAAAAGAGTTATACAAATGACAAAATTATTTGGATCATGGTGCAGATATCCATGGAGAAGCAGGCACAAACATTTTTCAAAAGATAGGCAAGACAAAGGTTACGAGAAGGCACTGTTGGTCTTCCTTCAGCCATAAAATGAAGTACAGACTTCTGTATCAAGGATTTTTTCCTAAAACAGATAACCCTGATTAAATATGATAGAAGCAGCAGGATCGCACGCTAGAGATGCCTTCACCAGATGTTCTCTGATAGTCATAATCTTGGGTTCAAAGAAATTGGCCAGTTCGTCACAACGAAATTGAGAGGATATATAGTATTGGGTTGACTGCCTGGACTGTACGTAATTCATGAAGAATTTTAAATTATTTCCTTATTACTATTAGTGCTTGTAAGGAGACGGTTAGCAAAATATTTGTTTGGATAGTTTCATCAATTTTTCATATTCTCTGACTTGTTTTAGGTAATTACGCCTTGAGGAACCTGTCGAACAGAGGGATGCTATTGCAGGAGAATATAGATATGCTGACATCAATCAGTGAATAGAGCAGAGCTGACACTAGACTGGTTATCGTTGCTGATGCTGTGGAGTATGAGTCTTGAAGCAATGGTGGAGCAAGAAGTGCTCCTCTGGGCAATACCCTGGAATAATACAGGGAGACTGGCGCTGGGAATTACAGGGGTACTAACCACGAGGAATGCAAATGTGCTCCCCCTGGGAAAAACAGGGATATTAACCCTTTGAAACAGAGAGAAGTGCTGGCCATGGGGATTACAAGAGGCCCTGCCGTTGGGAATAAAAGGGTGTTGTCGAATACAGGGGTGTTGTCCCTGGGGAAAACAGTTATGCTGCCCCAGAATTAAAGAAAGGTGTAACCTAAGAAAACTCAGGGGTGCTTACCTTTAGAGATGCTGACCCTACGGAATACAGAGGTGCTGGGATTGAGGAACAGAGTGACACTGACCCTAGGGCAATAAGAGGGCACTGGCACTGTAGACTAGAGGGATCCTGTGGGAAAGAGGAGGGATGCCCCAGAAAACAGAGGTGTGCCTGATGCTCTGGAATAGATTAAGGCTGTCATTTCTGAATAAGGAGGTGCTGAGAACTAACTGGACGTATATGGGTCCTTACGCTGGGGAGTAAAGGGATCCTTACATTGCAGAATACAGGGCTTCTGACCCTGAGGGAAACAGCATGCTGGCAGACCTGGGGGATAGAGGGGCCTTGATACCGGGGAATAGTAGGCTGCAAAACCTAGGCAAAAATTGTTGCTGACTGACACTGACACTGGAAAATAGAATTGCGCTGCTGGCCCTAACCATGGAAAAGATAGGCGCTCACACTGTAGTGAAGGTATGCTGTTACTCCGGGGTGATGGAGTAGTGACACGGGTTTTGATCCTGGGAAATAGAGTTGTGCTAACCTTCTGAGATTTAGAAGTAATAGGGCGGGCTAACCATGGGGAAAAAAAGAGGTACTGAACTTGGGTAATAAAAGGGTGTTGACTTTGAAAAATAGAGAGGTAAAGACGATGGCAAATGGAGGGATAGTGACACTATGGAACACAGAGATGCTGACAAGGGTGAACAGAGGGGTGCTGGCTCTAGGGAATAGCAGGGTGTGGATCCAAGCAAATCCAAGGGTCTTGACCCATGAAAATGAAAGGGAGCTGAATCTGGTGAATAGAGGGGTCAAAACTATGACGTGTAGAGGACGCTGACACCGAATAAATAATAGAGGGATGCTGACACTAAAGAAATGGAGGGATGTTGACATTAGATAATAGAGGGGGTACTGATCCTGGAGAATATAGAGGTATTCAACTTGGGGAAACAAGCAGTACAGCACGTGGGTAATATATGCATGCTTAAATGCGGGAATAAAGGGTAGCTGACCTAGGAGGACAGAAGAGCACTGATCCTAGAGAATAGAGGGATGGTGAAAATTAGAGGGGGGCTGAACCAAATTCCTCCTCTCAGCCTCCCATTTTTGGGGGTTCTCGAAAGGGGGGGTTTCTATCCTGGTATGTTGTGCTTCAATAGGTTATTTTATGTAACGTTATGTTTTGTGCCGCTTTTAGAAAGCTCAAGGTTTGCTATTTTCATTACCTCTTAATAAGTAAAAACCTGTAAGTTGAAAAAAGAACTGGGATAGATGCATGGGAGGCACAGTATTAGTGGAACAGACGCTGCCTAAACGGCCCGTTCATAATATCATAGTTAATAATATCATAGCTGAGCCATACCGGGGATAGTCCTAGCATAAGGGCCTGTTGTATATACAGATTTTAATATTCAAGGCGGATATACATGAAGTGGAATTTGCTTCTGAATAAAGATATCACACCCAGGACCCAGCTCTCATTTTTTTAGCATGGCACTCGAGTGCAGAATGAATGGAGTCAGGTTGCAGGTAGGTGACATGATAGCATTAAGGCCGCTGAAACAGGCTGCCAGCAGCCTTGTGCTATCTTCTCTGCAATATTGATGTCATAGTTGGACGCACCAGTGATCACGGGGATAAGTGCTGAAAGAGAGTGCGCGCATGCACTGTCAAGTGCTGATGAAGAAATATCTGCTGTAATGAAATGAGCACATCAGATACAGCCTTGCAACGTGTACTGTTATCTTCCCAAGGGGCATGGTCAGTGCAGACAAGACCGCAGATTCATCGCTGGGGTTAGGTGACAGTAGCAAGATGAGCGCGAACCGTGTGAGCTGTAGGTCATTGCAACATCCTTTAAGACAATTGGATTGGGAGAGTGAGTGTACGAACGAAACAATATGATGTTCTCTAAGCATCATAACGTATTATTTCCACTAGTGCATATACGAACACTGCACTATTATGCGACAATCTAATTATGCAATTGGTGGTTAAGTTGCTCCTGTGTTGCTGGACAGTAAACACATGCACTCGCAGGGTTTAATTACAAGATATATTTAGCTGTGACCCATTTAGGAAGATGTCACTTTGCAGGAGAGGGTTGAGTGTAAAATGCAGCCATGCTTATCTTGATGTGCAGGGTGAATAGACGCTTCCATATTACTGTAACGAAAAAACACAAAGTCAAATCTAAGATGAACACTATTTTATCCACACAGTAGTCATGTGCGAAAATCCAACTTTATCGGGTACTTTCTTTAAAAAATAATAATTTGGCAATGTGCACTTTGAGAAGATGCTCATCCCTGCTGAGATTCCCTGAAATCGATTCTGCTCTTTCCCATCTCTCTCATATACTTCGCTCTTCTAATCATCAACGTATGCTACACCAACAAATTTGACCTTAACGGTCGGAATCCCATTGTGCAATGGTGGGTAGAGATATTGTAAGCTCGATGGTAGATTACTACAATGCCCTTTATGCAGGCTCAACTGAAGCCATGTTGCACCAACTCCAACTAGCAAATTTACCCTGAAGGGCTCTCATGTGATGCAATGACTTGTGCCCACAGGAGGACAAGGGCGAGTAGCGGCTAAAGTGCCTGCTCAGCCCTCAAACTGCTACACTCCAAGACGAATCCCAATCATGGAGGTTAAACAGTGAAAGTTAAGAGATATACCTTCTTTGCCGTTTGTGGTAACGTGGGCCAAGGGAAGGCTATGCTCTCAAAAGGGGTGTGAATGTGATCCAGTAGTAAGCAAATTGCAAAGTATCACAGCCCAAAATAAGGGAATATTCAATCAAAGTTCTATAAAAGTATATATACTTTAATTAAACACACCATCTGAAAGAGAACTAATTAGAAATCCACTGTACAAAACCCACCCCTGTGGAAAGAACGTAGAATATGCAATGCATAGAAACATGTAGCACTCTACTTTAATTGCTTATCACCCCTGTATTCGTACTTAAACACATAAAGGATAAGGAAAAAGGTGGTCAAGTGGCCTAGCCATAAAATGGACCAAAGGGCAGTTATTTGTCAACAGTACCTTTTTTTGGTTCTTTGGTGGTTTACAGTGTCAAACCAGGCTTGGAGCAGTGGTGCAAGCAAGTCGAGCTCATTTTGGTTACATTGAATCGTGTAGGCCCAATTTTCAAGCGGGCATCGAGCAGGTTCAAAGGCGGTAGCTCCTTGCAGTTCGAAGGCAGAGTTTGGCAATGCAGGTTGGGGCGCTCACAAGGATCTGTTCAAGGACAAGTAGGGTCGAGTCAGGTTGTAACCACGGGAAGTGTCGATGAGTGACATTTCAGCGGCTCGAGTTGGCGGGTGGCGATGGTTCGAAGCAGTGATCCTGTTGCTCTGGTTTGCAGTTCAATGGCATTGAGTTATGGCATAACACCCAGTTCAATTCAGCATGTGAAACTCCAGCAGTTTGAGTCATTTCCCGCTACAAGCAGTTGATTCGAGCCTAGCAGATGATGGGCTCTGTGAGGGCAGGGTACAGTGTCAAGTTGGTTTGAGATGTAAGAACTGTAATTTGATTGTTCGGAGGAGTGACTAGGGCAGCACTGGTGGGATCCTTCTGGTTTGATGGAGGCAAACGCTATTCAACAGCAGTTTGACTTTTTGATATGTCAGGACAGGGAGCTTTAGCTGATCTGGTCTATAAGGTGCTGTGAAATACATTCCAGGGGGTCTAGGGCAGGATGAGTCCTTTCAAGATCTTCTCTCCCAGCCTTGGGTGATTATGGTGCAGAGTGGCAGGTCCTGGTAAACAGAAATAGTCACCCCCAATGGCTCTGGAAGTGTGTAGGGGGCAGCGCTACCTTCTGCCTTGGACTGCTCCTTCACCTCAGTGGTTGAGGGCTACAATTCTCCCAAAAGATGCCCAAATTAATCTCACGTGTTTGTTTTACAGTGAATCAAACAAGTGGTGGGATATCCCTTCTTTTAAAGCAAGACTCTACAGGTGATTGTTCAAAAGCAGGCCTGCTTTAAGGGTACAATTTCTGAACTATGTACAAGTGAAACTTGCCTTCTGACATCACACCAAAGGTCCTTTCTCCTCCAGGCAGTGGAGGAGACCAGAATGAAACAGAGGCAGACAGAAACAAGATAGTGGAACCTTCCCCCAGCTGTAAAAAACTCCCTCTAACCACACCAATACTGCCCCACTCCCTTCACAATAGAACCAAAGGCCCTTGTTGTATGCAGCACCCTGGTGTGAGGCAAAGCCTTTTGTGAATAGGTGTTTGTATTCCTGTTTGCAAGTAAGCTTCCTGTGGAGTGGCTGTCTCTCTGAGCTGGGTGCTACCTGCCCTCACAAAGGATCAAAGGAAGGTCCTGAATTGATGGGCCTCTCCTTTGATCCAGGCCCCCTACCCAGTCGCTTGGCAGTACCAAGCTGTCTGGCCAGAATACACAAAACCCTTCTACAGCTGAGCTGAGCTCACAGAGATTACACATGTGTGATATCAATTTGATGGGGCTGTAATAATTATGAGAAGTTACCATCTACTATACCTTAACCCGGATAGGACTTATATTTCCAGTTTAGAGTGCCACCAGAAAAGTAACATTCATAATTACGGTATTTTGTAACAGAAGGGCATATTAAATGCATCCACTACACTGTATTGACTTAACTGTCACAGACATTGTGACAACTGAGAGCTGGCACTGCTGACCGTATACTGATGCAGCAGGGTACAGGGGTACACTATGCTTTTGGCATGGAGTTTAGGAGAGGGGAATATCCTTTGGCCTTGCTTGCTCTGTGCCACTGGAGAGCAGGCACTGCTAACCAGTATACTTAAGCAGCAGGGTACAGGGTTACACTATGCTTTTGGCATGGAGCTTAGGCGAGGGGAATCTGATTAGCAGGGGATCGAGTTACTTGCATCATTTTATTAATGAATAAAAATCAAAACAAGCAAGCCTTCTACCACCTTTCCGGATACCAATTTGTCAGACCCCTACATTAGAAGTTCTTCACTGGCTGGCCATGAAGGCAGGGATTTCCAATGAAGAAACACAGAGCATTATATAGCAAAGCTATGCTTCATCTGAAATAGAAATCTTAAATGACATTCCTCCTGCTAATCTCTCAGACTCCCTTACGATGGATGTCTCTCGCTTTCGACAGACAAGGTCGTTTGGCTGCTCCAGACAGTCTGTTCTGCTAAACTTTGGAACAGCTTGCCACTAGAAGTGTGCTATATAGAAGATTACTTAGTATTTAGGAAACGTGTCAAAACTCTCCTGTTTGGTTGAATCCTTTGTTCTCTCCCCCAGGTGTTACGTGCACTGAGCTACTCTTGATGTTGTAGCGCCTTCCTCCAGACCCCTCTTTTTTTCCCTCACTAGGATGAAGTGGGTAACAGGAATAACAGGAACACAACGACAGTTCCACGCTTCCTTGGAGAAATTACAGCCATTATACTCATACCCCACTTCACATGAATTTACTTTGCTAACTCCTTAAATCAATCACCACCACCAATCAAAGTTATCACAAACCAGCTACAAGGTCAACATTGCCCAATCCTGCTTCAGTAGCCAGGAACAGCTCAGAGTGTATCTGTGCGACCTTCTGCGACACTATACAGCACACTTTCCTTATTGCTTGAGCAAGTCCCACAGAAAGTAATTAAATAAATACATAAATAGAATATTTCCTTTTGCCAAGGCGTCTTACAATGCATTTCAGCCCCAAATGTAATTGCTGTTCAATAGTATCTATGAAGCAAAGGCATTGATCAGCCAGGAAAATAGCACAGCTAGTTAAGTGGTGGCCTCAGGCTGGTGTCTGCCTGAAGTTTGCAAGATATAATCCCGAAAGGGTGAATCAGTTTGTGGACCTCCTGAGGTCGATACAATGAGTTCCATCTTTTTCATTTGTGGTGGCGGTCAGTAGCTCTAACCGGCGCATTTTCATTTATTTGCAGCTTGCCATGATCCACCTACGTGAAAGCCTGCACCGCCTCTCACCTGTCCACTTGCAGTGCCATGCTCCCTCCCTGCCAGAGGAAGGACTCATAATACTTGTTTGCTGCAAAGCCCCAGTGAAGTTCATGCTAAGTTCACCTGCTGTTGTCAGCTGTCTATTGCTGTCTGTATGCTGCATGGTTATTACAATTCGTTATCTTTACTTGGTTTTCTTTGATATTCCCTAGCTTTCTGTTCCTTTGCCAACATGCTTTTCACTCTAGTTTTTATAGTATTCTTACTGTGCGTATCTAGTTCATGTCACTGTTAGCATGCCTCGTCCCACCCGGACTTCCCCCGCCCCCTTTGGCAGCACCTCCCACTACGGCTTACTGTGTTTACGTCCTGGTGATTACTCCTTCATTCAGATATTCTTCCTATTTATTTCTTCGTCTAAACTCCCTTCTCTTGCTAACAATAACTGGTGCAAATTCTGCCCAATGTGCATTGTGTCCTTTTTCATGTAAGCATTCCTTGATTTATGATTTAAACCCCTATTCTTTCTTCTTCGTCCTCTTTGCACATGCATACAGCTCTGTGGAATATGCAGTCTATTTATGAAAGAACTCATTCTGTTCTTGATGTTTTTCTTTGTCACAATCTCCAATTTGTTTGATCGAAACACGGCTTACTCCTTTGCATACCACTGCTATTGCCCTTCTTCTTCCTAAAAGTCAGCGCATACTCCTCACCTCTCTGGTAAAGGTGCCAGGGTTGCTATTCTTTATAATTCTTCTTGGATTCCCCTGTCCAACTCCAATAATCGCCTTGTTTTCTCACCATTTGAGTATCATTTTGCATGTTAATAAGGGAAAGCAACTCTTCAAAGCTTTGTCGTTAAATAAGTGAATAGACAATACAATTTCTCTCTAGGTAAAAAAAGTGATAAGGAATTCTGTATTTGTCAATTGATTTCTGGGAGGTACGTGATTTGGAGGAGGGGATCAGGGTACTAAAACATATTTTTGCTGCTATTAGCCTTAAAGGTTCTTTGGTAATAGTAAGAATTGCTCCCATGCAGTGATACAATTTCTAGGTTTGGGTATTACAGCTTTGCTTGGAATACTTGTCGGACAGCTTGATCAGGAGTTACAGGCTCGCAAACTAAAATATTTAAGAGAAGGAAAGCAATGCGGTGATGCTATGTGGTTAGATAAGTGCCAAAACAATACATTTTTGCTATTTCCTCTGCAAAGCATTTGAGTTGGGGTAGACGTAGTGGCACAACTTGTTGGTCTTTTGTATTCACAGCATTGTTTGACTCATGGCCCTGTGGTGGGCCTGAAAACGCAAATTTTGAAAATTGCAATCGTAACAGTAAGAATTGCACCAATGCTGCATTATCGATCTCTAGGGTTAGGACATCTTTGCTTGGAATACTTTTCATATAGCTGGATCAAAGTTTACAGGCTACCTATTTAAAATATTTCAAAACAAGTAAGGCAATGCTGCATGTTTAGGTAAGTGCAATAAACAATCAACATGTCTGATATGTTAAGAAAAAACATTACCAGGGATGATTCTGTTTCCTATTGATGCTTGGGCTAATATTTGAGTTGGGCGAGAAGTAGATGCACCAGTTATTGGTCTTTTTGTGTACAGATATGCTTGGAATACATGTCATACAGCTGGACCAAGAGTTCCAAGCAGTCTACCTAAAATATTTCTGAGAAGTGTAGGCAATGCTGCCTCTTTGGATAAGGAGAAATACAATATAATTTCTCTTTTTGCAGTAAGAGGTATTCTTTGGATGTCAATTGATTGCTCGGGATAGGGTGTCTTTCCCCTGCTCCCAACAGTTAGCTTCACCATCCAGCAGCTGCCGCGCCCCACCGTCCCCGGTTTTACACCAGGGTGCAGCCTATTTTTGAAGAATCTACACATCACCGTCCATCTTTTCTGCTCCATATTTCATCATGAAGAATCCCCTGCAGAATTGCAGCATCACAGATACCGAAGGCCTGGTGCCACCTCAAAGCCTAGTGAGTTTGTGTCTGTTGCTATGGTGCAGGGGTGATTTTTCACTGTGGAATGTGTGAGAAGAGTTTGGTGTTTTAGGGACACAGCAAGGCAAACTTCTGTGTGAAATGAGCAGGGATTCTAGCCCTGCCCAGACCAATGTCCAATGAACGCCTGACACTTTTTTGCCCTTCCCAAACCGGGCCCTGACTTGACAGGCATCATTCTTAGCAGGCCACTAAGAACGGCACCTGAGCATGACAAAGTGAGCATCAGGCATCTCTCAGCCTGACAAAATGGTCTAGCGAAGGCCACATATTTCAAGGAGCCATTTCTCTGAACCAGTGGTTCTTGCCTCCCAAACCCTTAGCTGTTGCTTATGGTAATTGGCTGGAGTGTCCAGACTGCCTAACCCTTCTCCTACACCTGCCAACTCACAGATGCTTATTTTGCTTCAAATGGAAATTCAATGTATCGATTTGAGAGAGGGAGGGAGAGAGAGGAATAGGAGGGTGGAGTGTGAGCTAGTGAAATGGGACTTGGCTGCAATAGGCTAGTGGTGGGAGTGCAGGGTTTCAGGTGGTTTTGCCTTGACTGCATGTTATTATTCATTGTGCATGCCTTCTGCATGTAAAGTATAGCAAAGCCCTCAACTGCAGGCATTTGCCATAGGGGATGATAGACTATTTATAATACCCATATGCCATCTTGCACTGCAACCCATAGAATACTGTCCCATGAAAAATACGGTCCAGCTGTCACATAGTCACTGACATAGCAGCCATCTCTGTGGTAGAACACATAGCTCTGCATGATTTCTATTTTTTAAACTAGTCATCTCTGCTAGCAGCTGAATAGTCACCTAATTCAATTCACTATTCACATGCAATGTAATGCTCTTTTTATTTCCATGCTTGCACAGATTGCAGTCTTCGAAAAGGGCCTTCACCCAGCAGCCCTTCAAAGCCAATACAATGTGGCAGGTGTTATACAAATATCAAATAACATAACATGTTTTGTAAATCATGACCTTGACAATTCTTGCTGTCTACCTTCCCTCGGTGGCCCATTCCATTCACCTTATTTCTTCTGTTTTTACACTTGATATTCCTCCTATACTACCTGGTGATTTTTATCTACATCTTGACTCTACTCTACCGTTACTCTTTTATACATTTTTGACTCATATTCACCCTCCTTCTCATATAACTTGTTCCCATTTAGATCTTATTTTCTGTACTTCTTCCTTTACTTATGCTGTCTTTGCCTCCCTAATTTATACCCCTAATAATAGCTATTTTCCTATCTCTTTCCAACCGTATTTTGTTCCATCCTCAGCTGTATTTCAGCACTGGATAATTCAGTCTTTCCAACTTTCTTTCTTCATCTGTGATTTTCCTTCTTCTCTCCCTCATCTGGACACTTTCTCATCTCTTTTAGCTGACTCTACCTTACTCTCTCTTGCACAACTCTTGACCTGTTCTGCCCTCGCATCTTTTTCTTCATCTTGTAAGCCTCCTTTCTGTGCCAAGCCAAGCACCAATGGAAAAGGAACTAGTCACCATATGGCCTTGATCGCCTTTCCTCTCTTCATGCTTATTATTATTCTAAATTACTATATGCTAATCTTCTGATAACTTATTCTGCTCATCTGTGTCAGTTATTTCAATTGCTTTCCCATATGCTGTCTCGTCCTAGTACTGATCCTTCTCTTTCTTATACATGCTCTGTCTCTGATCTTGCTGATTTATTTACATCTAAGGTTGCCCTTCTTTGCTTTTCCATCACTTCTACTTCCTTACTGTGGGATGTATTTACCCATGCATCCGAGCCCTACCTCAAAACTGTGCAGTACTGACATGAAAACATCATGATGGCAAGAGCTTCCCAGAAAATGCACAGGGAAACGCATGAAGAATAGGCTGCCACTCATTTTTGCCGATGTTATGGGCACAGAAGGACACTGCCTAAAACCACCATCGGACTACCCACACAGTAGTCTGAAACCATTGGGAATGGCAATGCTGATTGCCAAAAGCAAACCCATAACTGTTGGGAATTCATTTTCTTAAATCCCAAAAAGGGGTGCAGTACCAGTACTCACCACTATCCAAAAGCCGGCGTTTTAAAACAACACCAGATTTTACTTTTTTTGTGTAAAACTGAATAAATGAACCCAAGGCAAGCCAAAGAAAGACTTACTGAGAGGTGGATCCAATGTAAAGTTATATTCTGAAGTGACTTGAAGGTTTATAACAAGACTGGCTGAGCTGTGGATTTCAGCAGTTTAAGTAAATTTGGACTGAAAGACACTAAAAAAATCTAAATGTTTAAATTGACTGAGTGACCTACTTTTGTGTGTCACATAGGTTTCAATTGTTTAAATGTCATAGTTTTAAACTTAGAATCAGCATTCTAGCTGCATATGTAAACATGTTTAGTTTTATTTGAATGCAGAAAACTGGGGAACAGAAATGACATGTAGCTAAAAACTGGCTTAAAGAGATTCCAATTTTGCCTGACATCTACCCCCATCAGGAGTGAAACTTGAGTCACAGCTGTGTTCCCAGGCCTATCTGCCTTTTGCTGGCCACACTAAGGATATGCCATCTCTCTGATAATTGAATTAAGGGGAGCCCCCACAGAATACAGGAGCTCTGAACAAAGCCCTGTCCTGACCCAGGCAGATGGTTTATTGCAGATGACGTAAAAGTAGCTTCCTCCTGAAGCAAAGGGGAGGGGCACTGCCTGTGAGAGCAAGCTGGCTTGGCAGAACTGGAAAAACCAGAAATTCAACCTTGTGCTGGAGGAGAAACCACACCCCTTTGGGGCCAGAACATAACTCTAAAAAGATGAATAACTCATAGAGCGGACATGTGAAAATTTTATAAATGATACCATAATTCTTGTGATTTTTCTGCCCACATTTTAAGAGGTTTTTAGAACCGGTGGTATGTTCAGGGGAGTTTTAGCGGAAAAGAGGATATTACTCAAAATGTGTGCATGTGAAAAATCTGACACTTCATCAACTAATGTCCATACTCCTTGCGCACATGTGTGTAAATTTGGGGTAATGTCCGGTATTGCAAACCAGTTAAAAAGTGCAAAATATTGCCATTTCTGAATGCAAGCTCCCAGGAAGAGCAGAGTTTGAACAGGAGATACCTCCTGTGATATGTGATGGGTGCATGTAATTTCAAACCACTGTGTAGCTATGAAATATGTATTTGGTTCAAATCTAGATTTGTGTGCAAGTTGACAGGAGGAGTGGACTTTCTGCAGGCTGTAAAATGACATCACTCTGACACAACTTAGCTCCCCCAATCAGGGGAGAAATGAAAGCTTGGCCAATGATAAGTGGAGAGGGGCTGGCTAGTGATGCTGCTCACACACACCCATTTTCAAAACACATAAAAGCAGAGAGACAGGACAGATAGGGACCTTCAAATCCATTTGCTGCGGGACGCTCTGCTGGAAAATCCATACTTTACCTCCATCAACCTTCAAATCCATTTGCAGCTGGAAGCTCTGCCGGAAAATCCATACTTTACCTCCCTCAACCTTCAGAGAGCAGACATAGAGACTTCAAATCTATCAAATTTCCAGAACCAGAGAGAGAGCAGAGCTGACCCAGATCACTGTTAGCAGAACCAGAGACCCAGACCAGACCAGCAGAGAGAGCTGACCCAGATCACTGTGAAGTGCAGAGACCAGAGTCCAGTCTAAAACCTGACCAGATCCGTGGCAAGGCATATTTCTAAATATATTGTGAGTACATAGCAGAACTGTGCAGAACCAATCTCTTAGTTAAGATAATATAATTCAAGCTATTTTAATCTAAGTAGAACTGCCTCCTAACTGTCACTTGTCATTTTCTAGTTGCAAACTGCACTTGTCTTTTTGAACTTTAAAATTTCAAATCTGAAAAACAACCTTTATTTAATCGCTCATATCTCCGTGACCGTTTGTGCTAGAGACTTGCAGTAACTTCCATCTGGAAGCTGAGATCCTAGGCTTTCCTAGGACCCCAAAACGATAGTGATAGTCCTTGTAGTTCCTCTGTAATCGCGCTCGGCGCATTCGCAAATTTAGCCGCGATTTGACATTTTACCGCGATTTGCAAATTTCTTCACGTGTAAAAATCTGCTGCTGCTTGCCTTCCATTTGCCAGAAATTCGTTTAACCTGCTAGTTACACCCTAGATCCTTGCTAAAGTGATCCTGAACTTATTCAAAGCATATACCACTCACCCTGAACCTCTAGAGGGAATTAAAAGCATTTTAGCATATTTTTCACTTCATTTCCAGCACATTTAAAAGCATTTGGGCCTGTGTTTTCAACTTCTGTAGTCTAAGTTGCTGGGGTGAACTGAATCACATTTAATTGCATTTCTGAGAACTGTGTGCCTTCCTTCCATTTCCTTGCATTGCATAAAAGGGGGGGGGGTGAATTGTCCAAGAAAGTGATTACATTGTCTTTTGCTGAAATCCTATCAAGTTATTTTCTTTACTGCATTTCATTCCACATTGCATCCATTTGAAACTATAAAAGTATTGTTGCTATCTTATCCATTTCATGTCAACTCCTTAGTGATTATCAAGAAGTGTGCTAGTGCCAGATTCTCCGTTGTTAATCTTTATCATACCAGATTAAGTGTGATATCCAATTATTAATTTATTATAAAGCGTGATATAGATATATATTGCTTTACTTCTCAAATAAACCTTTTAACTTGCAAAACAGAACTACTTCTTGGCTCAGTGGGGTCAGGAGGATTCCAAGAGAGGGGTGTTATATAGGGGTAGTCATCCAGAACGCATGAACTGGACATAAAGATATATCAATAAGGGTTTTCATTCAGTATTATAGACTAGGCGTTGACTTAGCTGTAGTGTTGAATTGAATCCTCTTACATTACTCCAACCTCTTGACTCTTTTTTCCATCCCCTATGACTTTTCTTTTGCACACTATCTGAACCCGAGGTTGTTACTCCTCTCACCCGGGGCCACCCTACAGCTGCCCGTTCTGACCCTCTTCCTTTTTCCTTGATCCCTTTATCTGCTTATTCATCTTCACTTAACTGCTCTTTGCAATATCACTTTATTCACTAAACATGCCCCAATCCGACCCATACTAAATAAACCCTCATCATTTGATCCTTCTCTACTGGGTAGTTTTCATCCTATCTCTCATCTTCCCTTTGTTTCTAAAGTTCTCAAGCATAGACTCTATGATAAAATGTATTATTATCTAAATGGTTCCACTCTGTTACCTCTCTATCAATCTAGGTTCCACTCTCATCATTAGTCAGAAACCACTTAAGCAATATGCCCCGAGCCACGGGACCATTATTGAGTCAGGTCAAAGTTACAGGCCAGAGCGAAGTGAGGGCCTTAATGAAGGCCCCTGGGCACTACCTGACTGGGTAATGGCCCCGCGGTGAGGGGCATATTGCTATTAGTATCCCAGATAGCAAGAACGGGATACTAATAGCAATCGTTTTCTGTTCAGAAACGCTGCAGTGTTTCAAACAGAAAAAAACAAAGAGACACAAATGAACACTCTTGAGAAAACAAGGTAAGTGGGGTTGGGAGGGTAGGGAGGGTATTGTGGCGGCTGTGGTGGGGTGGGGGCGGGGTAAACACTCACCTGAATCCCCGGCGGGGGAGGATGGCAGCTTCCAGCCCTGCAGAGGCCAGGAGCAGGGATTAGCCTGTTCCGAGCCTCCTCATTAGCTGAGGTGCTGGCATCCCCCCCTGCCAGTGTCGGGAACGAAGCATCAGCTACGAGGGATTCCGTATGGGTATGGACTGGGCGAGGATCAATCAGAATGCTTCATGCATTCTGATTGACCCTCGCCAGGTACTAATTTACATTATGCTTCCAACTCCCTTCTTACTGCACGCTATGCTAGACAATCCACTCTTCTTCTTCTACTTGATCTTTCCTCAGATTTTAACACCATGGAGCACAATGGCCTTCTCTCTACCATGTCTAGTTTTGGCTTCAAAGGTACAGTTATTGCTAGATTTTGTTTATATCTACCTGATTGCACTTACTCAGGGAGCTTGGCTGGTGAAACATCTCACACTTTTCCACTTTACTGAGGTGTTCCTCCGGGCTCTGTTCTGGGCCCACTTCTATTCTTTCTTTATACATTTACCCTTTCTTCTATTATCCTTTCTGTTGATCTTTCTTTTCACTCTTACACATATGATACTCAAAGGTTCTTTTCTTTTTCATCTGTTCTGACTTCTCTGCACTGGCTAGCCTTTGAATCTCGCCTGTTATTTCGCTTTCATTGTATTATTTTTATATTTTTTCTATATAGCTTAGCCTTGACATATATCTCTGATCTGTTTGTTTTTATTTTTCTCCATGTATTCTCTGTTCACAGTCTCATTTTCGTTTGACTGTACCCCGTCCTCTGTATGCCCAATCATGTTTTTGTACTTTTTCTTTTCTTGCTTAAAATATTGGACTAATCGTCCCCTTACTCCCTGTTCTCGCTCCTCGTTCCACATCTTTCATTCTCATTTGAAGAAACATTTATTAGCTACTTGCCTTTCTTAAATGCATCATATTTGTTGTATGGTCTTAATATTGTATCACTTTTCTCTTTTTGTTTAGCATGTTGGTGAAAGCGCTTCATAAATACAAATAAGTATAAAATACAAATTGGGTAGTAATGACACCCAATATTGCAACACATGGGAAGAACCCATTATTAAGTGCAATATAAAAACATAAGATTATTATTAGGTCAAATGCATTGGAAGGCATGTAAGAACCCAGCTCATGGTCTATTCCGGAAGAAATGCTGAAACAGCCCAACTTAATGGTCACAATGGTGGTAATGCAGACTTTGTGAGTGTGGTAGACTAGAGAAAGCTCGGAGCTGAGACAAGGAGACTTCTGGGAGCACTGCCTCTAAGGTCCTGTACACAAGAGGAGGGCACAGATCTGAAGAGAAAAGCCATTTGAAACCATAACAAACGGCAACCCCCAAAATTTGCTTGTCAACCAGCCATGCCTGGAAGAGAGGGTTCAGCCCCACAATGGGCTTGTGGAAGGAAAATTGGGGGGAATTGGTATATCTTCAGAGTGAGCTGTGTGTGGTGCATTAGCTCATGTCTTCCCTTGTCTCGCCACAGTCTTTACTAAATGAAGGCGCCCTAACTTTCAAGACAGAAACCAACAGTTGGCAAACATGTCTGGACCTCCTACCTCTGGGGAGTTTTAAGCCCTGCCCAATCTTGTCCTCTGCCTTTGTTTTTCT
The DNA here is from genome assembly GCF_040938575.1 of Ambystoma mexicanum. Taxonomy (NCBI): domain Eukaryota; kingdom Metazoa; phylum Chordata; class Amphibia; order Caudata; family Ambystomatidae; genus Ambystoma; species Ambystoma mexicanum. The sequence continues at coordinate 853,972,839 of NC_090933.1, read as the reverse complement.
GTCTCCGTGCTGAGATCAAGGAAGAGGCTGGTACCACGCTGTTGCCAGTTCCAGTTGCATGCTTAAGGAAGATAAAAAGGGGTCAGAGGAGGTTGTGCTGTTGCAAACCCTAAAACCCCATAACTCCCACCTCACACCTTCCCTTTACCCACGGCTACGCTGTTGCAGGCTTGGGGGTCTTTCCTTTACCCTAAACCCTGTGCAGGCCACGATGTTGGTGGCCATACAACAGGAAAATAGTAAACTTCACAGTAGGTACAGTATATGCGTTAACGCGATTGAGGACTTTAATATGTGAGCATGTTTGGTTCTCAGAGTCGTGCTGTTGCGGACTCCAGGTGTGTTGCAAATTATAAATCTACAATTGAGGCCTATAGCTACAACACACAATCTTTGTTGATGCTAGGAGGTTGCACATCTGGCTTTAAATCATAACTGGTCACAGGAATATTGTGTAAGTATTGTGCACCCTGTTTGGATCTCTACTGCTTGTTTAAAAATTAAATGATCTCTGAGTGCATTTGCCCATAGGTTCTAGCTACAGTCAAAGAATGCAGCACAGACCTTACAAACTGACGTACCTTGTGAATGCGTGAATGCAGTCAGTAATTCACATACAAGTAAAAAAGTTTTTGCACTACTAATGTTAAAGCATGTTCTGCGCTGAGTGTAATGAACAGACATTATTTTTCTATGCAATACATTCAAGTCAGGAATGCTGCCTCCTGGATTTGATGCACTAACAGAATCAGACAGGTGCATTGCCATGCTTAATGATTTACAGCTGGGCTAAAAAACATAAAACAGAAACATCAATTAACTGATACAAATTGTTTCTCTGCTCAGCCAGCAAGCACCTTGTCTCAGCAAGCATAACCCTCTCATTATCGCTGTACAGGAATAGGGGGATTGGTATTTTAGGCTTAATACGTTTGCTTCTGTAGTGCAAGAATGTAGCTGGCATATTAGTGCAAATGGGGCTGCAGGGTAGGCATAATGGCCGGCGCCTGGCCAATCAGTGAGACAGGGCTGTTTAATTCCTGTGCTTTCACAGGAGCTTCCACTTGATAGAGTTCCTGCTAATTATGCAAATAGCTGGGTGAACCAAATCATAAAAGTGAAATGTTAGGGCACATAATTCAGAGTGGGGTGTGCCTTTGGTAGCAACAGACTATGCCAAAAGAAAGGCTGTGTGGGTCTCACAGAATGAAACCGTGTACTGTTTTTTTTAGCAAAGCCAGAGACCAATGAATATTTCCAAGTTGGTACTCTAAGGGTGCCCATTTCTTTTTTATGTGTTTGTGGTGGAATGTCCACCATTAGAATCCCTGTCCTGGCAGCAATAACACAGGGGAACAGAATAGATCAATGAATCGAACATTGGGCCATCATTGGTAAAGTGGAGCGTTGCAGTGCCCAATTCCGAAATAAAAAGAATTATGTTGAGTAAACATGCAGTGTTGAAGTTCTACGTGCCATTACAAAGAGGCTTCTCTGCTTTCAATGTCTGGTGATATAGTGTATTAAACCTCATATTGTGGTATGTATTTTTTCTTTTTGTTGACCCCAAGCATATTTCTAAACTGGGTCCGTACCTGTGTGGTTAAATCCTTGATTTTAGCATGGTCGAAGGTTTGAGGACACAGCACCTCCCCTTATTTCTGGATTCAAGCAAATAATGTAACACTTAGTTTCTCAGCACCATGATTTCGGCAAATAATTACAAGCTGTTACAACTGCCCCAAGGCTTCGACAAACCAGTTGAACATGCCAGATGCTGTCAGATAGAGGAAGCTAAGCAGGGACAGCCCTGGCTAGTACTTGGATGGGAGACTTGCTTGACATAATAAAATTATTGCATATTGGGCAATCCGCCTTCCAACCACAGTCAATAAAAATAGGTACACAATACCATAGTGTGAGAAATATTAAGCACTCCCAGACATGGGTTTCTGTCAAACACTGATGGGTCACACCTTGATATGTCAACCCTTTCTTTCCTTCTGGAGCTGATGTTTTTCCCTCAGTATTCCAGTCGGCCTTTGGCAATCCATATGTTCCTTATTAACAATGTCTCATTTGAATAACTGCACGGAAATACTGCGTCCCGTTGATAGAGAATGGGCTTTCTTCTTTGAAATGGTGTGTTTTCCTTATGCAGAAATTCTTGCTCTAAGAAATGCTTGCTATGGGTGGTTGTTCCTTCTACAAGTGATGCCCAGGTGTGGATAAATTAAAACACTCCTTATAGGTAGTCTAATACTGCATTAGTGCTCTGCATGATCTGCAATGGGTAAGTACGCTACAGGTATGCCTCGAACATCAAGAATTGTAGTGCATATCAACAACTATCTACGGCCATAGGTGGTGGGTAGGTATAATGGGGCAATTCTCATGTGTACAAACAAAATCTTTATTCCCTCTTAGTATGGAATGTGTTAAGATCCAACTCATTCTCCATTCATAGATGTTTCGCCTCGCAAATTCAGGGATTGGCATGCAGTACTGACTTATGGAGCTGAAGGGGCCCCTGAGGCACAATCACCACACACAAACTGATACGCCAGACACAAGGTTGTATTCCCAAAATCTAGGGTTTATTGCAAAGCAAATAGTCTCAGTTGGCCAACTGGGTCCCTTGTCCCGCGACGTGTGTTACCAGACCTCGGGGGACGCAAGAGAGCGAGAATCATACAACAGTTATATATATACAAATCGAGCATCTTGTAATCAGTATTGACACATCCAATATCGCCCCTAATACATTTCCTTTGAATTGGGCACGATGATTGACAATGGTGACGAGTATGACACCTTTGAACATTCATTTAGCAACAGTTTGCAATTTTCACAAGCCTACAGACACAAGTCTTTGTTTAAAAGAACACAATGCTTCTGTTCTTGCAAGCAAGCTGCGTGCAGGGGAGAGACACATTCCAGGCCTGGCTATCTCCTAGGTTCTATCCGTGTACTGGGGGTCAACTTGCTCTCCAGGGCTCTACAGGGCAGCTCAGGAGAGGGGGGCCGCAAAGAAGAGCATAATTCAAGTCATTTAATGTTCGCTTCTAGCATTTCTACTGTGTTTTCAAGACTAACTGGTACCTGGGGACTGATTAGGATGCCTTGCTGCTTACTTCCAAGGATATGCGAGGGAGGATACCGGGCATTTCTGTCTGGGTTGCTACGTTATGTTTCAAAATGTCTCTCGCGGCCTTGCGTTATGCACTAGTAGAGCAGAATAATATTTCAGCAAAGCAGTTTAACAGAAGGCAAAAAGCAAACGTTATAGAGAAAACAAAATGGCGATTTCAGTCACCTTAAAATGGCCGCACTTTAGTCAAGCTTATGGCTATATATTTCTAATACTAAACACATGAGGCGATTGGTCTTCGGCCAATATAGTACATGGCCTTATGATTGAGGGGTGTCTACGTTTCCTGGACCGACAGAGCACACTTACCAAGGCAATGTGCTTTATTGGATTAGACGCTGGAACATAAATATGGTATTTGCTATGAATTAGCAACATATGTTTCAGAAATAACATCAGGGCAGATGCCTCATTCTTAGGCATAAGTATTACAGAGTTATTTTATGGATGGCAGCTGCTTTCTGCCATATCTCCCAACATGGTGTCTGTTTGTTTCTACTCACATATTGTGTTGTGTCAATGTACGTTTGTGCTGCACTAGTTCACCACCTTGGTGGGCCAGAGCACGAAATATTGTCAGTCAATCAATCAATACTAGCATACTAATGTGAAACAATACGTTCATATCCTTGTTTAAAAATCATGTTTTAATTCACTTTAGTCTCAAGTAATTTACTCCTCAGATTCCAGGCTAGCTTCAGGAATTAGGAGAATCCCCACAGTGAGGCTCCAGACTGAGGATGAAATGAAAATGCAACGGTGTGTGTCATCTTTCAGATTACAATAAGTCTAAAACCTGAAGGGAGACATTTTCTTCTAGCTGCCATAAAACGAGGACAAAGAAATAAAAACGGAATCAACTCTTCACAAACAATAAAACAGAAGTTACATTTATCTGTGTAATCTAACCTCCATTTATGTAGCATGGTCACTATACTCATTGAACTTTATATCTAAGTGCTCGACTCTGCTGATACGTCATCATTTAACCAGAAATAGTCCAGCATTGCTACTTTGTCACACATTTGCCATGCATAATTACCCTCACAATCACCCTTTACTCTCCCATTTATCATGATAAGCCCCCACTCCTTCATGAACCTTACCCAACTTCTATTCTTGGGGTTTCCATTTCCTTGCTTCATGGTACTTCAAGGTTTAACATTCACACTACCTTCTGTTTCTTGATCATCCATTCAATGAGCGTTCAGATTCCCTCGGATCACTACCATCTGCCCCTAATATTTAGACAAGCAGCCCCACACTCTTTTTCCCAACACCTCGTGTATACAGGTCATCAGTGCTTTTCCCGGAGGATCATAGATGTTAAAAATAAGGATTTCTTGCTCGGCCCCCTGAGAGCAGTTCTCCACTGCCATTACAACCACTGCTATCTCATTAGCATTCAAACAATGTGTAACTTCAATCAAAAGACCACCCATAGGTCTCCCTTCTTCACCTCTTGTTGCCAGAGATTGATTTATATGAAAGTCATCTATCCACAAAAGGGTCACAAGCCAACTCTCCTGAAGTAGAAAGGAATAATATTCTTGCATTATCCTGCAACTATTTCTTTCAACAATGTAGTGACTATGACCTTGAGTGCTCCATGACAATATACTTAAAGTTTACTCTCTCTTCGATGGATTAATAGGTAGAAAACCAGTCAGCCAATTCCAGTCCTGGGAACGTCCAGTCTCCATGGACCCAGACAGCGTGTCCACCGTCTTCCTATCACTGTTAGTCATGGTGACTTTTAAACATGACATGACCCTGCCATCCCCTCGATTGAGTCAGGCATTTTGGACCATTGTGTGCCTGTTTTATGACATAGTATCTCTTTCTCTAACCCCTCCATTTTCTTTGCTTCTATTCTTAAAAAACAATGTCATGCACTATTTTTAAGAAATGGTACATATGTGAATTCACCAGCTCTACCGCTTCGTAGAAGTAACAACGTATTCTTGAGGGTGAGGACTTCGGAAGTCTCTATCAATTCTACATAATACCCATAGATGAGGAATGTATTGAATAGTTTTAGTAGGTGCTATTTATCAATATGGCGTTTCTTTGCAGGAATACATTGCAATTGATGAACTTTTTGCAAAACCTCGTCACCAAGCTGTTATTTTTGCCAATCTTTTTAATGACATCACTCGTCAATAAATATTTTACAGTTTTTCCTGGGGTTTCACTATGAAATGAACAATTGGCCTCCATATCCGTGTGACCGTCTCCCTCTTGAAAAGCCTTATTTACTGAGATGTCTTCTTGATTTTGTGTCATATCCTGCTTTTCTGTAGTTGTGATGAGCCAACTGGTAAGTACTCTGTTGGTTTTGTTTGTTCTATTCCACCTTTTTTTCACCCTTTGTCTGCCCTTTTTTGTTGCCACTGCTTTACTTTCTTTATCTAGGCTGGGGTAATTTACTGTTAAAACAGTGGAATTTAATTTGGTGTCAGCTTTTGATTTTAAAATATCTCTCCTTTTTAGATGATGCCTTTCCTTATCTGTCAAATATATGCTAACCCACAAATCCCTCCACCGCTGTATATTCTTTTACCTCTTTCAACACGTCTGGGGATATAGCGCCGTATTTGGTTGAGTTTCAAACTGTGTACATTTTTCAGGGTATAGAATACTATTTTTGAAAATCCTATTGCATAGTTTTAAAAATATAATTTTGTGATTGCGTATTTATGCTCACCATCTTGTGCATCCACACTAGTCTCTCCAAACAGCACGGTGAGGCCATTAGTCTCTGACTTAATGTTGGATTGTGAGTGCCACATTATTTAGTTCCACCTCCCCAATCAGCCCCACCTATATCCCAATTAATCCAGACAAATGATTGTTTATTGTGTTTTGAAGAGAATAACATAACTCCAGAAGGGAGTTATTATCTATTAGTACCCAGAGAGGGTAAATGAGCTTATAAAACTCAAGCCCATTGGCCCTCGGCCGGGCTTTACCTCCCCCAGAAGGCTTGGCACTCCTCGCGGCCCAGAGTTCTTCCTGCGACTGGCTGCAATGGAAAGGGAGAAGGGGCAACGTATAGTCCCTTCTCCCTGTTCCATGGCAGCCATTTTCTTGTTTACTTTTTTCAATGTACTTCATTGGCTGCCATGGAAAGGGAAAATGGCCTACATGTAGTCCCTTCTCCCTTTCCATGGCAGCCATATTCCTTATTTACTATGGCTGCCACTGAAAGAGAAAATGGACTACGTTTTCTGTCTGCCGTGGCCAATTTTTAAACTTTTTTTACATTTTTTTTCCAGCTGCGAAACGTAACGCGTCTCACAGACGGGGGAAAAAAAACATTAGTACCCCGGTCTAACAAGCCGAGGAAACAATGGCAATATGCCCCTCGACTGTGGGCCATTACCGCATAAAGTAATGCCCCCGGGGCCTACGTTAAAGCCCTTGCTACGCTCGGGCCTGCAACTATGTGCCCCGGCGGCATTACCTTATTTAAAAACTCCACCCTGTTAGGCAGACATTGCACACCATTCCTGCAGCCAAAACCAACAGAACACAGTTGACTTGATGCACTGATTCACCAGAAGAAGCAGGACTGCAAGACAGTATCTACACTTGGAAATGCACTTGATACTTGATTTAATAAAAGATACCATATGTTGAGGCAATCCATTCTTTGCATTCATATGTAGTAAATATCTGAGACAAAAAAACAGAAAATGTACCTAGCATGTGGTAACTGTGTAGCATGTTTCACCAAATACAAACAGATTTTTGAACATCTAGGCTTTAAATGGAATATAAACGGTTTGCTGTGTTGAAAAAAAAAAAATGTATATATGCACTACAATGCCAGTGACGAAAGTATATATTAGGCCAACTGTATGTTCTTTCAAAATAAGGCTGTCAAGACCCACGTATAAAATTAGACTTCAACAAAAACAAGCCCTATTGTCAAGCATTACATACAATGAAAATGGTATTCACTGGCCCATTAAGGAGAGAGCAAAAATAAATTGATTCTGCAACTTAAATCACATATCTCTGGACTTAATGACCAGTTTGAATGGTAGCATTACTGTAAGATTTTTGAGTTTTTACATGACTGAATATTAAATCTATTAATGCTGTATTTCTAATAGATCTTTTTAGGAACTACATATTTTCAATCTTTAGTCATGAATCTGCCTCCTTGAGACCATCTTTGAAGATGTTGTGTTTAAATTGCTTTATGAAACTTTTTTTATTTAATGTCCATTTACTGACGCTTTCAACCAGTACCACCTTTGCAACATTAACATCTTGGAGGGGGGTCCAAAATGGAAGGCTTGATGGCTCCTCTAGTACACACAGCAAGTCACCATTTTGTTCTGTTACGTGGTTTAACTCTCACTATAAATGTATATTACAAAGCAGCATCCATGTATCTGCAGGCAGAAACCAAGCAAAGAAGAACGTTCCATTGATGTAAGGGTACGTGCTACCCCCAACATTTCTCTATTGACTGACTATTCTATTTATACAACACTAATGTTCATACATACCACATTAATTGATACAGTGGCATACACATGGGTTTACTCCTTCCTCCAAACTGTAACAAACTTGTTTATCTAATTATTTCTGTATCAATTTTTAATGCATTTTCTTGCAGTATAACTTTCTATTGCTTATTATGTTTTATTAAATTAAATGTATGAAATTCATTGAGCTTAGTTATGTCTGAATTAGCTCTTGACATTTTTGAAACCATGTTTAGGAACCCTTATGTACTTACATGTAAGATAAGCATTCTGGAACTCTAACCTCACCGCTCAGTATTCCGGTCTAAATACAGCTCTGACCAGCACAATTGCCTCCACCTTGAAGAGATGATACTGTTGTAAAGGTCCAGGATCTTCGCTGCCAAGGGGATGAGGGGGCGCATGTATCAGTTGAGCAAGTAACGTGGTGACGTTGTGAGTGACATGGTGGGTGACATCATTGTACGTGGCGCTGATTGCATAAGGGGATACAAAAGCAGGCGCAATGCGAGAAGTCCCATGGGGAAACATAATGAAGGGTGAGTGATGTGGGTGTAGTAATGGGTAGTTGTATAGCGTGGGCACCAGGTGGGGGTCCAAGGGGCCTTCGGAGGTAACATGGTAGGGAGGCTTTTGAGCAATATCTGAACAGTATAACAGCCATTTGCTTGTAGGCCCATGTTAAGAAAAGCATTTCTTGCAGACAGCTCATAATAATAGAGCTGCAGACCTGTTTCTGGCAGCAGTATGTAGTTTTGAACAGTCAGATGAAACAGTGTGCAGAAATGTTGCACAGCTGAAGTTTCCCAGGAGAATTCAGCCCCATCGAAGATATACTTTCGAGGCCAATGAGCTAGGCAACTGGGTGCACAATGAGAATTGACAGAGAAATAGAAATCAAATAGTTAATTCAAATCCAGCCACGGTGTGGTATAGTTTTTTCAGACTACACTTGGCAGCGAGGCATGAGAAGGGAGCTGGTGGGCCAGAGCAATGGGGTAGGGGTTATGGGGTGCCAATCAGCAGAGAGATTTGTTCGGTGTCCCTAAAGTGCAACATTGTACAGTGTTCTCGCTGATGTCTGCAGGGCACATCATTGGTCAGACTCAGTGTGAATGTCTTTGCCCTTGCCATATCAAGCCATTTTGCACATTGGGCATTGTCAACCAGTGGCAAACAATTGTTTTTGAGTTCCATCAATCAGTTTATCTGACCAGTCCTGAAAATGTAACTAAAGTGTTGTATGATAATTCTGTAATTTGGGTATAAAATGTTTACCCAAAGTAGGCAATGTTAACAGCTCATTTCATTCAGTTCCATGGGGCTGTCTGAACCATGCTTCCGTGGTCCAATAAATCTGCGTTACTTCTTGCTTGGTGTAGGTTCCATTTTTTGGATTACTTTCTATTCCCTGTAGTTACTTTTTATGAAGTTCCCCTGGTACATTGTGAAGGCCCCAGGGAGATCCTCAGTTCCCTCTGTGAGCTGAGGGTATTCTTGCCACACTTCTGGGAGCACAGGGCAGGTGGGCTCAGACCAGACCAGAGTGATGTGGGTGTAGTAATGGGTAGTTGTATAGCGTGGGCACCAGGTGGGGGTCCAAGGGGCCTTCGGAGGTAACATGGTAGGGAGGCTTTTGAGCAATATCTGAACAGTATAACAGCCATTTGCTTGTAGGCCCATGTTAAGAAAAGCATTTCTTGCAGACAGCTCATAATAATAGAGCTGCAGACCTGTTTCTGGCAGCAGTATGTAGTTTTGAACAGTCAGATGAAACAGTGTGCAGAAATGTTGCACAGCTGAAGTTTCCCAGGAGAATTCAGTCCCATCGAAGATATACTTTCAAGGCCAATGAGCTAGGCAACTGGGTGCACAATGAGAATTGACAGAGAAATAGAAATCAAATAGTTAATTCAAATCCAGCCACGGTGTGGTATAGTTTTTTCAGACTACACTTGGCAGCGAGGCATGAGAAGGGAGCTGGTGGGCCAGAGCAATGGGGTAGGGGTTATGGGGTGCCAATCAGAGAGTAGGCAATGTTAACAGCTCATTTCATTCAGTTCCATGGGGCTGTCTGAACCATGCTTCCGTGGTCCAATAAATCTGCGTTACTTCTTGCTTGGTGTAGGTTCCATTTTTTGGATTACTTTCTATTCCCTGTAGTTACTTTTTATGAAGTTCCCCTGGTACATTGTGAAGGCCCCAGGGAGATCCTCAGTTCCCTCTGTGAGCTGAGGGTATTCTTGCCACACTTCTGGGAGCACAGGGCAGGTGGGCTCAGACCAGTTCGAAGTGTACTGACGGGGAGGCCCAGCAGACGTTGAGTTTGCAAAGGCCTGCCTGGTCCTGAGCATCTCCAACGCTCAAAGGTAGGTGCATGCCATGTGGGAAGTCTCAGCATCGAGAGGACTAGTGTCACACTTACCTGTGTCTCTGCAGGAGTGAGCGCAATGAAGAATGTCTCTTCTTTCTTACAGGGGTTTGTGCGCTCGTGCCACTAACCTGGATTCCAGCGTTGTGGGAAGATTCTGTGAGTATGCACAGCGTTACTGATGTGCGCGTGTTAACGCGGTTCTTCTTTGTTCTCACAGGTGCCGGTGGAGAAGTCCCCTCTTGACTTCAGATAGCTGCGGCGTGGAGTAAGAACCAGGTAAGCTAATGCTGAATGATCCGGAGCGGGTAAGCAGAAGCCGGATGATCCGGAGTAGGTAAGCAGAAGCAGGATGATCCGGAGCAGGTAAGCAGAAACAGGATGATCCGGAGCAGGTAAGCAGATGCTGGCTGATCCAGAGCACAGCAAGTGTGTTGCTGATACAGCTCACAGTAAGCAACACAAAGCACTGGAAGAATCTTGGGTGTGGCTTATATAGCCAGCCACACCCAAACACTAGAGAGCTCATGAGTTATCACGCACTTCCTGTTTGTCAACAGGAAGTGGTAACCAGGAAGTTACTACAAACACTAGGAAGGAATTAAAGGTGGGATTTCTTATGGGTTCTTTGTGTGCCTATGCCAGGTCTGCCAAGCCTCCACCCAGCTTGCCCCAACTCCCTGCCTGATACCCTTGACAGTCTTCCCCTCAAGACCCCTCCCAATGGTGTGTATGAGGGCTTTGGTTTCTCAGGATGGTCCCGATGGAATTTCCGTACTAATCGGGGGGCATGCGCGTGCTTGCTGGGTTCCCATGATCTTTCCTGGGGTCCGTACCCCTTCCAGTCAATCAAATAATACAGGGTCTTTCGTACTTGTTTGGAATCTAATATGTTCTTTACTTCATATTCTGGTGCTTCTTCACCCACTTGTATGGGTGCGGGAGGTGTGGAAGTTCGGGTTCCTGGGTGTGCTGGTTTTAATAGTGACACGTGAAATACGGGATGTATGCGCATATGTTGAGGTAACGATAGTCTCATGGCTGCTGGATTAATTACTTTTTTTATTGTATACGGGCCAATGTATCTAGGCTGACATTTTTTGGGACCCTTTAAAGCAATGTGTCTAGTTGCCAGCCAGACCGAGTCTCCCACTTGATAATCTGGGGCTTTTCGTTGATGGCGATCAGCGTTTCTTGTCTGTGTTTCTTTGGCTTGCTGTAGGTTCCTGCTGGCTTCTCTGGCTGCTTTCATGACGCTGGCATGTAGATTCTTTACTGCTGGCATTTCAATCTTTCCTGACGGATCGTAGACCGACGTTCTGGAGTTTTGACCATATATAGTAAAGAAGAGTGTTGCTTTGGTTGATGAATGTGTTGAATTGTTGTAGGCATACTCTGCCATCCATAGAATTTCTGTCCAGCTTTGGCTTGTTTGGTGTAATAGACCACGCAAATACTGTTCCATGGTCTGGTTCGTGCGCTCGGTTTGGCCGTCCGTTTGAGGGTGGTGACTAGAGGACAGACGGACTTCTGCTCTTGCCAGGGCACAACATTTTTTCCAAAAACGAGATACAAATTGGCTGCCTCTGTCAGAAACGATTACGGTAGGGAATCCATGTAACTTGGTGATTCGGTCCAGTAAAACCTGCACCAGGGTCTGAGCTGAGGGAATACCTTTTAGACCTATGAAATGGGCCATTTTGGAGAAGAGGTCCACTACCACGAGGATGGTGGTATAACCTGAGTTAGGAGGTAGATCAGTGACAAAAGTCCATTGATACTGTGTGCCAGGGCGGAATGGTGATTGACTGAAGGAGGCCGGCTGGTTTTTGCCTGGATGCTTTGTATTGTGCACACACCTCACAGGTGCCTATGTAGGTGGCAATATCTTCTCGCCAAGTTGGCCACTAATAAGATTTGCTTACTTTCTTCATGGTTTTGGCTATACCCGGATGGGCTTCTAACAGCGAGTCATGGTAGTCTGATATGATTACTTGTTCCAGATCCTTAGTTGGAACGTAGAGGAATTTCTGGTAGTATGGTAGTTTGTTTTGAATGGTGAACTGATCTCCCTTCATGTCCCAAGCCAGTAGGTCTTCTTCATACATATTTTCTTTTATTGTTTCCTGAGGAGTATTTAACGGAGATGGGCCGATGCAGAGGCCGAGAATGTTATGGCTGGGTATGATCCCCACCGGGTTAGGGGCATTGTAGACTTGCTCTCCTGTGCCAATGCGGGATAATGCATCCGCTATCCCGTTCTTAACTCAGGGGCGGCAGGTGATTACAAAGTTGTATTCCATTAAGGATAGGGCCCAACGGAGCTGCCTAGAAGACTGAGCTTTTGCTGAGCGTAAGTATTGCAAGTTCCGATGATCTGTTATTATTGTGATGGTGTGTTTTGCTCCTCGTAAGTAATGTCGTCATTCACACAGTGCGCTTTTGATTGCTAGGAGTTCTTTCTCAGAAATTGCATAGTTTAATTCTGCTGTGGAAAATGTCCTTGACCAAAAGGCAATGGGGTGAAGGCATCCAGTTTCAGGATTTTGTTGAGACAATACAGCCCCCATGGCAATGCTTGAAGCGTCCGTTTCCACGATGTATGGTAAATCGGGCTGTGGGTGTTGCAGAATTGGGGCTGAGGTGAATTTTCCCTTGAGAGCTCGGAAAGCTTCTTCCGCCGCTGGTGTCCATTCAAACTTTCGGTGTTTGTGCAGCAAGGATGTTATTGGATGTACAATATGTGAGAATCCTGGTATGAAGCATTGATAAAGGTTTGCAAACCCTAGGAAACTCTGTACTCCCTTTACAGACGTGGGTGAGGACCAAGTGAAGATTGCCTCCACTATTCTATTGTCCATCTTGATCCCCTGTGGTGTCAGTACATATTCCAGAAACTCCACCTCGGTGACGTGGAAGGAGCATTTTTCTAGCTTTGCGTATAGTTGGTTTTCACGCAATTTGCGGAGTACAGCTCGCACGTATGTATACGTGCTCTTGGGGAGTGGTGGAGTAGATCAGAATGTCATTGATGTAGACGACTGCGCAGACATCAAGGAGTTCCTGTAACACATCATTCATAAAATGCTGCAACGCAGCCGGGGCATTGCAAAGCCCAAAGGGCATGACCTGGTATTCGTACAAGCCATAGCGGGTACGGAACGCAGTGTTCTACTCGTCCCCTTTCTTCATGCGTACCAGGTTATATACGCCACGTAAGTCTAGCTTTGTGAAAATCTTCGCTTGTCACACCTGGTCTATGAGTACTGGTATCAGAGGTAACGGGTACTTATTTTTTATGGTGACTTGATTTAGGGCCCAGTAATCAATACACGTTCTTAAGTCCCCCTCTTTCTTCGGTTCGAAGAAGAGTGGGGCGGCAGCTGGTGACTTAGATGGTCTAATGAAGCCATTGGCCAGGTATTGATCCAAGTAGGTCCGTAGATGAGTGTTTTCTTCCTCGGTTAATGCATAAATGCGGCTGCACAGTACTTGTACCCCTTGTTGCAGGTCGATCTGGCAGTTGCAAACTCGATGTGGTGGTAGTGTATTAGTTTGCTCGTTCGCGAACACATCCTGGAACTCCTGGTTTCCTCTGGTAAAGTGCCCACCAAGCCTAAACCTGCTATCTTTTCCTGTGAAGCTAACAATGGGCTTCCTTTGATCCCTTTGATGTCATAACAAGAGGCGCATTCTGTGGAAAAGAGTAAGGTTCAAGCTCGCCAATCTATCTTTTGGGTTGTGCGTCTCTAGCCACGGTATCCCAAGAATCAGCTGGAATTGGGGTGCAGCAATAAGGTCGAATCCAATACTTTCTCTGTGGCCATCTTGGCAGATTAAGGTAATGGTGGAAGTACACTGTGTTACTGGTCCCGAAAGGAGTTGTGTGCCATCCACAGCTGTCACACTTTCTGCGGTGTCCTTATGGTGGAATGCTAATCCCAAGGTCTTTGCAGTGTTTATGTCCAGGTAGTTCCCAATAGCCCCACTGTCTATGAAAGCCTTGAGGGCATGCATTCGGGTGGGCTGTGAAGGGGCTACCAAACCACAGGAATACTGAAATGTGAGATCTGAGTGCTCCGTTCCTGACTCCACAGACCAACCTATACATCTTCCGGGTGTTGGAGTTTTCCGCTACCGCACCTGTGTCCTCCCCTGTGTTATCATTGTCTTCCGTGGAGGTATAATCGTGCAGTTCCAGAGGAAGTTGCACTACTAAAAACCTATGAAATTCAGTAAAAAAACTTTGTTAAAGGGATGTTAGGTCTCCAAGTAAAACTGAAAAACCCCTGAAATTCACCAGTAAGGTAAGTTAAACAACCATAACTCGCGCCACCACTGTGCACTGCTAAGACTAACACCCAGGACATCAAAGATGACATCACAAATATCATTAATGACATCACTGATTACATCACATGTGCATTTATTTTTCCTAAAAAGTTTGTCCAATGGATTCTTATTATAATGTTCACAAAAAAGTGTCAAGGATCATTGGAATAAATATCATGAGCTACTTAGTGCATTAATCAATACACTGATATAAATGCATTCTATTATACATTCTATCAAGTATACTAACATGTAGAAACATAGGCATTGTGTGCAGCATACATGATGGAAGTGCAATATTCATAATTTTGCCATATTCAATACTGAAATGATAACTACTTTCTTATTACAGTTTTGCATACTGAAAAACATGTAATAAGTGGCTAATAAAACCTACTTACTACAGACAAAACACAAAGAAATGACAACACATACAAATATGAGTATATACATGGAAAGTGAAGTAAGCAAAAACGCAATAGTAGTAGCAGAAAGTGTTAATAACATAACTAATTATCTTTATGCAGAGAAATGATTGTTCTGTTTCAAAGGTGCAACTTACCCTATGTATATGTATCATATGATGTGACTGCACCCTAAAGAAACTAATGTGAGTACAATGTATACAAATATGAATATATACAGGGAAAGTACAGTAATAAAAATAAAGAACTATCAGAAAGTGGTGATAACCCTAGTGATTATCTTCATGCACAGAAACCATTGCTGTCTTTCAAGCCTGTGTCTTCCTTTATGTATATGTTTCATATGATATGACTGGACCCTAACAGAATTACTGTAAGAAAATACTTGAGGGATAACTCTACAAATATAGTACCTTTTCAATTGTTATTTCCTGCCTGTTACTGAAGAAAACTATGTGCCCTAGATATATCAGTAAAGGAATAAAGGGGGAGCCAGACATGTGATGTAATCAGTGATGTCATCAATGACATTTGTGATGTCATCTTTGATCTCCTGGGTGTTAGTCTTAGCAGTGCACAGTGGTGGCACGAGTTGTGGTTGTTTAACTTACCATAACTGGAGAATTTCAGGGGTTTTTCGGTTTTACTTGGAACCCTAACATCCCTTTAGCAAAGTATTTTTACTGAATTTCGTAGGTTTTTAGTAGCGCAACTTAACCATAACATCCCTATAACAAAGTTTTTTTACTGAATTTCATAGGTTTTTAGTAGCACAACTTAAGCATAACGTCCCTTTAACAAAGTTATTTTACTGAATTTCATAGGTTTTTAGTAGCACAACTTAACAATAAGATCCCTGACTTTATATACATGTAATATAGAACATACTGAACCCCTGCTACTGAATTTGATGTCCGCTGACTTTTCGTATGTCCACGGACAGACGCGGACAAAAGCAACACTACCCAAAAAGTCAGGGAGTATCTTAAATTGTTATATCATACCATATGAACACTGCACAAGTTCACAAACCTGCACACATACACATTATATGTAGTAATAAATAAGAAGTGTAACCCATATATGTAACACATCAACCATTCATTTAAATACAATATGTACTAAAATGGAATATACCAAAAGAAGAAAGATAGGCTTCCAACATAATTACCTCACAGAAACTGCACAACTAGAAGCAACAGCAGAGCTACAAACCAGTAAGAACACAACTTACCAGAAGCTAGTAAGTGTACTTCATTTTTATTATATATTTGTAAAATGTCTGTATTAGATACAGAAATAGTGATATAATTTTCTTTTTTCACAGAAATGTCCAGTACTTTGGAGTGGCTTGAGGAGAATTTCCCACGTGAGGAAATGTCTGAAGATAGTGAACCTAATGGTAGACACTTCTCTATATAAACCAATTAATAAGTATTACTTTATATACACTTAACATATACATCTTTTTTTTGTACAGACCATACAAACATTGAAAATAGTACACCAAAACAAATATTGGATAAGAATCTCCAGTGCATGGAAGAAAAAATTGACATGCTCTTGGCAAATTTCAACAATTTGAAAAACTTTGTGGAGGATCACTTGAAAGAAAAAACTAGATACCATTGTCCGACATGTACCTGTCCCCCCTCACCATATCCCAGTCAATTATCCCCAAACCCTCTCCATGAACAAAAACGTTTTGATGAGACTTCGATCCCTTCTTCACCTCCTATGAATCCTCTTGAAACCCCCAATTCTCCTCTGTTTGTCTCAGTTTCTGCTTCCCCTTCTCTTTCATAAATCTTACATCTATATATGATAAAGTATAATTATTATACGTCTCCTAATTCATTTCTTGTTTTTTTTTTAAAGCAGTTGAGGTGATCCACAGACAGTGCGGGTGTCCGGAATGTCTGTAATCAAACGAAAATGGGGGTGTCCTAAGGACACTATACCTGTCTGTACTGTTCGCAGGCAAGTTTAAACTGTTCTAAGAACAAACGAGGTGTCCGGGATGTCCGCAATTAACCAAAATGGAGATGTTCTAAGAACATTATGACTGTCGTTAAATGTTCGCAACCAAGTCCAAACTGTTCTAAGAGCACACGAGATGTCTGCGATGTCCGTAATTAATCAAAATGGAGGTGTCCTAAGGACACTATACCTGTCCGTACTGTTTGCTGGCAAGTTGAAACTATTGTAAGAACACATTCGGTGTCCGGGATGTCCGCAAGTAATCAAACTGGAGGTGTCCTAAGGACAAAATACCTGTCTGTACTGTACGCTGGCAAATTTAAACTCTTCTAAGAACACACTCGGTGTCTGGGATGTCCGCAATTAATCAAAATGGAGGTGTTCTAAGGACACTACACCTGTCCGTACTGTTCGCAGGCAAGTTGTAACTGTTCTAAGAACACACTCGGTGTCCGGGATGTCAAATTAACCAAAATGTAGGTGTTCTAAGGACACTATACCTGTCCGTACTGCCTAAAGAACATCTACGCACATGCGCACCACACCCGTAAGTTCTCCGAACATTGCACCTGTCCGTTAGTATTTGCGTCACTTGTGTTGCACTTTTAATTAATTTCAGGACTGAACACTGTCCGTAGAACACCCGTGCGCATGCGCACAACCGTTCCCGTGCATTTTATGTCCTGCGAACACCTCTTCCGTTCGGTGACATGTTCGTGGTGCCATAATGTGACCACACCCACGCCGAACGTGTGTCCTGAATTGTGGACACTGTCTGGGTCCCCGAACATTTTAAAAGTACCTTTTCGGGCAATCCACAGTATTGTATACTAAAAATGCACCATCGCACATGTCCCAGACAATAACCCTGACTTTCTACATATTTTTTAGAACTTTTTGAATGTTCCTCCTGCCCGCAGACAGCGCGAGTGTCCGCGAACCGCGCACCAGCACGCCTATAAAAGGCCACACCCTAGAGCTCATCCTCATTGTGTTTCTGGCTACCTTACAGAACACGGTGCATTTTGCTGCCAATTTTTGAAGATTTCCTTCTGGATCCTGATGGCATCCATGGCTCCTCTACTGCCACCTGGTGCTACATCTGCCTCAGCACCACCCCCACCCCCTCCACCACCACCACCTCCCCAAGGGCCTGAAGAGGGGAACAGGTGTGAGGAGGCAGAGGAGGATGAAGAGGATGATGAGGATGAGTTAGTAGAAGTCCCTACTACCAGCACTCGTCGTGATTCTTGGGTGTGGCGGTTATTTACCATTCATGGTAACGTATCCAAGGCGCGTGCGAACAAAGTCACCTGCAACGAGTGCAAAATGGTACTGAGTCGCGGCAGGCCTGGTTCGTACAGCTTTGGAACGACTACTATGAAGCGTCACCTAAAGTCATTCCACGGTAGGGACGTTCGTAAGGTTGTACCTTGCAACAAGCATAGTAGGTTGAGTTCCTCTACTTCATCCTCTGTTTCCGCTCCTCTCACCTCAAGAGACACTCCTGTAGGAGAGCGCACCCCTACAGCTGCCTCACAGGCCATTCACAATGCTGATGACCCTTACCTTTTGAGGGTCACAGTTTTGTGTATGTACTGCGACGCAGTACTCTGCAGGGGGGAGAGACTTCGAAGTGCTTTTGAGACTCTGGTATCAGAGCACGAGAAGACCTGCTCACTAACTAAGTAAGGCCCACCCTGCATATTCCTCTCTCAACCCACCCTTTTATCCCTGTGGTTGGTGTCCCCCCCTTACCCGCCTTTCCCCTCCTCTCCTAGTGTGTCGTGTGTAAAAAACCCAAAAAATACAAAACAAAAAGAATTTTAAAAAAAGGCTCTTTTCAAAAAATAGAAGTGGGAAATAAATTGAGCAGGCGACTGATTTTTTTTTTTAGAAGTCCGCAGACAGTTCGCGAACCTCAAAAATGTTGGGGTGTTGCCCTATCAAAATTATTGCACTTTTATCTGGGAGGAAGTGGTGGCTCTGAAAAGAGCCTCTTGTGGTATTTTTTTGTATTTGAAAAACTTAAAAAATCAACACCTACTGTAAAAAAGCTGGCTGTAACTTCACAAAAGGACGCAATGCATATTGTACATTCCTCAGAAAAATCTGATTACCAACATAAGTAAGATGGACTCCATCTCTACCAAAAATGTTTGTGCTACAAAACATATTATTTTCATTGTGAAAAGAGGACATGCCAACATCTCTTAGAAAGGCACAAACAGCCTTATTGACATTACGCCTCGCTTTCTCCATTTGTGGACCAAATGAAGAAGAACGCAGCCACATTTGTCTTGCGCAATACGAGAAAAAATTACTTGGGAATTTGGAAACATATCCATGAACTTCCCAAGTTCTTCTTTTATCGCAAATTGCAAAGAAATTCCTGACACATGTCCCAAACTGTTCCCTCCACAATGAATTATAATGATGTCTGGATGATGCTCTGTCTGCAAACTAGCACAGAGAGGTAGCAAGTCTAGCCACTTCATTCCGCGTATTCCATGCCAGTGCACTTCCACATGAGGAAATCCAAGATCTGCAGCTACTCCACAGCATTGTGCATGCACCTCCAACCAATGTATCCATGAGTCTCCCAAAATCCAGACAATCTGTTTTCTGAAACACACAGCCATAGCTAACTGTTCTTCTCTCAGGAAAAAGACCTTCTGACAAACTGTCTTCTTACACAACACACCCACCAAACTTTACTGACCAATCAATTCCTCTGCAAATTCTCAAAATCCCTGCATGTAATTTGCGGTGTCCGCGGACTTCCATTATGTCCACGGACATATGGTAACCTAGACAGCCCTTCTACCATTTCCACTTCACTTTCTGTGCCATTCCCTCATTGGATACAGCTAAACAGTCACACAACCATCCACCAATCACATTCAAGACCTCTACATCTAACTACATCATCAGAGAGCACTTCAAAAACTACTGTAGATTACTCTAAGTACAAGTCTCATATCATTGGAAAGCACCTACTACAAAAACTACTGTACAAGTCTCCAAGATTTCTACTTGCAGCTGCATGCATATCAACATGCATGAATACAAACTACAAGTATGCATATTTTTCTCACAGTACAAATACAAATCTTATGAATGCATATAAACAGAGTAACTGTCATTTAATTTGTATAACCTATAAAATGAACTTACTGTCATTTTTCCCATCTACTATAATCAACTGTCACTTCCAAACCTGTCTGCTATCTAAACAAACGTTTACACACACAGCTATTTATAAAATTACACACAGCCAGGATAAGGTCAAGCACATTCAAACACTCACAAAGATAAACACTAACATTGAAAAACTCCCAACTGCAATAACACCACTACCTGTACATCACATCTTTCTGATGTATTACCCACACCTTCAAAAATGCATACATTCCATGCTTTTCTATAGAGTATCTGCCATTTACCTTATTTCTTCTGTCTCCTAACATCCAATAACACATCCTTAAGAAACCAAGCGTGTTTCATACACTTTCTATTCTACTTATTTGCATAGCATGTTGAACTAACATAATTAAAATAAAATATGAAGGCTGCACATAGTCAAAGGAAACTACATACTAAATACACACAAAATTAGTAACTTCTTTCCTTTACAATTACAGTGAAGAGCACTCTCCTGAAAAGCAGCAGAATCCGAAGTACAAACAACAACTCAGAAGAAACCTAATCTTTCCACACAAAAAAGTAAGTACAATACTACCATAATATTCTTACTGTGACTCAAACACACTGTGTGGTTGATTCATGGTATTTGTGCACAAAAAAAAAAGATTAGTGCACCATTCTGCCCACAAATACCCATTTGTCAAACAGGGATTTGCTGGCAGAATACTGCACAAATCCCCTTTTTTCGGCACACAAATGGCATAACTCAGCCTCTAGAATGTTATTATTGCGGAACAAAGAACTGTTTAAATTCTATACCATTAGATTTAGTATGTGTGCTTCTCCTCACCACTAGCTTACTTTCTACTGTCATCTGAACCCCAGTATAGTTACACACAAATAGATGAATAGCCTTCACACACCATCACATACATCTCCACCATCATACTCAGACACTCATTCATACAGCACACATGCATCGCAGAACAACCCAACCCATACCTTCTTTATTTTTTTCAACAGACCCCAAAGAATGCCTACCAAAAAACAAGTCCGTAGAAAACAACGTAGAAGTAGAGCAAATGAAAAAAGAATTATCCAAAATAAGCATCCATCTCTAGCAGAATTTGTACAAAAACTTCAAACAAAACAGCTAATACAGTCATTTAGCAAAACAAAACATGTTTCAAGTACAGAAACATTGCCTCCTCTATCGAAATGTAAAACGAAACAGAAAACGATTATCAAGAATTCAGGTCCCACTACTGCTAAAACTGCTCCTATAAATCTTGATATAATTGCAAGTAAACATACCAAAAAAAATATTTTATCAAAAATGTTCCGCCACAGAGTCCTTATAAAAACAGGAGAGAAATCATACACAACCCTTAAAACCTACCATAGAAAATTAATATTAGAAGCTTTGATAGACAGTGCAATCCAACTCAAAAGAAAATTATTTATTTTAGTGTTAAAAAGAATGAAACCACTAACAAAACTAATTAGTAAATTACAAAAAAGACTTCTCAATAAATGGAATGTCAACAAAAATAACTTCTTAAATATCTGTGGAGGTGAATGGAGTCACACCACAAACACAGAACCATATTTTAATGAAGAAGCATACAAACAAAAGCAAACAAATACGATTGCTAAACATAGGAGGAGGTTATGAAAAAATTGATAATACCATAATGGAACAAGAAATACTGCTTACAGAAATATTCCCTGAAAACTCAGAATTACCTCTCCATTCGACTGGATGAAAACATCCAGTATACAAATGGTCATGCACGTCAATGTGTAACATTCCCAAAAAATCTTTCAAATCTTTACGCCAATTTCTCAATCAATATGTGAAAGGCAAAGACAAAATCAAAATGAAATTGCTACAAAATATGGTTACCTGTCCAGTGTGTAAATACACAGGGCTACAAGGACATTCATTAGCCTGCATTTCAGGACCCATTTGCAAAAGCACCTTCATCATATCAAAATGATATCAACACATCATCCAACTATAAGAAATCTAGTCTATAAACTGTACTTTGCTAAAAGTCCTGCATTAGCACTAGCCAATTTAAATAACAATCTTCTACATGGTACAGCCAAAGAACTACTTGAAGAAATTGACCATAACCAGAAAAAATATTTTGGAAGTGAAAGCCACTTACAAAATGCAATACCTTTACAACAAACTAGCAACAATTGTACCCATGGCAACCTTCTACTAGACACATACAAAAAAGAAATACTCAAATTTAAAAGTACATCCACTGAAATACCAAACCGTGTGTGTGTGTTGCCGCAGAACTTTTTATAAATCTTGGCTTTGTGATATATTTGTATTTTAAAAATTCTTTGTAAATATGATGTAATGATTGAATGTCGATGTTCGATATAATTTTGTAAAGATGCATAAGCATCAAAAACAAAATCAATCAATACATTTTTTTAAAAAAAAAATACAAAAACTATAGACATAACATACAAAATAGACGACAATGAAGATTCTAAATGGTTTGAATTAGCTCTCTACCTTATAGCAGAAAACAAATATGAAATAACTGACCCTTTAATACTTTGCAGTTACTGCACTACAAAACTTGACAACAACCAAACTCCTTCACGTGCTATCACAAATAATTTGGAATTATTTCCACTACCAAAACCCCTACAACAACTCAATTTATATGGGAGCATCATAATTCAAACAGTACACCCATTTCAAGCAATAATACGTCTTCAAACAAAAACACCAAAATTACCTCCCTCTGAATTGGTGAAAGGCATTTGTGGCAAAGTAGTTTATTTACCATTAAATCTGACAGAAAATGTGCACACTCTGGTAGTGCAACGTCCAATAGAACAATCTTTAATTATCTTAGTAAATGGTGTACCGACAAAAGACAAAACAATTTGGGAACAACTCGTTGACCTACATAAAGTTAGACAAGACTTGCAATATCTAAAAGACAATAATGAGTACTAGAAGGAAAGAAATGTTGAAGAAAACTTAAGGGGAACAACTGTAATAATTCAAGAGTCACGAGAAACTGGTCAATTTGAACTTATGGATCCAGCTGTAGTATCCAATATTTTAGACCATTATACAATTCATCCATTGCACTCTAATGACAGCATAGATGATGCACTAGATACGTACCAATTGCGACAAACCAAAGGATCACCAATGAGCACATGGGGAAAAAGTATAGAAGCACGTGCTTTTCCTCTACTATTTCCTACTTGCAAAGGAGGAAGATACGATGACAGACCCACTGAAATAAAAGCATCAGAATACCGGTCATTACGAATGTATTCTGAAGATCCCAGATTTAGACAAAATGTGTAATGCATATCCCACCTACTCTTTGAACGTGAACTAGCAACTCTATGTTACGGAGTTGCACACTTATTGAAATCGGGAACACAGTTTCAAAATATGTCAGCTATGCAATTAATACAAAAAGTGCAAGAAAAATATGAGGTTTTACAATCAAGTATTACAAATCTATTTGCAAACACGCATGGTACAAAAGAATACTGGTTCCGACGTCTCGGAGATGTACGTTGTATGATCAGAAACCTTGGACCACCCACTTGGTTGTTACATTAAGTTGTGCAGAATATGCATGGGAAGATTTACATGATTTCCTACGCTTATCAAATAAAAACAAAACAAACATTTATATATACTAACACCTGGAGAACTTTGTTCTTTGGATCCTGTTAATGTTTCAAGATATTTTCACCATCGCTTCATTGCTATGCTACATTTTATTTGTAATAAAACTGTTCCTCCACTCGGAGAAGTGGAACACTTCTTTTGGAGAAAAGAATATCAAGCCAGAGGAGCACCACATATCCACATGCTTTTATGGATTAAAGATGCTCCTAAATTTGTTTAGGACAGTGATGCCACTGTTTTGCAGTTCATCCAAAAATATGTCACTTGTGAAATCCCTTCACAAACGACAAATAGTGACTTTCATGCAGAAATTGTACAATTTCAAAGACACAAATGTGGCCAATATTGTCGTCGTAAATACAAAAAGAAAGGGAAATACTACACCAAATGCCGGTTTGGTTTCCCTAGACCAGTTACAGAAACAGGTGAAGTAAACAACTTCATGTCTTCATTTAGACATAGTGTTAAATGTAAATCACCTAAGAACACGTATTACATAAAAAGATCAGATGAATCAAAATATATCAATGATTACAATGCAATCATTGCCCACTTATGGAATGCAAACATAGATGTGAAGTACATTTCAGACAATTCCACTGCAGTTGCACGATATGTTACAGCATACATAACAAAAGCAGAAAAAACAGATCTTCAAGACCTCTGGAATGATCTATCATCAGACAAAACACTATCACAGAAATTGTACAGCTTAGGCAAAAAAATGCTCTCTCATAGAGAATGTGGCGCCTCAGAAGCTGCAGATCGTTTAACCGGTACTGCTTTGTATGGAAAATCTGAAAATATAGTATGGCTAAGTCTTGGTCCTGCTAAATCTAGAAAAAGAGTTCTCAAATCATATGACGACATAGAAACAATAGCCAAAAATGATCCAAACAGCCAAGACATTTTGAAAATGATTTACTAGACACATACTACCCGAACAGGAGAACCACTTTGGAAAACATGTGTCTATACCACATAGCCCAATACTTTGATTACAAAAATAATATAAAACCTGATGAAAGCAAAGGTAGATATACAGTGACAGATTGTAAAGGCAGCTTAGTAAAACTTACCAAACCAAGGTTAATTAATCATATCAAATTGTCATTAAAATATCCTCAACAGAAAGTACTATATTACATGTCCCTCCTACAACTTTTTAAACCATGGAGAAAAGAAGAAGAGTTACTAGATAACTATGACTGCTACGAAGATGCTTTCAAAGCAAATCGATGTGAACTTTATGCAGTACAAAACAATGTTGCAAAATGAACAGCAACATGAAGAAGAACTCCAGGCCCAACTAGATAAGGACACTCCCGACAGTAGCCAACCTTCTGTAACAGGAAGCCAAGAACCACTGGGACAGCCACTAATAGAAAATGAGGCAGAATTAGCTATGACAGAAGCAGATAACACCATGTTTCACTATGAAGAAGATACAGAAGACTTAACTGCACTACGATCAAAACTAAACAAAGAGCAGTGCACCATTTTTGAAGAAGTAACAAAACAAATCGCACATGGTGTACAACATGAAAATAAAGAATGTACCTGCCAAAATTACAAACCTATACTACTATACATCAGTGGTGAAGTTGGCTCATGCAAAACATTCTTAATCAAAATCATCAGCAAGTTCCTTCAACAATTGACAAACAACAAACGGTCAGCTGTTGTAACTGCCCCCATAGGTTTAGCTGCCTACAACAAAGGTGGTGTCACTTTACACCGATTACTACTGCTTCCAGTAGAACACCAAAACAAATTAGATGATTACAAACTTTCTACAGAAGCTGCAATGGAACTACGCAGAGTGTTAAAACAAATGAAAATGCTACTAATAGATGAAGTGAGCATGGTCTCCAACCTAATGTTGGCTTTGATTCATCTCAGATTGCAAGAAGTACTTAAAACAAACTACGAAGAACTTTTTGGAGGAAAACACATTATTGTTTTCGGAGATCTTCAATTGACACCAGTGAAAGGTGAACCTATTTTTAAAACCTTTGGACACAAACTCTGCCATAAAACTATTGGCAGCATAGGAAATGTCAACCTTTGGCAACATTTCCAATACAAAGAATTAACAGAAAACATGCACCAATCTACAGACCTCACCTATGCCAACATTTTAAAAAGTATTAGAGTTGATGTACTATCTCAAGAAGCACAAACAATATTAAAAACCCGGCACATCCATGCACTTTATGGCGATAACTCATGTGCTACTGATGTTATGGAACAATTAGTGCAAAAAAATGTCAATTGTATGGCCTTAATGCCAACTCTTGCAAGCCGTTCCAAATTCAATGAAATAATGTTAAAAAAAGAAATGCAAACAATAATTGAAATTTGCTCCACAGACAAACTGGATATACATGGTATTACACTACCAATGTGTCAACAAGCCACAACAAGACTAAATGCCTTAGAAAATTCAATCTCCAACATAACTGGCTTGGAAAAAATATTAAAATTATCCTTAAACTGTAGAGTAATTCTTAAACATAACCTGGACGTGGAGCAAGGACTAGTTAATGGGGCACTGGGTACAGTTGTTGGCTTTCAAACATACCCACGTGACAGCAACATTCAGTTTGTCAATATACTCTTTGACAAACTTTCAGAAGTAAAAAGGATAGGGCGCTCAACAGCTCGATTCCTTCTCTTCAAAGACATGTATGAACGTAGAGAACAATTTTCTCTAACTCTTGCATATGCAGTCACCATTCATAAATCTCGAGGTTTTACCCTAGACAAAGCATTGATAGATATTGGTAACACAGTCTTTAAAGAAGGCATGAGCTATGTAGCACTATCATGCTTATGTACACTTGAAGGTCTATTTCTAATCAACTTTGAGGCAAGTAAAGTCAACGCTGATATTCCTTGCATTCTAGAATACAATAGACTACGTTCACTATACACCCCCAATCTAAAAGCATAACCTGTTCCACAAAAAATAAAACGTTGTAAAAGAAAACTAATTCAAACAGAAATGAAACAGCATCTGACTGCAAATCCTCCAAAGAGAGTAAAAGAAGCTAATAGTTCATCATTCACCATAAGTAAAGAAGAACCTATTAGTCAAAGTAACTTAGGTACTTCTTCAGAGAGGCAACATACACTCCGAAAAAATGACTTGGACACAGAACTACCTTGTCCATTCAAATGTTCAAATATAACTGGTGTAAATTGTTACGCAAATGTAGCATGAATAAATATTCTATTTCAAATGCCACCAATTGTTGACATTTACTTACACAGTACAGACCAATTGTGTTTGCAAATGTTAGTCCTTCATAGAAACGCAAAAAACAATCCTGACAACATGTATAGTGTTCACGGAATAAGACAAAAATTGGACTACTGTAATGGAATGGTAAAATTCACTATAAACTCACAAGAAGATCCACAAGAATTTCTAATGTACTTACTACAAGTACTGGAAAACAAAAACATACCTATAAATGAAATCTGGAAGATTTCATACATGTGGAAACATACCTGCACTCTCTGCAACAATGTTACACAAGAAGAATTCCCTAACGAGTGCTTTGTGTATGTATCCATACCAAATTGTGAATCCATTCCATTTCAGCAACTTGTACAACATGCAAACCATGGCAGATTATGTACTAACTGCAATTCAGATAATCGCTCCACCTTACTAATACAAACACATAGTAAATACTTAATACTAATGCTTCTACGTTACAATGCAGATGGTACCAAAAACAACTGCAAGCTGACTGGATTCACACATGGTCAAGTATCACTTGGTAGAAAAACCTTCACAACAATAGGTATAATCTACCACGCAGGAGCCACAACCAATGCAGGTCACTACACTCCATATATAAAAAAGAAATGTGGATGGTTCCAAAGAAATGATAGTAACATTACTCTAAAGCAGAGATTACCAGCAAATCTTACAAACGCTTATTTAATCTTCTTAAAACCAAAATGTAATAACTAATGTGTACTTAAACATTAACAAAACTTCAATTAGAAAACTATAAACTGTTAGAATGCGTCAACAGGTATCCTAATATCCCAAGATTCTATAACAACCAAACAGATAAATCAATACCACTAAATTATAACAAGAAAAAAACAGTTAGAATACGCCAACAGGTATCTAACTGCCCCAAGATTTTGCAACAACCAAACAGATAAATCAATACCACTAAATTAAAAAATAATAATAATTACAGTTAGAATATGCCAACAGGTATCTAACTGCTTCAGAAATCTGCAACACAATGTGGATGGTTACTCTAAAGCAGAGACTACTAGCAAATCTTACAAATGATTTTTTTAATCTTCTTAAAACCAAAATTTAATAACTAATCTGTACTTCAACATTAAAAAAGATTCAATGAAAAAACTATAAACTGTTATAATACGCAAACAGGTATTTAACTAGCCCAAGATTGTATAACAACCAAAGAGATAAACGAATACCAAGACATTGTAACAAAAAATAGACAGTTACAATATGCCAACAGGTATGTAACTGCTTCAGAAATCTGCAACAATCCAACAGATAGAACATTAACCAGAAACGAGAAGTAAACACTGAAAGGAAACACACAAATAAACTGTAGCATAACAAAAAAGGGTTTTTTAATCCGACAAGGATTTTTTTTTTCCACAGACCCAATGATTTCAAAAACAAACACAGAAACTGAGCAAAATGCAGAGTACACTGATTTGTAAACCAAATATGAGGGTAAAAAAAAAGCTGAAATATTTATTATGAAATGTAATAGGTCTTTATAGAATACATACACTAACATGCTCTTTTCTTTTATCACAGAACTTCAAAATGAATACTTCCTCAAGGTACCAAACTCATGTAAAAAATGTATCAAATGTCAACAAATCATGCAGTAAGTATAATTGAAACCATTTGAAAGATAATCAAATCTATAGGTGTGATCTATGGCTGTGATATGGTGCAGTGGTTGTGGTGAGGACCTAGAGTATTGAGTATACAGCCTACAGCCTTCACCCATGCACCCTGCCACAACCACCACAACATATCACACCCATAGTAGCTTATAACTTCCGTACTTATAACTTCGGTCTTGGGTACACTCTGGCCACAACTCCAAAACATATCACACCCATACATCACACCCATGTTTGATTCAATGGGTGTGATATGCTGCAGTGCTTGCCACCAGGGGCTAGAGTCTTGGGTGCATGGCCTTCAACCATGCACCCAAGACTCTAGGCCCTCGCAGCAACCACTGCAGCATATCACACCCATAGATCACACGCATAGAATCAAACATTTTTAACTATGATCACACCCATAGAATCAAACATTTTTAACCAGGCCTCATGGGTGTCCTTAGAACAGTTCCTACTTGCCTGCGAACAATACGGACACGTATAGTCTCCTCAGTACACCTCCATTTTCATTTATTTGCGGACATCCCGAACACTGCGTGTGTTCTTAGAACAGTTTAAACTTGCCTGCAAACAGTAGGGACATCCCGAATACCACGTGTGTTCTTAGAACAATTTCAACTTGCCTGCGAACAGTATGGACAGGTATAGTGTCCTTAGGACACCTCCATTTTGATTAATTGCAGACATCCCGAACACCAGGTGTGCTCTTAGAACAGTTTCAACTTGCCTGCGAATAGTACGGACAGGTATAGTGTCCTCAGGACACCTCCATTTTCATTTATTTGCGGACATCCCGGACACGGCGTGTGTTCTGAGAACAGTTTCAACTTGCCTGCGAACGGTACGGACAGGTATAGTGCCCTTAGGACATTCCCATATGGGACGATTACGGACATCAAGGACAGTGCTACTGTCTGCGGACACAAAGAACACAACAGCGGTGCCTACCACCTAAATAGATAAAATATTTGAACCATCTCTTACCCCCCACCATCCCCAAACAGTCTTACAGACCAACACACTTGCCAAAATTGTATTTCCCCACCATTTGACACCGCGCTGTCCGCGGATGTCCGCGGATACAAGATGGCGGGCGTTTCCAAAAATCTGATGCAGTTCACACTCTTCATCATCCAATCAGCAGACATGTCGTATGTCCGCGGACATGACCCAAGCCGTTTAACCAATCAGGACACTGTCCACAGAGCGAACAGGGAAAAGTGTCCACGGACCAAACATAGATATCATACTTTTTTTTTGTACATACTTTTTGGTCATTTTCTTAAAAACTACTGGATGGACTTTCACCAAATTTACAAAAGCACACTTTCAGGACCAAGGAGCTGCCCCTGCCACAAATTTGGTGAAAATCCGTCCAGCGGTTTGGGCTGTAGGCGTGAGCAAAGTTTTTCCCCCATTCAGTCTATGGGAAAAAAGATGTTTTGGAACCCCCCTATAACTTTGCCCCCCCTGAACCAAACCTCACCTAACTTTGCAAAAAAAGTCAAAGTGGCCCATATACTTTACTTGCACAGTCTGGTGAGGATTGGACCAGGGGGAGTGGAGTTATAGGCCACCCAAAAAGTGCTCTTCCTATGGAAACAGCAACTTAACCATAACTACCACGGCCACTACCGTGAGCTGTGTAATATATATATATATATATATTGACCTAAATTTGCTTACATTTTTCGCAGTGGCACATGTTCCTATCCATCCAAGGGGTGGAGTTCGTGTTTTAAAGCTCAGACAATTGGAGACGAGATTTATTTTGGACTTCGATACCAAGTTCCCCAATGGTCACAACCTTGTTGAGGAGCTTTATACATTTTTGGGTACTTGAGGTCCACCATTATACCTACATGGGTCTGACTTCCCCCTTTTTCTTGATATTTCATATCTGA
Organism: Ambystoma mexicanum; assembly: GCF_040938575.1. Lineage (NCBI taxonomy): Eukaryota > Metazoa > Chordata > Amphibia > Caudata > Ambystomatidae > Ambystoma > Ambystoma mexicanum. The sequence goes on along the minus strand of NC_090933.1, from coordinate 853,942,404 downwards.
TTCCACTACCTGTTTTGAGTTGTTCTTTCCCCTTTTCCTTTTAAACTGTTTGTTCACTGTTCTATCCTTGACCATCAAGTATTACTATTTTTCCACCTTATTTCATTGGTGGCTTTACTAGTTCAATTTTGTTTGAGACCGGCATTGGTCTCACTTTTCAGCTGCTGCAGTCACGACCTTCTAGGAAATCAGCTTAATTTTAAAACATTACCTGTAGTCCTTGGTTTTTAAAATGTTCATTCATTACTTAATTTCCTTTATTGTGATTTTTCGGTCGAATTTCATTGACAGTGTACCACAGCTCATGCACATTTTCTGAAATTTTGGGTTGTACCTTTGAGATTGCCATTTCGTTTTCAGTTGTTCTGTCAGGTTGACCTTTGCTGTTATCTCCAGTTATCATGTATGTACTGTATAGGGTAGAGTTGTATTTTGCCTATTTTGTACATGTAGCTGTTGCTATTTTGGCTTTGCTTATTTGCACATGCTGCTTTTTTCATGTACTGTACTGTTAAGAGATGCATTTTGCAATTTTTGCACATGTTTATGCTGCTACTCTGGTTCTGCTTATTTGCACAAGCTCATGCTGCTAATTCTGGCCTGCACTCGCACTTTATGCCTTCCATCTCTAGTCCCAGTATGACATACCGCCTGGGTTTTAACTTTTGTATACCTGAATCAGCTGTTTTTATCCTGACATAGATTTGACCCACTTTGTTTTTTTTATATACCATCATTGTATTTTATTATACTTTACGTGCAACCCTCATCTAACTTTTCAGTGCATTATGTACTTATTGTGTGTGTAATTGTCCTTTTTCGACTAGGAATTCACAGTGGAACTTGGGGTGCATTTGGTTTGGTTCATGTGGCTTAGCCCATTCTTTTGGTCGCCTCCCTTATTATTTAAGGGCTGCCTTTATATTCTGTGCTCTTTGCACTTTATTTTTTGGCTTACTTTGCTCATCCCGCATTTCTTTTTTGGCTCCAGTATGGGTAGATTTCCGCCCCCTATTACAATATGGCTGCCATTGAATCCATGCCTCCATGCACCCTTCGTTCCATTGACACAGTGAAAGGACTACATGATTTTATAACTATGCTTTGGTCCTTTTTTCCTTTACATGACCAAGCGCTCAGTTGAGCGTGAAACGCGTTGTCTGCAGGTCGTGCCTACTGGCGTCCTGCCTCTGTTTCTGCTGCTTTCCCAGCCGTGTTTTTTACACACTTTTTGTGTTTGTTTCATTAAATTTTGTTATGACCTTCCTCGTGTGAGCTGCGCTTTTTTTCTTTTTGGATTCTGCCATCCGATCCGCGGAGAGTGCGGTCTTCCCTCTCTCCTCTCTTTTCTTCTGAATATATATCACCATTCTCTGCACCGTGAATACGATGCAGTCTTGAGCCGCACTCCCAGAGTATTGTGCCAAAATTTCAAGTTAGTCCTTACGTTCTCACAGAGCTGACTGCAACATCTTTTAGGGTAAAATTTCTTCTTTATTGGTTACAAACGTTAAAAAATTCCATGTGGAAACCTCCAGCCCTCGCCCAGCAACACAGAGGAAAACCCCGGCGATGACGCGTTTCGCTACGACTTGGAGCTTGATCACATGAATTTGGTTTGCACAGACACAGTATTTAAATCCTTCCCCTCTGAATAACAGTCAAAGATAAAAGTAGGACTGCAACCATTCATTTAGTGCAAATGTCAACCCTGTCCGCCCACCATTTTGGAGTGGTTTTGTTACTACACATAACATTGAGACTGAGCAATAAAATTGTTCAGTGCTCACCCATTTCGGATATATGCATACACAATTAATATCCTAATTGAGATAAACACATTCATCCTCTTAGTAATGAGTTCCTACACATATTTGATCAAAATTTCTGACCAATTGAGTATCCCCATCATGTCGTACGTCCCTAATTATCGTTATACGTATGTTTAAATTGAAATAATGCAAGGCTTTTCCGCATAGCATGGGTCTGCAATATAGGATGCATAGTGCATTTAATATATGGTATTACCAAGGTACTGCAAAGAGATGCATAGTGCATTCAATATGTGTTGCTCTCAAGACATTGCATTCGAATTCATTTAACATGTAGAAGTTACGGGTATGTCTTTGAAGTAACTTGAGCTAATAGACTGAACACAGCCCAACAATATTAGAATTCATCCAAAATGCAATAGTTGTAGATGTCTTATAAAGACTTATACAGCTGTGCAGAATAAAGGCAAGTAACATGATAAGTGTCTCTTGTCTCACCAAAGCCTCATTGCAGAAACCCACAACTCAATTAACAGGCCGATTCATGGAATTAATGTGTGCTGAAATTTTCGGCGCAAGCGTGCGAAAGTGTGCGAATCGCAGTGCAAGTGCGAAAATCGCAGTGAAACCCGCGCACAGCGATTCATGGAAGTCTGTGTGCGTGTAAATCCCTGGATGTGTGCTAAAACTCTGCGCGGCGCACGCTGGCGCACACGTCTCCAAACAGCGTGCGCTAAGCGCACAGCGAAAGCGCCCATAGCGCAGCGCACACAACAAAAGTAGGCGGAACAGGGGGCGGAACACGCGGAATGGGGAACAACACGTGAAAATGTGGGCGTCACGGGGGAAGTACAGGAGGCAAATGCGCGGAACGCCCACATGCGCATCTCCAACACGTATTCATGGAATCGAACGGGGCTAATGCGTGCGCCAAAAAAGATGCGCTAATCCGGAAACACATACGCCAGCAGGAAGCAGGCATACGTGGACCTGTGCAGCATAAAAGTGCGCGCAAACATCAAACAAGCACAGACGCCAAGATGAATATACCATTCCTAGCAGCAGTGGTCTTGGGATACCGCAGGAGGAGGAGGATAGTCAGGCCCAGAATATTTACACCCAGAACCAGCCTTTTTGGGATGCCTGATGACCAGGTGTATGGGAGGTACAGGTTTCCACCTCACATAATACTCGACCTGGTGAGTGAGTGGGAGGATGACCTCACATCACCCACCCTGTGCTCCCAAGCACTCAGCCCCCTGGAGAAGGTCCTCAATGTACTGCACTTCTTGGCCACTGGATCATTTCAGCGGACAAGTGCTATAGTGGGGGGGGTGTCACAGGCTACGCAGTCACGCTGCCTACGCCAGGTGTTGGCCATCATGACTGCATGCCCATCAGTCCGCAGGCACATATACCTGCCCAGAACACCTACAGAAAGGTAGGCTGCCATCCAGGATTTCTATCGGGTGGCACAATTCCCCAAAGTGCTAGGTGCCATTGACTGCACCCATGTGGCTCTGCGTCCCCCCAGGGCTTCAGAGCACATCTATAGAAACCACAAGCACTGGCATTCCATCAACTTGCAGGTAGTATGTGATGCCAAGGGAATCATCACTTCAGTATATGCCAACTAGCCAGGGTCCACCCACGACATTTTCATTTACAGAATGTCAACCCTAAACCGGGACCTAGAAGCTGGGCGGCATGGCGATACCTGGTTGCTTGGTGAGTATAAATGCCACTGCACATGCATTCATGTCAGATACTGAGTTAATGTCACAACCCCACTAATGATACCCATCACCACCTCCCCAGGGGACAGTGCCTACCCTCTGAGCACCCACATGACGACGCCAATTCTGAACCCCACCACGCCACCAGAGGTAAGATACAACACAACCCATATTGCAACCCGGGGCATAGTGGAGCGCACATTCGGAGTGCTGAAGTCACGCTTTCGCTCCCTTGACCGCTCTGGTGGGCAGTTGTTATACGCTCCCCCAGTAGTGTGCAGGATCATAGTGGCAGCATGTGTCCTGCACAACGTTGCAATACGCCGGGGCCTGCCGCTGGACATGGTGGTGCCCCCACATCCCCAACCACATGCACGCCTGCTGCGCATGGGAGGGGAAAGGGCACGTGGTGAGGCAGCCCGTATGCAGCTGGTGGCTAATTACTTCACCTAAAATCACACCCCTGTGGAGTGCACACAGCCCTGGCTGGCACATACCAGCAGACAATCAATGATGATGACATAAGGGACACTCAACTGTCACAACCATACCATGTGTGCAACCCTACCTACCCAAACACCACCAATGCTGTGTCATCAAAAGACATACATCTATGCTGCGAAATTCATTACCCCCTTGCTAAATACAACATGAGAACAGTGCCATGTCACCCAACCCCTCCCCAGCTCCACCACCAAACACACCATGGCATGTCATGCAATGTGAAAGCAAACAAAGCAATGTACAAGACCTGACACAAGTGTCACAAAGTACATTGTCCCTAATGGAAACTGCCCGCACACAATATGCTCCAAGTAATGTATAACTAACAGCACACATTACCAAATACTTACCACCAACACAATGCTGCAACACACCATGTAAAAATGCAAAAACATGACAGTACTAAGTTCAAGTAGTGGTAATCTTACAACCTGAATACGCCAGCACATCGACCCCTTACAACTGTAGAGTGTTGCTGCCACGCAAATGTCTCAGTGTACTGCATACAACATGAACTGCATCTGCAAAGTAGACGGCCTTGTGAAGACATGAGGAAGGAACCTGCAGATTAGGAGGAAGACATGGATGCACAAGCACATATCAATACACCATGCATTGTACAATACAACAAAAATATCCACTAGGGATGTCTACACAGTATTTTCTACAGACTGCCCACACAGCTCATGGGAGCCCAACGTCACTGTGTAATTCGCTGTCACTTGGTCACACCCTTTGCAAGCCCATGGAAACGGGAAGCAGGAGGGGTGTGTGTCTCACGAACCCAAGCATCTAACCCAAACTCAGGACAAGCCTGCATGTGCCCAGCCGGAATATAGTGGATGCCCACGGGAGCCACACAAGGCAACACACTGTAAAAAAAAAAATCAAAAATCAAAAATGCCCATGTGGGGGCCGAGGGGGTGGGGGAGTCCACCCAGGAGGTTCGAGGACAGGGTGCACACCAACACCCACCTGCATGGATGTTGTGAAAAAAGAAATACCTCCTTGGGCTCATGGCCTGCACGGCTATGCCATTGTGGGAGAACTGCTGTCGCTCTGCTCATCCTCTTCTGCTGCATCAGGAGGCAGTGGCACTATGGGAGGCAGCCCACGCAAAGCCCTGGTATGGTCCTCCATGGCAGCAAGCATGCGGGTCTGGAAGGTCTGATTCTGGAGGATTGAAGTGCGGAGATCCCCATGCAGCACATCACAGGTTGCCGGCATTTCTGCACGCATGGCCTCGCTTGATGCCCAGATCTCCTCACGTGTTGTATGCAGCTCAGCTGAGAGCGAATGTGTGAGCTGCTCCAGCGGCTGTTCTGCCCTAACATTTCGGGAAGCCTCAAGTTCAAGCAGACTCTGCCTGAGGTTATGGAGTTCTACCCTCAGGGCTTCCCTGTGGCCCTGGGACTCTATTGATATGGATTCGCGCAGAGTCTCCAGTGCCACCCATTGGTCCCTGTTGGACGCCAACATATATTCCCTGTGTGATTGGCAAATGGAGTCTGTTGCCTGCTGTTGTTGCTCCATCTGCCTTTCAGGGGGGATAATGGAAGTAGCCACCCTCTCCATTGAATGAGCCATCATTTCTACTGATGCTGCCTGTTGGGTTGCCATACCGTACATGGAGTTTTCCCATACAGTATTTCCTGCTGGCGCACGGCCACCGTGTCGACTGGCACCACACCTGTTTGGGGCAAGGCGATCTGCACCTTGCTGTGCTGGCACTGCCTGAGGCTGCAGGACTGCATTCCCCCTCCGATCTGTGGCCCAGGAACAGGATCAGATGCTGTGAAGTGTGACCCTGCATCCGTAACCGCCAAAGGCGGACCTACCAACACTGACATCCCCATAGAGGGTTCTATCCCTGGTCCAGGTGGGTTGGACAGAACAGAATACCTGCCAGAAACACTTACCTGCGACTGCACATAAGTCTCATCATCCTACTCAGCACCTGAATAGAGGTCTGGGGAGGTGCACCCAGAGGCACCCCTGGACAGTATGATCTGCAGTAACATTGGGTTTTCACCCACCACCACACCACGTCCTCCACTGGTGCCCGGTCGTGCCTGAGATTCCTCCTGGGTCTGCACCATCTCCTCAACCTCAACAGCACCAAGTGCATCATCACCTGCAAAAACATGAAAGACAACAAATGGAAACAGGTATGAGCACCATAGCACACACATAGGCTGTGACAAGCCAGAGATCCAGTACATGAATTACACATGTCCCACATGACTATAACCCTGCCATGCATGCACTGTCAAAGAGTTGGAAGTGGAGTCAAAAAGGCAGACACTGGGGAGAGCAAGATGGATATGCAACACATTTGCAGCATGTTGGGTAGCACTGGCATCACACATCAGGCTGTGAGTGGCATGTCCAATACTCATACATGACACATGCCACCACACAGATGTCATGTAGCATAGCCACGGTAAATTACAAAACTACAGCAATATTTCAGTGAATGAGTACTGTCACACATCCATGTCACATCGACCTGATGCGAAGATTGATGCTGAATAGTGTTGCAAAATATGAATGTGCCACACACTGAAACACATCCAGTGTCCAATAACACAGTCATTGTGGGCTGATCAATGGTTGGTCACTTTAACATTACAGGAAACACCTGTCATCTTCCACATGCAAACAGGACGTAATAAAACATTTCTGCAGCCCAATACTCCGCCGACCTGAATGGTGTAATCATTAACATAACCAGGTAAAAGTAGTGGCCCAGTGTGGGCTGTAAACAATGACCGAAGCTTATCACATATGTTGCAATAGGGCAGAATAATGTGTACTAAAAATGGGAGAGTGGAAACAATCAGCCTGAATGGACACTTACAAAATCTGACCAATGTAGTTGCAAGATGACAGTTCAAGGTAAAGTGCACTAATCTGGGCGTAATTGGCAACTGTGGGCAGAATGGATACAGTCATACCCAAATCCAAGGCACGTGAATGTATGGGAGGAAGCAAATGGGTGACCCATAACACTCAGGAGTACACACCCTCACCTGGCACTCAATCAGAACCCGTCACCCAAAAAACATACACATGGATTACACACGCACGCATAGGCATTCACCGGACAATGCCTCGTAATCAGGTAGTTCTCCCACACCTTGGATTTGTTCCTCTGTGACGAAGGTCCCAGCAACAGACTAATGTTCAGTGAGTTTGTTGTCCTCTTGTGGAGACCCACCACCAGTCACCAGAGTAGCGGCATGATTTGAGGCCAGCTTGTTCTTTGCTCTGCGTTTCAGGTCATTCCACCGCTTGTAGCAATCATCAGCTGTGCGCCTCACAAATCCAAGGGCACTTATGCGGTCCGCGATGGTCTGCCAGTGTGCCCTACGTTGACCAGGTGTGGTCTTGCACCCTGCAGTCACCAACATTTCGTGTTTATGTGCCGACACATAGGTCACAAGTGCATCAAGTTCCGGGTCATTAAAGCTAGGCTTCCTTGACGTGCCGGAGTGTGTAGCCGTATCTGGGGTCTCAGCCTGTTGTGCCAGAGCACCCTTCTTCCTCTTTTTCAAAGGTGGAGCGGAGCCTGAGTCGCTTACGCCATTCTGGTCAGTAGGGGCAGAAGCACCGGTGGACTGGGTAGTAGGAGTGTGCGAATGCACAATGACCATAGGCCTTGGTAAAGGCATTGGCAGAAGTGTGATGTTGGCAGGGGGAACATCAGTTTGATGGACCTGGACCGACACTGTCCTGGCTGGGAGACTCAGAGCTGGGGTGGATGGAGCTGCAGCTGCCCCTGCAGCCTCCCCACCCTGCCTACTTGGGGCAGCAGATGACATAGCTGCCCCAGATCCACGTGGCTTGGTGACACCAACTTGCACCGCCACACGTGGCCGAGACTTGCTGACCTGGAAGTTAGCCTGGGAGTCATCCTGTGCCAGGTCAGGTGCCACAATGGGCTGGTCCAACAAGGGCTGAGCTGGGATGGTGTCAGCCACGTTTCCCTCAACCATGGGGTGGGGGGCATGGGTGTCCCTGATTGGTCCTCCACACATGGGGTTCTATGGGCACCCTGCAAACCCCGGCCACGTCCCCTACCGCACCCACCACACCCACCTTTTGAAGGTCACCACCTTTGCCTCCCTTACCGCTTGGTCACCTCCCAACCATGGCACTGATGTTGTTGTGCGTATGGGAGTAGCAGTAAACTATTGTCCTGGGCAATTGGGGGTGAAAGGGGTAGGGTACTAGATGGAATTCGTACCCTAGTGCTCTAGCAAGGCTGTCTGTGACCCCTGGGGGAAGATGACGGGTCACGCAACGCACAGGCAGCCCAAAATAAAAAAATAACGTGCACGCAATCCCTCGTAGACGACGTGCGTGAAAAAATGCACCCGCACTACGCTATGGCACCCAGAAACACAAAAATAAGTGTACGCGTAATACACACAGCCTACAATGAGCTCTGAAGGGGTACGCAACACACGGGGTAAGCACAGTTGGTAAATACGTGCACGGCTCACCGTCTGCCTGGAAAAAGAATGTGAAAAAGACACACGTGTGCGTGTTGGCAACACCCCCGCCAAAAGAAGAATTGTACGCTCTCTGAGGAGACAGGACAAAAGAAGAAGTGAACGCAGTTTGAGGAAACAGGCCCAAAAAGAATAAAGAACGCTGTCAGAGGTAACAAGGAGTACGAACTTGAAACGCTGTGAAGTAATTGCTTGTGAACCGACAAGAAGTACAGAATTCACCCACTCGCTCTCCACAGAAAGCACATACAAGGGAATGGGGTCCTACACGTACCTTTTAAAGCGGCCCACACGTACAGCGTCACTTACGCGTGTACGCGCTAAGGCCCTTTCCTCCAATTACACAAGCTGACACTCGGACGTGCAGTTTTTGGACGTGTACGATGAACATACACCCGTGTTGATGGAAACGCCACGCGCGTCATGTCACTTACGCACGTAGGCCCTTTCCGCGGATTACACACATCCACACGCGGACGTGCAGTTTTTTCACGCGCGCTGAACCACTATGCCCACGTCACGAGGGAAACGCCCACGTAAGTCACGTCACAGAAGCGCTTACGTGCTAAGGGCCTTTGGTCCAATGAAACCGCGTACGTGTGCTGATTCGTTTATGCGCGTAGGGCCTTTCCTCGAATTACACGCTGACGTGCAAGATTTTCACGTGCCAAATCACTCCGTATCAAGCTGGCCACGCAACAACACACGGAAGACCACGCTCCTACCCAGAAGGTCGAATTACTGCCCCCCAGAGCCCCGAGCACGCTCCCACCTGCCATCTGCTGCTGCCTGCCTGCCTGCTGCCCACGTGCCCTGCTATTTGGTGCCTGCACGTCAGCCAGGGTTCCAGTTGCTGTGTCCACCCCTGCTGGAACAGAAGACTCCCGACTGGGATACCATCGCTCCACAGCCCAGCCCCAGGACCCAGTTGCCCACCCACGCCTGCCTCGGGGGTCGCCATGTCGGGGCAAACACCATCTGAGACCACTGGCAACCCCCAGCCAGAGAGGCAGAGGGCCACCAGCTTCAGTGTGAAGGAAGTTGGTGTCCTTGTGGAACATGTCCTGGGGCATTTTGATGCCCTCTTCAGAACATAACACGCCAACAAGGAAGGACGGGAGAGGATCTGGGACGACGTAGTGGTTGACATCAACGCGGAGGGGGTGGCAACCCGCGACATCAAGCACGTCAAGAAGCGCTGGGAGGACTTCAGGTCCAGGACCCTCTACAAGGCCCAGCGCCTTGCGGAGGGGGGCCGGGTCAGCATGAGTGACATCCAGATGAGGGTCCTGGAACGCGTAGACCCAGCGCTCCACGCCCAGATCCTGCAGAGGAAGACCCGTCTGGAGATGAGCGGTAAGTGGCCAAGCATTGGTGTGTGAGACAGGGCATGTTGCAGTGTGCTGGTAGTCTGATACTTGCCTGTATGTGTGACATAGGCCATGTATGGATGTGTGTGTGCAGGGACATCATGGTCATGCATGTGACACCAGTAATGTGTGAACCACATGGTTGGTGCATGAGTTACAATGCAACATGGGTAGCTGTATGGCAAATGCACACATGAAAGCATGCCAGTGTCTGTTCTTGCACATGGTGGGGGTGTGAGGGATGGGTGCTGCTGTCATGTACATGTATGGTGCACGTGTGTGTGTCTGAGAAGTGCGTGTGTGACTTAGGTACGCCATGTATTCATGACACATGTATGTGATGATGTGTACATTCACTCATGCAGTGCGGTCACCGGTGTATGCACTGTGTCTATCCACTGTGTCTGTGGTGTGCAAGGCATGATGCATGACCCTCAGGTGATGTGTGTGCATGGGATCAGTGTGAGCCATGATGCATGTGAGTTTGAAGGCAAGGTTTTGGTTAATAGAGGACCTTGTACATGGATGCTGGTGTTGATTGCAGGCGCCGTGCCTGTTCATGCATGTGTGTTGCGTGCATTTACCCATGTGTTGTGGAGGGACAGGATGGAAGTGACGTTAGACACTGCAACTGATGTGTTATTGCTTCCTGTCTAGGGGAATGTTCTACTGTACCCTGATGCTTGTGTTCTATGTCTCCCTCTATGCAGCGTCAAGTGAAGAAGAGGGCGGAGACGGTGCTGTGGATCCAAGCAGTGGGGATGCCTCCACGGGCGGCGACGCAAGGCCCAGCCACCCTCCCAGGACTTGCCATCATCCGGGCTCAAGGGGGCTGGTGCCGCGTCTGCCACTACGGCTGTGGCGGAAGGGCCGGGTGAGCCCCCACAGGGGCTTGCAATGGTGGAAGATGGTATGGAGACATCCAGGTTGGTGGTCTCCACAGAGGAGGGGGAGCCCACTACTGATCCGCACATGGGGCCTGGTGGGGGTAGTACCACTTGTACAAGTGGTGCAGTCCAGGGCCAGGGTCAGGAGGCAGCACAGGTCACCGCAGAGGGGCCTGTGCATGTCCCTGTCCTTGACCCTGTGACTGCACCACCATGCAACAGCAGGGATGCCCCATCGCAGGCCCGTCTGCAGGTAGGGGAGAGTGCCATGTCATCTGCATCTCCACTACCTGCGGACGAGGGGTCCCATGACAGTATGGGCTCCGTCCTGATTGGTGTCGTGTTGCGCACGCGTGACATTCGTGATGACGTGCGTTCGTCCTGGGCGGAGAACGCTCGCCATCACGAACAGCAGCGTCACTACGTGGCACTGTTGGGAGGGGCCCTGGTCGGTGGGTTCCTACATGTGTCGCACACTCTGGTGGACCTTTCCTCCTCGGTGGACACTTTGCGCCAGTCGTTCTCCCTGCCGTCTTCCGGCCCAGATTCCACCAGGGCCCCCTGTGGACCTGGCCTGACCAACACAGCCAGCTTGGTGGAGCTCACATCCCTGCCGGAGTCGGCGGGCCAGCAGGGGTGGACACCACAACTGGAGACCAGCTGACGTAGGATGTGCAGGCACCATCGGACAGGGCACATGGACAGCAGCAGGAGCAGGCTGTAGGTGGGAGCAATGATGACTCGGGACCATCAACATCGGAGGGGCAGGCATCGGCCAGAGGGCAGGAGGACCCAGGAACGGGGGTGTCTTCCGTGTGGCAGCGGTTGGGCCAGCAGATAGATGCAGAGCGGCGGCGGGCAGAAGAGGCGTGGCTCACCATGGTCAGGGCGGAGTTCTCCATGCATCGGGCGTTGAGGCGGGCAGAGTGCCTCGAGGCAACTCGCAGGGAGTTGGAACAGGCCATGAGTGCCTCCCTGCGAGACCTCGGGGCCAGGGCAGAGTCCCGCCTCTGGGACATCGACATGGAGTTTGATGATGCCCTGGCCCGGGACAGCACAGAGTGAGCCACAGGATTTGCCCGCCGCCATTGTATATAGTTAGTGTTAGGTTTCCTTTCAGTTTTTGTTTATTTTGGGGCGATTGGACAATGCACCACGTTTTTGTATATAGTTCTTTATTAGGTAATCTTTTTTGTAGGTTTCATTTCATTTGTTGGGCTCATGGACCCTGGATTGGTGATTTGTATATAGTTGAACAGTGGATTTATTATTATTTTTTTTCATTTCACCATGGAGCAATGGATTTCACTTATTTTTTTCCCTTGGATTTGCTTTGTTGGACTGAAACTTTGGACACATTTTCATTTAGATTTCTTTGAATTCTGATTTAATATTTTTGATTATTTTCTGGACATGCTGCATTTTATTTCTTCTTCACATTATTGTGTGTTTTCTTTTCATTACATTCATTTTGGGTTCAATACATTTTTTTTTCATACTTCGATGTTTGGTATTCTCTCATTGATTTCATGCATGACATGATGTGGGTTTTCACATTCACTTGCACCCATTGTGTGTGTGTGAGGGACATGTGTTCATTTACATACTTGCCTTTCGGGTTGTATCACGTAATGGGCATTTCTATGTGGGTGGATGCAATACTTGGTTGGGTCTTTGGGCTGGGGTGGCGTGGGGTGTGATGTGGCTGGCCATTAGGCCCATGATTGAGGATCGTCATGACGTGGGGGCAGGGGGACATGTGTGAGACATGAGTGGGGGCCTGCTGGCAGGTGCCCCTGACTGCTTGGGGGTGGGGGTGCTGGGGGACATGAGTGGGGGCCTGCTGGCAGGTGCCCCTGACTGCTGGGTGGTGGGGGTGCTGGGGGACATGTGTGGGACATGAGTGGGGGACTGCTGGCAGGTGCCCCTGACTGCTGAGGGGTGGGGGTGCTGGGGGGCATGTGTGGGACATGAGTGGGGGCCTGCTGGCAGGTGTCCCTGACTGGTGGGGGGTGGGGGTGCTGGGGGACAGGTATGGGACATGAGTGGGGGCCTGCTGGCAGGTGCCCCTGACTGCTGGGGGGTGGGGGTGCTGGGGGACATGTGTGGGACATGAGTGGGGGACTGCTGGCAGGTGCCCCTGACTGCTGTGGGTGGGGATGCTGGGGGACATGTATGGGATATGAGTTGGGGCCTGCTGGCAGGTGTCCCTGACTGCTTGGGGGTGGGGGTGCTGGGGGACATGTGTGGGACATGAGTGGGGGCCTGCTGGCAGGTGCCCCTAACTGCTGGGGGTGGGAGTGCTGGGGGACATGTGTGGGGCATGAATGGGGGCCTGCTGGCAGGTGCCTCTGACTGCTGGGGGGTGGGGTGCTGGGGGACATGTATGGGACATAGGTGGGGGCCTGCTGGCAGGTGCCCCTGACTGCTGGGGGGTGGGGGTGCTGGGGGACATGTGTGGAACATGAGTGGGGGCCTGCTGGCAGGTGCCCCTGACTGCTTGGGGGTGGGGGTGCTGGGGGACATGAGTGGGGGCCTGCTGGCAGGTGCCCGTGACTGCTGAGGGCTGGGGGTTCTGGGGGACATGTGTGGGACATGGGTGGGGGCAAGCTGGCAGGTGCCCCTGACTGCTGGGGGGTGGGGGTGCTGGGGGACATGTGTGGGACATGAGTGGGGGCCAGCTGGCAGGTGCCCCTGACTGCTTGGGGTGGGGATGCTGGGGGACATGAGTGGGGGCCTGCTGGCAGGTGCTCCTGACTGCTGGGGGTGGGGGTGCTGTGGGACATGTGTGGGACATGAGTGGGGGCCTGCTGGCAGGTGCCCCTGACTGCTGGGGGGTCGGGGTGCTGGGGGACATGTGTCGGACATGAGTGGGGGCCTGCTGGCAGGTGCCCCTGACTGCTGGGGGGTGGGGGTGCTGGGACACATGTGTGGGACATGGGTGGGGGCCAGCTGGCAGGTGCCCCTGACTGCTGGGGGGTGGGGGTGCTGGGGGACATGTGTGGGACATGAAATGGGGCCTGCTGGCAGGTGCCCCTGACTTCTGGGAGGTGGGGGTGCTGGCAGACATGTATGGGACATGAGTGGGGGCCTGCTGGCAGGTGCCCCTGACTGCTGGGGGTTGGGGGTGCTGGGACACATGTGTGGGACATGGGTGGGGACCAGCTGGCAGGTACCCCTGACTGCTGGGGGGTGGGGGTGCTGGGGGACATGTGTAGGACATGAGTGGGGGCCTGCTAGCAGGTGCCCCTGACTGCTGGGGGATGGGGGTGCTGGGGGACATGTGTGGGACATGAAATGGGGCCTGCTGGCAGGTGCCCCTGACTGCTGGGAGGTGGGGGTGCTGGCAGACATGTATGGGACATGAGTGGGGGCCTGCTGGCAGGTGCCCCTGACTGCTGGGGGTTGGGGGTGCTGGGGGACATGAGTGGGGGCCTGCTGGCAGGTGCCCCTGACTGCTTGGGGGTGGGGGTGCTGGGGGACATGAGTGGTGGCCTGCTGGCAGGTGCCCATGACTGCTGGGTGGTGGGGGTGCTGGGGGACATGTGTGGGACATGAGTGGGGGTCTGCTGGCAGGTGCCCTTGACTGCTGGGGGGTGGGGGTGCTGGGGGACATGTGTGGGGTATGAGTGGGGGCCTGCTGTCAGGTGCCTCTGACTGCTGGGGGATGGGGTGCTGAGGGACATGTATGGGACATGAGTGGGGGCCTGCTGGCAGGTGCCCCTGACTGCTGCGGGGTGGGGGTGCTGGGGACATGAGTGGGGGCCTGCTGGCAGGTGCCCCTGACTGCTTGGGGGTGGGGGTGCTGGGGGACATGAGTGGGGGCCTGCTAGCAGGTGCCCCTGACTGCTGGGGGATGGGGGTGCTGGGGGACATGTGTGGGACATGAGTGGGGGCCTGCTGGCAGGTGCCCCTGACTGCTGGGGGGTCGGGGTGCTGGGGGACATTTGTGGGACATGAGTGGGGGCCTGCTGGCAGGTGCCCCTGACTGCTGGGGGGTGGGGGTGCTGGGGGCCATGAGTTGGTGATCAGTAGTGCAAGTTGACATGTGGCTTGGCTGGGGGGCATGCCCATGGTGGATGGGCTGTCTGCGAGACATGACCAGGGGTGCAGGGTAGTCCCCTGTGGTGTGGGCTGCCTGCAGGGGGCGTGGAGGGTGTAGAGGGAACACCTGGGAGGACCCACACTGCCAATTCACGTGTAGGACTCCCTGCGCACCCCCGAAAATCACGTACCCCGCTCTGACAGCAAAATCACGTGTGAAACTTCCCGCGCACCATAGGAATACACGTACCCCACTCGCACAGGGCCTATCACGTGTGAAACTTCCCACGAACCCCCGAAATACACGTTCCCCTCTCCAATCGCGTGTGAAACTTCCCGCGCACCCCAGTTATACACGTACCCCACTCGCACAGGGCCTATCGCGTGTGAAACTTCCCACGCACCCCAGTTATATACGCACCCCACTCGCACAGGGCCTATTGCGTGTGAAACTTCCCACGCACCCCCGAAATACATGTTCCCCGCTCTGACAGCAAAATCACGTGTGAAACTTCCCGCGCACCCCAGGAATACACGTACCCCACTCGCACAGGGCCTATCTCTTGTGAAACTTCCCGCGATCCCCGAAATACACGTTCCCCTCTCCAATCGCGTGTGAAACTTCCCGCGCACCCCAGTTATACACGTACCCCACTCGCACAGAGCCTATCGCGTGTGAAACTTCCCACGCACCCCAGGAATACACATACCCCACTCACACAGGGCCTATCGCGTGTGAAACTTCCTGCGAACCCCCGAAATACACGTTCCCCTCTCCAATCGCGTGTGAAACTTCCCGCGCACCCCAGTTATACATGTACCCCACCCGCACAGGGCCTATCGCGTGTGAAACTTCCCACGCACCCCAGTTATACACGTACCCCACTCACACAGGGCCTATTGCGTGTGAAACTTCTTGCGCACCCCAGTTATACACGTACCCCACTCGCACAGGGCCAATCGCGTGTTTAACTTCCCGCGAACCCCCGAAATACACGTTCCCCTCTCCAATCGCGTGTGAAACTTCCCATGCACCCCAGTTATACACGTAACCCACTCGCACAGGGCCTATTGCGTGGGAAACTTCCCACGCACCCCAGTTATACACGTACCCCACTCGCACAGGGCTAATCGCGTGTGAAACTTCCCGCGCACCCCAGGAATACACGTACCCCACTCGCACAGGGCCAATTGCGTGTGTAACTTCCTGCGAACCCCAGTAATCCACATACCCCACTTGCACAGGGCCAATCACGTGTGAAACTTCCCGCGCACCCCAGGAATACACGTACCCCACTCGCACAGGGCCAATCGCGTGTGAAACTTCCCACGCACCCCCGATTTACACGTACCGCGCTCTGATCGCGTGTGAAACCTCCCGCACACCCCAGGAATACACGTACCCCACTCGCACAGGGCCAATCGCGTGTGACACTTCCCGTGCACCCCCAATTTACACGTACTCTGATCGCGTGTGAAACCTCCTGTGCATCCCAGGAATACACGCACCCCACTCGCACAGGGCCTATCGCGTGTGAAAGTTCCTGTGCACCCCCGAATTACACGTACCCCGCTCCGATCACGTGTGAAACTTCCTGCCCACACCCAAAATACACGTACCACGCTCCGATCGCGCGTGAAACTTCCCGCGAACCCCAGTAATACACGTTCCCCGCTTGCCATGTGCTGTGTGGCGGCCCTGTATACTGGTACAGGGTTAGCACAGCCCTTTGCGCTGGATTGGGGATTTTGATGGCTTTTCCTTGCGCAAGGGGCGTTCTTAGCGGCATAACTGGCGCTGCTACAGGGTCGCTGCGCCACTGTGCGCCATGGCTGCTTTTGGTAGCTAAAATTCATGAATACGCTGTTCGCGGAAATGGATTTTAGCGCACGAGGCTGGCGCAGAAAGTCGCAGGCGCACACTGTGCGCCAGCCGTGTGCGCCACTTGTGCGCTGAATTCTATGAATTACCCTCTATATGTTTAGTAGAGGTTGCATTGTTTACATACGCAATTTATAGTGACTTGAAGGGATTACTCATAGTTCACTGGGTCAAAACCAATGTCACCATTGTGCAATAAATCATTACCACTACTTCCATCTTTGGGCGGGCAAGCCCTGGGGGCAAATAACTATATAAGGGGTTTGATAGTCTGTGACTGTGCAATGATAAAAACAATCACCCGATTGATATCCATCCAGGGAGAAGTAAAACTCTCTCGAATGAGAGAATTCCAAGGGGAAAGGTAAACAAATCTTCAGTGAATGGTCATTGTTCTGATTTTCACATTTGAGTTCGGAGGCAATGGAGTAACCGTGTGTGTTAATCACCTAGGAAAGTATAAAGTTCCTCATCAATATTGTGTCCCAATGGGAAATTGCTCTCGAAATCGACAATATATCTAATTTCTCGTTGTCTTAACAATTTTTCATTGTCTCCTCCCCTGGGTCCAGTCTTCACTTGCTGTAACCCAATGAACGTGAGAACACATAATTTCCCTTTGTGTTTCTCCCAAAAGTGTTTCGCTATTGGGTATGCATAATCTTGATTTTTGATTGCTCCGATATGTTGCTGTATGCGTGTCTTTAGTTTGCACTTGGTACTCCCTATGTACCATTTGTTACAGGTGCATTTGAGTGCGTACACAATATACTCTGAGTCGCAGGTTATTTTGTCCGTGATGGAAATGGTTCTCTTGAGTATGGGATGTAAATATGTGCTGCATTCCTCCGCGTAGCAACATATCTTACATTTTCTGCATTTGTAGAAACTGTCCTTCCTACAACTTAACCAAGTAGGCTGATGGGAAATGGTGTCAGGTGGCATAAAGCTGCTCACTAATTTGTCTTTGATTGATTGGCATTTCCGGAAGTGAAATTGGGATATTTGCCCAATGATTGTCTCAGGTCCGTGTCTACTACCAATGTATTCCAATGTTTACGTATAATACTCTTGACGTGTTTGGCAGATTGTCCATACGTCAAGATCAGGCGAGTTGTAACTTCTTTGTCCGTACTCGGTATCCTATCGGTGCGATCCAGTATATATATGGGAGAGAAGCTAAGTTGTATGAGGGTAAGGAGGGATATACTTCGGACTGTGTTAAGTGAGTTGGAGTGAATCAGACAGTGCACACACCCCTGGACTGCTTATGTGATAAATTGCCCCAGTATTGAGATAACATTTTAAAATACCACTTCCAGTGGGTACACGGCACTGCTGGGCAGTGTTTTCAAGAATGGCCACGAGAAGGAATGTCCGATAGTGAGACAGTAAAGAACATGTTTTCATATTTGTTGGTGACATACAAAGGCGCCAAATTGAATAGTAGGCAAAATATTCTAGGCCTATGGAAGCTCTATGAAGAGAAAAAAGAGGAATCTGCCAAAAAGGTCAGGAAAGGTAGTGACACAGCAGTGACGTCCACCACCCCTTCCCTATGGGTTGTACCCTATGCTGAAGCCTGCATCGGGTACACAACCCATGACGGGTGTCCCCAAGTAGGGACAAGGCAGAACTAGGGAAGGGAAAACCAGAGCCTAAAATAACTACTACTGAGAAAACAGCCACTAGTAACAAGAAGTGCTTGCCAGACAAAGAAAAAAGTGTGCAGCGGCAGTTAGAAACTGTTCAAAGCAGCCATAATTGAGATAGAAAAGATGGTCTAGGGAAAGGAGGAGGAGCAAGGGACAGCAGGGACACTAGGTGGCTGGACGTCCTGGAAAATTATGTTCAAGTTAGATAAAGAGACGCTGGAGATGGAGGAGGGCTCCGTGGGGTCCGAAGTCGACCCAGAGGACTCCAATGAGGACGGAGGACTAGGGTCCGGCAAAGGGAGGATGTTGGATGAAGAGGAATGGGATGAAGTCAGAAAGAAGGAAAGGGAAGAGCAGAGAAGACAAAGAGAAAGAGAGGAAAAAGAAAGGGAAATAGATTGCGGGAGCAGTAGGGACTGGTCCCAGACCCTCCGAAACAGGATAGGTAAGATGGCATTAGGTAGCGCTGCAAAAGGCGGGGTTGCCCCCTGCACCATGAACATAGTTAGCCCAGTTACAGAAAGGCTGGGACGAGCACAGTATATAGCGTGGCAAAGCATGGACAGAGATCATTTGATGTATAGATTGCCATCCCTCGCTGTGGGGCCAGGCAAATTGATATATACTCTTGCGAAAGAGACAGTAGGGATTACCCGAGTGACTGTCGACATGAAGAGCTTATTTGCAGCCATATTGGACAGACGAAGGTACAAAATATGGGTGAAGGCACAATATGATGGAGCAAAATTGAGTAGTAACATACACAACAGTGCGCCCTTTAACAACTGCTGTACACATGTGTGGAAAGTATTAAGGACTTTGTACCCAGACACGTGAGACATGGGGTACTTTTGGCATGCAAAATGAAACCAGACGAGGACCCCACAAATACATACAACAGATACAGGAGATGTGGACATTAGTGATGTGACAATCATGGAACGTGAACATACCAATATTTTACCACATATTGGTCTGAAGCCTCCACTCAGATCTGCATAGATCCCTAGAGGAGGTAGTTGGGATGGAGGCAAAGGGATGGCCAGAAATACAGATCACCATAGTACACTTTTGTAAGAGGAAACAGGAAATAGAGAAGGACATGGTAGACAGTGCAATTAAGGCAGAGACAAAATTGGTGAAAAGGAAATTAACAAACATACCCATGGAAGGGGCTGTACTTACCAACAGTGTCCCAGGACAGCTTAAAGTTGCCCCGTCCAACATGGGGGGTTCCCACAGGAGGCATGCCGCAGGGAGGAGTGTTTCCACAGCAAGGGGTGTTCCAGCAACAGGGAGGGTATCAGCAACAGGAATATTACCAACAAGGGGGTATTAACCACAGACTGGATATTACCAACAGGGCAGAGTATCCTCACAGAGATGGAGGGGGGGTTGGATACGGAGGAGTGGGACCCAGATTTGGAGGACCATGTTTTGTATGTGGGCAGAGGGGACACTTTGCACAGATCTGCCTACATGGACAACAGCAGCATTATGGCTAAGGAGGGCAGGGGGTTAGGTATATGTTTAACCCATGAAGCCACAAATGCAACCAATGCGGCAACACAGATACAGCCCATACAGCCTCAGATGCAGCCAAATCAAGCATGAATGCCACTACAGTAGGTGTAAGTGCCATTCACACAGACAATGAAACCTGTAGGTCCGAAGTTGCCCAGATAACACAGGTAAATGTGCAGAAGCAGGTGACAGTACAACAGAATCTCTTACAGTCTCAAGCACAAATATACACGCCTGGGGAAAGCACATTGCTAGCTCAGAACATAGTACCACACTACACGGAGTGACCGTTCTTGGAGGTAACCCGTTCCCATTTTCAGGACAAGGCTCAAAATGCCTAATAGGCCAGCCCACAGAAGACACGTGTGTTTCCAACCCTTTCAGTAATTGAAGCCCCCCACAAGGAACCCAAGGTAGCAGGGAAGATAGAACAAAACAGATTCTCATTTTAAGTAAAGTAATGGACACAGGGATTTTCGGGGCCGTTGTAATGGTCCCTATCACATAGGATTTACCACTGCCAATAGGCACATAGCAAATAAAAGTGCCACTGTTCTACTCAAAAGACACTTCCATCAACATATTAGGAGGAGACATAATGAGCAAATGAAATATAACCATTTCATGTTCAGAGAAGGGCGTAGAATGCTTGGCACCCAGTATATTTTATGAGTGGGTTGCAGCCATCACACAAACATTTTGCACACACAGCACTTTACGTGGGTCACCACACGATCCTGAGGTGTTCCTTTATGGGGTACAAGTATTGTTAAGGTGGGTACCCAGAATGAAAGACAAGGTATTCCATTTGGCCACAGAATTCCTGCTCAGACCATCATTACACAAAGGTATAGCACCAGGAACAACACTCACAATATATTTAGAAGCAGCACTCACAAGGAAGGACATGGTAATTTTATATGGGATGGATGAAGATGGTACAGAGTGACGCACAGTCCTCTGCATTGACCCGACATTACGATTAACAGACTTGACCAATGAACAGCTGTTCTCAGAGGATGAAGAGGAGGAGGAGATGGTATTTCAGATATGCATCCCATGTCAGGTAAACAGAGGAGAGACAGGACCCACAGAGGATGCAGATAGTGAGCACAGCATCAACTCACTTGCAGGATGATTTGAAAAAAGTACCAGAGGTACTATGGACCAGTGGGCCCCATGTTGTAGGGTTGTTGAAGGGAGAAGGGGCGGTCCATATACAATTGAAGGTAGGCCCTGCTGCCCTGGGTTGAACAATACCTATTATCACGTCAAGAAGACAAGGGTATACATGACACACTCCTTGCACTATGGCAAAAGGGCATAACAAAAACATCAGAATCCTCATGTAACACTACCATTTACCCTGCCAAGAATTTGAAAGGTGGGGCATGGAGATTCATTCAAGATCCCCACCCCTTGAACAACATCGTGGAAGCAGAATTTCCACTCGTACCAAACCCAACCACAATATTAGGTACAAACCCATAGAAGCAACATGCTTCACAGTTGAAGAATGCATTTATTTCCATTCAATTGCATCAAGATTCACAGTATCTCACTGCGTTCACGTATTGTGGAAAGAGGTTTCAACATACTTGTTTGCCAAAAGGATTTTTCGAGTCGCCCAGTGTATCCAATAGGGTGATCCAGATGGAGCTAATAAACTTGCAAATTCACAGCACAGTCATCCAGTAAGAGGACAACCTCCTGGTGTGCAATACATTGGAGGACCAGTGCAGGAAAGATTCAGTTCCACTTCTGACATTGCTAGCAGAGCAGGGGTACAAGGTAGACAGGGAGAAATTGCAATAATGTCAAAAAGAGGTAGTGTACCTATGACAAATATTATCAATAGATGGCAAGAGACCAACTTCATAGAAAGCAGAAGTGATACACAGCACACCACAGCTACACACAGTCAAGCAGGTGCAGTCGTTATTAGTCCTGTGCAATTATTTCAGGGCCTACGCCTTCGATTATTCCACATTTACGAAAACCCTCCTTCAGGGATTAAAAGAAGCGCAGAAGAAAAAAGGCCCTATAAAATGGACATCTGAAATTAATGACTCATTTGCTGAACTTATGGGAGCATTAGTACACCCACCAGTTTTAGCAACCCCAAACTATAAAGACAAATTATTTCTGTTTTTGCATTCTGATGGCATAGTGATGACGGCTGTCCTCACCCATAGGAAGCCACAAGGACACAAGCCCCTAGCCTACTACAGTGGTCTAATAGACCCAGTAATGCAAGGCCCATTCCCATGTGAAACAGGCACGAGGAATCAGCAACACTAATGATGGACTTTGCAGTCACGCTCTATGTGGAGCATTCGCTTTTTGCCATCCTAGAAAAATCAATGTCTACATTAACAACTCAGAGAGCGTATGGGTACAATGTGATTTTTTCCAATCCAGTCATTGAGAAAGGAGAAGGTTCTGGAGGAGCGATGGCTTCCCCGTACAACATGCAGAGTTATTGTCCCGGCTAATAGATGCGTTGCCCCGAACAGCAGAATTGGCAAAAATAAAATGCACCGTCCATACCAACAGCGCAGATGGAATTTCACAAGGCAATGAAAGCAGCATATTTGCAACTGCACACAACATTGTTCATGCCTTTTAAAAAGGATCAAATGCCTTGATGGCATTGTTACAAAGGCAGCACCCCACACTCGTGGAGACATTTAACGCATTGCCCGTTGTCCAAATGTTAGAGTTACATGGGGAGTGCAACCCAATAAGAACTGGAGTTATGGAAAAAGCACATTGCCAAGCTGTCAGCGATACTTGGTAGGAATTGGATATATTTCCTGCTGCTAGCTTTATTTGTACTACATACTTCCCCTGGCGCACATCATCATTTGACTCCACACAAAATTGTCACTGGCAGGAGAATGCATGCACCTCTTATTCCTGCACTTACAATTTCAGATGCTAACAGCACTGTCAAACTCCTGGGAGATGAATTCAAAGTATATTTGTGTGAGCTCACATAATCTCTCACCTACATTTCGCACCAGATTCAACCACTTCAAAGCAGGCCTGCCATCTCGGCATCAAGCACAAACACTCCATCAGCACAAGAAACAGATGTTCCCAGTACAGCCGCCTCTTTATCCGGGTGACCAGATACTAATATGCAACTTCACAAGATCTTGAAAGGAACCACGCTTCACCGGACCCCACACCGTAACGTACTGCACCTGAACAGCAGTGAAGGTAGTAGAGAGGCATTAATGTATTTATCTTACAGACCATCGCTGGGACAGTGCTCCCATCACAGAGGAATAGAGGGGGCTGACTGATGGGAAGTATGCACTGGTTAAATATGACATTTTTATCTTCCTTCTGCTTTTTCAGATGACTAGTGAGAGGTCCAAATTAGTTGCAGCAAGTCGAAGGAGCAGGAGGGAGAAGGACATTATATAAGCTATGTTGTTGTAGTGTAATGGCAGAAGGGTCCAACCGACCCTACCAGGTCCAACTTGGGTCCTTCCTTTCCTCTATCTCACTCTCTACCTGTGGTGTTCCCCAGAGGTCTAACTTGACTCCCTGGCTTTATAACCAATACCTGGCACCTCTCACCCACTGAATTTGCGCTCTCTGCTCCAAATTTCAGTGCTATGCAGATGACACCCAGCTCGTTCACAGGCTCCCCTCTGCCACCTCTTCTCCCTCTCTCATCTCTGACTTTCTGTTCGCAATCCAGGAGTGGTGTGCAACCAACGATTTCTGCCTGAATGCCAGCAAGATAGAGATCCTTCTCATTGGCACACCTGCACCTTACTTTCCCCATCACTCTCTGTCCGGCCTCCCTTGGCCCTCTTCCGGCTCCCACCTGTGAGGCTGAGAACCTCGGGATCATCTTTGACTCCACACTTTCCTTCTCTCCTCACATCTCGGATGTCTCTTAGAAGTCAAACTACCAACTGCCCTTTTCTCACCTTCTCCCAGAAGCTCACTGTCTCTAGAGCTTTGGTTCTCTCTAGGTTGGACTATTGCAACAGCCTCTTTCTAAATCATCCTGCCTCTACTCCCCATCCTCTACAACGCATTCAGAAAAGGACTGCAGGACTTATCCTTGGCCCGAAGTCCAGGGATCATATCTCTTCAGTTCTGATATCTCTTAATTAGCTCCCAGTGGCTGCAAGGATTAAGTTCAAGACCCTATGCATTGTCCACAAGGCTTTCTGGAGCCTGGATCCACTATACCTTCAAGTCTCTCTTTGGAAATACCTTCCTACACTAGCTCTTGCTCCTCCACCTCCAAATCCCCCAGGGTCAGTCGCTTCTCCAAGCAACAAGTTGGTGGCAGATCTCTTTCTTTGGCTGGACCCCTCCCTTTGGAACAGCCTTCCTGCCTCTCTGAAACTTGAGGAGAACCATCTTTGGATCCGGAAGCACCTCAAGATCTTCCTCTTTCCTTCTGCCTTCTCTCTTCTTCTCCCCTGCTCATCTCTGTCTGTTACTGCACTGGTCACCTGGCTGCCCTCTGAATTCGGGCCCAGGTCCCTGCCCATCCAGCTGTACACCAGCACTGCCTTCTGGCAACCCCTGAACTTGGGTCTATATCTGCAACCCTACAGTCCCCTTACCTGCATTTATTAGACGCTTAACTTTTGCACCTGCCACCTGCTGACTCCACTACTTGTTTTTTGATCATGTGTTCAGCACCGTTGACTCCTCCCCTCCCCTTGCACTTCCCCCTTCCCTCTCCCCGACACTTGTGCGATCTCAATGTCACTGGGGCTAGTAAGATTGTTGTTTTTTCCTCCCTTGTTCCCCTCGTCGTACCCTAAAACACTTGTGTATGGGCGTGCTATAAATAAAATATCATATCATAATGTTTTTGTTCTTTGGTTTTATGTTTATTTGTTTTTTAGTTGAGAGGAGACAGCTTGCCCCTACTAGGAGTATTAATAAAGGAGTACACAACAAATGAGAAGTATTTAATTCTGAAATATTCAAAGATGGCATTAGGGGCAGTTATGGCACTGCATCTGGCAACATTTGGTATGATGATATGAGACGGGTGGGGCAAGAGAGGACCAATGACACATGTTATGTGTGCTCTCTCGTGCCACACATTGCAAGGACGCCCAAGCTCTTTCTCCCTCAAGAGGTGTCAATTGAAGAGGGGGTTGTATGATGCATTTACGGTTATGTAAAACAAGGGGTTTGTTTCAGGAGTGACACTTGGTTACTGTCCAATGGATAGACGAAGCAGAGGAAGCATGTGCTGACAAAGATATGACACTCACAAAGATGGCGAATGTAGAAGCAACAAAACACATTATATTACAATGGAAGAGCAACTTTTCACAACCCACAGAAAATTAAAATGTAACAATTCCACAGGGCACAGTATTCTGTGGCACCATACAAGACCATTGAGGGGCTTTGAGCGGTTCATTTTCCAAGATGGAGCATGGGAGGGGGAATATTGCAATGTATGGCGCAAGTACTGGTAGGGTTCGAAGGAAATGTATTGAGAAAAATAAATGACAGCTGCCCATCATTTTGAACAAGCATGATCACGCTCTAACGTGGATTGATGAGAAAAAACAACCTTTGCACATATGGGAATGCTCACGCTTTTCTTTGTGCTTTAGATCCACCGACTCAATATATTTGGGGACCAACACTTGGTTTCAGGAAAGTGAGGAGTATCCTGTTGCTAAGGAGTGGGACTGCAGTTATTATGGATCGATGGTGGGCATGAAGGACCCAAGCATACGCCCATCTTCCTCAATACTGGCGAGGCAGTTGCTCCTTAATGACTCTACACACCCATGGTGGTGCCCCGTTCAGAACTTACAGATCATCCTACACTATTGAATAAAGATTTACACACTAATAAATATTTGAGTGTGGGGTGCACACATGACCAGCCTGATCCTTCAACTTGAAGAGAATTTGCAGGGACATTAATTACTGGTCCCAGAAATCATCCGACAGACTGGCGTCTATTCCAACAGAATATTGTTTGTTCAGCAAGGCTTCTATTTTTTTACATCATTATTACTTCCAGTTGTCCACGCAGCAGCCAATGCAAAGTGGGTGCAGATCACCCGCTACAAAGGATTATAGTTGGCAGAATCAACGGAAAAGACCTTGAATGCTCTGAAAGAGGAGCTAAGGGCAGTAAGACTGGTTGCACTTCAAAACTGATATATTTTTTCTTTGTTAACAGCAATGGAGGGTGGTGTCTGCAAATAGATTGGCAGACACTGTTGCTCTTTCGTGCCTGCAAACAATGCAGCCAACGGAACTTTGACAGAGGCTATGAAGCGATACACACACTCCGTGATTATGACAAAAGAATTGAGAGCAGTAATATCTGACAACTGGATCAATAGCGTATTCACCTGGACCCAGGCGGTTGGTGAACATTTTTAAGATGACTGTCCCAATCCTCATGTTGGTACTCATCCCCTTTTGTTCATGTCAATTAGGGTTAAGAATGTTTAAGGGTAACAAGGAGGGGAGACAAATATGTTGCCCCTGAATGTTGACTGGAGGATCAACACCACGCATTAGACACACACACAAGCACAAACAGATATGCCTGAATATGGTCCACCGGGAATGTTTACAATGCCATCTCTGGACATAGACAACTATGATGCCTTTTGGGTAGACTAATCAGCTGATGGCGAAGCTTGTATGATAATGGATTGTTCACAAGAGGAGTATGAGGCACAAGGGGGGAGCCTACACAGGGAAACTAGGATATGGATACCAAAGGAAAAGAGCAGTGAGCTGCTAGCAAAGGATGTGTCGATCGATAGATCGATCAAATGGGGGAATGTTGCAAAGATCCAGTTTCAACGCTGCCAAGGGGGCACATGTATCAGTTATGCAAGTAACGTGGTGATGTCGAGAGCGACATGGTGGGCGACATCGGGAGTGGGGGATGTAAGGGGACACATAAGCAGGGGCAGCACGAGAAGTCCCACGGGGGAACGCAAAGAAGGGTGGGTGATTTGGGAGTAGTAATGGGTAGTTATATAGTGCAGGCACTGGCTGGGGGTGCAAGGGGCCTTCAGCGATAATGTGGTAGGGGGCTCTTTTGAGCAATATGTGAACAGTAGAGAAGCCATTTTCTTGTAAGCCTGCATTAGGGAAGCATTTTTCAAAGGCAGCTCATAATAAAAGAGCTGCAGGCCCTTTTGTGACAGCAGTATGCAGTCAGCAGAAACAGTGTGCGGAAATGTTGCACAGGTGAAGTTTCCCAGGACAATGCAACTCCATCAAAGTCACTCTAAAACATACTTTGAGGCCAATGAGCTAGAAAACTGGGTATACAATGAGAATTGCCAGAGAAATAGAAAGCAAATACAGTTAATTAATATCCAGCCAAGGTGTGGTATAGTTTTTTCTGATTACACATGGCAACAAGTCATGAGAAGGGAGCTGGGGAGCCAGAGCACTGGGATAGAGGTTATGGGTGCGGGACAGGGAGCCAATCAGCAGAGAGAGGTTTTGGTGTCCCTAGGTTGCAACATTGTACAGTGTCTTTACTGATGTTCACCGGGAACATCATTGGTAAGACTTGTGTGAATGTCTTGACCCTTGCCTTCTCAAGCCATTTTTTATATTGGGCATTGCCAACCAATGACAAAAAGTGTTTTTGACAGATCGGCACAATCATGTAATTGAGGGAAGGTGTGGAAACATGTGTGACATCACAAGGGGTGTTAAATGTGATTTTATTTGCCAAGAAATGATCCACCTTTTCAAGGATACTTAACATATACTTTCTTAGAGGGGACTGACAGAGTTCCACCAATAAACTTCTGTGACCGGCCCTGAAAATGCAATATGTTGTATGATAATTCTGTAATTTGTAACCTTGAGCAGCACAAATCATTATTAACTATGACACAGTTTGGTCAAGAGAAGGGAAGGTGTTCACATAATTTCCCAAGAATTAAAAAAACTCATCACCAATTCTGCAAGGTGATCGAGCGTGCGGCTAATCCAGAGGAGAATACATTTCTTCTTTCATTGGAAATGGATGCATTGACATCCCCTAATTGTCAACAAGTAGCTATATGTCCACCTAATAGCCTCCTCAAATGGAGAGTGAGTGTCCTATTAATTTTGATTCCTATGCCAGGTCAATAGTTTTTATGATTGGACCGGCTGTATTTATACCCTTGCCCTGGCAGGCATTTTCAAGACTTTATATATCCCATTAGAGATTAATCTGCTACATTGAAACAAGAACAGATAGATTGTATGGTCAGTGGTGGGAATATTTGCTGATTTATTAAGAATGGGAGATCTTGGTCATTCCCATTTTATTCCATTCCTCATAGAGGAGTCAATTATGTTCTTACATGTGTTCTCTATACAATACCCCAAGTGTTGTAAGGGTAACTTTTCCCTAGATCATGAATGTGTGATGGATTCCAGGTTGAAGAATGGGTCTTCAAAACTATCTTGAAGACCAAACGGTCCCTCTCCTGGGTCATCTGAAAGGGGGACTCCTGAGCTAATTCATCCCTGGAAGTAAGGGAGGAGTTCCCGACCAAGGATCTCCAGGCAATTAATCCAGTCCCACACTTACTGTGGCTCTCATTGCCTTCCGCTATTCCTCCCTGAGGCTTGAGGGTCCCATGAGTGCCTGCAGCACATCTGTAATTGGAGGTACCAGAACTGTCACAGACCTGGGTTTGCATTACACAAATCTCCCCATGTTATTGGTGTGTCCTTGCTGGTGGTGTCATTTTCCCCATGTATCACTACTAGAACCCCCAGGTATTCCACTGCAACCCATGAGGATTGAGGAAGAGGGCTGGTTCTGGACATGAGTATTAGTAGCTGTAATATCTGTAAAGCAAGAAGAAAACATGTTTCCATGGCATCAATAAGATCAAAGAATTCTCCTTGATTTGCCTCCCTCTTTGATGGTGAATCTACTCCTTGGTTATATTCCGACTGTGTGTGAAATTAGGGAGAAGAGGTGTATTGGTCTGTCCTGAACCCTCCATGCTTCTCTGGAATGCATATCAGCATTCCAAAGATGCAGCAATGGTATTGATTGGTCCAGAGAGAGCCCTTTTCTACCTCTAAAATAAGAACTTCCCTCCTAGGAATCCTGGCTGATCCTCTCTCAAAACCCTAGGTCCGTTTTCCTAAACAATCCTCTTTGCAATCCGAAGGCAATCTCTTAAAAACAACAAGTTAATAGAGAGATACTGAGCTTTGTCATTGGGAGGAGTAAGAAACAAGGGTTTTGGAGGAGCACACAGGAAATACAACGAACTTTAGCCCATTGAGATTGTTATTGACCTCCTCTCCGCTAATCAGAATGTTCAGAGTGCAGTCAATAACATATTGACTGTATTCTGAACGTTCGGTGTTCAAAAGCAAACAGGGAAAGAGCAATTTCTAGGCAAAATGTGTTGCAACATTCTATTTAAAAAGACAAAGCTAAAACATTTAGAAATGCTTCCCTTTCTGAGAGGAATCCTTTACTTTTACATGACTCTTAATGCTTTCTTTTAACAACAGCTTTATTCAGCTTTTTAACTCCTAATGCATGGTCATGTGAAACCAGCATCATTATGGCCAAGTTTATAATTTAAATCCTTAACTTATGAAGATAACCATATTTAAATATCACCAAATAAATCTTAGTTTGTCTATTAAGTTTACCGATAATTATCGCTTACCAAAATGATCCTCCTCCAATTCATGGCCGGTAGTGAATGTCAAACTTGGAATTTGGCAGTGCTGTAAAACAGAGTAAATTCTGTTATTGCCATAAAAAGTGGCGATAACAGAATTATGACCACTTGTAATGAGGCCCAATGTGCGTACAAAGGTGTGTAGTTTCTTTAAATACAATAATATACCTCTCAACATTTTCTGTCATGGGGCGGGTGAAAAGAGACAGATTTGTTTTTGGCAGGTGAAAGCCCCTTGACATCTATGGACGTACAAAGGGCTTGATGAGTGAGTGACCTGACATCAAGGTGGGTGTTACCTGCCAAAAGCAGGTGAGTTGAGAGATATGCAATACAAATTAGAAAGATAGGGCTCACGCAAAGCAGTGCTATTGTTCCTCTTCGAATTTCGAAACAATAATATTAATTGAAAAATCATGTACATGATAGAGAATAAAAATAATTGAAAGCTGTATGGCGAAATTGATAACGTACATATTAGTTTAATGTGTCACTGTAACAGAAACTCAAGGGCTAGTTCCATTGTGCAAATGTCGTTTATTGCAGAAAGCAGAAAAACGACGTGTAGAAAATAACTCTTCTTTTCACAGACTGACGAACCCGCCTCACATAGATGAACTCCACAAGTAATCCGCCTTGAACCACAAAGTTCCTCGTACGGGCATTTTATAACGAGGTCATGGCATAAGGAGTCATGCCCACAGCGTGCCTAATTGCGTGCTGTGTGTGTACTGCTCAACATGGGGCCCGCAGGAGCCAAACTAATGACCCGCACGCTTCTGGTTAAATCGCTTTCTATGATGTTGGCCGTCCGTAAAAACGTGCTGTAGCCACTTAACAGTTATTTCAGATGGGTTTGTGATCTAACAACACAGCCAATACCGTCCATGCTTAATAACATACACAAAGTATTTTGAAAAGATAGCCGTCATTCTTAAAAATGTACACTAGATGGATCTCTTTCCCCACAGTAACATCCACAATTCAAATTGAAGCTCAGCAAGCGAAAAGCTGGTTTTATTTCCATTCACACAGCCCTCACGAGTTCTCAAGTTTACCTTGGACATACCTGTGAAGGTCATCCTGTACTGGTTTTGCTTCGAATTCTGGGGCTTATAGTTTTCCAGTAATTCAAATTAATAAAAAGCTACCACCTTCCATAATCCAAAGGGAAAAAACAGGACTGGATGGCCTTCTCACTCATGGCCACGGGAAGCTTGAAACCAAAGGGTGGATTCACGTCTCCTTTATGTTTTATGGGCCTAGTATCTGCAGTGATTGGGTCCAGGGACACGCAGTAGACACGCATAGTTGTGGTAGAGCCAGAGGAATTAATGAGTAGAGCTGAGCCAGAGCTGAGCCAGAGGTGAGCTGGGGGCCCAGCTTGGAACTAAGAGCTTAAACAAAAGCTGTATCAGCAAAACACTCATGGGACCCCCTGTCCCCACCAACCATAATCCAAAAATAGACCTGCTGTCCTATTTTCCAATCAGTCAAAACACAGTCCTTGTTCCCCTATTTTCCCACACACACAACAAAAAAAAACATGCCTGTTGTTCTCCCCACCACACCCCGCACCACGCCCATACCGATTGTTCCACTTTTAGCAGCTCTGTATATTATTTTGTTTTTTCCAGATTCACACATTTAGTCAGAGCTCACAAGTTTTCTGTGGCCTGTGTGATACAGCCACCCAGTGCTGCTTTTGCTTGCAATTCTTGGACTTGCAGTTCGCCTACCTGCTAAATGGGAAAGAAAAAAATAGAAGTCCCATAATCCTAAAGGGAAAATCCGGACTGGATGGCCTTCGCACACATTGGAAACCGGAAACCTGAGCTCTCGTATGTAGTTATGAAGTGCATCTGGAATGTGAACCAAGTCTGTTCTTTTTGTACTTGATCACTTATCTTCACAGCTCTCTCCAGCTGATACACAGATGCGTTAATGTATGACTTAAATAGCTTAAACATCCAAATGTTAACCATAGACAGTATGATTGGAGCATGGGTTGAGCCATCTTAGATAAAAGACTACAATACCGGCAATTCAAATTGAAAAACCATCTTGGGTAGGTAACAGTAGCTACCTGATGCTCTGTCCTGCCCCCAGCAGAGAACCTAGCTCCTGCTAGCCAGGCAGCCATATTTGCCTCAATAGTTGCAGGGGGGGGGTCTCACAAATGCCATTTTATCTCAATGTAACCAGCTGCACATCCAAATACAGCAGCACTATGTAGAATGGGAGACAGGAGCCATTAGCCGTGAACGTGCACATTAAATATATAAAACAATAGGTGCCTTTGTGTGCGATGGGCTGGAGGGTCCAACTGTCTACTTATTCCATACAAAAAAGAAAACTGAGTAGGAAAGAACTGCTGCAGCAAAACAGATGGAGATCATTAGCGCAACATGGACTCGATGAGAGGAGTGTAGCACTAAACACGGGGTTCTACAGGGGAGCGCAGAAAGCAGGGAGGAGAGGTCAGGACAGACACACATTGCACGGGGGTCACAGGACTGACCCCATGCCAAAAAGAAACAAATGTGTAGTCCCCCCGTGAAAGAACATGCCACCCAGTGTAGCTTGCTAGAGTTGGGTGAGCCCCACCTAGGGCTCTGTCCTGACTCCCCCCCCCCATGCCTGCCCAAAGCAGGGGCCGACCATGAGCCCCACTCGGTGCTCGCCCACTCCTTCCAATAAAAAATAAAAAACGCACTCACGTCTGCCTGTATTCTGGCAGCCTGGCCTGAACTTACCCTGCCCAGGAGAGCACGTCATTCGCCACCACTCTCCTGGTTTACTGCATCCACAAGCACACGTTGCACGTTCACCTCTTCTGCCGCAGCATCTCTCAGCGCAGCTATTTTCCCATGACCTCACTGTGCTGCTGTGATGCCATGGACCACACATGCTATCCTTTTTCTTAGGTTATTCATGATGTTGAAACCATTGAATTAATGACTTAAAGCAACGTTATTGTTTTGCCTATCAAGATAATAGACATCGTGGATACAAACAAATCTTTAAATGGGTGCTTTGTGTTGTCACTTTAACTAGCACACATTTGCAAGGTAACTGGTGCTTTGCGAGCTCTTTGAGTTGGAAATGTTCCATCATGCATATAATAGGCTCTGACTGCCACTGATGAAAGAAACGTGTTTGCAACTTGAGCACCTTAATGACCAGGAGAGCCACAGGCACTCTGTGTGTATCAGCCTAGCTGTGACCTTGGAAACTGGCTGTCCTTGAATGTCCGGCCGGAGACGATTCTATCTTTGGCTCAGGAGAAAGAAAAGGCGACAAGGACATGTTTCTTGAGCCTTTGAACTAAAAGTACGCTCTGTAAAAATTAAAAGAACTAGTGGTACAGCATACCAATGATTTATACTACACTTCATCTCTGACTGTTGGTGAATTGCTGCCCCCGCTCCCAGTTTGTGCCGGCACTAAGGCTTCATTACCACTGTCCATGACCATGAAGTGGAGGGCACAAAATACATGTCCTGCAAACGTACATAGTAACAGTTGAGGTCACCATCACTTTATTTATGAACTCATACTAAAAAATAGTAGTGAGTGTCCTAATTCTATACCATAGCTGGTAAGATAGCCAAGCGGGCTGAGTGCTTGCTGCAACATGCAACCTGCGTGTGAGGTGCAGGTTGCAGGTTCTCATCCGGCAGGACTAACTCAGCCTTTCATCCTTCCGAGGTAGATAAATGGGCACCAACTATGGTACAAATATATCGGTATGCAAATATGCCGCATGTGCAGTTATTTGAAGAAAGTATTTTGTACAGCCATTTCGTAACATGACCATACGTCATGGAAGTGCCAAGACACCATTCATGTTGTGTTGTGTGCTGTATACAAAGATCAACTTTCCCCTTGTCATCCATGACAAGGTCAGCCAGTCATGTTTGTTTCCACTTTGAATCCTAGGACTTGTACTTTTTGTCTTTCCCATTTTAAAATTTAGGAAAACTACAAATTGCGGAATTCAGAGGAAAATTAGGACTGGGTGGATGACTTTCTCATTCATGGCACTCGAATATTTGTTAGATCTGTATATTCATACTGTAAACGGTGACTATACGATCCTGCAGCACCATTGGTTGCTGTCTTTTAGCTGGGAGGCTCTTTCTGAGCTGTACAGGACAGAGCAGTGTTGCTTAGTGGAGGAGCTACGGAAGTGGGCGAGTGAGAGGGGAGTTGGTGGGGTAATGAGGAATAGCTTTGAACTAAAACATCAGGTAGTACTATTCAGTATTTTGCTGGGCTTGAAAATGAGGGCTAAGTATGAGAAGTTATGGATGTTTAGGTCCAGTGGTCTCTTAAAGGGGGACTATTAAGGAAATGGAAGTCGAGTCATGAGCCTAAAATAGATACGTGGCTTCAGCACATGACATCCTTGGCAGCAGACATTTTGAAAATGCTGACATTAGTACCTATAATAATATATGGGATAGCTCCGTAAAGATGTATGGCTCAGAGAGAATGGTACTGTGGAGGAGGCGTGTGATGGCTGCCCTCCCTCAAGCCCCTTTTTGTTCCCTTTCCTTTTCCAGAGCATAATGGAAGAAAAGGGCGAACGTTGAAACAAAAACCAGATCCACTGGAAATGTATGGCGACACTTATTGGAGCAGATGGTTTATACAGAAACTGCGTGCAGATTACCGACAGGTGATTGCAATGTGAGTGGGTTATGCAAGGATTGACTGGGCACCCACCCATCACTGCAATATCCTAGCTGCACTATCTACTTTCTTATGCTAGGGGAGCTCTCTGTGATCATGCGCAGAATATGGGATTCACAGATAACACATGTATGATAGTGTGGTATGCAGTCTTATACGCCCATTGAAATTGTAGTCTTACCTTCACATTGCCACTTTTTTGGTGGTTGGCTCCTCACCTCGACCTGAACATTTCCTCACAGTTGGAAGGCAGTTTTCCATTCATGTTCCCACAGAACAGCACATGGACGGCAATTGGTTTGGTTACTAATGTTCAAATTCATGCAGCAGAAGTGGTTTGTTTTCATCGAAATAACTTTATGGTATTTTTAATTTTAAAAAGATTTAAAACAAATTGTTACCGATGTGCTGTTCCTCCTTCCCATGCTTTCAATGCATTCCTATTGTCTCAATGTTATGTCATGGTCCCGCATGCACCTAATCCCTACCCAAATCACTACTTTCTTTATTTAACTCAATTTTTTCAACAATTTTTCTCAACTGTATCAATGCCAAATACTTTTTCTAAAATTAAAGTCACTCTATATGTTTTAAACGTAGGTAAAATTACCCCAAGATAATCCAATAGTAGTAAAAAAAGTAATAAAAAATAGAGTGCACGAATTGCAAGCGAAAACAGCTTTGTATTCCAAAAATATGGCTGGGAGAATCAGACAGCTCCATAGAAATGAACTAGAGAACATCACGACATGCCCACTCAGGGCTACAATTTTTAAAGAAAGAAACCGCAAAATTAACATGTTCTGCAAATGTAACATCAATTCTAACCTTTCAATTGGCTGATCAACATTGAACCCCTAAGGAACACAATACATTAAACAATATCATTGGAAGTTTCCTTTCTCCTGGCCATCAAAATACCACCTCTCGAACATTACATAATTTCGGAACAAAATTCATCATGTTCGTTGGTTGGCTCTCTCCGTTGTGCAATTGATAGAAACGCTCTACCGTAATTGGACAGCGACACCTGACACAGCTTGGGCTATCGCATCCCACCAAGGCAAACCAATCATGTAGTGAGTGGAAATCAGTGAGGTCAAAACTTTGTTGCATCCCAGGGAACACCACAATCCCTTCTCCATAACTGGTTCTCTTGGCTTCCCCCCTGCAACTGCTCATTCTGCAACTCCCATCTTGATACATGTAGCCAACTCTGGATGCAACCTTCTCACAATGAATAGCTGCATGAATAACTGTGTCTTAGGCCCTGGTTCTGGACATTCATTTATTTGTTTTATTCGTTTTACCATGGTACTTTTACCACTGAACCAAGCGCTCTGCTTTCAGTGGGGTCTCTGTGTTCACAACCGAGTTCTTCATTCTGGCAATGCTGCATTCTGGGCCTTCTTGTGTATCACACTGTGTCCTTCACAACCATTATGTATTAATTGGCCTATTGTCTGGGAAGGCACCTACTGTCTCAAATCTCATTTCAGACCCCTGAAAACTTTCTCCCATGCAACAATTAGCTGAACACTGTTCTGCGTCCCTTTCCACTCTGACCTTGAATACTTGAAGCCTTCTGCCCAGCAGCAGAAATCAAATTCAATGAAATTACCATAGCTCAGAAATGCAGCCTAGCACACCAAATGGCCAAATCTGCAGCCTGTAACAATGGCCTATTCTAACATGGCAGACCTCTTGCTCATTAGCCTAACAACTATACTTAACAATGCTCCATCTACATATTCAAAATATATCTAAGATACATAACTGTGTCTAATAATATAGGTGTGGTGAAAAGAATGAAACCAGTATTTTCTGCATGTGTGTGTTATGCAGCAGGCAGCATGCAATCTCCCTAATAGTGTGGCAAACATATATTTACCCTAAATACAATGTTGCACCACAGAAATCATGTGATCACTGCATAACTACCATGGGTATAATACCTGGTGAAAGGAGCTTTCTCAACTTGCACTTGCGCACACGTTGAGGACCTTGGACTTGCATATTTACACTCCGCCCTTTGGTTAATCTATTAACCAATAACTCCTACTCCTCCTCCTCCTCTTTCTTATCACAGTCATCCTTTGGAATCTATACCTTACAGACACCACATAAGCTTTCTCCCTCTACTGCATACTCCTCAGTTATGCAGGTCATAAAACAACATTCACCATTGGCATTACAATCTGACGTGAGCTAGTATTTAGTGTGTGGATGGGTTAAATGGTGGGCAGGGTTTTGTGAAATCCAGATGTCCTGTGATGTGGGCCAGCAGTGCCTGGGAGGGAGGTATTTTCCTGTGTGTGTCTTTGTATCCTTTTTATTTAATGTCTTTCCTTCATGAACCTGTGATGGACTGCTGTCGGGTGATGAGCGTCATCTAAATCACCATGCTTGATATGATATGGCATTTATAACGCCCCTATACACAAGTGTATCAAGGTGCAACAAGGCAATGGAGGGAGGAAAAAAACAACAATGTTACTAGGCCTAGTGACATTCAGATCGTGCAAGTGCAGGGAAGCGGGGAGGGGAGACGTGCCGGTGGGGTGGAGTGGGAGGATGGACAAGTGTAGGACAAGGATTCAGGAAACAACAAATAGTGCAGCCAACGGGTAGCAAGTGCTAGTGTTAGAAGTTAATGTTAATGTTAAAAAATATTTGTACTGCGCACTACCACCACCGGAGTGGTCTCCTGGTGCTCTGGCAGCTCTGAAAAAGGGAGGGGGTGATTTAGTGGGAATAAGCTGGAGAAGTGCAAGAGAGCAGTGATGTGCTGTTGGTGGCCTGAACCCGGAATTCCATTGGCTGGGCTCAGGATGTTTTCCGGTAGGTAGCCGTCGTGTGCTGTTGTGCGAGTCTATGTGTTGTTTGTTTTGTTGGTGAAGTTTGTGAGGATTAGTGTGTTATAGGCTTGTGGTCGTGTTTGGTTAGAGGTTGAGAGGTATATCCAGAGGGGTGAAATTGTTAGTGGATTGGTTAATTGGGCAAATACTAACAATCACAATTCTTTCTAAGTGTGGCACATGCTGACATTTTAAACCTATCCTAGATGCGATGCCGGCTAGTGTTTACGATTACATCTGGATGCGACGCCGGCTAATGTTCATGATTACGTCTAGGTGTCTCACATGCCAACATTCACAATCTAAGTGTGGCATATGCTAAGAATCACAATTCCATCTGAGTGTGGCACATGCTGACCTTCACAATCCCTTCTAGATGCGACGCCGGCTAATGTTCAC
This sequence comes from Ambystoma mexicanum, assembly GCF_040938575.1. Taxonomy (NCBI): domain Eukaryota; kingdom Metazoa; phylum Chordata; class Amphibia; order Caudata; family Ambystomatidae; genus Ambystoma; species Ambystoma mexicanum. Next base: position 853,904,854 of record NC_090933.1, on the reverse strand, counting down.
GGCTAGTGCTAGCATGGGGCACATGCTAACACTCACAATCCTATCTAGGTGTGACGCAGGCTAAAGTTAAGAATTCCATCCAAGTTTGGTGTATGCTAACATTCACATTTCTATCTAGATGTGACGTGGGTGCTAGAGTTAAGAATTCTGTCTAAGTGTGGCACATGCTAACCTTCACATTTCCATCTAAGTGTGGCGTGTGCTAGTAATCATACAGTAGGTTTAAGGGTTTTGAGCTAGAAAAGTCCTCTTTTTTAGGGGGCTGTGTGGCTGAGGACCAAGTGCAAACAATCTATCAACAGGAATGCCACTAAGTACAGCTACCCGCCCATACACATGCTAGATGTGCTTGGTTGCGCTAAGTGTTAGCAGTCATATTGGTCATTGGATCCAAATAGAACAAGAGAGAGGGATAGAGATCAACATATTTTAATTAGTCTATAGAAGAGACTGACATGTTAAAACACAATGATGCATTTCATTTACACAAAACATAAGAACACTGTTTTTCCTAACCAAGAGAGCAGCAACTGTAATTGACATATTTGAACAGTTGAGTGAGGTTAGTATAAGTGTAATATTGACATTGCATATATCCACGGTTGCTATTTTATTAGTCCTTGACTCTGTCGACACAGAGAAATGTGTTTCTGGGTATCAGCGGGTGTGATTTGAGAACAGACACTCTCTAGCTGGCTTAGTCAGTCATGAGACATGTGCTGAACCCGTCTTCAGGACGATGGATTTTAGGGACACAGCAACTAAATTTAGTTGCTGTGTCCCTAAAATCCATCGTCCTGAAGACGGGTTCAGCACATGTCCCAGAAATACCCAGAAACACATTTCTCTGTGTCGACAGAGTCAAGGACTAATAAAATAGCAACCGTGGATATATGCAATGTCAATATTACACTTATACTAACCTCACTCAACAGTTCAAATATGTCAATTACAGTTGCTGCTCTCTTGGTTAGGAAAAACAGTGTTCTTATGTTTTGTGTAAATGAAATGCATCATTGTGTTTTAACATGTCAGTCTCTTCTATAGACTAATTAAAATATGTTGATCTCTATCCCTCTCTCTTGTTCTATTTGGATCCAATGACCAATATGACTGCTAACACTTAGCGCAACCAAGCACATCTAGCATGTGTATGGGCGGGTAGCTGTACTTAGTGGCATTCCTGTTGATAGACTAGTAATCATACATCCATCTAAGTGTGGCATATGCTAATAATCACAACATGTGGCACAGGCTACGGTTAAGCATTGAGGTTCAGCATTCCATCTAGGTGTGGTGCATGCGAACATTCACATTTCTATCTAGATGCGACGCCGGCTAAAGTTAAGAATTCCATCTAAGTACATCGAAGTGTGGCACATGCTAGCACCCACAATCCTATCTAGATGTGGCGTAGGCTAAGGTTAAGAATTCCATCTAAGTGTGGCAAATGCTAGCATTCACGATCTTATCTAGGTGTGGCGCAGGCTACGGTTAAGCATTGAGGTTCAGCGTTCCATCTAAGTCCATCTAGGTGTGGTACATGATAACATTCACATTTCTATCTAGATGTGACGCAGGCTAAAGTTAAGAATTCCATCTAAGTGTGGCACATGTTGACATTCACATTTCTATCTAGAGGTGGCGCAGGCTAAAGTTAAGAATTCCATCTAAGTGTGGCACATGCTAACATTCGCATTTCTATCTAGATGTGGCACAGGCTAAGGTTTAGCATTCCATCTAAGTACATCTAAGTGTGGCACATGCTAGCACTCGCAATCCTATCTAGATGTGGCGCAGGCTAAGGTTAAGAATTCCATCTAAGTGTGGCACATGCTAACATTCACTATCTTCTCTAGGTGTGGGCAGGACACGGTTATGCATTGAGGTTCAGCATTCAATCTAAGTCCATCTAAGTGTGACACATGCTAACATTCACATTTCGATCTAGATGTGGCACAGGCTAAAGTTAAAAATGCTATCTAAGTGTGGCACATGCTAACATTCACTATCTTATCTAGGTGTGGTGCAGGCTACGGTTAAGCAATGAGGTTCAGCATTCCATCTAAGTCCATCTAGGTGTGGTGCATGCTAAAATTCACAATCCTATCTAGATGTGGTGTAGGCTAAAGTTAAGAATTCCATCTGACTGTCGCACATGCTAATATTCACAATCCTATCTAGGTGTGACACAGGCCAACCTTCACAGTTCTCTCTAGGTGTGGCACTAGTTCAACATTGGCAAGTAAGTTGGTGTGAGGTGCAATGCTACATTTACATTCCAGCCGTGAGTAAATTTAGGCTGGTGGTCACAAATCTCTCTAAGTATGCATGGTGTAAGTCTATGGCAGTGTATCGTTATGGAAAGGTAAAGCAGAGTGGCAGGGGCTTTCTGGAGTAGAGTAACTGCTCTACACCCCACCCATGCTACACTTACAGTTTTTGTTGGTGTCTGTTGACTTCTTTGGCTCCCCTGCGGACACCTGCAGACACATCTTGGAGCCGCCAATGTAGGAGCCGCCCTTTGCCTTGAGGCCCTTAGCTAAAGGGGCTGCCGGGCAGAGGGCTGCCCTGGGAAACTGAGTTTTGAGTATTTGTCTGGCCAATCAGGGTCACACTTGGGGCTGGGAGGTGGGCGGAAGGAGGGAGAGGGGGGTGGCTGGCATGAGGAAGCTGTGGCAAGTAGGGTCGGTTCCTGGGCAGCGCAAGGCATTTTGGTGGCAAACAGTAGGCTCTGGAGGGTCGCATTGCATGGGCAGTCTCACTCGCCTGCACGACAGCTCACCTGAGATCGCCGCAATGTTAATGGCGTTGTTCCACGGTGTACCTGCTTGCCTCCAGCAGTGGAAGCCTGAGTAGCCAATCACTGGTGGAGAGCGGGCGGGGAGGCGGGCAGAGGGAGGGGAAGAGGAAGAGAAGGAGTCGGGGAAGGAAGCAGCACATGGGGGCCTGGGGGCACATGAAGACACAGGCCAAAATGATAGTAACGCCCAGATTGGGCAGGGGATGCACAACAGCTCACCTGGGAACGCTGCGATGTTAATGGCATTGTCCCATGGTGTAGCTGCTTGCCTCCAGCAGTGGAAGCCCGAGTTGTCAATCACAGGTGGAGGGCGGGCGGAGAGAGGGGAAGAGTAAGAGAAGGAGTCAGGGAAGGAAACAGCACACGGGGGGCTGGGGGCACATGGAGACACAGCCCAAAATAATAAGGCTGAGATGGGGCAGGGATGTGTGATGCTGGAAATGCATCGGAGGGACAGGGCCTCCGTATCCTTGTCCTTTACTGCTTTTCATCGTGTGTTCTGTCATGTTTTCCGCGCAGGAGTTCATGTGGGACTCCTGGCGGTGCAGCTCTCTTTCTTTTGGTTTGGTGAACGGACCCGTGGGATACCCTTATGGCACCCATGGGTGGGGGTACAACCTTGTGCCTCTAGTGTATGTTTTTGGGCACCTGTGGTTGGCCCACAGAGCAGGGTATGGGCTGGTGGCAGCTCCTTGCTGAATTTGACAGGTGTGCGGAGTATCCTCCATTTTGGGATACCCCGGCCCTGCCATTGGGATCAGTTGATTCCTGATGGAAAACAATATGGCCCCGGTGGCCTCTTGCTTTCTATTACCCATTACCTTGTTTTCCCAAAGTCCTGGGAAGCCCTGACTCTGTCCCTTCCCCCTGACTGCCTGTTGGATGGAAGTGCCATATATGGTGTTGTTGTGAAGGCCAAGTCAGACTAGCTGGAGCCTTCCCGGTGATGTATGTTATGGGTACCTCCTGTGGGTGGGACCTGGGTGAATATAGTGTGTGACGAATATGCATTCTGTGTTGTGGGTGTCTAGTATCTGGTGGTTGACACAATGACTGAGACAACCCTGCCCAAACCAGTATGAATGCAGCTTGGAGTGTTGAATGGCTCGGTACTTGTCCCAATACACATAACTTGTGAGTGTCTGGAGAGAAGTGAATGGCCTGAATACCTTGTGTGCCTGATTGGCTGCCTGCCTGCATGAATGCCCGTAGTCGTGATTGGATGCTTGAGTGTGACCCAGCGGAATGAATGGGAGATCAACAGTATATCTGGGGACCTCTCACTGCTAGGAATCGTGTTCAGAAGCTGAAGTCCACTACGACGAGTAACTGGATTAACTGACGCTTGACCTTGAAGCCCTGCTGGATGAGAAGAATTGCTGCTGCTCTCCTTCACAATCTGAAAACTGCTGTGCCTCCAAGGACTGACCCAGAGAGGACCTGGTAAGGCGCCCTCTTCCCGCGCTACGAGGGACCATCGTGCACAGCTGATCTTTGCCAACGCTCCCTGGTAGACAGACCTTTGACAGGCTGCCGACCCGATACGGGGACTGCTGCGGAACTCCAAGGAGAAGCACCCGGACTGTTGTCCGCCACTGTCGACGACCACCGTCGCCGACCGGAGCCGCCATGCTCCCGTTTGCCTAAGAACTTTCATTGATCATCGGACGCTCTCGTCTGCATCGGCATCCGCTTGTCTCCCGCTGGTCGACGCGCCGAGGAGCATCCATCGGTGGGTTTCCCTGGACTACCAGACTGATGGTGAAACTCTTGATGAGGGGGGGGATGCAACCAATGAGGACTCTGCCCCTGGGGTTTCTACTGAATCTGTTTCTGGGAATGCCGCCATTCCTGCTGCCTCTGTTCCGAACCCCAGCAATACCTTGGAACTTGAGTTATTAAGGATGAAATTGGCCTGTGAATATCGCAAGTTGGAAATAGATGCTGAGCTTAAGAAAGAGGAGCTGGCACAACAAGTGGAACTCAAGAATAGGGATGTTGAACTCAAAGACAAGGACACTGAATGTCAGAGAATCCAGCTAGAGAAAGCTCAAGTGGAGACTTCAGCGAAACCCAGTGAGAGTGTGAGGTCCCCAGCCACTAAATTTATGAAGGATTTGGTTGGTGTGTTTTCGGAGGGTTCTGATATCCTCCAATGGATTGAAGCGTTTGAAATGGCTTGTGCAATTCATGATGTTGACAAAAGAGATTGGGCTAAGTGTTTGCTAAGCAGAGTGCCTCAAACTGGATATGACTGTATTCTTAAGCTGAGTGTGGAAGAACGGGGTCAGTATGAGTGTATGAAATCTGCTTTGATTGCCAAGTTTGGCAAGACACCTACCCAATACCTTAAAAGGTTCAGGGATTTTAAGAAAAGAGAGAATGTGTCTTGGGTCGACTGGGTGAGTGCTGCGCACATGAATATGATGGGGTGGATTGACGGTTACAAGGTGAAAACTTTTGTTGAATTGTCCCACCTGTTGTTTTTTGAGCTTTTTTTTCTGAAGTCTGTTCACCGGAGCTGCGTCAGTATGTTGCTGACCAGAATATTTTGGATCCCTTTAAGCTGGCTAGGTTGGCTGACAAGTGGTTCTCCCACCGGGTTTCCCCTAAGGACTCCAGTGGGAAGGACAAGGACAAAGAAAAGGGGGCCTCTCAGAAAGTTGAGGAGTCCCAAAAGCAGTCACAGTCGAATAAACCTAATCCCTCCTCTCCTAAAACCCAAAAATCTAGTGGGGATAAGTCATCTGTGGGTGGGAATAAGAGTAGTGGTCCACCTGCTGCAAAGCAGGCTCCCGGTGGTTCCAGTACCGTACCCCGCGCTCCCGGCACTTGTTGGGACTGTGGGGCTCTGGATCACAAAAGGGGTGACTCCAAGTGTAAAGGTAAGGGACTCGGAGTACAGGCTGTCAGCCTGACCTACCCTTACCCCATATCTGAGGTGGAGGCCACAGCCCTCCCCTCCTCTACCAGGATCACTTTTGGTGCTCCCGTAGAGATTTCCTTAGTGTCCCTTGGGGCCTGGGACCAGTATGCGGAAGTACTGGCGACTATCCCACAGAACACCCGTAGATTTTTGAGAAGTGTCCTCCTGAATGGCCAGCCTTCTGCTGGTTTGAGAGACACAGGGGCAAGCACGACAGTGGTGGACAGGACCCTGCTCAAGCCAGAGGACTATGTAGGTGCTCCTCTGAGAACCACCAGGTTAGCTGGTGGGCCTCCCAAATTATCGCCTGTAGCCCAAGTCACACTTGTAATTGGAGACAAGAAAGCAAAGCTTCCTGTCCTGGTTCAGGACAACGTCCCTGCTAACATTCTGTTAGGTAACGATCTAGTCGAGTTGGGATTGATCGCGGATGGTCTTCCCATGACTGCTGCTGCGGTCACTAGGTCACAGGTGACACCGGGTCTGGCTGTGAGTCAGGTACCCGAGCCGAAGGCGCGGCCTAAGGCACGACGAAGGAAGAGCAAGAAGGCCGCCTCTGTGGAGGGAGCCCCTTCTCTTCCTGCTGTTCCTACAGCACCCAATGGGATCCATGCTCCGGACGAGCTGGGTCCAGTGGTAAACCCCGTCTCAACTCCTGTGGGAGAAGAGCCAGAAGACTCTCCTGTGGGAGAGGTTCTCAACCCGGAGTATCATCCCCATCTTCAATGCTTGTTAGCTGAAGGGGGACCCTCCCAGGCAGACTTCTGTAAAGGACAGAGAGAGTGTCCCTCTCTCGAGGGTCTGAGGAAACAGGCCCTGTCCCAGGCACAAGGCGAAGTGCCTAGGACTTTCCGGATTTATTGGGAGGGTGAGCTCCTGGTTAGTGAGCCCACTAAGCCTAAACCTGGTGCCCTCAAGAGGTTGGTGGTACCCCAGGTTTACAGGCCCTTCCTACTGCAGTTGGCGCATGAGGTGCCCTTGGCTGGTCATCTTGGTACCAAGAAGAGTAAGCAGAGGCTCTCTGCCCATTTCTACTGGCCTCGGATGGGAGTAGAAGTGGAGTCCCACTGCAGGACCTGCCCAACTTGTCAATTATCTGGCAAGACTGGAGGCAGTGTCATTGCCCCACTGCAGCCATTGCCAGTGGTTGGCACACCGTTTGAGAGGGTGGGCACTGACATTGTCGGTCCCCTTGACCCTCCCACGTCAGGTGCACATCGGTTCATCCTGGTTTTGGTAGATCATGCCACCAGGTACCCTGAGGCTATACCCCTTTGGACTGTTACTGCCAAGGTGGTTGCCCGGGCCCTCCTGGGCATTTTCACCCGAGTTGGATTCCCCAAGGAGGTTGTCTCTGACCGAGGATCCAACTTCATGTCTAGTTACATGAAAACCATGTGGAAAGAGTGCGGGGTAACCTACAAGTTCTCCACTTCTTACCACCCCAGACCAATGGTCTGGTTGAGAGGTTTAATAAAGCAAGGGCTAGACTTCACCATAGAGCACAGACCAGGGAAGAGTCACGATAATGCAGATGGCCTTTCCAGAAGGTATGTTGACCGTCTGGATGAGGGTGTCTATCCCGTGGGAGATTAGGCACCCTCCACCTCAGTCTGGGGGTGGCGACTGTGATGCTGGAAATCCATCGGAGGGACAGGGCCTCTGTATCCTTGTCCTTTACTGCTTTTCATCGTGTGTTCAGTCGTGTTTTCCGTGCAGGAGTTCATGTGGGACTCCTGGCGGTGCAGCTCTCTTTCTTTTGGTTTGGTGAACAGACCCGTGGGATACCCTTATGGCACCCATGGGTGGGGGTACAACCCTGTGCCCCTAGTGTATGTTTTTGGGCACCTGTGGGTGGCCCACAGAGCTGGTGGCAGCTCCATGCTGAAATTGATAGGTGCGCGGAGTATCCTCCATTTTGGGATACCCCGGCCCTGCCATTGAGATCAGTTGATTCCTGATGGAAAACAAGATGCCCCCGGTGGCCTCTTGCTTTCTATTACCCATTACCTTGTTTTCCCAAAGTCCTGGGATGCCCTGACTCTGTCCCATCCCCCTGACTGGCTGTTGGATGGAAGTGCCATATATGGTGTTGTTGTGAAGGCCCAGTCAGACTAGCTGGAGCCTTCCCGGTGATGTATGTTGTGGGTACCTCCTGTGGGTGGGACCTGGGTGAATAGAGTGTGTGACAAATATGCATTCACTCTCACTGCTAGGAATCGTCTTCAGAAGCTGAAGTCCACTACGACGAGTAGCTGGATTAACTGACGCTTGACCTTGAAGCCCTGCTGGATGAGAAGAATTGCTGCTGCTCTCCTTCACAATCTGAAAGCTGCTGTGCCTCCAAGGACTGACCCAGAGAGGACCTGGTAAGGCACCCTCTTCCCGAGCTACGAGGGACCATCGTGCACAGCTGATCTTTGCCAACGCTCCCTGGTGGACAGACCTTCGACAGGCTGCCGACCCGATACGGGGACTGCTGCGGAGCTCCAAGGAGAAGCACCCGGACTGTTGTCCGCCACTGTCGACAACCGCCGTCGCCGTCCGGAGCCGCCATGCTCCCGTTTGCCTAAGAACTTTCATTGATCATCGGACGCTCTTGTCTGCATCGGCATCCGCTTGTCTCCCGCTGGAGAAGGCCCGACCGTTGATGCGCCGAGGAGCATTCACCGGTGGGTTTCCCGCCACCTACAGACCGCAGAGACACCGACTACTCGACGCCCTCGCTGGGCCACAGTTCTTCTTCATCTCTTTGCGGTCCAGAACCATGGTCACCGAGGTGCCCCGCACGCCTCTTCCTTGCAGGAAGCCAACGCTCTGTCGTCGACGAGCACTGCTAGGAACGAAGCTGCCACTTCCCTGCCGTAGTTCACCCTGTTCACCGTCGGACGTTCGACGACCCGTGACTCCCGCCTTAAAGGGAGGGCACTCAAGAAGGGCCGTCGATTCCCCCGACACCGAACGCCAAGCTCCCCAACACCTCTCGACGATCCGTGGCTCCGCCTGAAAGGGAGGCACTCAAGAAGGATCGGTCGACGCATCCACCAGGTACATTGGGGGGGTAAAAACCTTAATAGGAAGAAGTAAGACTATCGGACAATATATGGACTGGGCTTGTGCTATATATCTTTATTTACAGGTTGCCCAGGTGGGGGGATCTCCACTCAGAACTGCGCCTAGCGGTAGGGGTCAATGTTCCGCCTATTGTTCCAACCATCTTACGTTCCTGCCTATCTCTATTGCTGGTTTACTCGTTATTAATCTGTGTGACATTTTAACCGTACAGTTGATGCACTTTAATGAGATTTGATAACACTAGTGGTACCACTTTAGAATTGTATATATTTATCATTATTGACATCCAAATACAAAGTGCGTTATTGTGATCGTGTACATTCTTTTGAATATTAATTATATAAAGACTGTGTTTTCAGTAATACAGTGTGTGGACATTCCTTTGTGGGGGTTCGGGGACTACACTGTACTTAAGAACCAGCCTGCATCACCTCCTGAGAAGCTAGGCCTTGATTGCTCGACCACGTACCAATAATAGAGAATCTTGGCTGGGGTCCTCTGTGCCTCTCCTCTACCATATAGAGAGCGGAAGTACAGACACCCCCTACCAGTCTTTACAGGATGCACAACAGCTCACCTGGGAACACAGCAATGTTAATGGCAGACAACAAGTGTCTAAAGTGCAGGAGAGGGGACTGTAGGGTTATAGATACGGACCACAAGTGCAGAGGGTGCCAAGAGGCAGTGCGGTTTGGCAGCTGGACAGGCAGGGACCTGGGCTTGAATTCAGAGGGTTGCAGGTAACCAGTGTTTGTATCAGACAGGAGATCAGAAGGGGAGAGTAAGAGAGAAGGCAGAAGCAAAGAGGAAGGTCTCGAGGTGCTTCCGTAACCAAAGATGGTTCAGCTCAAGTTTCAGAGAGGCAGGGAGGCTACTCCAGAGGGAGGCACCAGCCGAAGAAAGATATCTGCTCCCAACTCTTTGCTTGGAGAAGCAACTGACTCCCAGGGAGTTGGTGGTGGAGGAGCTAAGAACTGGAGAAGGAAGATATTTTAGTAGAGAAAGTTGGGGATATTGAGGTTCCAGGCCCCAGAAAGCCTTGTGAACGATGCAGAGTGTCTTGAACTTGATCATTGCCACCACTGAGAGCCAATTAAGAGATTTCAGTGCTGGAGAGATACGGTTCCTTGTCTTGAGGCCAAGGACAAGTCTCGCAGTCCTTTTCTGGATGAGTTGTAGAGGACGGAGAGGAGAAGCAGATAGATTTAGAAGGAAGTTGTTGCAGTAGTCCAGCCTAGAGAGAACCAGAGCTCTGGAGACAGTGAGCTTCTGGGGGAAATAGAGGAAAGGAAGAATACCTCTGAGGAGTTTGACTTCTCAGAGATGTCAGAGATGTGAGGAGAGAAGTAGAATGTGTAGTCGAAGATGATCCTGAGGTTCTTAGTCTCAGAGGTTGGTGTCGGAAGAGGGCCCAGAGTGGGGGGCTAGAGAATGGGAAGAAAGGAAGGGGCTGGTGAGCCGATGAGAAGGACCTCCGTCTTACTGGTTAAGGCAGAGATCCTTGGTGGCACACCACTCCTGGATTACAGACAGACAATCCGGGATGAGAGAGGGAGAAGAGGTGGCTGAGGGGAGCCTGAAAGCGAGCTGAGGGTCTTCTGCATAGCACTAAAAGTTGGAGCAGAGAGCAGCTATGCGGTGGGCGAGAGGTGCCAGGTATTGGTTGAACAGCCAAGGAGAAATATTAGACCCCTGGGGAACGCCACCGGTGTAGAGATAGAGGAGATGAAGGACCCAAGTTGAACCTGAGAGGGTTGGTCGGAGAGAAAGGAGGTCTGCCAGGCCAAGGCCTGATCAGTGATACCCAGTTTAGCCCAGAGCTGGTTGAGCAGGATGGCATGGTTGACGGTATCAAAAGCAGAGGAGAGATCGAGGAGGATGAGGACAGAAGGTTAGTTATTGTCAAGGTTTGAGAGCAGGTCTTCACGGATGGTGACAGGTAGTAGCACGTTCATTGCAGCAGTCAAATAGTGTGCACAGTTTAACATGTATGAAACCGTGTACATGCACTCTCGCAGGTAGTGCCCCTTCAAAGGGGGGCAGGCGGGCAATGGCAGCGTTCTGGGCCAGATCCCGTCAGGGACGCCGGCCACTTCACCAACCAGGTAGTACGCAGCATCATGGCCACAGCAACCAAGGACATCGCACACCAGCCACGGGAAGGCTCTCAAGGATGCGTCAATGGACGTGGGACCTGTCCGCATACGTGAGGGCAGGATGCGGGCAGCACCGCTATTTCTATACAGGAGAACTGCCTCATTTCTCTTCATCGCCAGTTGTTGGGGGGGCTTGCATGCACATATATATCTCCCCAGGAACAAAGGACACAGAGGCGTGCAGTGTATGTGTTACTAGACTTTATTCCTAAGTGAAAGTGAAACCCTGTAATACTCTCTGCCGCCATCTTTCCTCCTTGGGGCTCCTTCTCTTCCTTTTTACAGGACATGGCCATAAAGGGCACGCTTACCTTTTGATCCCTCACAACACAATCTACCCTATGTTCAGTGTCTTTTGGAGGATCTGGAGGTGGACTAAAGAGCGTCCCTGGGGGACCAATTCAATCCCCTATCTGAACCTCAGAGTGTTCAATGTGACCTTTCCACTTATCTGTCAGTGTATGAACATGTATCCAGAGAGGTGTGGCAGTGTCAATGTAATTCTAGATTGTGGGTGGCATCATGGACATCCCCTTACCTCCAACTCCTCTGCAGTAACCCAAAATAATGTGGCAGACACAAAAAGCAATGTGCACCACTACAAGGATAGGAACTAGGAATTTTATGATGTTGGTCAACCAGGTGGGCACCCAAGAAAGATTTGCTGGAAACCAGTCCTCTTCAACCACCCTGCTGCCTTCTTTTTGCATAGTAGTGTGTGCAGTGCATTGATAGCTTCAGTTAAGCTTCCATTTGCTGCATCATTGTAGGGCACATACGTGCAACAGGAACGTCTGAGCTTCTCACACACTCCTCCTTCCATAGCTGTTATCAGTACAATCCTATCATGCAGGGATGTGAACCCAACTTCCCTGAGTTCCTCCCTGATAGCATTCAAATCCTGCTCTGTACTATTTGCCAGCTGCAGCAGCTCCCCTGAAACTTATCTGAATCCATTTGACACTGGCCGCTGCCTGGATACCCTTGTGCAAGAAGTGATGTAAAAATGGTTGCTATTTTACTACAAAGGCAATATTCCTTAGTTATTTCCGGTCGTTCGTTGATGATCCCTGGGGAAAAATAGTTATTACTGCAGTGACGTATTTGCAACTTCAGGGACCACCTAATCCGCTTGTGGTACAAATCTTTAATAATGGGATGTTCGGCAAAGGACACAAGTTCAGAATGTGGTACCACCAGTGCTGGTGAGTGCAAGGTACCAAGGGAACAAACTCAAGCCCAACATGGTGGTAGTTGGGTATATGCCAGAAAACCACACACCCAATAATGGTCCATTGGTGCTGCTGTTCCACCGCGCGGGCTTGGGAGCTCCATTGTTCTTGTGCACCTTTTGTGCATGCGCACTTTCACACTACCCTTGGACCTGAAACACAAGGAAGATTGTGTAAGTGCTTGTATTTTGACTGGTTACTTATTGTGATCTAAGTTAATGTCTGTACATTCTTTTCCCAAACACTAAAACAAATATTGTTGATATTTTTGGGCACTACTTCAGCAAATCCTACCAATCCTTCTGCCCTACATCCAATGGGTCATTGCACCCACTCGCCCTCATAGAAAACAGCAGCCTCTAAATGCAATTGTGGTTTCATCCTTCACCAAGGCAACACATGTCCTGTTTCATTTTCGCAAGAAATTGTGTTTTGTGTTGTAAATGATAGCTCCCCTCTCCTTAGTCCCTTAGTCCTTAGTCCCTTTGATTCTTAATGCAATACAACATTTGTTGTTTCTTCCTTTCCTGCCATCTTCTTTAGCTAGATGTAATTATCTTCATATGCAACATCACCCCCATCCAACCACTGTATCCCACCCTTTGTCCCTGGAACAGCCCCTTATCCTGCAAAAGGCCAGGTGAACCAAACAGTGCTGTCTGTGCTGGAACTTCCTGTTGAATAGATATTTTGGGTGTGCCCGTCTCATTTGGAATCAGGAAACACACACAGCATGCATCATTTGCCCTCTTTCTTTCCACTGCCCTCATGCTCAAGATCATTTCTGAATAAACATCCCTTTTGCTTCTGGTCACAGACTCAATACTGTTCTTTGGTACATCTATATCATCAGCGCTATATCTATCTAAAACCCCTTCATGTTCAAACAAAAGGAAATGAAGAGAGAAAAGAAAGAAAACAACAATAAAACAGAACATATTTATGTATTGCTCTGGGTCGCTTATGCTGAAAGTTGGAAAAAAAGAGTCTGGTTGTTAAAAAATGATGAAATGAGGTTAAAAAAGTTAGAGTTAACTGGCAATACTTCCTTTGTTTCTTCCTCCTTTTCTTCTCCTCGAAGGGGGACGTTGCCTTTGTCTTTCTGGATGGCCAACATGTACAATCATACTTTTTGACCAGCAACCTTTGCAGCAGTCTTTGTAGCATAGGTCAACTCAAAGGGGCCCAGGAACTTAGATTTGATTCACTTCTGCGTAAATGTTTTTCATAAAGACCTTATCTCCCAGATAAAGTTGTGGTTGCTTTAGCGGGCTGCTGCTTCTTGCGACATTGGTGTCTCTGTTGTTGGCGCATATAACACAATGGGCCTCATTAGAAGTGTGCGATCCAGAAACAATGGTGCCGGTAAGCTTACCGGCACCGTTGTTTCTGGAACGGCACACTACAACTCTGTCAGGTGGGTGCCCTCCCGCCCGGCAGGGAAGCACCGGTACCGCTGACAGCAGTGTCGGTGCTTCCATGGTCCCAATTCCCATAGAGCCCTATAGGACTCTATGGGAATGGGGACTTGCAATTTGCCGGCGCCTGACTTTCCGGTCAACTGGGGTTGTAATCCCCCAGTGTTACCGGAATTGGTAAATATTTACGGTCCGGTATCACCGGCACAGTTACCGCCAGAACCCGTAATGAGGCCCAATGTGTCCTAAGAGTCAAAGTCAATTTATCCTAAGCTAATGTTTCATTCAGAAACCTAAACATGGTATTCAATATTTACTTCCATTCATTTAGTTAATCAATAGGTCAATAAATGACTTTTTCTGTGAATTTGAATTTGTCATGGGGCTTTTTTCATTTCCCATTCTATTTATTTCTATTTCTTTTTTTCCTCTTTATTCAAACATTAGTAGCAATTCTTTCAATGCTCCTTAGAGCTAGAGATTTCCATACATACATTGACATGATACATACATTGCAGAAGCAAAGGACAGTAAATTGTGCTGCCAAATGCATCAAATTAAAATCACATTTAAACACAGATACACATATAGACAGTGTGTTGGCTCCAGAACTGTGAGACATTGCTAATAGTTAGCTGCTTGTAAACCCAGGGGCTGGAGGAGTGAAGGTCCTGCTTAGTTTTAAAGTAAGGAAAGAGCCAGTCTCCTCAAGCCATGTTGCGTGATAAATGAGACAAAGCTAGAAGACCACTTAGAGAAACAGACAGGCTCTTTCCTTACTTTGAAGCTAAGCAGGGTCAGTCCTGCTTTGAAGCTAATAAGGGTCAGTCGTGGTTACTGCACGGATGGGCGACTGAATGGACCTCCACATTATTTTTGTTTAAACCGAGCTACTGTCAGTCCTTAAAGGTTTTGCACTCAGACAATCGTTTGCCTTTTGCTGAACTGCATTCTGGTAGTTGTAGTCTCCCAATCAATAATAGAAAAATACAGAAAAGTGATATTTTAATAAAAAACAGTGGGTTTCCCTTCCTGGCAATAGCTGAGACAAACCGTGCTTAGTTTCAAAGCGAGGAAGGGGTCGGACCCCTCAGGCCATTTTGCCTAATAAACAAGCACACCTCACAAGACCACTTAGAGAAACATGGCCTAAGGGGGCAGGATCCTTCCTTGCTTTGAAAGTAAGCAGGGTCATTCACAGTCACTGCATGGATGGGAAACAGTCCACAGTCCTGAATGCTGTGTGTTTTCTTAGTTTTAAATAGCTCATAACACACACAACATCACTGTATCCACATTTTTGTTGTTGTAATGGTGCTACTGTCATACGTTGAAAGTTTTGCACTTGGAGACCATTTTGTTGCCTTTTGCTGAATTGCATTCTGGTAGTTGTAATCTCAAAGTCGAGAAGGGGGGGAACAATGCCACAATTGTACACTTTTTGCCTAACATAGTTAGTTCTATAAGGATTTATATATTTGAGTGACACTAGCGTATGCATACTTTCGAAGTTAGCTTTATAAAGCAGAGTATTGTTGAAAGGCAGACATGGGGGTTAGGCGGGAAACGGTGAGAGGGCAATTAAGTCATGAGTATTTGCCCACAATGTGGCAAGAGAGTTTTCAATCCTGGACACTGGTGCAGTTAGTTTCCCCTGATTGTGGCAGGTATTCAGGGGACCAGTAAAGGGCACATGTGGGTGGACAGTGCAACTTTTATTCAGAGAGGGGATGCAACCCCTTGGGTTTTTTGAGGTTGGCAAGCTTGCTCAAGTATTTGGCTTCCAGGATTTTACTCAGGCGGACACGTTCCCGGTACAGGCGCTTACTCACAAGACCAGAAGCACTTGTTTCGTATTGGGATTTAGTTTTCCAGGGAATATTTCATGACAGATTGCTGGGTTTAAAAGGTGAGCACCTTTTATACTTTGCCAGCATATTTATTGGAACATTTGCTCTGAGGTTATTTTTCTGGTGTTCATTATTTCAAGTCCAATGCTATTTTGTCTTGCACACTTTTCTCTAAGGAGTAGGTCTATTGAACTACATTTGTATATTGCACTTTCAGATATATGTTCACTTACTATGCATATATTCATGGGTGTCAGCTTTTGATTTTCGCTATGGGGCAAAGGTACCTGGGCATATGATATTTCTGCAGCCGGTCATTTATTTCCCTTTAGATGTGGTTAGTTGGGGGTTGTGTGATGTATGAAAACACTCACCAAGAGACCGGCCATAAAAGAAGGGGCTTGTAGCACGCTGCTTAAACAAAGTGTGCAATTGTCGGCAAATCATTTAATCGCACAGGGCATTAACTAAAAACATTGTGAGTTCTCAAAGTCTGCAATCTTTAATAAATAATAATAAAATAGATATTTTTACATCTACAGTGACATCAGGGGTAAAAAATCACTGGTGACCCGGGACTCCCATCCATGTAGAAACCAGGACTGAACCTGCTTAGCTTCAAAGTGAGGAACAGGCCAGCCCCCTCAGGCGATGGTGCCTAATAAGTGAGGGAATGTTACAAGACCACTTAGAGCAACCTGGCCAGGGGGGCCGCCCACTTCCTCACTTTGAAGCTAAGCAGTACTGTGCGTATATTTATGGGTGGCAGCTTTTGATTTTTGCTATGGGTGCAGAAAGTACCTTGGCATATGTTATTCTTACAGCTGGTCATTTTTTTCCTGTTTGTGTGTTGCTTAAATGTGGTCAGTTGGGGTTGTGCAATGTATCATAAGAGTCACCAAGAGACCAGCCATGAAACAAAGGGCTTGGAGCACAGGACAGGACATTATGGCATGGCCAGTTAGGCACACACTGTTATGGAGCGACCCTTTTGCTGCAGTTCGCGCTTGGGCACGCCCAGTAAGACGCAGCCAGTTTGGGCGCAGGGACCTCTTGGTGCAAGGATGCTTTGGCATGAGAGGTTGCAATTGGCATGAACCTACAGGCACTTTGCATTTTGCACCTCTCAGCGCAAGGAGGGTTTGGCGCAAGGGATCACAATTGGCATAAACCTGCAGGCACTTTGCATTTTGTAATATGGATTAAACGTGAAAATCATGTATTTACTGCAACATTATAAAACAGGATGGGACATGTATATGACACACATTAAACATGAAACACATGTATTTACTGCAACATGTATTACACCGTCTCTGGGCAACAATAAAAAACAGAAAACCCAAAATAAAAACACATTTGTGCTGGCGTGCATAAGTTTGGGACGCAGCACTTAACCATTACACTATAATGATATTATTATTTTGATTCTCACAAGTTTCATACTTAGCCTTTTACAATTGGACATATTAAATTGTAGCCCAAGTATGACATTTATGCACTGTGAAGCACTAAGCCATTGTGACGTAGTGGTAGAATGCTGTTGTTTGAACTCTGGCAGACCTATTATTTTATATTCTCGGCATCAAATTGCCGATATTGCATAGCTTGTGTAGCTTATATCCCTCTTCATAGACTTCCTCCCAGCGTGCATGGAAAAACTACTCATGCCCAAAATGGCTAGCTCTTTACTACAGAAACGATTGAGTCTCACATCAGTTCATGTGATACACAGGTTTCCAATAGTCAGCAGCTGTTCCCTGTTGCCTGTTCCACCTGCCAGCCTATAAGATAACTGTAAACACCTTGGAATTTCAAAGATGGCCTCTACTCGCTGGCTTTTTATGTAGCCTGCAAATGGATCAGCGTTACAGCAGAAATGTCATTCTGTATGGCGTAAAGACTAGACTCTCTATTCTGCTTCTTAACTAACAGTTCAACAAAGTGGCTATTTCCAGATCAGCATTCATGCACACGCCTATATATCCTGTTAACACGGTTGATCTATATAAACTTTGCTGTGTGTGACAATCTTCCAAAAGGGCTAGACCATCACTTTGCTTTGCTGAATTGTTCCCTACATACATAGAAGCATCTGGGAGAAGAACGGTGCATAGAGCGGTGTATCATATCTGAAGGGCTAAAATTCCAATGGCATTTCCACTGCCCTTCAGTTAGTGTATTCATAAATGGGTGGTCAATAGCCCAAAATATAGTACATACTAGACCAGGAAAGGGGTCAAAGATTTATATAGTGCCTAGTGCCATTGGCTCAGATGTCTGATAGGCTTATCTTCATTAATACCTGAGAACGCCAAACAACCACCTGCATACATTGAAATGTTTCCCATATAATCCAGTCTACATAGCTACTGTCAACGGCAAGCAGTGGATCATGGCTCTAAAAGCAAAACGCAGTCCCAGAAGTATGTAAGAATGCACAAATCAATCTCTGAGTCCATTAGTATTTGCAGTCTATCTGTTTGTTCAGCCCATACCTCAGTCTCGGGAGGATAGCTCAGGGGCAACGTGCTCGCCTTGGAAACAAGAGGGCACAGAGCAACAAAGGTTTGATCCCGGGGTCTGGTTATTAAGCAATATAAATAACCAATCATATCAATGTAGCACATTTCCAAATACATCATGTTCCACTTTAAAAAAAAAAAACAGGAGGTCATACTGGTCCCTCTACTGTCTTGTTTCAGTGCATGCTCCATATGTGGGTACTTCCTGCTTTTTTGTTATCGGGAGACCTGCTTCAAGAGGGAAAGATGTACGTCACAAAATACACATGAGGCTACAGGTTACCCTTCTCTTTTACACTGAGAGGATTTCAAGTTACACTTTATCCAAGCTGAGTTCTTCGCAAATCATCAGCATTTGCACCAGAGCAGTGTTGGTATAAAAAATATCTTTTAGTTTATTCTTGTTTCATACATTTTTTATAAAAATACAATACATGGAACATTCACATATGAAATTGAGTAACATCTTTAGGCGTAAATTGAGCAAACATAAAAGGCAAGACAAAAATGTGTGTGCCCAGGGGTAGTACACCACTGTGTATCTTTGTATTTTTGGAAGCAACCAAGTCAAGAGAAATTATTTGAAACAATTTGTAATGATATATAGTGCACGTGTCACACCTTATACACTCAGCGATGGATATTGGGTGGTATGTCAACCTTATGCTGCTCTTCTCATGGGCTTACAAATACTGTGCAGTATAATTGTGTGTCACGTTGTGGTAAAGGATAATGTATTACCCTTTATGAGAGATCAGCTAGTCCACCATTGAAATCTAGTCTGGATGTAGTGTACTCCTATGGATCCCCCTCTCAGGTGGCCAGTGAAACACCATCACTTTTGGATCCTGACCACTATTGTAGAATCAGATATGCAACCAAATCATATTCATGAGATATTGCAAGAAGCATTTAAATTACACACATATTTCAAGAAACATTTAAATAGCACATCAGTTAACCATAGACATTCAGGAACAGACCCCAAACATCATTGAATTCATCAGATTCTCCTCTGCATTTATAAATTGCCCTCTCATACGTCGACACCATCAACAGTTCCACCACCCAGTCATCAATGGAGAAGCACTTGGGGGATTTCCACTCACGTAGGATAATTATTTTTAGCAAGCATGCAGCTTCTTAATACCCACATTTTCTTAGGGAATGACATCCCCATGAATCAGAAGGGAAGTCTCTCCAGGGATTGAACACTCCAGCACTAGACCCATCCTCTCACACACCCCTTCCCAGAAGTCTTTTGTTTTCGTGCAAAACCAAAGTAAGTGGCTCAAGGTACCCCCTAATAGATTGCCTTTCAAGCATTGGTCATTTTCAGAAAGGTGTCTCTTAAACATTTGTTCTGGTGTCCAGTAAGCCCTAAAAATTAGTTTAGTCTATGAGGCCCTGACACCCCAATCCATGCTTGTCAAGCGGACATTGTTACATCACCTCTGCCAACAATCAGGACCAATCTCTTCATCCAATTCATCAGTCCACAAATTAGCACGTTCACAGACCCCTTTACGATTGTATAAAAGGACATTGTATACGGTGGCAGCCAAATGGTTCGCTCAGGCACAGAGTTCCAGCATTGACCAAGCAGTATTCTGCGTGGTATTCTGAGGTGTGAACTCAAGCTTAGCAGATATTAGACCTCTCCATTGTCTATTTTCAGCATAACTGCAGTCTATCAAACCAAAGTCTCTGTGTAAACCTGTAAAGGGAATCCAAGTTCCATTTTCGAGAAGGTCTTTGATGTATCGAATTCTGCCCGGATACCAGGACGGCCAAAATAAGATTTTTCCTTGTTTAGTTATCGATGGATTCAGCCAAATGGATGCCTCAGGGAAAAGGAATGGGTCGCAATTCAGGCATTTTGATAAGTAGCATCAGCATTCACACAGGAAGATGGTAAGAGGACTCAATGGCCGAGAGCCCTTTGAGGTTGTCAATAACAAGGCCCTAGGTTCCAGCTGAAACACACGGTTGGATTCAAATTCAGTCCACCGGTCTGGTGCAGCCTCTACTATATGACACAAATGCCTCATTGTGAATGCGAGATGATACTCGAAGAAATTCGGCAAATTCATACCACCCGGCTTCAATGGGAGTTGCATCTTCCACAGAGCAAGCCTAAGATGCTTGCCATCCCACAGAAACATCTGCATTAGTGTATCAAGTTCCTTGAATATCCGTTTTGGCATTTTCAGTGGAAGCATGGATAGGACATAGTTGACTCTTCATGCCATGCTCATTTTGATACAATTTACCTTGCCCCACTGTGAAAGTTTTAGAAGTGACCATCAGTCAATATCAATTCTGAGATTTGTTAATAGGTAATCAAAGTTGATCTTTGGCAATGATTTCACCTCTGGGCCAATCCAAATGCCTAAGTACTTTATTCTTTCAGGACACCACTTAAAGTCCATATTGTCAAACATATGACTCATGGATGACCTGGTGATTGGAAGTACCTCCGACTTGCTCCAATTTACCTTGTATCCAGAGACTTCAGAGAAGACCCAGATGTCATCCATCAGATCGGACATACTTAACTCAGGGTCACGAACAACCACCAGCAGATCATCAGCATAAAGCCAGAGCTTTCCAGAACTTTCCACACTTCCAAGTTCATGAATGTTTCCATTGGCCCTCTGCATTATAGCCAGCGGTTCCATTGATAGAGTGAACAACAAAGGGGAGAGTGGGCATCCTTGCCTTGTCCCCCTTTTCAGTTGAAATGACTCAGAAACAAGGCTGTTAGTGAGCACACTGGCAGTGGGGCTTGCTTACAGTAGCCTCACTAAACCTAGGAAATTCGGTCCAAACCCGATCACCTTCAGGCTTACGAATCGGTACGGCCATTCAATCCTATCAAAAGCCTTCTCTGCATCAAGTGAGATTTCTGCCACAGGAGACACCATCTTACTTTATCAATGGTCAAAAGTAGCTTCTGCATGTTTTTTGCTGCAGATCTTCCTGTTACAAATCCAACTTGATTCTCGTGTACTAATAAAGGCACAACTGTCTCCAATCTTTTTGCCAGTATTTTCGCTAACAACTTATAATCAGCATCAATCAGATTAATTAGTCTATAATTTCACACACCTCACAGGGACTTGTCCTTCTTCACCAAGACAGTCACCAGTGCATGTCTCATGGAGGCTGGTAATATCCCTCTCTCAAATGACGCAGAGTACACATCACACAGCAGTTGAAGTGCACTTTCAGGTAGAATCTGGTAGAATTCAGCCAGGTGCCCATCCACACCAGCTGTCTTGTTACCCCTTAGTCGTGAGATTTCAGAACGGATGTCTTTCACAGATATTGGGGCTTCTAATGCTGCAGCAAGATCTTCCTACAGCCGTTGAATTTGAGTATGATTTAGAAAAGAGGCAATTGTCGCAGGCTCACATCTTGTTTCAGATTCATATAAATGTTCATAAAACTCTTTGAACTTCATATTAATGTCCTTGTGAGCTAGTCTTAGGTTATCGTAGTTGTCTCTCACTGTCGTAATTTTCTGCTTGCTTACTGCCACCTTCAACCTGTGCGTCTGCAGCCTCCCAGCTTTTTCTCCATTTTCAAAGCAATTAATCTTACTTCTGAACAATGCATAATCTACCATGTCAGAAAGGATCTTGTTCAGTGCATATTTCTTCTTTATAAGCTCTGATCGTACTTCTTGGTCTCGACTAGTAACATAGCTTTGTTCAAGAATCTTCGCTCCCTTTGAAAGCCTCTTTATCTCCTTCTCTTTCTCTTTCCCAAATCATCCAGTCTTTGACATAAGAAATCCCTGATATAGCATTTCAATGACTCCCAGACAGAATAAATGAAATGGTCAAGTTCTTTTACAACCTCATCTTTTATCTGTTCGTTCTGCAAGACAGAGACATTTGCCCACCAAAGAAAGTATAATTGTAATGCGTGTGCAAAAATGAGCTACAAAAAAACATGGCACCGGTGTGCGGCCATTTTAGACATTAATTTCCAAAACTGCAATGGAAGTCTATGTTTCTGTGAGCTCAGTTAGAAGACAGACATGATTTCTGCAAGGGTTGCGAGATTCAGATGAGTTCATTATGGAGGATAGTTGGCGTATTGTTCAATCAAGGACGATAGATGAAGGGAGTCAGAGTTGTGCAGGTGCAGTGATAAGGGGTGCTGGGAATGAGCGTGTGGGAGACAAACTGGGTTTTTCCACTATTAACTGGATTTTTCTGCTCTATGCTCTCCATGCTTGCTGTCTGTCCTTCAGCCGGGGGAGGTTGGCAACCTGATGTGGGCAGGGATTTGCTCCCCATAAGAAAAGAGGTATCCGGGTAGTAGAATAGATTTAGAACCCTGGGTGGTGACGTCTCGCTGAGAGGGTGGACACTCCGCTCCAGACCCTATGAGCATGTGTGATCTCTCTGCCTGCCTGCCTGCCTGCGGACTGGGTACTAGTGGTGTGGCTCAGATGACATTTTCTCCTGTAACTGCACGAACAGTGATGTAGAACTGCTATAATTCTTCTTCTTTGTGTGCATATGTCCATGTATAACCCACTATCTTTTATTTCACTGTATGGCTGTATATCTGAAGTGTGAATAAACAGCCTGTAAAGAGCCAATTATATTCTAACCGTTAGTCTAAGTGTATATTATTGCCACCCCCTCCCCGAGTCCAAGAACTTTGGTACGTGTAATCTGCTAAGTGGTTACTAGTGTCATTACACGTGACAGGAAACCAAAACATTTTGGCGCTGTGAGCAGGGTCTTTGTGCTGATATTGATGCCAAAGAACCCAACGAATCTGGAGCTTGGACTAGGAAAAGGCCATTTTTCTTCATGTCTTTTGGAAGACAGTGGGTATCTGTTAAGGTATTGCTGATAGAAACATGAAACATTCATTGACACCATGAGTTCCTTATTTAGGACAAAAGGAAGCTCCACAGGTGGAGACTGTCTGAGGTGACAAACCCAGGGTGGACAAAGTGTCCATATGATAAAATGGCACAGACGTGGGCATGGGGCACAGTTTTGAGTGAGACCTGGGATACAAGCTTGGGAGAGGCGAGTCCGGCCGAGGTGGCAGGGTACCTGCAACAGGTGCCCATTGAAAAGGGGAAGGAGTGTTCCACCTTAGGTATACAAGGATGGATTTTAGATGAGGTTGGATTTTGTGGCATGGGTTTTGAAGGATACACCAACAGAGTGAAGAATTGCAGGCGCTGTTCTAAGATTGGAAAAGGAGCTTGCTGCTGAAAAACAGATTGCATTAATGTAGCAGCTTCAAATGAAATTATATCATGACAAGGCCACTAAATATCAAGCAGTAGCCGAGTGAGCTGCTGTGAGATTCACTCAATATACATATCGAAAGAGAAGAGGTAGGGTGAACACTCAAAAGGTGGCAACAGTAATTGCCTCTGCAGGGGTTGATTGGGACCCCGACCAAAGGGACAGAGATATTTTCAATAGTACCAGCTCAGAGAGTGGGTCGGAAAGGGAAGTGCGTCCAAACTGAACCCTGGTCGGAAAGAAGTGACAGTTAATCGAGTCATGTAGAGGTGAGCTGGGCCAAATCCAAACAATCCGGCAGGTGGGTTAATGTACTTTACAATGTTAGAAGATTACTCTCACCAGAATGTTGGGTAAATAATAAACCAATTTAAACAGAGGACTGTTGAGCCTCTATTGACATGGATGGTCGGATTATTTGATGTGGGTGCAGCAGGTCTTCCTGAGGATGCGACAGATGCAAGGTTTCATGCCTTTGTCACAGGAAACACATATTCAGGAGGACTTTTAAACTGGACACCCTCATGATCAGGATGGGAGAGAACTGCAAGTGTCGTTATTACAGTTAGCTGCGCAAGGGTGTCATCGCAAGTATTCGATCACGTCAGACTGGCCTAGTGAGGAGAAGAGCTGGTACACATTGAAAGTACACATTGAGAGGTGATTCAGAAGCTTAGAGAACATGCCATGAAAGAAGTCAACCATGTAGAGACTCCCGAACATATGGGGGTAGTAGCATTATCAGTCTCAGTCCAAAATACCATTATTCGAACTGCTCCGGCATATAAAAATGTCATTATGACTTTTCTGGTGGGGATGACCGGTAAGATAATGGATGAGGCGGTGGATGCTATCAGACAGTTGGCCGACCTAGGGGAATGGGACAAGACCGAAGAAAGACCCCGTGAGAGAAAGAGGGGGGCGCAGTGACAGACAAACCCCTGGAAGGAGGTTTGATAGCCGAGATTTCCACATATCGAGAAAATATATGTTTTTGGCGTTACTAATATATGGAGTGCCACAGGAAGACATTGATGGAATTGAAGCCTGAGAAACATATCAACTCTATAAAAAGGGAGGACAAGAGGGAAAGGAGTGGTAAAAGCAAGTAAAGAGGCAAAATGTGAATAAATCCAATGGGGGGAAAGGATCCCTCTGAACTGACCGAGGAGGCGGCGGATGGGGAGTCCATGGGGATGCCTTTACCACATCAGCCAATCTATGCTGAATTAAGGAAATTTGAGAGCGCAATGTTGGAGACAGAGTCCCAATACGCGCATTCAAAATACAAATATGCCTGGGGTCCGACTTAAGGTGGACAGACGGCCTCATGTAAATGTGAATTTATTTTGGCAATCGGGAAATACACAAGCGGTTCGCGCCTTCATTGATACGGGGGTGGAGGCCTCATTGATTCACGGGAATCCTTCAAGGTTTAATGGCAAACATTTCACCATTACTGGATTGGGAGGTAAAGAGACTCCCACAGTCCAAACCAGAGTTGACATGAAAATTGGTAATCTGAAAAGGAACAAATACCAAGTGTTGATTGTTCCCATACCAGAATACATTATTGGCTTTGATATTTTGGAAGGGTTGACCCTAGGGTTAGAAGGTAAAACCTATCAATTTGGGGTGAGTGCCTTGACATATACTCCCGTTGGTGCAGGAACATTGAAAATACCCCCTACAGGTTCCCTTAGCCACAAAACAGGTATCTGTAAAAATGTATCGTATTCCGGGAGGGCAGAAGGAGATTTCAGATACAATCAAAGGATATGTGGATGCAGGCGTGCTACGACCTGTCATAAAGGCTTGGAACAATCCGGTCTGGCCAGTTAAGAAGCCAGACGGAAGCTATATGATGGCTGTGGATTATCATGAATTGAATAAGTACACTCCTCCGTTAATACCCGCAGTCCCAGGTGCAGTTATCTTAATTGAGAATGTACAAAAGTTGGAAGGAAACTGGTATGCAGTAATCAATATGGCGAATTTATTTTTCACAGTTCTAATTGCGGAAGAATGTCAAGAGCAGTTTGCGTTCTCTTGGAATGGGAGGCAGCATACGTTTCAATGTTTGCCCATGGGGTACATGCATAGTCTGACCATCTGTCACCGGCTGGTGGCACAACATTTGGATACAATTTTGTGCAAACCTGATGTGCAGATTTCGCACTATGTTAATGATATTTTGATTCAGGGAAAGGATGAGCAGAGTGTGCGGATGCACCTAGACCTCATGAGCGAGGGACTTAGAAAGGAAGGATGGGAAATGAATGAGAAAAACCCACGGTCCCGCAGAGACAGTGATTTTTCTAGGGATTCAGTGGCATAATGGGCATTGTGAAATGGTGCCAAAGGCTAAACAAAAGATCCTCAAGTTCTCCACACCCATGAATAAGAAACAAGCTCAACAGTTCATAGGTTTGTTTTGGTTCTGGAGACAGTATATACCACATTTGGGGAGATTCTTGAGCCCGTTTACAAAGTGACACGGAAAAAGTCCAACTTTAAGTGGGGAGAGAAACAAGAGAAAGTATTTCAATTAGCAAAAGACATCATGCAGAGAGTGTTGGATTTATATCCCTTGAGGGCAGGGGAAGTGGAGTTAAATGTGTTGGTACAAGAAAACTATGCAAATTGGAGTTTGTGGCAGAAAAAGGACCGAAAGCGCGTTCCCTTGCAATTCTGGAGTCGTAGGTTACCGGATGCCGGTGACAGATACAATCCTTTTGAAAAGTAGTTATTGACATTTTATTGGGCTCTTGTGGATACAGAGCAAATGACGGTGGGTCACGATGTATTGAGCCAACCGGAAATTCCAATCATGCAGTGTGTACTGAGCTCTCCTAAAACACATTGAATAGGACATGCACAAGAGGCAAGCATCATTAAATGGAAGTTGTACATTCAAGACTGTGCCAAAACGGGAAAGGAAGGAATTGTAAAATTGCATGAGCAAGTGGCTGCTGTTCTGTTGGTTGATTTGGAACCTTCAGAGGAGGCTGAAGTGAAGGAATCACCTGTAAAATGGGGAGTCCCATATGGAGAGTTGACGAGTGAACAAACTGAGCATACATGGTTCACGGATGGTTCCATTAAATATATTCGGACTGAGCGACACTGTAAAGCTGCGGCATGTAATCCCAAAATGAAGAAAATATTGACCACATCAGGAAAAGGGAAGAGTAGTCAATTTGCAGAATTGTATGCAGTGTATCAGGCACAGGGTCGGACTGGGATAAGAAATAGGCCCGGACACCCAAAATAAAGTGGCCCACCCCTCGCCTCAAAAAAGTGGCCCACCCAGCGCCTCAAAAAATGTGGCCCTCAAACCATCATCTGTGAATCGTGTCCATTCACGACTTTGCAGAAAATGATACTTATGGAGGGTTCAAGTGTCTGTTACATTAAAACACAACTCATAAAATAACATAACTTTGCATACAGTTGTGTGACAGGATCCACAGCTCTGAGGTGGAGGAGTAGCATGAACCAACCACCACCACTGCGGTATTTGGACTGCTGCAAGTCGATGCTTATACAGGGCTCCGCAACCCCAGCAGGGAAGAAGAGTTAGGGTCACAACGTTTGGATAGGAAGAGGAGGGTGGAGTAGGGAAACCGGAATGAGGTTTAGGGAGAGGTTTTGGGTAGGTTGGGGATATTAGGGTGAGGTTTTGATCACTGCGCACGCTTCCAGCAAGCTGTTCCTCTCATGGAAACACACGTCCCTGTTTCTGACTCTACACACATATACAATATCACTTTAGCAGTATACAAAGGCACAGCAACATAATAAACACACGTGGAGTAGTGCAGCACTTAGCTTAGGTTAGTTGTCAGCAGAGTATCCCTTTGTTGTCTGCTGCGATTTCATTGTGCCAGGATGTGTCGTAGTAGCTGTTCAAATGGTCTGACATCTCAGAAAAAAATAGTAGCCAAAAAGTAAAGCTGCATTGTAATTAACGTATGAAAAACACAAAGGGGCATGCAGCAATACAGACATATATAGCAAGTGAATTCCTGCTGCATGCATATAAATACGAACGTTTGTGTAATCATCCTACCCTCCACCACAGTGTGTGCTCTGCAACAGGGCCTTTGAGAAAAGTGTAATCCAGGTTTGTCTTTTGCCCTGGTGCACATTAGGCCTGGGTGCAAATTCACATTAACAAAACTTGGCCAGATTGAAAGAGGAGAGCGACTGATTCTCTAACTCTAATTTGGGTCCGGAGGAATAGGATAGGAGTTCTGCCTGGTCACTGCTGTTTATAGGCTGGACTGGAGCCTACGGTGGCCGTGCTCCTGGGGCGAGACAAAAGGTGTGCATAATGAAGGTCACCATAGTGCTTTAAGTGTGCTATACATGACCCCCTTAAATTACACTGCATTGAGGATATACAGTCAGTCATTAGTGGTTACTTACCCACAGGGATGGGCTTGTCTGGCTGGCTGTTAGCTCTGCAAAAGCCAGGCTAGAGTGAATACTTGAACAGTAGCCTGCCTGCAAAAACAAACAAAGTAAAGATGACGAAAACCCAATAAACACATTATATATCATACAAATACAGTGCAGGGCTTGTAACAAAGATATGATGGGGGGCCCTCCAAGTGAGGGTAACTTGGTAGATGGGCTTAAAAGAATAAAACCACTGAGAAAGGGGGCACTATGATTATTTATATTCAACAGTTTCTTACCCCATACATTATTTCATTGTGTCAGCCAGGCTCAGACTGGCAATAGGCCCATGGCAGAACCAAAAACACAAAATGCTGGTGAAGGGCAGTTTGTTTGGTCAAAGTAAGTGGCCCACCTTTTTGGCCAATTTGGACCAGTTTGATGATGATTTAATTCACTCTGTGGCTAGTAGTGCTTGACCAATGTTGCTGAGTAAATATTCTTTCAAATGCACAAATTGCATCACACTTCATCAAAAAACTCCCCCTTGGTTACTAGTCCAACAGTGTCTCAAAATGCATAAATAGCCATTTGCAACTGCGGGCCGCCCACTGCTCACTTGTTAATTGATGCGGCTGCCCAAGGCAATTTTATAGCCCCCCCACTAGTCCGACCCAACATGGCAGGGGGATGAGATGAGTATGTAATGAGAACGGAGGTCCACAGCTCTGAGGCCCAGACTGGAGACTCCCTTTAACCTTATTACACAGGTTGTGAGGCAATTCCTTGGTCCACAGTCTGAAACATGCATACTTCTAGCGCTGCAAAGTGGAACGCCCAAAACTGAGACGACAAGCAATTTACAGGTGTTCTGGATTGGTTCTAAAAATATAAATCACCCCTTGTTCAGGCAAAGGGCGTGGCCCCGGGCACCCTATAGTGGTATCTCACCTGCCCCTAATTCCTTTATTCAAACTCCAGGGCTTATTACTGTAAATAAAGCTGATCCAATTCACTTTGAAGCAGGCAAACATTCCATGAATCGGGCCCACTAGTGCATGCAAACAGTTTATACAATCACAGTCAATTTATATATATCACACTTTGCTGTTGTATCTCCTGGGCTGGGTTCACATAACACCGAATTAGTGCAGAATGCACAACTCTCGGGTCACGCCGCGGCCTTTGGCTGAAGCGGGCAACTTTTGGGGACCGCTTTGGGATTGGTTAATACACGTTGTACTCAATCACCTGGTACAGCGCTCGTGTCGTATGCTAGCCAGCCCATGGTCCATCTTTAGCTGCTAGCCTGCTACATCATATTGGGTGTCAGGGTGTATGTGTGTTGGGGGGGGTGTTTTTTCTGGCGGAGGGGTGCTGCTCACAACACAGGAAAGACTTTGCAAAGCATAGGGAAAGTAGGGAACACAATACATCGTCATCAGTTTTCTCTCGAGGCTGCATCCTAATCCCGACAATTACAGTAATGTTCATTCATATTTATAAAACAAAAACACATTTCCGAAATTCACGCCTCGCCCTTCCGTAAACCCCCACCCCTGTCTGCCTTTCCGAATAAATGCCCTCATCTGATTTAGCAGAAAAACATCTATTTACAAAAAAAAAGAACAACTCCACCCTACTGACACAGTGCTTAAAAGGTGAGGGCATACACTGATGTAAAAACGCACATTTATTCGGTCCGGTCACGGGCCAAAAAAAGATGTTTTCGTGTGCAAAATGATCCCGCAGAGGCAGTTTGCCGTCACTTTGGGATCGGCCCCGCTTTAAATTAGATGCTAGCCCTCGGGAAAAAAAACGCGGGAAGAAAAAGCTATGGTCGGAGACCGCCAGCATGCAAACCCAGCTGTGATGTGTGATAGATGGGTGCCCCGCAGGAGGGAGCGGTGGGGGGAGTTTCTTTCAAACTTTCGCTTCATAATCATACCAAAAGCATGGAATCATGCTGAGCTTTAGCAAATTAAACATGTTAGGGCAATTCAAACGAGTGAGCCCTTGCCTGGAAAATGGATAAAAGGCTGAGTCGCCGAACGCATGTGCGTTATCCCATTTAATCACATTATCGATCTTCTAATAAATACCACATATGAGGTGCAAAACTACGTGAAAAGACCACCTATTTCTTACGCCCACCCAGGGGCCAAAAAAAAATCTACAAAAAGTGGTCCCTGATGGCATTTTTTTAAAATTGTAATGAAGGGCACTTCTCTTCACTGTGGCAGAAACGAGTATTGGCAAAGCCAACAGCTTTGACTTTTGAGGGCATGGGCACACTATACACACTAAGATTGGATTCATTTTCTAAAGCAAACAAGATTACAAGAAATATATGTATCAGGTTCATTGGGTACAAGAGGTTTCTGGGGCAACTCCTAATCTTACTTGTTGGGTGTGTGGTCCTGGACCTGGACCCTGGTCCGGAAATGGAATCTGATATCGGAATAAGACGAAGAGATCAGAGCCGTGCTGCTGCTCAAGGAGGTGGCTTAGGCAGCTCAGCTGGTGGTGTGTGGCGGGTGTGGTGGGTGGCTCTGTGCTACTGCTGTGAGAGCGACGTCGGTCCCCTCACCTCTCCGGGCGGCTCCGACTCTGTGTGTGCACACAGACAATCCCACTGCCTGTCAGTGCACCTGCTGCTGCCTGCTGCACTCTATGCGTGGCTGACGCTATTCTGTCTTGACCACTCACTTAACTCACTACGCTCAGCAAATCAAATACAGTTTGCAGGCGCAGCAGCAAGAGGCCCATATACCCACAGCACACACACCACGGAATTGACCTTAGTGGCGTCACAGAGTCTGTGTGCGTGTGCTGCTACACTAAGTCATTGATTCTTCTTCCCTTCCCCAACGGCGGCGGGCTGGCGGCCCCACCCCCAGGGCCCGGCCCAGGCAAAAGTTGCTTTCAACTTAGCATGCAAGTGTTACTTCCTGCAGTGCAAAGTTGAAAGCAACTTGAAGTACGTGTGTTGTTATGGCCTCAGGACAGGTGGCTCAGCCCATCAGCCCAGTAGTCAGCCCGCCCTAGTCCCGGCACCGGCAGGCCCCAGGCCGGCGGTGTTACAAACTCAGATTCACATGTAGAGCACGTTTTGTTAATTGTCTCGAGAGACTCGAGACAATTGACAATTGCTACCATTACACTTGCACTCTCTGCTCATCTCACGGCCTGGCGCCACTGCCAGCCAGCCACGCCGTGCTGGGCCCTGGATGGCCCGGCCCCGGCATTTACCCAGGAAGGCCAGGCCACACACGGCTGCGGCGGGGAAGGCCCCCCTGGGCCTGCCGCCCATGGATGCTTACACAACTATTGCATGCAAATAATTTTCAAATTAAATCAAAGCAAGGTAACAACGTGTAAAAGTAAACACACACGTTGTTACCTTGCTTTGATGAATTCTGGGCTGCAGATTGCAGGTGCTGCAACATAAAAACGGCCCAGGGGCCGGCTGATGAAAACCGGCCCCCTAGGGCTCAAGATCGTTCGGCCAGTGGCCGAAAGACCGATATGACCAGTCCGACGCTGATCAGGCATAGAAGCAGGAGATGCCAGATTGTTATTATGTATACACCGACTCCTGGTCAGTGGTGAATCTGTTTGGCTGCTCACATGGCAAAATAATGGATGGAAAATTCATGCTAAAGAGGTGTGGCAAAAAGAGTTGTCGAAGGATATTGCTGAGATGTTGATGCATAGTACAGTAACTGTGCATCCTGTAGAAGCGCATTTTGCAACCGATTAATTGGAACATTGGTTCAATTCTGTTGCAGGGGAACATGCCAACATTTCAGTCATGGACACGAGGTCTGAGGAAGATGATCTGGAAGGACTCACTAAGTGGGCACACCAGAAAAGTGGGCATCTCTGAGAAAAGGCTATCAGGTGGGCACAAGATCGAGGAATTAGCCTTCCATTAGGGGTCTTGAAAACTGTGTTTTACAATGCCCAGTGTGCCAACATCACAAACAGATGTCTTTCCCGCTGTCAGGGATGGCACTCTATTAAGAGTGGCACAGGACACCCAAAAAGGGTTTGGATGGTTGTGCCTAAATAAAGTGGACAGAGAAGCACACACACACAGCAGAAAGGAAAGAGAACGAAGAGTAGGCAAGAGTAGCAAGGAAAGGTACAGAATGAATTCCCTCTTGGGGTGTATGCAGATATAGGAAAAGAGTATTCCACGAACCTTAGGAAATACTCAAGCCTTCTGCACAGTTTGCTATAACAGAGGCCCACGCTGTTTGCTCATGACTTGGAACAGCAGCTATGGGTGTCTGTAATGTAGAAACGAGACAAGGGAAGGGGCAGAGGTTGACTGATGGGAACCAACAGACAAGCTCTGTACAAAAGGGTCTACAAACAGGACAAGAGAAGATACAGACAAATCCAGGAAAAGGAGGTTGATAGCAAACTAGCAGAAGGAAATGAAGGGAAAGTCGTGTAACAGGATAGGATAGCAGGGAACAGTAAGGAACAAGGTTGAGAGCTCAGAGGAGCAGGAAAGCAATGAGCAAGCCCACAGGAGCAGGGCTGTAAGGTAGAGAGCCCAGAGGGAAAGGGCTTAGGGCAGCAGAGTAAAGCAGGCTGCATGGCAAGGAACCCAGAAGGACCGGGCAGCAAGGAGTGAGCCCTGAGGGGCAGGGCCGCTGACCGTAGAAGGTTGCAGAGGACTGTAGAGGGCTGCTAGGCCGAGAACCCAGCGGAAAAAGGTAGGTAGTAAGCAGCGGAGCGTGATCAGCTGCAAAGTAGGAAGCCCAGAGAACAAGGGCTGTAGGCAGCCGGAGTGAGGCAGGCTGCAGAGCAGGGAGCCCAGAGGACAAGGGCTGAGACTGGAAAGCAGCAGAGCGTGATCAGCTGCAATGTAGAAAGCCCGGTAGGGCAAGGGCGGAGGCTGGAAGGCAGCAGAGCGTGATCGGCTGCAATGTGGAGAGCCTGGCAGGGCAAGGGCGGAGGCTGGAAGGCAGCAGAGCGTTATCAGCTGCAATGTAGAAAGCCTGATAGGGCAAGGGCGGAGGCTGGAAGGCAGCAGAGCGTGATCGGCTGCAATGTGGAGAGCCCGGCAGGGCAAGGGCGG
Source organism: Ambystoma mexicanum (assembly GCF_040938575.1). Classification (NCBI taxonomy): domain Eukaryota; kingdom Metazoa; phylum Chordata; class Amphibia; order Caudata; family Ambystomatidae; genus Ambystoma; species Ambystoma mexicanum. Next base: position 853,872,082 of record NC_090933.1, on the reverse strand, counting down.
AGGCTGGAAGGCAGCAGAGCGTGATCGGCTGCAATGTGGAGAGCCCGGAGGAGCAGGGCTGTGAGGAAGAGAGCCTGGAAGGCTATGGCTGTAGGCAGCGAAGAGTAACAGGCTGCAAGGCAGGAAGCCCAGAGGAGCTGGACTGAGGCAGGGAGCCCAGAAGGCTAGGGCTGTAGGCAGTAGGGTGTAGCAAGCTGCAAGGCAGGGTCCTAGCAGGAGTGATGGTAAACCGCATACAAAGATCCGTAGAAAGACACGAAAGGTGGAGGAAGGTCTCTCAATGCAAGAGGCTGAGCCACTGCAGGCAGCAGCCTTTTATACTGCCTAGCCCAGCACAGAGGCAGGCTAATTGGTTGCACCTGGCTAAGCACACCTGCAGACAATCGGCCACCTCCCTCTCTGTTCCTGAGTTGGTGGAAGCAGAGCCAATCCCTAGGGCTTCTGGGGGGTGTAGTTCCTTTGATGACCAATAGGAACAGCCAGGAATCAATGCTTATAGCCAAGTGCTTTGTGGTATGCGTAGTTTGTTGGAAAAAATAATAAAGCACCAAAGTCTCGCAAATGGGAAATAAAGTCCCCAAAGTAAATATAGATTGATCAAAGAGTCTGTTGTAAATAAATGATAAACAAATAGTCCATATTGAGCGCAAATGGATGCGCCCATGGCGCAGGCATTACACCCGCATATCATTCAGGGTACATTAAAACAAGGTAAATTACCTGGACAAATCTGGCATCGATTAGATCGGTCCTATGCCGATTAGCAGAGGATGTCAATATGCGTGTACAATTGTGGACACATATTCCGGATATTTAATGGTGATGCCATGCAAGAGAGCTATTCAATTGAATACTATTAAATTGTTAGATCAAGTAGTGGTGTACTTTGTGAAAATGGGTCATATATCAAAGGAAAATTGATTCAAGACTATTGCCAAGAAAAGAGGGTTGAATGGATTTTTCATGCCCCCTACCATCCCGAGGCTTTGGGATTGATTGAGAGAATGAATGGCTTGTTGAAAGAACAACTGCAGAAAAAATGGCAAAGGCAGTCTGAAAGAGTGGCCTGAATGAGTTTGGATGCAGTGCAAGTGCTAAATAACAGACCAGTTGCCAATGGGGAGACTACTTGATGCGTATGTTAACGCCAGCCTTACAAATATAACTAACTAGGGCTGGTGAAACCTTGATGTATTGGGAAATGTCACCTGGAGCATTAGCTCCTTATCGAGCCACACCAGAGTCTGCAGGGGTGTATTTACATGCAAGGGAAGAGATGAGACTGGAGCCAAGGGGAATCTGTGTGGTTCACACAGGAATTGGAGTGCAAATTCCATCTGAGCAATTGGGATTAATTTCCCATAGATCTGGACTAGCCTTAAGAGCAAGTCAGGTACTGGGAGGGATTGTTGATGCCGATCACCATGATTAATAGTGGAGCAAACATTCTACCTATTCATAAGGGTGATAGGGTGGCATAATTAATCATAGTACCTGTAAAATTGTCTATGGTAAAGAAGTGACAGCCACCCACTGTGGTAACTACACGTGGGGACAAAAGGTTTTGGCTCATCAGACAAAATGGTTCCAGGAGCGAAAGTCTGGGCCGAGAAACCTAGTGGTCTGCCGGTTGCGGCAGATGCAATTGCAACAGGAGAGGACCAAGTTGTTCTTGTAATGGAACCAGGGAAGAATACATGGAGTCACGTTCCAGCTGACAAATGATATTTACGTGAGTGATGTACTCCACTGATATCTTTTTTTTCATTCTGTTTTTAGACTCTGTTCATGGTGTTTTCACTTGTAGATGTGTGTGGAGTCCATTCAGGCGGGTCCTGGGACATGCAAGAAATGGTGGCAAGTGTCTCCATGGTGCAGCTGGATGATGAATGATGATTTTGATGTTACCATACCACCTGCTGCCAATTCTGCTGCGTGGTATCGTGGCCCCAGGAGGAAACATGGGCATGATGTTTTGCCCCCTTCTGCAGTTTCTATGTCTTTTGTTCGGCATTGGCTAGGCTGTGATTGTGGATCATCCAGAGAATATATGGGTCTTCCTAGCCTGTCGTGTGCTAAACATCTCACATTTCCGGTTGACTGATGTTCATGATGCAGAAAATGTTATTTCAACGTGCTTTGTGGCTGTGCCTACACAGGCCCCTCTATTGCAGCACATTTTTGGAGTGCTGCATAATGATTTCCTCATAAAGGATTCGGATGAGAGAATGTATTTTTCTGTCTATGAGTACTGTCGATTTGGCACTGACACTGATTGCAAATCGTTATTTACAATATTGCTCCAGCTGATGAGTGCCATCTAATGACTTGTGATCCGCAGCGCATCGGCAAGTGTCAACAACTAGAACTGACTGATGCTCAGAGCGGCACTGACTTCGATAAATGTTAGTATTACCAATCTATATCGATGTGTCCCGATGAAGCTAATAATACGTTCTGCAATTTTTCTGTTTTGGTAGCCAGTCACATTCAACATGTTTAGCTCCCTACTGGTTGGGTATTTTCCTGTGGTAATAGTACCTATTCCTACTAACATGTCTGGTGGCCCTTGTGCCTCGACACACCTTAACTTAATGATGCTCCCTTTTAAGCCTGCTATTTGCCTCTCTACGCGTGCTGTTCACCATTAGCATTTTATTTCCGGATTGTGATTCTAGTGTGCGATTAATGTCGGAAAGTGAAGTGTTAGAGCTCGCCTTTTCTTTAGTAGGGGTATTTGGATTAGCTCCTGGGGGCTATACATCCTTAATTAAATTGGCTTGTGTGGTGATGAAAGGGCTTAATGAGACCTCTCAATCTTTAACTGCGCTGCTGTTAGACAATAAGAATTGTTCGTAAGGCTATATTACAGAACAGGGCTGCTATTGATTATTTGTTTTTGAAACACAATTTAGATTGCAATGCCATTGAAGGGATGTGTGAGGATAGTTGGTGCATTGTTCAATCAAGGACACGCCAGGAAGGGAGTCAGAGTTGTGCAGGTGCAGTGGTAAGGGGTGCTGGGAACGAGCGCGTGGGAGTCAAACTGGGTTTTTCCACAATTAACTGGATTTTTCTGCTCTATGCTCCCCATGCTTGCTGTCTGTCCTTCGGCTGGAGACGGTTGGCAACCTGAGGTGGGTGGGGATTTTCTCCCCATAAGAGAAGAGGTATCCGGGAAGTAGATGAGATTTGGGACCCCAGGTGATGAAGTCTTGCTGAGAGAGAGGATGCTCCGCTCCAGACCCCGTTAGCACGTGTGATCTCTCTGCCTACCTACCTCGGAACTGGGCAGTGGTGTTGTGGCTGAGATGAGGTTTTCTCCTGTAACTTCAATGGTGATGTAGAACTTCTATAATTCTTCTTCTTTCTGTGCATATGTCAATGTATAACCCATTATCTTTTATTTCACTGCCTGGCAGTATACCTGTGAAGTGTGAATAAACGTCCTGTAAAGAGCCAATTATATTCTAACCGTGATTCTTAAGTGTATATTATTGCCTACCCTAGTTCAAGAACTTTTGGTCCGTGTAATCTGGTAAGTGGTTTCTGGTGTCATTACACGTGACAGGAAAGCAAAACAATAATGCAGTGAGAGGCACTTTGACACCAGTGCATGGTCAGTAATTCCAGTAAGACCAATGTCGGAGTCATAGCAACTTGGGGTCACATGCCCAGAAGTCAGGAAGAAATCAATTCTAGAGTAAACATCATGGCTTGCAGAGTGAAAGCTAGAATCACTTTCCGTTGGATGTTCCAAGCGCCATATGTCTGATTGTTATGGAGAATTCTCAAAAATGTGCTAATTCCCTTCACCTTAGAGACCCCCAGTAACTTTGCTGGATTCTGAGGACTTGATTGTTTTTCCTGGAGAGACTGAGCCTTTTTTTCCCCACTCACTCATGTATTTTGATGTATGTTTTACTCTTGTGTTCTTTGATTATGGTGTTTTAAGACAACTTCATAGGCATCATCTTTTCATGTGTGTTACACAGCACCCTCAGTGCAGCGACACAGGGAAGCCTTTCTAGGCTGTCCCAAGGTTTAAATACCTTCTCTGGGATAAACTACTGTTTTCCAGAGAATGTAAAGTTAAATTGACTTTACTAGTCTTTTTAAATTCCTAGACCCAGCACATACTATCTTACAATAGAGTGCTGGAGGGGTTACCTAGTATCCCCTATGTCTAGAAACTCATGTAGCAGTTAAATTCTACCCTTTCCTATCAAGATGGCTGGTGGCAGTGGTTTTACAACGAACTACCATGATTTTTCCCGACCGCGAACACCGGTAGCTAAAAATCACGGGAGCCATGTTTTTCAAGATGGCGTCTGAGCTGCCTTTGTTTAAACAGGTCCCGGTCTTCTTTTTTCACCATTTCTGTTTGGAAAGATCCTTCTAGAGTTTCTCTCAGCATGCCAAACTAGGTTTGGTCCCTTTGTTCCTACGACTTTGGCAGGCTTCAGGACTGAAGACCGCCTCTGGCGCCCGAGTGTCTGTGGTAGGCAGGAAGTAAGGGAGGTGCCTGAAACTCCCTGTGCTTAGTCTCCTAGGAGACCCAAATGCACTCTGGCGTAATTGGCTGGCTGACTGTCCGGCAAGGACAGCCACCCTGCTGGGTGAGTGGATGCTAGGCTGGAATGAATGGGAGAAAACTGTTTAAAAGGCGAGTCTCTTGGACTGAAAGGCCACTGGAATGAAAGAACCGAAGACGAGCTGGAAGAGGACGGCTGCTGCAACTACTGGACCGTTGGTTTGCCCGGTGGCACCCTGCTGCAGGTCCGCATCGCCAAGTTCACCTCGACACAGAAGCCCCTTCAAGGACGACTTCTTCCTTTGAGTTGGTGGTACCAATCAACTCGTAAGCCACCTGGATATCTTTCTCGGAGCTGGTTAGGATTAACCAGGGAGAAGGACACCAGCTTGTGTGCTTGAAGAACAGCAACTGGAAACGAAGATTTGTCAATTTTCCAGCTTTGTCATCCGTCCCTAGGCAGTGCAGGAGTCCCCAAATGTCCTCCTTCTTGTCCCCAAAACTGAGGCTCAGGAACAACAAGATCTGCAGGAACTGCCAGGACCAATAGTCTTTAGCTGCATCTATTTCTTCAATATAAGGTATTGTGAAAACCCGACCGAGAGAACTTACCTCTCACTGCAAAAGTTTGTGGCACTTTGGCAACTTGCAGGCCTAGTCAGCTTGTGACCCGACATGTGAACCTTTCTTCCGTGAACTACTTCTAAGAACCGTGGCAAAGACTTTTCCGTTTTAAATACAAGAACCGTTTTTACTTATACAAGACACTAGTCCATTGACTTTGGCCTATCTATTGCATTGAATCGACTCCTCTGGTGAACTCAAACTATTTGCACTGTCTTACAAGTAACTGTAATATTCGTTTTATCATCTTATGCCTTTTTGCTCCTATTTCAATGCTATTTTGCTCTGACTTCAAGGGAGCTCAACTGCTTAGTAATCAGTATTGTAGTATAGTGTTTGTGTGATATTGGTTGCCTCATTTAGTGAATGCTTTCTAATTAATCATTGTTTTACCACGAAAACCAGAGTATAAGTGTCTATCTGAATACTTTCTATTTTAGACCTTTGTGTAACACCCTTACATGCTCACATTCCCTCTTGAGATAAGCCTGGCTGCTCAGCTCGCTACCAAAAACTGTGTGGTACGGACTTATACCAAAGGTTGGTTTTACTTACACCTATAGTCCTAGTTGTGTGTAGTGGTCCCCGAGTGAACTGCATACACACTTTGCCTAACACTGGTGGCAGACGGTGAGGTAAATTGTATAGTTGTAATATTGAGAGTTCTGCTTTACTTTTGTTCAGATAGTAACCTTCACAAGGCTAAGCACCACTAGAAAAGCAATGTTATCATGCCTAATATGGATAACTACAAACAGGAGGCCCTGATCATTTTAACAGTAGATCAAGTGAAGGAAATGTGTAAAGATAGGAAACTCCCTGTTAAAGGAAAGAAAATGAATTGGTTGAAAGATTGTTGGAACATCAAAGACTGAGAAATTGGGCTGTAACCCCTAATCTCTCAGAAAGTGTGGATAATATTGATCAGGAAAATGATGATGTAGAGTCTAACTCTAATGTTATTGAGGAGCCAGAGGAGTCAGAGGAGTCTCAGGATGTGAGCCCCACTGCCCCTCTACCTGCCCTTGGGCCTCAACCTTTAACCACAGGGACCCTACCAGGTCCAGTACTGAGTCCAGAATGTGTCTCTCTTGAAAAAGTGAGACTCGAGTTAGAGTTCAAAAGGCCCCAAAAGCAAACTGAAAGTAAACATCAAGAAATCAAACTCAGAGAAATGGAAATGCATCATGCTTTTGAAATGAAAAAATTGTCTCTTGAAAATGGTTCTCTCCCAGAGTCTTCTAGGTCTTCCAGTCCTAAGAGACATTGCATGCCTAAGGAAGCTGTGAGTATGTATGAGGTGAAACTTCATATTTTGGATTGGTTGGCTGCCTTTGAATATAACTATGGGATTCAGGGTTTCACAGGGAATCAGTTGATTCCTTAGCTTTTTGTCTAGGCTCCCCCAGGTTGCAACTGATGCTGTAATGGAGGTCGGGGAACTTGAAAAATTGGAGTATGAAAATGTGAAGCTAGCTTTGATAGCTAGATTTGGGAAAAATCCTTCCTAGTACCTTAAGAGGTGTAGGACTCTCAAAAAGCACGATGGTACCCCTTGGGCTACCTGGGTGTGTGAATGTTTGAAGAACTTAGATGGTTGGGTAAAGGGTTACAGAGTTAACACTTTTGAAGGAATGAGAAATCTATTTTTGTTAGAATCTATTTTTGATGCCTGCTCTCCTGAGCTGAGACAGCACTTGGCGGACTAAGGAAATTGATCCAAAGAAGTTATCAAAGGCTGCTGACTTGTGGGGTGCCAACAGGGCTACTCACAAGGATTCTGGGGCAACTCAGAAAAAGGATGATGGGAAGCAGCAAAAGAAAGATGGCAAGGATAATTCTAAAACCTCCAATCCAAAGGAGGGCCCCAAACAGAAAAAGGGTAGGCCACATGGGAAACCGAATCAGGCTAGTGAAACCTCTGGTGCTAAACTAGAGGGAGGTCAGCAGAAACCCCCATTTGTCAAAACCTTTGGAAAATGTTATGCTTGTGGGTCTACTGACCAAGGGGATCCCAGATGCAAGGGTAAATCTTCAGGGGTCCACAATATATCCTTAGCCTTTTCCCCAGAGGGAGACGTACAAATGGCAAGTGGACACTTTCAGTTACTGGCTGAAGAACCCATTGGAGTCTCTGCCAGTGTTTCTTTAGTGTGCCGGAGTCTGTGGGAACAGCAGAATTTAGATGTCTATCATTCAATTCCAGATAACACGAAAGAATATTATAAGGACAGTGTACTTATAAATGGTCAGGAGACCCCTGCCATTAGAGACACTGGGGCCAGCAATACAGTGGTGGATGAATCTTTTTTCAAACCTGAGGATGTTGCTAAGGTACCCAAAGGCCTCACTAAACTTGCTGGAGGCCCTGTTCAAATGCTTCCAAGATTACCAGCTCTCATCCAGTGGTGCAACAACATGACTGTCAGGATACCTGTTAGTGTGCAGAGTGAGGTACCTGGGAGAGTCCTGTTGGGGAATGACTTAAAAACTCTTGGAGTTGTATCAAGCATGCCCAGGCCTCCCAGCAAAAGGAAACAGGAACAAACGAGGGAGGGCAGATAGAGTACTTTAACTGACTCTCCAGAGGATGTTACAGAAGAATCTATAACACCAAGCCCACAGGAACTACTAGAATGTAGAATGAAAGAGACAAAGGGGAAACCCAAATTCTCAAAGAAAAAGCAAGAGACCACTCCTGTGCTTCCAACAAGGACATCCCTGAGGGGACTGTCTAAAGTCACACCTGTGACTACTCCACCAGCTGAGGCTGAGTGTGAGGAACAACCAGGAAAGGTTGAATCAGCTGCTGAAGATTCAGAGCTGGAAGAAGACCTTCCCACCCTGTTGGAGATCTGGATCCTAAAGACCATCCTAAACTGCAGTCTTTACTGGCAGAAGGTGGCCCCTGTAGGGCAGACTTCAGCAGAGGTCAAAGAGTGTGTCCTACTCTTGAAGGACTTTTCCAACGGGCAGCTTCCCAGCTGGACGGGCAAGAGCCAGGGAAGCATAGGTTATACTGGAAAGATGTCCTCTTCTACAGTGAACCAACTGAGTCTATCCCAGGGGATTACAGAAGACGTCTAGTGCCTCTAGAGATTATACAACAGTTCCTACAGTTAGCCCATGAGATTCCTTTGGCTAGTCACTTAAATTTCAAGAAGACCAAGGAAAGGCTTTCTTTATATTTCTACTGGCCTAAGTTGGGGTCTGATGTAGATACATTCTGTAGGAGCTGTCATACTTGTCAGACATCTGGCAAGAGTGGAGCCAAGAATATAGCACCCTTGGTGCCTCTCCCAGTGGTGGGAGTCCCTTTTGAGAGGGTAGGATTCGACATTGTTGGTCCCTTAGACTCTCCAACCTCTTCAGGTAACCGATTTATATTGGTTGTAGTAGACAATGCTACTAGGCATCCTGAAGCCACACCTATGAGGACTGTTACATCTCAGGCTGTTTCTAAGGCCCTACTTGGTATTTTTACAAGGGTAGGTTTTCCTAAGGAAGTCATCTCTGACAGGGGTTCAAATTTTATGTCCCACTACATGCAGACCATGTGGAAAAACTGTGGAATGACTTCAAGTTCTCAACTGCCTACCATCCCCGTTTAGAAGAAAGTCGGACATTCTACTGCCATGCCTCCTATTTGTTTATAGAGAAGTCCCTCAGGAGGGAGTTGGATTTAGTCCCTTTGAGTTTCTCTATGGTCATCCAGTTGGAGGCCCCTTGGCCCTGATTAGGGAGGGGTTGGAGAGTGCTCCTTCCCCCAAGCCAGTGAGAGTCTCTGACTATGTGCTTGGTCTCCGGAGGAGAATGACACACATGATGACAGAAGCAGCAGATAACTTGAAAGCAGGTCAGGCTCTGGTGAAGCATTGGCATGACCAGAAGGCCAACATGGATGAGTTTATTCAAGACCAGCAAGTTCTAGTTTCCGTACCTACAAGACAGAGGGCCTTACAGGACAAATGGATTGGACCCTTCAAGGTTGTGGGACAACTTGGAGAGGTCACTGTTATCATGTAGTCTTGTCTTATGTCACTGGCCTGAAGTGCTTGATGTTGGAATGTTGATGCATGAATGCAGCTCAGGAGAATGTTGGGTATATCTGTGAGTGAATGTTCTGTAAGTGTCAGTTGGGGGCCTGAGCTGGAGTGTGAAGGATGGCCGGTGGGTTCCTGCTCTACAGTCATATCTTGTCTCCTGTCTACTGTAAATACCCTCAAGAGAAACTGGATGATGTACATTTGTAATTATGTAAAGAAAGCTACCTGGATCAAACCCACTGCCTCCTCAGCAGGTCTGTGTCTCGAGTCTCAGCTTTATTACACCAAACAGACTTTATAACAATGGCGACGAGGATCAAGAACCCCAGAAAGAAAGGAACAAAAGAAAAGGACAGAGAGACAGGAGGAGAAACTACTGCTACTATAAAGACAGTAAGGAGAAGCTGTGGAGGGGGGGGGGACAGCCAAGCTTGACACCCACCGTTCCCCCATGGATAGACGACAAACCATCCTTCCCAGCTAAATGGGCAAATGATTTGAAGGGGATATCCTGGGAGGGAGGCCCTCATCCAGTACAAAAATTATCCCAGGAATCTACGTGTAAGGGAACTTTAAAGGAAAAGGAAATGACATTTAATACCCGGTGTAGACTATGGAAAAGTGAGAAATGAATGAGTGTCCCCTTTTTAAAAAGCAATGGCATTGGTGCACACATTCAAAGTACAAATGGACATGTAAGATTTTATGGGCACAGCCTAAAGGAGGAAAAAAAAAAAAAAGAAAGAAATCCTGCAGGTGGGGCCATTGCTCCATGTGTGTGTTTCCGGAAATGTGCAAAAGACTCATAGAAGATGCTGTTTTATCATGCCGGGTTTGGAAGCAGTAGCAGCAATGGATTTGCCTTATATGCGTATAAAATGACAGTTGGAAACAGAGGCCCAGCGAGGTCCAACCCTCCTGCAGTAATTGAGACAAAGATGAAGCTGTTTAATGTCCAGGGAGTGTTGGTGACGCTTGGAACGTAGTATCTGTCAAGTCCTTGGAGTGCGTTGAATTCTGTGATGATGCTTGAAGACGAATATTTAAAGTAAAGAACCTGCTACGATGTACGATGTGACTTAGTGACTTACACCGTAATACAGAAGGAAATGTTGGCAGCGTGGAACAACTGTTACACGTGTGGGTGCTTCGTTTAATTTGTAAG